>NC_142625.1:8329590-8966733 GCF_059453375.1 Lepisosteus platostomus | reverse complement strand
ACTGAATCCCCATGTAACAGCAAGGCTCAGAAGAGCCCACACACTCAGATCTTAACCCCAGTGTGCAGAAAGTGTCAAAACGTGTTTTTCAGCAGAAATAAACATGTTTCTGCAAGTTTGGTCAACCCCATGTAAGTTATGGGGCAGTAACAGCACCCTTTTCAAAACGTGTTTTTCAGCCCGAAATAAACGCGTTTTTTCAGACAACTGAATCCCCATGTAACAGCAAAACTCAGAAGAGCCCACACACTCAGATCTTAACCCCAGTGTGCAGAAAGGGTCAAAACGTGTTTTTCAGCAGAAATAAACATGTTTCTGCAAGTTTGGTCAACCCCATGTAAGTTATGGGGCAGTAACAGCACCCTTTTCAAAACGTGTTTTTCAGCCCGAAATAAACGCGTTTTTTCAGACAACTGAATCCCCATGTAACAGCAAAACTCAGAAGAGCCCACACACTCAGATCTTAACCCCAGTGTGCAGAAAGGGTCAAAACGTGTTTTTCAGCAGAAATAAACATGTTTCTGCAAGTTTGGTCAACCCCATGTAAGTTATGGGGCAGTAACAGCACCCTTTTCAAAACGTGTTTTTCAGCCCGAAATAAACGCGTTTTTTCAGACAACCGAATCCCCATGTAACAGCAAAACTCAGAAGAGCCCACACACTCAGATCTTAACCCCAGTGTGCAGAAAGGGTCAAAACGTGTTTTTCAGCAGAAATAAACATGTTTCTGCAAGTTTGGTCAACCCCATGTAAGTTATGGGGCAGTAACAGCACCCTTTTCGAAACGTGTTTTTCAGCCCGAAATAAACGCGTTTTTTCAGACAACTGAATCCCCATGTAACAGCAAGGCTCAGAAGAGCCCACACACTCAGATCTTAACCCCAGTGTGCAGAAAGTGTCAAAACGTGTTTTTCAGCAGAAATAAACATGTTTCTGCAAGTTTGGTCAACCCCATGTAAGTTATGGGGCAGTAACAGCACCCTTTTCAAAACGTGTTTTTCAGCCCGAAATAAACGCGTTTTTTCAGACAACTGAATCCCCATGTAACAGCAAAACTCAGAAGAGCCCACACACTCAGATCTTAACCCCAGTGTGCAGAAAGGGTCAAAATGTGTTTTTCAGCAGAAATAAACATGTTTCTGCAAGTTTGGTCGACCCCATGTAAGTTATAGGGCAGTAACAGCACCCTTTTAAAAACATGTTTTTCAGCCCGAAATAAACGCGTTTTTTCAGACAACTGAATCCCCATGTAACAGCAAAACTCAGAAGAGCCCACACACTCAGATCTTAACCCCAGTGTGCAGAAAGGGTCAAAACGTGTTTTTCAGCAGAAATAAACATGTTTCTGCAAGTTTGGTCAACCCCATGTAAGTTATGGGGCAGTAACAGCACCCTTTTCAAAACGTGTTTTTCAGCCCGAAATAAACGCGTTTTTTCAGACAACTGAATCCCCATGTAACAGCAAGGCTCAGAAGAGCCCACACACTCAGATCTTAACCCCATTGTGCAGAAAGGGTCAAAACGTGTTTTTCAGCAGAAATAAACATGTTTCTGCAAGTTTGGTCAACCCCATGTTAGTTATGGGGCAGTAACAGCACCCTTTTCAAAACGTGTTTTTCAGCCCGAAATAAACGCGTTTTTTCATACAACTGAATCCCCATGTAACAGCAAAACTCAGAAGAGCCCACACACTCAGATCTTAACCCCAGTGTGCAGAAAGGGTCAAAACGTGTTTTTCAGCAGAAATAAACATGTTTCTGCAAGTTTGGTCAACCCCATGTAAGTTATGGGGCAGTAACAGCACCCTTTTCAAAACGTGTTTTTCAGCTCGAAATAAACGCGTTTTTTCAGACAACCGAATCCCCATGTAACAGCAAAACTCAGAAGAGCCCACACACTCAGATCTTAACCCCAGTGTGCAGAAAGGGTCAAAACGTGTTTTTCAGCAGAAATAAACATGTTTCTGCAAGTTTGGTCAACCCCATGTAAGTTATGGGGCAGTAACAGCACACTTTTCAAAACGTGTTTTTCAGCCCGAAATAAACGCGTTTTTTCAGACAACTGAATCCCCATGTAACAGCAAGGCTCAGAAGAGCCCACACACTCAGATCTTAACCCCAGTGTGCAGAAAGGGTCAAAACGTGTTTTTCAGCAGAAATAAACATGTTTCTGCAAGTTTGGTCAACCCCATGTAAGTTATGGGGCAGTAACAGCACCCTTTTCAAAACGTGTTTTTCAGCCCGAAATAAACGCGTTTTTTCAGACAACTGAATCCCCATGTAACAGCAAGGCTCAGAAGAGCCCACACACTCAGATCTTAACCCCAGTGTACAAAAAGGGTCAAAACGTGTTTTTCAGCAGAAATAAACATGTTTCTGCAAGTTTGGTCAACCCCATGTTAGTTATGGGGCAGTAACAGCACCCTTTTCAAAACGTGTTTTTCAGCCCGAAATAAACGCGTTTTTTCAGACAACTGAATCCCCATGTAACAGCAAAACTCAGAAGAGCCCACACACTCAGATCTTAACCCCAGTGTGCAGAAAGGGTCAAAATGTGTTTTTCAGCAGAAATAAACATGTTTCTGCAAGTTTGGTCAACCCCATGTAAGTTATGGGGCAGTAACAGCACCCTTTTCAAAACGTGTTTTTCAGCCCGAAATAAACGCGTTTTTTCAGAAAACTGAATCCCCATGTAACAGCAAAACTCAGAAGAGCCCACACACTCAGATCTTAACCCCAGTGTGCAGAAAGGGTCAAAACGTGTTTTTCAGCAGAAATAAACATGTTTCTGCAAGTTTGGTCAACCCCATGTAAGTTATGGGGCAGTAACAGCACACTTTTCAAAACGTGTTTTTCAGCCCGAAATAAACGCGTTTTTTCAGACAACTGAATCCCCATGTAACAGCAAAACTCAGAAGAGCCCACACACTCAGATCTTAACCCCAGTGTGCAGAAAGGGTCAAAACGTGTTTTTCAGCAGAAATAAACTTGTTTCTGCAAGTTTGGTCAACCCCATGTAAGTTATGGGGCAGTAACAGCACCCTTTTCAAAACGTGTTTTTCAGCCCGAAATAAACGCGTTTTTTCAGACAACTGAATCCCCATGTAACAGCAAAACTCAGAAGAGCCCACACACTCAGATCTTAACCCCACTGTGCAGAAAGGGTCAAAACGTGTTTTTCAGCAGAAATAAACATGTTTCTGCAAGTTTGGTCAACCCCATGTAAGTTAATTGGCAGTAACAGCACCCTTTTCAAAACATGTTTTTCAGCACGAAATAAACGCGTTTTTTCAGACAACTGAATCCCCATGTAACAGCAAGGCTCAGAAGAGCCCACACACTCAGATCTTAACCCCAGTGAGCAGAAAGGGTCAAAACGTGTTTTTCAGCAGAAATAAACATGTTTCTGCAAGTTTGGTCAACCCCATGTTAGTTATGGGGCAGTAACAGCACCCTTTTCAAAACTTTTTTTTCAGCCCGAAATAAACGCGTTTTTTCAGACAACTGAATCCCCATGTAACAGCAAGGCTCAGAAGAGCCCACACACTCAGATCTTAACCCCAGTGTGCAGAAAGTGTCAAAACGTGTTTTTCAGCAGAAATAAACATGTTTCTGCAAGTTTGGTCAACCCCATGTAAGTTATGGGGCAGTAACAGCACCCTTTTCAAAACGTGTTTTTCAGCCCGAAATAAACGCGTTTTTTCAGACAACTGAATCCCCATGTAACAGCAAAACTCAGAAGAGCCCACACACTCAGATCTTAACCCCAGTGTGCAGAAAGTGTCAAAACGTGTTTTTCAGCAGAAATAAACATGTTTCTGCAAGTTTGGTCAACCCCATGTAAGTTATGGGGCAGTAACAGCACCCTTTTCAAAACGTGTTTTTCAGCCCGAAATAAACGCGTTTTTTCAGACAACTGAATCCCCATGTAACAGCAAAACTCAGAAGAGCCCACACACTCAGATCTTAACCCCAGTGTGCAGAAAGGGTCAAAACGTGTTTTTCAGCAGAAATAAACATGTTTCTGCAAGTTTGGTCAACCCCATGTAAATTATGGGGCAGTAACAGCACCCTTTTCAAAACGTGTTTTTCAGCCCGAAATAAACGCGTTTTTTCAGACAACTGAATCCCCATGTAACAGCAAAACTCAGAAGAGCCCACACACTCAGATCTTAACCCCAGTGTGCAGAAAGGGTCAAAACGTGTTTTTCAGCAGAAATAAACATGTTTCTGCAAGTTTGGTCAACCCCATGTAAGTTATGGGGCAGTAACAGCACCCTTTTCAAAACGTGTTTTTCAGCCCGAAATAAACGCGTTTTTTCAGACAACTGAATCCCCATGTAACAGCAAAACTCAGAAGAGCCCACACACTCAGATCTTAACCCCAGTGTGCAGAAAGGGTCAAAACGTGTTTTTCAGCAGAAATAAACATGTTTCTGCAAGTTTGGTCAACCCCATGTAAGTTATGGGGCAGTAACAGCACCCTTTTCAAAACGTGTTTTTCAGCCTGAAATAAACGCGTTTTTTCAGACAACTGAATCCCCATGTAACAGCAAAACTCAGAAGAGCCCACACACTCAGATCTTAACCCCAGTGTGCAGAAAGGGTCAAAACGTGTTTTTCAGCAGAAATAAACATGTTTCTGCAAGTTTGGTCAACCCCATGTAAGTTATGGGGCAGTAACAGCACCCTTTTCAAAACGTGTTTTTCAGCCCGAAATAAACGCGTTTTTTCAGACAACCGAATCCCCATGTAACAGCAAAACTCAGAAGAGCCCACACACTCAGATCTTAACCCCAGTGTGCAGAAAGGGTCAAAACGTGTTTTTCAGCAGAAATAAACATGTTTCTGCAAGTTTGGTCAACCCCATGTAAGTTATGGGGCAGTAACAGCACCCTTTTCAAAACGTGTTTTTCAGCCCGAAATAAACGCGTTTTTTCAGACAACTGAATCCCCATGTAACAGCAAGGCTCAGAAGAGCCCACACACTCAGATCTTAACCCCAGTGTGCAGAAAGTGTCAAAACGTGTTTTTCAGCAGAAATAAACATGTTTCTGCAAGTTTGGTCAACCCCATGTAAGTTATGGGGCAGTAACAGCACCCTTTTCAAAACGTGTTTTTCAGCCCGAAATAAACGCGTTTTTTCAGACAACTGAATCCCCATGTAACAGCAAAACTCAGAAGAGCCCACACACTCAGATCTTAACCCCAGTGTGCAGAAAGGGTCAAAACGTGTTTTTCAGCAGAAATAAACATGTTTCTGCAAGTTTGGTCAACCCCATGTAAGTTATGGGGCAGTAACAGCACCCTTTTCAAAACGTGTTTTTCAGCCCGAAATAAACGCGTTTTTTCAGACAACTGAATCCCCATGTAACAGCAAAACTCAGAAGAGCCCACACACTCAGATCTTAACCCCAGTGTGCAGAAAGGGTCAAAACGTGTTTTTCAGCAGAAATAAACATGTTTCTGCAAGTTTGGTCAACCCCATGTAAGTTATGGGGCAGTAACAGCACCCTTTTCAAAACGTGTTTTTCAGCCCGAAATAAACGCGTTTTTTCAGACAACCGAATCCCCATGTAACAGCAAAACTCAGAAGAGCCCACACACTCAGATCTTAACCCCAGTGTGCAGAAAGGGTCAAAACGTGTTTTTCAGCAGAAATAAACATGTTTCTGCAAGTTTGGTCAACCCCATGTAAGTTATGGGGCAGTAACAGCACCCTTTTCAAAACGTGTTTTTCAGCCCGAAATAAACGCGTTTTTTCAGACAACTGAATCCCCATGTAACAGCAAGGCTCAGAAGAGCCCACACACTCAGATCTTAACCCCAGTGTGCAGAAAGTGTCAAAACGTGTTTTTCAGCAGAAATAAACATGTTTCTGCAAGTTTGGTCAACCCCATGTAAGTTATGGGGCAGTAACAGCACCCTTTTCAAAACGTGTTTTTCAGCCCGAAATAAACGCGTTTTTTCAGACAACTGAATCCCCATGTAACAGCAAAACTCAGAAGAGCCCACACACTCAGATCTTAACCCCAGTGTGCAGAAAGGGTCAAAATGTGTTTTTCAGCAGAAATAAACATGTTTCTGCAAGTTTGGTCGACCCCATGTAAGTTATAGGGCAGTAACAGCACCCTTTTAAAAACATGTTTTTCAGCCCGAAATAAACGCGTTTTTTCAGACAACTGAATCCCCATGTAACAGCAAAACTCAGAAGAGCCCACACACTCAGATCTTAACCCCAGTGTGCAGAAAGGGTCAAAACGTGTTTTTCAGCAGAAATAAACATGTTTCTGCAAGTTTGGTCAACCCCATGTAAGTTATGGGGCAGTAACAGCACCCTTTTAAAAACGTGTTTTTCAGCCCGAAATAAACACGTTTTTTCAGACAACTGAATCCCCATGTAACAGCAAAACTCAGAAGAGCCCACACACTCAGATCTTAACCCCAGTGTGCAGAAAGGGTCAAAACGTGTTTTTCAGCAGAAATAAACATGTTTCTGCAAGTTTGGTCAACCCCATGTAAGTTATGGGGCAGTAACAGCACCCTTTTCAAAACGTGTTTTTCAGCCCGAAATAAACACGTTTTTTCAGAAAACTGAATCCCCATGTAACAGCAAAACTGAGAAGAGCCCACACACTCAGATCTTAACCCCAGTGTGCAGAAAGGGTCAAAACGTGTTTTTCAGCAGAAATAAACTTGTTTCTGCAAGTTTGGTCAACCCCATGTAAGTTATGGGGCAGTAACAGCACCCTTTTCAAAACGTGTTTTTCAGCCCGAAATAAACGCGTTTTTTCAGACAACTGAATCCCCATGTAACAGCAAGGCTCAGAAGAGCCCACACACTCAGATCTTAACCCCAGTGTGCAGAAAGGGTCAAAACGTGTTTTTCAGCAGAAATAAACATGTTTCTGCAAGTTTGGTCAACCCCATGTAAGTTATGGGGCAGTAACAGCACCCTTTTCAAAACGTGTTTTTCAGCCCGAAATAAACGCGTTTTTTCAGACAACTGAATCCCCATGTAACAGCAAGGCTCAGAAGAGCCCACACACTCAGATCTTAACCCCATTGTGCAGAAAGGGTCAAAACGTGTTTTTCAGCAGAAATAAACATGTTTCTGCAAGTTTGGTCAACCCCATGTTAGTTATGGGGCAGTAACAGCACCCTTTTCAAAACGTGTTTTTCAGCCCGAAATAAACGCGTTTTTTCATACAACTGAATCCCCATGTAACAGCAAAACTCAGAAGAGCCCACACACTCAGATCTTAACCCCAGTGTGCAGAAAGGGTCAAAACGTGTTTTTCAGCAGAAATAAACATGTTTCTGCAAGTTTGGTCAACCCCATGTAAGTTATGGGGCAGTAACAGCACCCTTTTCAAAACGTGTTTTTCAGCTCGAAATAAACGCGTTTTTTCAGACAACCGAATCCCCATGTAACAGCAAAACTCAGAAGAGCCCACACACTCAGATCTTAACCCCAGTGTGCAGAAAGGGTCAAAACGTGTTTTTCAGCAGAAATAAACATGTTTCTGCAAGTTTGGTCAACCCCATGTAAGTTATGGGGCAGTAACAGCACCCTTTTCAAAACGTGTTTTTCAGCCCGAAATAAACGCGTTTTTTCAGACAACTGAATCCCCATGTAACAGCAAGGCTCAGAAGAGCCCACACACTCAGATCTTAACCCCAGTGTGCAGAAAGTGTCAAAACGTGTTTTTCAGCAGAAATAAACATGTTTCTGCAAGTTTGGTCAACCCCATGTAAGTTATGGGGCAGTAACAGCACCCTTTTCAAAACGTGTTTTTCAGCCCGAAATAAACGCGTTTTTTCAGACAACTGAATCCCCATGTAACAGCAAAACTCAGAAGAGCCCACACACTCAGATCTTAACCCCAGTGTGCAGAAAGGGTCAAAACGTGTTTTTCAGAAGAAATAAACATGTTTCTGCAAGTTTGGTCGACCCCATGTAAGTTATAGGGCAGTAACAGCACCCTTTTAAAACGTGTTTTTCAGCCCGAAATAAACGCGTTTTTTCAGACAACTGAATCCCCATGTAACAGCAAAACTCAGAAGAGCCCACACACTCAGATCTTAACCCCAGTGTGCAGAAAGGGTCAAAACGTGTTTTTCAGCAGAAATAAACATGTTTCTGCAAGTTTGGTCAACCCCATGTAAGTTATGGGGCAGTAACAGCACCCTTTTCAAAACGTGTTTTTCAGCCCGAAATAAACACGTTTTTTCAGAAAACTGAATCCCCATGTAACAGCAAAACTCAGAAGAGCCCACACACTCAGATCTTAACCCCAGTGTGCAGAAAGGGTCAAAACGTGTTTTTCAGCAGAAATAAACTTGTTTCTGCAAGTTTGGTCAACCCCATGTAAGTTATGGGGCAGTAACAGCACCCTTTTCAAAACGTGTTTTTCAGCCCGAAATAAAAGCGTTTTTTCAGACAACTGAATCCCCATGTAACAGCAAGGCTCAGAAGAGCCCACACACTCAGATCTTAACCCCATTGTGCAGAAAGGGTCAAAACGTGTTTTTCAGCAGAAATAAACATGTTTCTGCAAGTTTGGTCAACCCCATGTAAGTTATGGGGCAGTAACGGCACCCTTTTCAAAACGTGTTTTTCAGCCCGAAATAAACGCGTTTTTTCAGACAACTGAATCCCCATGTAACAGCAAAACTCAGAAGAGCCCACACACTCAGATGTTAACCCCAGTGTGCAGAAAGTGTCAAAACGTGTTTTTCAGCAGAAATAAACATGTTTCTGCAAGTTTGGTCAACCCCATGTAAGTTATGGGGCAGTAACAGCACCCTTTTCAAAACGTGTTTTTCAGCCCGAAATAAACGCGTTTTTTCAGACAACTGAATCCCCATGTAACAGCAAAACTCAGAAGAGCCCACACACTCAGATCTTAACCCCAGTGTGCAGAAAGGGTCAAAACGTGTTTTTCAGCAGAAATAAACATGTTTCTGCAAGTTTGGTCAACCCCATGTAAGTTATGGGGCAGTAACAGCACCCTTTTCAAAACGTGTTTTTCAGCCCGAAATAAACGCGTTTTTTCAGACAACCGAATCCCCATGTAACAGCAAAACTCAGAAGAGCTCACACACTCAGATCTTAACCCCAGTGTGCAGAAAGGGTCAAAACGTGTTTTTCAGCAGAAATAAACATGTTTCTGCAAGTTTGGTCAACCCCATGTAAGTTATGGGGCAGTAACAGCACCCTTTTCAAAACGTGTTTTTCAGCCCGAAATAAACGCGTTTTTTCAGACAACTGAATCCCCATGTAACAGCAAGGCTCAGAAGAGCCCACACACTCAGATCTTAACCCCAGTGTGCAGAAAGTGTCAAAACGTGTTTTTCAGCAGAAATAAACATGTTTCTGCAAGTTTGGTCAACCCCATGTAAGTTATGGGGCAGTAACAGCACCCTTTTCAAAACGTGTTTTTCAGCCCGAAATAAACGCGTTTTTTCAGACAACTGAATCCCCATGTAACAGCAAAACTCAGAAGAGCCCACACACTCAGATCTTAACCCCAGTGTGCAGAAAGGGTCAAAACGTGTTTTTCAGCAGAAATAAACATGTTTCTGCAAGTTTGGTCGACCCCATGTAAGTTATAGGGCAGTAACAGCACCCTTTTAAAAACGTGTTTTTCAGCCCGAAATAAACGCGTTTTTTCAGACAACTGAATCCCCATGTAACAGCAAAACTCAGAAGAGCCCACACACTCAGATCTTAACCCCAGTGTGCAGAAAGGGTCAAAACTTGTTTTTCAGCAGAAATAAACATGTTTCTGCAAGTTTGGTCAACCCCATGTAAGTTATGGGGCAGTAACAGCACCCTTTTCAAAACGTGTTTTTCAGCCCGAAATAAACACGTTTTTTCAGAAAACTGAATCCCCATGTAACAGCAAAACTCAGAAGAGCCCACACACTCAGATCTTAACCCCAGTGTGCAGAAAGGGTCAAAACGTGTTTTTCAGCAGAAATAAACTTGTTTCTGCAAGTTTGGTCAACCCCATGTAAGTTATGGGGCAGTAACAGCACCCTTTTCAAAACGTGTTTTTCAGCCCGAAATAAACGCGTTTTTTCAGACAACTGAATCCCCATGTAACAGCAAGGCTCAGAAGAGCCCACACACTCAGATCTTAACCCCATTGTGCAGAAAGGGTCAAAACGTGTTTTTCAGCAGAAATAAACATGTTTCTGCAAGTTTGGTCAACCCCATGTAAGTTATGGGGCAGTAACAGCACCCTTTTCAAAACGTGTTTTTCAGCCCGAAATAAACGCGTTTTTTCAGACAACTGAATCCCCATGTAACAGCAAAACTCAGAAGAGCCCACACACTCAGATGTTAACCCCAGTGTGCAGAAAGGGTCAAAACGTGTTTTTCAGCAGAAATAAACATGTTTCTGCAAGTTTGGTCAACCCCATGTAAGTTATGGGGCAGTAACAGCACCTTTTTCAAAACGTGTTTTTCAGCCCGAAATAAACGCGTTTTTTCAGACAACTGAATCCCCATGTAACAGCAAAACTCAGAAGAGCCCACACACTCAGATGTTAACCCCAGTGTGCAGAAAGGGTCAAAACGTGTTTTTCAGCAGAAATAAACATGTTTCTGCAAGTTTGGTCAACCCCATGTAAGTTATGGGGCAGTAACAGCACCCTTTTCAAAACTTTTTTTTCAGCCCGAAATAAACGCGTTTTTTCAGACAACTGAATCCCCATGTAACAGCAAGGCTCAGAAGAGCCCACACACTCAGATCTTAACCCCAGTGTGCAGAAAGTGTCAAAACGTGTTTTTCAGCAGAAATAAACATGTTTCTGCAAGTTTGGTCAACCCCTTGTAAGTTATGGGGCAATAACAGCACCCTTTTCAAAACGTGTTTTTCAGCCCGAAATAAACGCGTTTTTTCAGACAACTGAATCCCCATGTAACAGCAAAACTCAGAAGAGCCCACACACTCAGATCTTAACCCCAGTGTGCAGAAAGGGTCAAAACGTGTTTTTCAGCAGAAATAAACATGTTTCTGCAAGTTTGGTCAACCCCATGTAAGTTATGGGGCAGTAACAGCACACTTTTCAAAACGTGTTTTTCAGCCCGAAATAAACGCGTTTTTTCAGACAACTGAATCCCCATGTAACAGCAAAACTCAGAAGAGCCCACACACTCAGATCTTAACCCCAGTGTGCAGAAAGGGTCAAAACGTGTTTTTCAGCAGAAATAAACTTGTTTCTGCAAGTTTGGTCAACCCCATGTAAGTTATGGGGCAGTAACAGCACCCTTTTCAAAACGTGTTTTTCAGCCCGAAATAAACGCGTTTTTTCAGACAACTGAATACCCATGTAACAGCAAAACTCAGAAGAGCCCACACACTCAGATCTTAACCCCACTGTGCAGAAAGGGTCAAAACGTGTTTTTCAGCAGAAATAAACATGTTTCTGCAAGTTTGGTCAACCCCATGTAAGTTATGGGGCAGTAACAGCACCCTTTTCAAAACATGTTTTTCAGCACGAAATAAACGCGTTTTTTCAGACAACTGAATCCCCATGTAACAGCAAGGCTCAGAAGAGCCCACACACTCAGATCTTAACCCCAGTGAGCAGAAAGGGTCAAAACGTGTTTTTCAGCAGAAATAAACATGTTTCTGCAAGTTTGGTCAACCCCATGTAAGTTATGGGGCAGTAACAGCACCCTTTTCAAAACTTTTTTTTCAGCCCGAAATAAACGCGTTTTTTCAGACAACTGAATCCCCATGTAACAGCAAGGCTCAGAAGAGCCCACACACTCAGATCTTAACCCCAGTGTGCAGAAAGTGTCAAAACGTGTTTTTCAGCAGAAATAAACATGTTTCTGCAAGTTTGGTCAACCCCATGTAAGTTATGGGGCAGTAACAGCACCCTTTTCAAAACGTGTTTTTCAGCCCGAAATAAACGCGTTTTTTCAGACAACTGAATCCCCATGTAACAGCAAAACTCAGAAGAGCCCACACACTCAGATCTTAACCCCAGTGTGCAGAAAGTGTCAAAACGTGTTTTTCAGCAGAAATAAACATGTTTCTGCAAGTTTGGTCAACCCCATGTAAGTTATGGGGCAGTAACAGCACCCTTTTCAAAACGTGTTTTTCAGCCCGAAATAAACGCGTTTTTTCAGACAACTGAATCCCCATGTAACAGCAAAACTCAGAAGAGCCCACACACTCAGATCTTAACCCCAGTGTGCAGAAAGGGTCAAAACGTGTTTTTCAGCAGAAATAAACATGTTTCTGCAAGTTTGGTCAACCCCATGTAAATTATGGGGCAGTAACAGCACCCTTTTCAAAACGTGTTTTTCAGCCCGAAATAAACGCGTTTTTTCAGACAACTGAATCCCCATGTAACAGCAAAACTCAGAAGAGCCCACACACTCAGATCTTAACCCCAGTGTGCAGAAAGGGTCAAAACGTGTTTTTCAGCAGAAATAAACATGTTTCTGCAAGTTTGGTCAACCCCATGTAAGTTATGGGGCAGTAACAGCACCCTTTTCAAAACGTGTTTTTCAGCCCGAAATAAACGCGTTTTTTCAGACAACTGAATCCCCATGTAACAGCAAGGCTCAGAAGAGCCCACACACTCAGATCTTAACCCCAGTGTGCAGAAAGTGTCAAAACGTGTTTTTCAGCAGAAATAAACATGTTTCTGCAAGTTTGGTCAACCCCATGTAAGTTATGGGGCAGTAACAGCACCCTTTTCAAAACGTGTTTTTCAGCCCGAAATAAACGCGTTTTTTCAGACAACTGAATCCCCATGTAACAGCAAAACTCAGAAGAGCCCACACACTCAGATCTTAACCCCAGTGTGCAGAAAGGGTCAAAACGTGTTTTTCAGCAGAAATAAACATGTTTCTGCAAGTTTGGTCAACCCCATGTAAGTTATGGGGCAGTAACAGCACCCTTTTCAAAACGTGTTTTTCAGCCCGAAATAAACGCGTTTTTTCAGACAACTGAATCCCCATGTAACAGCAAAACTCAGAAGAGCCCACACACTCAGATCTTAACCCCAGTGTGCAGAAAGGGTCAAAACGTGTTTTTCAGCAGAAATAAACATGTTTCTGCAAGTTTGGTCAACCCCATGTAAGTTATGGGGCAGTAACAGCACCCTTTTCAAAACGTGTTTTTCAGCCCGAAATAAACGCGTTTTTTCAGACAACCGAATCCCCATGTAACAGCAAAACTCAGAAGAGCCCACACACTCAGATCTTAACCCCAGTGTGCAGAAAGGGTCAAAACGTGTTTTTCAGCAGAAATAAACATGTTTCTGCAAGTTTGGTCAACCCCATGTAAGTTATGGGGCAGTAACAGCACCCTTTTCAAAACGTGTTTTTCAGCCCGAAATAAACGCGTTTTTTCAGACAACTGAATCCCCATGTAACAGCAAGGCTCAGAAGAGCCCACACACTCAGATCTTAACCCCAGTGTGCAGAAAGTGTCAAAACGTGTTTTTCAGCAGAAATAAACATGTTTCTGCAAGTTTGGTCAACCCCATGTAAGTTATGGGGCAGTAACAGCACCCTTTTCAAAACGTGTTTTTCAGCCCGAAATAAACGCGTTTTTTCAGACAACTGAATCCCCATGTAACAGCAAAACTCAGAAGAGCCCACACACTCAGATCTTAACCCCAGTGTGCAGAAAGGGTCAAAATGTGTTTTTCAGCAGAAATAAACATGTTTCTGCAAGTTTGGTCGACCCCATGTAAGTTATAGGGCAGTAACAGCACCCTTTTAAAAACATGTTTTTCAGCCCGAAATAAACGCGTTTTTTCAGACAACTGAATCCCCATGTAACAGCAAAACTCAGAAGAGCCCACACACTCAGATCTTAACCCCAGTGTGCAGAAAGGGTCAAAACGTGTTTTTCAGCAGAAATAAACATGTTTCTGCAAGTTTGGTCAACCCCATGTAAGTTATGGGGCAGTAACAGCACCCTTTTCAAAACGTGTTTTTCAGCCCGAAATAAACGCGTTTTTTCAGACAACTGAATCCCCATGTAACAGCAAGGCTCAGAAGAGCCCACACACTCAGATCTTAACCCCATTGTGCAGAAAGGGTCAAAACGTGTTTTTCAGCAGAAATAAACATGTTTCTGCAAGTTTGGTCAACCCCATGTTAGTTATGGGGCAGTAACAGCACCCTTTTCAAAACGTGTTTTTCAGCCCGAAATAAACGCGTTTTTTCATACAACTGAATCCCCATGTAACAGCAAAACTCAGAAGAGCCCACACACTCAGATCTTAACCCCAGTGTGCAGAAAGGGTCAAAACGTGTTTTTCAGCAGAAATAAACATGTTTCTGCAAGTTTGGTCAACCCCATGTAAGTTATGGGGCAGTAACAGCACCCTTTTCAAAACGTGTTTTTCAGCTCGAAATAAACGCGTTTTTTCAGACAACCGAATCCCCATGTAACAGCAAAACTCAGAAGAGCCCACACACTCAGATCTTAACCCCAGTGTGCAGAAAGGGTCAAAACGTGTTTTTCAGCAGAAATAAACATGTTTCTGCAAGTTTGGTCAACCCCATGTAAGTTATGGGGCAGTAACAGCACACTTTTCAAAACGTGTTTTTCAGCCCGAAATAAACGCGTTTTTTCAGACAACTGAATCCCCATGTAACAGCAAGGCTCAGAAGAGCCCACACACTCAGATCTTAACCCCAGTGTGCAGAAAGGGTCAAAACGTGTTTTTCAGCAGAAATAAACATGTTTCTGCAAGTTTGGTCAACCCCATGTAAGTTATGGGGCAGTAACAGCACCCTTTTCAAAACGTGTTTTTCAGCCCGAAATAAACGCGTTTTTTCAGACAACTGAATCCCCATGTAACAGCAAGGCTCAGAAGAGCCCACACACTCAGATCTTAACCCCAGTGTACAAAAAGGGTCAAAACGTGTTTTTCAGCAGAAATAAACATGTTTCTGCAAGTTTGGTCAACCCCATGTTAGTTATGGGGCAGTAACAGCACCCTTTTCAAAACGTGTTTTTCAGCCCGAAATAAACGCGTTTTTTCAGACAACTGAATCCCCATGTAACAGCAAAACTCAGAAGAGCCCACACACTCAGATCTTAACCCCAGTGTGCAGAAAGGGTCAAAATGTGTTTTTCAGCAGAAATAAACATGTTTCTGCAAGTTTGGTCAACCCCATGTAAGTTATGGGGCAGTAACAGCACCCTTTTCAAAACGTGTTTTTCAGCCCGAAATAAACGCGTTTTTTCAGAAAACTGAATCCCCATGTAACAGCAAAACTCAGAAGAGCCCACACACTCAGATCTTAACCCCAGTGTGCAGAAAGGGTCAAAACGTGTTTTTCAGCAGAAATAAACATGTTTCTGCAAGTTTGGTCAACCCCATGTAAGTTATGGGGCAGTAACAGCACACTTTTCAAAACGTGTTTTTCAGCCCGAAATAAACGCGTTTTTTCAGACAACTGAATCCCCATGTAACAGCAAAACTCAGAAGAGCCCACACACTCAGATCTTAACCCCAGTGTGCAGAAAGGGTCAAAACGTGTTTTTCAGCAGAAATAAACTTGTTTCTGCAAGTTTGGTCAACCCCATGTAAGTTATGGGGCAGTAACAGCACCCTTTTCAAAACGTGTTTTTCAGCCCGAAATAAACGCGTTTTTTCAGACAACTGAATCCCCATGTAACAGCAAAACTCAGAAGAGCCCACACACTCAGATCTTAACCCCACTGTGCAGAAAGGGTCAAAACGTGTTTTTCAGCAGAAATAAACATGTTTCTGCAAGTTTGGTCAACCCCATGTAAGTTAATTGGCAGTAACAGCACCCTTTTCAAAACATGTTTTTCAGCACGAAATAAACGCGTTTTTTCAGACAACTGAATCCCCATGTAACAGCAAGGCTCAGAAGAGCCCACACACTCAGATCTTAACCCCAGTGAGCAGAAAGGGTCAAAACGTGTTTTTCAGCAGAAATAAACATGTTTCTGCAAGTTTGGTCAACCCCATGTAAGTTATGGGGCAGTAACAGCACCCTTTTCAAAACTTTTTTTTCAGCCCGAAATAAACGCGTTTTTTCAGACAACTGAATCCCCATGTAACAGCAAGGCTCAGAAGAGCCCACACACTCAGATCTTAACCCCAGTGTGCAGAAAGTGTCAAAACGTGTTTTTCAGCAGAAATAAACATGTTTCTGCAAGTTTGGTCAACCCCATGTAAGTTATGGGGCAGTAACAGCACCCTTTTCAAAACGTGTTTTTCAGCCCGAAATAAACGCGTTTTTTCAGACAACTGAATCCCCATGTAACAGCAAAACTCAGAAGAGCCCACACACTCAGATCTTAACCCCAGTGTGCAGAAAGTGTCAAAACGTGTTTTTCAGCAGAAATAAACATGTTTCTGCAAGTTTGGTCAACCCCATGTAAGTTATGGGGCAGTAACAGCACCCTTTTCAAAACGTGTTTTTCAGCCCGAAATAAACGCGTTTTTTCAGACAACTGAATCCCCATGTAACAGCAAAACTCAGAAGAGCCCACACACTCAGATCTTAACCCCAGTGTGCAGAAAGGGTCAAAACGTGTTTTTCAGCAGAAATAAACATGTTTCTGCAAGTTTGGTCAACCCCATGTAAATTATGGGGCAGTAACAGCACCCTTTTCAAAACGTGTTTTTCAGCCCGAAATAAACGCGTTTTTTCAGACAACTGAATCCCCATGTAACAGCAAAACTCAGAAGAGCCCACACACTCAGATCTTAACCCCAGTGTGCAGAAAGGGTCAAAACGTGTTTTTCAGCAGAAATAAACATGTTTCTGCAAGTTTGGTCAACCCCATGTAAGTTATGGGGCAGTAACAGCACCCTTTTCAAAACGTGTTTTTCAGCCCGAAATAAACGCGTTTTTTCAGACAACTGAATCCCCATGTAACAGCAAAACTCAGAAGAGCCCACACACTCAGATCTTAACCCCAGTGTGCAGAAAGGGTCAAAACGTGTTTTTCAGCAGAAATAAACATGTTTCTGCAAGTTTGGTCAACCCCATGTAAGTTATGGGGCAGTAACAGCACCCTTTTCAAAACGTGTTTTTCAGCCTGAAATAAACGCGTTTTTTCAGACAACTGAATCCCCATGTAACAGCAAAACTCAGAAGAGCCCACACACTCAGATCTTAACCCCAGTGTGCAGAAAGGGTCAAAACGTGTTTTTCAGCAGAAATAAACATGTTTCTGCAAGTTTGGTCAACCCCATGTAAGTTATGGGGCAGTAACAGCACCCTTTTCAAAACGTGTTTTTCAGCCCGAAATAAACGCGTTTTTTCAGACAACCGAATCCCCATGTAACAGCAAAACTCAGAAGAGCCCACACACTCAGATCTTAACCCCAGTGTGCAGAAAGGGTCAAAACGTGTTTTTCAGCAGAAATAAACATGTTTCTGCAAGTTTGGTCAACCCCATGTAAGTTATGGGGCAGTAACAGCACCCTTTTCAAAACGTGTTTTTCAGCCCGAAATAAACGCGTTTTTTCAGACAACTGAATCCCCATGTAACAGCAAGGCTCAGAAGAGCCCACACACTCAGATCTTAACCCCAGTGTGCAGAAAGTGTCAAAACGTGTTTTTCAGCAGAAATAAACATGTTTCTGCAAGTTTGGTCAACCCCATGTAAGTTATGGGGCAGTAACAGCACCCTTTTCAAAACGTGTTTTTCAGCCCGAAATAAACGCGTTTTTTCAGACAACTGAATCCCCATGTAACAGCAAAACTCAGAAGAGCCCACACACTCAGATCTTAACCCCAGTGTGCAGAAAGGGTCAAAACGTGTTTTTCAGCAGAAATAAACATGTTTCTGCAAGTTTGGTCAACCCCATGTAAGTTATGGGGCAGTAACAGCACCCTTTTCAAAACGTGTTTTTCAGCCCGAAATAAACGCGTTTTTTCAGACAACTGAATCCCCATGTAACAGCAAAACTCAGAAGAGCCCACACACTCAGATCTTAACCCCAGTGTGCAGAAAGGGTCAAAACGTGTTTTTCAGCAGAAATAAACATGTTTCTGCAAGTTTGGTCAACCCCATGTAAGTTATGGGGCAGTAACAGCACCCTTTTCAAAACGTGTTTTTCAGCCCGAAATAAACGCGTTTTTTCAGACAACCGAATCCCCATGTAACAGCAAAACTCAGAAGAGCCCACACACTCAGATCTTAACCCCAGTGTGCAGAAAGGGTCAAAACGTGTTTTTCACCAGAAATAAACATGTTTCTGCAAGTTTGGTCAACCCCATGTAAGTTATGGGGCAGTAACAGCACCCTTTTCAAAACGTGTTTTTCAGCCCGAAATAAACGCGTTTTTTCAGACAACTGAATCCCCATGTAACAGCAAGGCTCAGAAGAGCCCACACACTCAGATCTTAACCCCAGTGTGCAGAAAGTGTCAAAACGTGTTTTTCAGCAGAAATAAACATGTTTCTGCAAGTTTGGTCAACCCCATGTAAGTTATGGGGCAGTAACAGCACCCTTTTCAAAACGTGTTTTTCAGCCCGAAATAAACGCGTTTTTTCAGACAACTGAATCCCCATGTAACAGCAAAACTCAGAAGAGCCCACACACTCAGATCTTAACCCCAGTGTGCAGAAAGGGTCAAAATGTGTTTTTCAGCAGAAATAAACATGTTTCTGCAAGTTTGGTCGACCCCATGTAAGTTATAGGGCAGTAACAGCACCCTTTTAAAAACATGTTTTTCAGCCCGAAATAAACGCGTTTTTTCAGACAACTGAATCCCCATGTAACAGCAAAACTCAGAAGAGCCCACACACTCAGATCTTAACCCCAGTGTGCAGAAAGGGTCAAAACGTGTTTTTCAGCAGAAATAAACATGTTTCTGCAAGTTTGGTCAACCCCATGTAAGTTATGGGGCAGTAACAGCACCCTTTTAAAAACGTGTTTTTCAGCCCGAAATAAACACGTTTTTTCAGACAACTGAATCCCCATGTAACAGCAAAACTCAGAAGAGCCCACACACTCAGATCTTAACCCCAGTGTGCAGAAAGGGTCAAAACGTGTTTTTCAGCAGAAATAAACATGTTTCTGCAAGTTTGGTCAACCCCATGTAAGTTATGGGGCAGTAACAGCACCCTTTTCAAAACGTGTTTTTCAGCCCGAAATAAACACGTTTTTTCAGAAAACTGAATCCCCATGTAACAGCAAAACTGAGAAGAGCCCACACACTCAGATCTTAACCCCAGTGTGCAGAAAGGGTCAAAACGTGTTTTTCAGCAGAAATAAACTTGTTTCTGCAAGTTTGGTCAACCCCATGTAAGTTATGGGGCAGTAACAGCACCCTTTTCAAAACGTGTTTTTCAGCCCGAAATAAACGCGTTTTTTCAGACAACTGAATCCCCATGTAACAGCAAGGCTCAGAAGAGCCCACACACTCAGATCTTAACCCCAGTGTGCAGAAAGGGTCAAAACGTGTTTTTCAGCAGAAATAAACATGTTTCTGCAAGTTTGGTCAACCCCATGTAAGTTATGGGGCAGTAACAGCACCCTTTTCAAAACGTGTTTTTCAGCCCGAAATAAACGCGTTTTTTCAGACAACTGAATCCCCATGTAACAGCAAGGCTCAGAAGAGCCCACACACTCAGATCTTAACCCCATTGTGCAGAAAGGGTCAAAACGTGTTTTTCAGCAGAAATAAACATGTTTCTGCAAGTTTGGTCAACCCCATGTTAGTTATGGGGCAGTAACAGCACCCTTTTCAAAACGTGTTTTTCAGCCCGAAATAAACGCGTTTTTTCATACAACTGAATCCCCATGTAACAGCAAAACTCAGAAGAGCCCACACACTCAGATCTTAACCCCAGTGTGCAGAAAGGGTCAAAACGTGTTTTTCAGCAGAAATAAACATGTTTCTGCAAGTTTGGTCAACCCCATGTAAGTTATGGGGCAGTAACAGCACCCTTTTCAAAACGTGTTTTTCAGCTCGAAATAAACGCGTTTTTTCAGACAACCGAATCCCCATGTAACAGCAAAACTCAGAAGAGCCCACACACTCAGATCTTAACCCCAGTGTGCAGAAAGGGTCAAAACGTGTTTTTCAGCAGAAATAAACATGTTTCTGCAAGTTTGGTCAACCCCATGTAAGTTATGGGGCAGTAACAGCACCCTTTTCAAAACGTGTTTTTCAGCCCGAAATAAACGCGTTTTTTCAGACAACTGAATCCCCATGTAACAGCAAGGCTCAGAAGAGCCCACACACTCAGATCTTAACCCCAGTGTGCAGAAAGTGTCAAAACGTGTTTTTCAGCAGAAATAAACATGTTTCTGCAAGTTTGGTCAACCCCATGTAAGTTATGGGGCAGTAACAGCACCCTTTTCAAAACGTGTTTTTCAGCCCGAAATAAACGCGTTTTTTCAGACAACTGAATCCCCATGTAACAGCAAAACTCAGAAGAGCCCACACACTCAGATCTTAACCCCAGTGTGCAGAAAGGGTCAAAACGTGTTTTTCAGAAGAAATAAACATGTTTCTGCAAGTTTGGTCGACCCCATGTAAGTTATAGGGCAGTAACAGCACCCTTTTAAAACGTGTTTTTCAGCCCGAAATAAACGCGTTTTTTCAGACAACTGAATCCCCATGTAACAGCAAAACTCAGAAGAGCCCACACACTCAGATCTTAACCCCAGTGTGCAGAAAGGGTCAAAACGTGTTTTTCAGCAGAAATAAACATGTTTCTGCAAGTTTGGTCAACCCCATGTAAGTTATGGGGCAGTAACAGCACCCTTTTCAAAACGTGTTTTTCAGCCCGAAATAAACACGTTTTTTCAGAAAACTGAATCCCCATGTAACAGCAAAACTCAGAAGAGCCCACACACTCAGATCTTAACCCCAGTGTGCAGAAAGGGTCAAAACGTGTTTTTCAGCAGAAATAAACTTGTTTCTGCAAGTTTGGTCAACCCCATGTAAGTTATGGGGCAGTAACAGCACCCTTTTCAAAACGTGTTTTTCAGCCCGAAATAAAAGCGTTTTTTCAGACAACTGAATCCCCATGTAACAGCAAGGCTCAGAAGAGCCCACACACTCAGATCTTAACCCCATTGTGCAGAAAGGGTCAAAACGTGTTTTTCAGCAGAAATAAACATGTTTCTGCAAGTTTGGTCAACCCCATGTAAGTTATGGGGCAGTAACGGCACCCTTTTCAAAACGTGTTTTTCAGCCCGAAATAAACGCGTTTTTTCAGACAACTGAATCCCCATGTAACAGCAAAACTCAGAAGAGCCCACACACTCAGATGTTAACCCCAGTGTGCAGAAAGTGTCAAAACGTGTTTTTCAGCAGAAATAAACATGTTTCTGCAAGTTTGGTCAACCCCATGTAAGTTATGGGGCAGTAACAGCACCCTTTTCAAAACGTGTTTTTCAGCCCGAAATAAACGCGTTTTTTCAGACAACTGAATCCCCATGTAACAGCAAAACTCAGAAGAGCCCACACACTCAGATCTTAACCCCAGTGTGCAGAAAGGGTCAAAACGTGTTTTTCAGCAGAAATAAACATGTTTCTGCAAGTTTGGTCAACCCCATGTAAGTTATGGGGCAGTAACAGCACCCTTTTCAAAACGTGTTTTTCAGCCCGAAATAAACGCGTTTTTTCAGACAACCGAATCCCCATGTAACAGCAAAACTCAGAAGAGCCCACACACTCAGATCTTAACCCCAGTGTGCAGAAAGGGTCAAAACGTGTTTTTCAGCAGAAATAAACATGTTTCTGCAAGTTTGGTCAACCCCATGTAAGTTATGGGGCAGTAACAGCACCCTTTTCAAAACGTGTTTTTCAGCCCGAAATAAACGCGTTTTTTCAGACAACTGAATCCCCATGTAACAGCAAGGCTCAGAAGAGCCCACACACTCAGATCTTAACCCCAGTGTGCAGAAAGTGTCAAAACGTGTTTTTCAGCAGAAATAAACATGTTTCTGCAAGTTTGGTCAACCCCATGTAAGTTATGGGGCAGTAACAGCACCCTTTTCAAAACGTGTTTTTCAGCCCGAAATAAACGCGTTTTTTCAGACAACTGAATCCCCATGTAACAGCAAAACTCAGAAGAGCCCACACACTCAGATCTTAACCCCAGTGTGCAGAAAGGGTCAAAACGTGTTTTTCAGCAGAAATAAACATGTTTCTGCAAGTTTGGTCGACCCCATGTAAGTTATAGGGCAGTAACAGCACCCTTTTAAAAACGTGTTTTTCAGCCCGAAATAAACGCGTTTTTTCAGACAACTGAATCCCCATGTAACAGCAAAACTCAGAAGAGCCCACACACTCAGATCTTAACCCCAGTGTGCAGAAAGGGTCAAAACTTGTTTTTCAGCAGAAATAAACATGTTTCTGCAAGTTTGGTCAACCCCATGTAAGTTATGGGGCAGTAACAGCACCCTTTTCAAAACGTGTTTTTCAGCCCGAAATAAACACGTTTTTTCAGAAAACTGAATCCCCATGTAACAGCAAAACTCAGAAGAGCCCACACACTCAGATCTTAACCCCAGTGTGCAGAAAGGGTCAAAACGTGTTTTTCAGCAGAAATAAACTTGTTTCTGCAAGTTTGGTCAACCCCATGTAAGTTATGGGGCAGTAACAGCACCCTTTTCAAAACGTGTTTTTCAGCCCGAAATAAACGCGTTTTTTCAGACAACTGAATCCCCATGTAACAGCAAGGCTCAGAAGAGCCCACACACTCAGATCTTAACCCCATTGTGCAGAAAGGGTCAAAACGTGTTTTTCAGCAGAAATAAACATGTTTCTGCAAGTTTGGTCAACCCCATGTAAGTTATGGGGCAGTAACAGCACCCTTTTCAAAACGTGTTTTTCAGCCCGAAATAAACGCGTTTTTTCAGACAACTGAATCCCCATGTAACAGCAAAACTCAGAAGAGCCCACACACTCAGATGTTAACCCCAGTGTGCAGAAAGGGTCAAAACGTGTTTTTCAGCAGAAATAAACATGTTTCTGCAAGTTTGGTCAACCCCATGTAAGTTATGGGGCAGTAACAGCACCTTTTTCAAAACGTGTTTTTCAGCCCGAAATAAACGCGTTTTTTCAGACAACTGAATCCCCATGTAACAGCAAAACTCAGAAGAGCCCACACACTCAGATGTTAACCCCAGTGTGCAGAAAGGGTCAAAACGTGTTTTTCAGCAGAAATAAACATGTTTCTGCAAGTTTGGTCAACCCCATGTAAGTTATGGGGCAGTAACAGCACCCTTTTCAAAACTTTTTTTTCAGAACGAAATAAACGCGTTTTTTCAGACAACTGAATCCCCATGTAACAGCAAGGCTCAGAAGAGCCCACACACTCAGATCTTAACCCCAGTGTGCAGAAAGTGTCAAAACGTGTTTTTCAGCAGAAATAAACATGTTTCTGCAAGTTTGGTCAACCCCTTGTAAGTTATGGGGCAATAACAGCACCCTTTTCAAAACGTGTTTTTCAGCCCGAAATAAACGCGTTTTTTCAGACAACTGAATCCCCATGTAACAGCAAAACTCAGAAGAGCCCACACACTCAGATCTTAACCCCAGTGTGCAGAAAGTGTCAAAACGTGTTTTTCAGCAGAAATAAACATGTTTCTGCAAGTTTGGTCAACCCCATGTAAGTTATGGGGCAGTAACAGCACCCTTTTCAAAACGTGTTTTTCAGCCCGAAATAAACGCGTTTTTTCAGACAACTGAATCCCCATGTAACAGCAAAACTCAGAAGAGCCCACACACTCAGATCTTAACCCCAGTGTGCAGAAAGGGTCAAAACGTGTTTTTCAGCAGAAATAAACATGTTTCTGCAAGTTTGGTCGACCCCATGTAAGTTATAGGGCAGTAACAGCACCCTTTTAAAAACGTGTTTTTCAGCCCGAAATAAACGCGTTTTTTCAGACAACTGAATCCCCATGTAACAGCAAAACTCAGAAGAGCCCACACACTCAGATCTTAACCCCAGTGTGCAGAAAGGGTCAAAACGTGTTTTTCAGCAGAAATAAACATGTTTCTGCAAGTTTGGTCAACCCCATGTAAGTTATGGGGCAGTAACAGCACCCTTTTCAAAACGTGTTTTTCAGCCCGAAATAAACGCGTTTTTTCAGACAACCGAATCCCCATGTAACAGCAAAACTCAGAAGAGCCCACACACTCAGATCTTAACCCCAGTGTGCAGAAAGGGTCAAAACGTGTTTTTCAGCAGAAATAAACATGTTTCTGCAAGTTTGGTCAACCCCATGTAAGTTATGGGGCAGTAACAGCACCCTTTTCAAAACGTGTTTTTCAGCCCGAAATAAACGCGTTTTTTCAGACAACTGAATCCCCATGTAACAGCAAGGCTCAGAAGAGCCCACACACTCAGATCTTAACCCCAGTGTGCAGAAAGTGTCAAAACGTGTTTTTCAGCAGAAATAAACATGTTTCTGCAAGTTTGGTCAACCCCATGTAAGTTATGGGGCAGTAACAGCACCCTTTTCAAAACGTGTTTTTCAGCCCGAAATAAACGCGTTTTTTCAGACAACTGAATCCCCATGTAACAGCAAAACTCAGAAGAGCCCACACACTCAGATCTTAACCCCAGTGTGCAGAAAGGGTCAAAACGTGTTTTTCAGCAGAAATAAACATGTTTCTGCAAGTTTGGTCGACCCCATGTAAGTTATAGGGCAGTAACAGCACCCTTTTAAAAACGTGTTTTTCAGCCCGAAATAAACGCGTTTTTTCAGACAACTGAATCCCCATGTAACAGCAAAACTCAGAAGAGCCCACACACTCAGATCTTAACCCCATTGTGCAGAAAGGGTCAAAACGTGTTTTTCAGCAGAAATAAACATGTTTCTGCAAGTTTGGTCAACCCCATGTTAGTTATGGGGCAGTAACAGCACCCTTTTCAAAACGTGTTTTTCAGCCCGAAATAAACGCGTTTTTTCAGACAACTGAATCCCCATGTAACAGCAAAACTCAGAAGAGCCCACACACTCAGATCTTAACCCCAGTGTGCAGAAAGGGTCAAAACGTGTTTTTCAGCAGAAATAAACATGTTTCTGCAAGTTTGGTCAACCCCATGTAAGTTATGGGGCAGTAACAGCACCCTTTTCAAAACGTGTTTTTCAGCCCGAAATAAACGCGTTTTTTCAGACAACTGAATCCCCATGTAACAGCAAGGCTCAGAAGAGCCCACACACTCAGATCTTAACCCCAGTGTGCAGAAAGTGTCAAAACGTGTTTTTCAGCAGAAATAAACATGTTTCTGCAAGTTTGGTCAACCCCATGTAAGTTATGGGGCAGTAACAGCACCCTTTTCAAAACGTGTTTTTCAGCCCGAAATAAACGCGTTTTTTCAGACAACTGAATCCCCATGTAACAGCAAAACTCAGAAGAGCCCACACACTCAGATCTTAACCCCAGTGTGCAGAAAGGGTCAAAACGTGTTTTTCAGCAGAAATAAACATGTTTCTGCAAGTTTGGTCGACCCCATGTAAGTTATAGGGCAGTAACAGCACCCTTTTAAAAACGTGTTTTTCAGCCCGAAATAAACGCGTTTTTTCAGACAACTGAATCCCCATGTAACAGCAAAACTCAGAAGAGCCCACACACTCAGATCTTAACCCCAGTGTGCAGAAAGGGTCAAAACGTGTTTTTCAGCAGAAATAAACATGTTTCTGCAAGTTTGGTCAACCCCATGTAAGTTATGGGGCAGTAACAGCACCCTTTTCAAAACGTGTTTTTCAGCCCGAAATAAACGCGTTTTTTCAGACAACCGAATCCCCATGTAACAGCAAAACTCAGAAGAGCCCACACACTCAGATCTTAACCCCAGTGTGCAGAAAGGGTCAAAACGTGTTTTTCAGCAGAAATAAACATGTTTCTGCAAGTTTGGTCAACCCCATGTAAGTTATGGGGCAGTAACAGCACCCTTTTCAAAACGTGTTTTTCAGCCCGAAATAAACGCGTTTTTTCAGACAACTGAATCCCCATGTAACAGCAAGGCTCAGAAGAGCCCACACACTCAGATCTTAACCCCAGTGTGCAGAAAGTGTCAAAACGTGTTTTTCAGCAGAAATAAACATGTTTCTGCAAGTTTGGTCAACCCCATGTAAGTTATGGGGCAGTAACAGCACCCTTTTCAAAACGTGTTTTTCAGCCCGAAATAAACGCGTTTTTTCAGACAACTGAATCCCCATGTAACAGCAAAACTCAGAAGAGCCCACACACTCAGATCTTAACCCCAGTGTGCAGAAAGGGTCAAAACGTGTTTTTCAGCAGAAATAAACATGTTTCTGCAAGTTTGGTCGACCCCATGTAAGTTATAGGGCAGTAACAGCACCCTTTTCAAAACGTGTTTTTCAGCCCGAAATAAACGCGTTTTTTCAGACAACCGAATCCCCATGTAACAGCAAAACTCAGAAGAGCCCACACACTCAGATCTTAACCCCAGTGTGCAGAAAGGGTCAAAACGTGTTTTTCAGCAGAAATAAACATGTTTCTGCAAGTTTGGTCAACCCCATGTAAGTTATGGGGCAGTAACAGCACCCTTTTCAAAACGTGTTTTTCAGCCCGAAATAAACGCGTTTTTTCAGACAACTGAATCCCCATGTAACAGCAAAACTCAGAAGAGCCCACACACTCAGATCTTAACCCCAGTGTGCAGAAAGGGTCAAAACGTGTTTTTCAGCAGAAATAAACATGTTTCTGCAAGTTTGGTCAACCCCATGTAAGTTATGGGGCAGTAACAGCACCCTTTTCAAAACGTGTTTTTCAGCCCGAAATAAACGCGTTTTTTCAGACAACTGAATCCCCATGTAACAGCAAAACTCAGAAGAGCCCACACACTCAGATGTTAACCCCAGTGTGCAGAAAGGGTCAAAACGTGTTTTTCAGCAGAAATAAACATGTTTCTGCAAGTTTGGTCAACCCCATGTAAGTTATGGGGCAGTAACAGCACCCTTTTCAAAACGTGTTTTTCAGCCCGAAATAAACGCGTTTTTTCAGACAACTGAATCCCCATGTAACAGCAAGGCTCAGAAGAGCCCACACACTCAGATCTTAACCCCAGTGTGCAGAAAGTGTCAAAACGTGTTTTTCAGCAGAAATAAACATGTTTCTGCAAGTTTGGTCAACCCCATGTAAGTTATGGGGCAGTAACAGCACCCTTTTCAAAACTTTTTTTTCAGCCCGAAATAAACGCGTTTTTTCAGACAACTGAATCCCCATGTAACAGCAAGGCTCAGAAGAGCCCACACACTCAGATCTTAACCCCAGTGTGCAGAAAGTGTCAAAACGTGTTTTTCAGCAGAAATAAACATGTTTCTGCAAGTTTGGTCAACCCCATGTAAGTTATGGGGCAGTAACAGCACCCTTTTCAAAACGTGTTTT
This sequence comes from Lepisosteus platostomus, assembly GCF_059453375.1. NCBI lineage: Eukaryota > Metazoa > Chordata > Actinopteri > Semionotiformes > Lepisosteidae > Lepisosteus > Lepisosteus platostomus. The sequence goes on along the minus strand of NC_142625.1, from coordinate 8,939,368 downwards.
TCAGCCCGAAATAAACGCGTTTTTTCAGACAACTGAATCCCCATGTAACAGCAAAACTCAGAAGAGCCCACACACTCAGATCTTAACCCCAGTGTGCAGAAAGTGTCAAAACGTGTTTTTCAGCAGAAATAAACATGTTTCTGCAAGTTTGGTCAACCCCATGTAAGTTATGGGGCAGTAACAGCACCCTTTTCAAAACGTGTTTTTCAGCCCGAAATAAACGCGTTTTTTCAGACAACTGAATCCCCATGTAACAGCAAAACTCAGAAGAGCCCACACACTCAGATCTTAACCCCAGTGTGCAGAAAGGGTCAAAACGTGTTTTTCAGCAGAAATAAACATGTTTCTGCAAGTTTGGTCAACCCCATGTAAATTATGGGGCAGTAACAGCACCCTTTTCAAAACGTGTTTTTCAGCCCGAAATAAACGCGTTTTTTCAGACAACTGAATCCCCATGTAACAGCAAAACTCAGAAGAGCCCACACACTCAGATCTTAACCCCAGTGTGCAGAAAGGGTCAAAACGTGTTTTTCAGCAGAAATAAACATGTTTCTGCAAGTTTGGTCAACCCCATGTAAGTTATGGGGCAGTAACAGCACCCTTTTCAAAACGTGTTTTTCAGCCCGAAATAAACGCGTTTTTTCAGACAACTGAATCCCAATGTAACAGCAAAACTCAGAAGAGCCCACACACTCAGATCTTAACCCCAGTGTGCAGAAAGGGTCAAAATGTGTTTTTCAGCAGAAATAAACATGTTTCTGCAAGTTTGGTCAACCCCATGTAAGTTATGGGGCAGTAACAGCACACTTTTCAAAACGTGTTTTTCAGCCCGAAATAAACGCGTTTTTTCAGACAACTGAATCCCCATGTAACAGCAAAACTCAGAAGAGCCCACACACTCAGATCTTAACCCCAGTGTGCAGAAGGGGTCAAAACGTTTTTTTCAGCAGAAATAAACTTGTTTCTGCAAGTTTGGTCAACCCCATGTAAGTTATGGGGCAGTAACAGCACCCTTTTCAAAACGTGTTTTTCAGCCCGAAATAAACGCGTTTTTTCAGACAACTGAATCCCCATGTAACAGCAAAACTCAGAAGAGCCCACACACTCAGATCTTAATCCCAGTGTGCAGAAAGGGTCAAAACGTGTTTTTCAGCAGAAATAAACATGTTTCTGCAAGTTTGGTCGACCCCATGTAAGTTATAGGGCAGTAACAGCACCCTTTTAAAAACGTGTTTTTCAGCCCGAAATAAACGCGTTTTTTCAGACAACTGAATCCCCATGTAACAGCAAAACTCAGAAGAGCCCACACACTCAGATCTTAACCCCAGTGTGCAGAAAGGGTCAAAACGTGTTTTTCAGCAGAAATAAACATGTTTCTGCAAGTTTGGTCAACCCCATGTAAGTTATGGGGCAGTAACAGCACCCTTTTAAAAACGTGTTTTTCAGCCCGAAATAAACGCGTTTTTTCAGACAACCGAATCCCCATGTAACAGCAAAACTCAGAAGAGCCCACACACTCAGATCTTAACCCCAGTGTGCAGAAAGGGTCAAAACGTGTTTTTCAGCAGAAATAAACATGTTTCTGCAAGTTTGGTCAACCCCATGTAAGTTATGGGGCAGTAACAGCACCCTTTTCAAAACGTGTTTTTCAGCCCGAAATAAACGCGTTTTTTCAGACAACTGAATCCCCATGTAACAGCAAGGCTCAGAAGAGCCCACACACTCAGATCTTAACCCCAGTGTGCAGAAAGTGTCAAAACGTGTTTTTCAGCAGAAATAAACATGTTTCTGCAAGTTTGGTCAACCCCATGTAAGTTATGGGGCAGTAACAGCACCCTTTTCAAAACGTGTTTTTCAGCCCGAAATAAACGCGTTTTTTCAGACAACTGAATCCCCATGTAACAGCAAAACTCAGAAGAGCCCACAAACTCAGATGTTAACCCCAGTGTGCAGAAAGGGTCAAAACGTGTTTTTCAGCAGAAATAAACATGTTTCTGCAAGTTTGGTCAACCCCATGTAAGTTATGGGGCAGTAACAGCACCCTTTTCAAAACGTGTTTTTCAGCCCGAAATAAACGCGTTTTTTCAGACAACTGAATCCCCATGTAACAGCAAAACTCAGAAGAGCCCACACACTCAGATCTTAACCCCAGTGTGCAGAAAGGGTCAAAACGTGTTTTTCAGCAGAAATAAACATGTTTCTGCAAGTTTGGTCAACCCCATGTAAGTTATGGGGCAGTAACAGCACCCTTTTCAAAACGTGTTTTTCAGCCCGAAATAAACGCGTTTTTTCAGACAACTGAATCCCCATGTAACAGCAAAACTCAGAAGAGCCCACACACTCAGATCTTAACCCCAGTGTGCAGAAAGGGTCAAAACGTGTTTTTCAGCAGAAATAAACATGTTTCTGCAAGTTTGGTCAACCCCATGTAAATTATGGGGCAGTAACAGCACCCTTTTCAAAACGTGTTTTTCAGCCCGAAATAAACGCGTTTTTTCAGACAACTGAATCCCCATGTAACAGCAAGGCTCAGAAGAGCCCACACACTCAGATCTTAACCCCAGTGTGCAGAAAGTGTCAAAACGTGTTTTTCAGCAGAAATAAACATGTTTCTGCAAGTTTGGTCAACCCCATGTAAGTTATGGGGCAGTAACAGCACCCTTTTCAAAACGTGTTTTTCAGCCCGAAATAAACGCGTTTTTTCAGACAACTGAATCCCCATGTAACAGCAAAACTCAGAAGAGCCCACACACTCAGATCTTAACCCCAGTGTGCAGAAAGGGTCAAAACGTGTTTTTCAGCAGAAATAAACATGTTTCTGCAAGTTTGGTCAACCCCATGTAAGTTATGGGGCAGTAACAGCACACTTTTCAAAACGTGTTTTTCAGCCCGAAATAAACGCGTTTTTTCAGACAACTGAATCCCCATGTAACAGCAAGGCTCAGAAGAGCCCACACACTCAGATCTTAACCCCAGTGTGCAGAAAGGGTCAAAACGTGTTTTTCAGCAGAAATAAACATGTTTCTGCAAGTTTGGTCAACCCCATGTAAGTTATGGGGCAGTAACAGCACCCTTTTCAAAACGTGTTTTTCAGCCCGAAATAAACGCGTTTTTTCAGACAACTGAATCCCCATGTAACAGCAAGGCTCAGAAGAGCCCACACACTCAGATCTTAACCCCAGTGTACAAAAAGGGTCAAAACGTGTTTTTCAGCAGAAATAAACATGTTTCTGCAAGTTTGGTCAACCCCATGTTAGTTATGGGGCAGTAACAGCACCCTTTTCAAAACGTGTTTTTCAGCCCGAAATAAACGCGTTTTTTCAGACAACTGAATCCCCATGTAACAACAAAACTCAGAAGAGCCCACACACTCAGATCTTAACCCCAGTGTGCAGAAAGGGTCAAAACGTGTTTTTCAGCAGAAATAAACTTGTTTCTGCAAGTTTGGTCAACCCCATGTAAGTTATGGGGCAGTAACAGCACCCTTTTCAAAACGTGTTTTTCAGCCCGAAATAAACGCGTTTTTTCAGACAACTGAATCCCCATGTAACAGCAAAACTCAGAAGAGCCCACACACTCAGATCTTAACCCCAGTGTGCAGAAAGGGTCAAAATGTGTTTTTCAGCAGAAATAAACATGTTTCTGCAAGTTTGGTCAACCCCATGTAAGTTATGGGGCAGTAACAGCACCCTTTTCAAAACGTGTTTTTCAGCCCGAAATAAACGCGTTTTTTCAGAAAACTGAATCCCCATGTAACAGCAAAACTCAGAAGAGCCCACACACTCAGATCTTAACCCCAGTGTGCAGAAAGGGTCAAAACGTGTTTTTCAGCAGAAATAAACATGTTTCTGCAAGTTTGGTCAACCCCATGTAAGTTATGGGGCAGTAACAGCACACTTTTCAAAACGTGTTTTTCAGCCCGAAATAAACGCGTTTTTTCAGACAACTGAATCCCCATGTAACAGCAAAACTCAGAAGAGCCCACACACTCAGATCTTAACCCCAGTGTGCAGAAAGGGTCAAAACGTGTTTTTCAGCAGAAATAAACTTGTTTCTGCAAGTTTGGTCAACCCCATGTAAGTTATGGGGCAGTAACAGCACCCTTTTCAAAACGTGTTTTTCAGCCCGAAATAAACGCGTTTTTTCAGACAACTGAATCCCCATGTAACAGCAAAACTCAGAAGAGCCCACACACTCAGATCTTAACCCCACTGTGCAGAAAGGGTCAAAACGTGTTTTTCAGCAGAAATAAACATGTTTCTGCAAGTTTGGTCAACCCCATGTAAGTTATGGGGCAGTAACAGCACCCTTTTCAAAACATGTTTTTCAGCACGAAATAAACGCGTTTTTTCAGACAACTGAATCCCCATGTAACAGCAAGGCTCAGAAGAGCCCACACACTCAGATCTTAACCCCAGTGAGCAGAAAGGGTCAAAACGTGTTTTTCAGCAGAAATAAACATGTTTCTGCAAGTTTGGTCAACCCCATGTAAGTTATGGGGCAGTAACAGCACCCTTTTCAAAACTTTTTTTTCAGCCCGAAATAAACGCGTTTTTTCAGACAACTGAATCCCCATGTAACAGCAAGGCTCAGAAGAGCCCGCACACTCAGATCTTAACCCCAGTGTGCAGAAAGTGTCAAAACGTGTTTTTCAGCAGAAATAAACATGTTTCTGCAAGTTTGGTCAACCCCATGTAAGTTATGGGGCAGTAACAGCACCCTTTTCAAAACGTGTTTTTCAGCCCGAAATAAACGCGTTTTTTCAGACAACTGAATCCCCATGTAACAGCAAAACTCAGAAGAGCCCACACACTCAGATCTTAACCCCAGTGTGCAGAAAGGGTCAAAACGTGTTTTTCAGCAGAAATAAACATGTTTCTGCAAGTTTGGTCAACCCCATGTAAATTATGGGGCAGTAACAGCACCCTTTTCAAAACGTGTTTTTCAGCCCGAAATAAACGCGTTTTTTCAGACAACTGAATCCCCATGTAACAGCAAAACTCAGAAGAGCCCACACACTCAGATCTTAACCCCAGTGTGCAGAAAGGGTCAAAACGTGTTTTTCAGCAGAAATAAACATGTTTCTGCAAGTTTGGTCAACCCCATGTAAGTTATGGGGCAGTAACAGCACCCTTTTCAAAACGTGTTTTTCAGCCCGAAATAAACGCGTTTTTTCAGACAACTGAATCCCCATGTAACAGCAAAACTCAGAAGAGCCCACAAACTCAGATGTTAACCCCAGTGTGCAGAAAGGGTCAAAACGTGTTTTTCAGCAGAAATAAACATGTTTCTGCAAGTTTGGTCAACCCCATGTAAGTTATGGGGCAGTAACAGCACCCTTTTCAAAACGTGTTTTTCAGCCCGAAATAAACGCGTTTTTTCAGACAACTGAATCCCCATGTAACAGCAAAACTCAGAAGAGCCCACACACTCAGATCTTAACCCCAGTGTGCAGAAAGGGTCAAAACGTGTTTTTCAGCAGAAATAAACATGTTTCTGCAAGTTTGGTCAACCCCATGTAAGTTATGGGGCAGTAACAGCACACTTTTCAAAACGTGTTTTTCAGCCCGAAATAAACGCGTTTTTTCAGACAACTGAATCCCCATGTAACAGCAAGGCTCAGAAGAGCCCACACACTCAGATCTTAACCCCAGTGTGCAGAAAGGGTCAAAACGTGTTTTTCAGCAGAAATAAACATGTTTCTGCAAGTTTGGTCAACCCCATGTAAGTTATGGGGCAGTAACAGCACCCTTTTCAAAACGTGTTTTTCAGCCCGAAATAAACGCGTTTTTTCAGACAACTGAATCCCCATGTAACAGCAAGGCTCAGAAGAGCCCACACACTCAGATCTTAACCCCAGTGTACAAAAAGGGTCAAAACGTGTTTTTCAGCAGAAATAAACATGTTTCTGCAAGTTTGGTCAACCCCATGTTAGTTATGGGGCAGTAACAGCACCCTTTTCAAAACGTGTTTTTCAGCCCGAAATAAACGCGTTTTTTCAGACAACTGAATCCCCATGTAACAACAAAACTCAGAAGAGCCCACACACTCAGATCTTAACCCCAGTGTGCAGAAAGGGTCAAAACGTGTTTTTCAGCAGAAATAAACTTGTTTCTGCAAGTTTGGTCAACCCCATGTAAGTTATGGGGCAGTAACAGCACCCTTTTCAAAACGTGTTTTTCAGCCCGAAATAAACGCGTTTTTTCAGAAAACTGAATCCCCATGTAACAGCAAAACTCAGAAGAGCCCACACACTCAGATCTTAACCCCAGTGTGCAGAAAGGGTCAAAACGTGTTTTTCAGCAGAAATAAACATGTTTCTGCAAGTTTGGTCAACCCCATGTAAGTTATGGGGCAGTAACAGCACACTTTTCAAAACGTGTTTTTCAGCCCGAAATAAACGCGTTTTTTCAGACAACTGAATCCCCATGTAACAGCAAAACTCAGAAGAGCCCACACACTCAGATCTTAACCCCAGTGTGCAGAAAGGGTCAAAACGTGTTTTTCAGCAGAAATAAACTTGTTTCTGCAAGTTTGGTCAACCCCATGTAAGTTATGGGGCAGTAACAGCACCCTTTTCAAAACGTGTTTTTCAGCCCGAAATAAACGCGTTTTTTCAGACAACTGAATCCCCATGTAACAGCAAAACTCAGAAGAGCCCACACACTCAGATCTTAACCCCACTGTGCAGAAAGGGTCAAAACGTGTTTTTCAGCAGAAATAAACATGTTTCTGCAAGTTTGGTCAACCCCATGTAAGTTATGGGGCAGTAACAGCACCCTTTTCAAAACATGTTTTTCAGCACGAAATAAACGCGTTTTTTCAGACAACTGAATCCCCATGTAACAGCAAGGCTCAGAAGAGCCCACACACTCAGATCTTAACCCCAGTGAGCAGAAAGGGTCAAAACGTGTTTTTCAGCAGAAATAAACATGTTTCTGCAAGTTTGGTCAACCCCATGTAAGTAATGGGGCAGTAACAGCACCCTTTTCAAAACTTTTTTTTCAGCCCGAAATAAACGCGTTTTTTCAGACAACTGAATCCCCATGTAACAGCAAGGCTCAGAAGAGCCCACACACTCAGATCTTAACCCCAGTGTGCAGAAAGTGTCAAAACGTGTTTTTCAGCAGAAATAAACATGTTTCTGCAAGTTTGGTCAACCCCATGTAAGTTATGGGGCAGTAACAGCACCCTTTTCAAAACGTGTTTTTCAGCCCGAAATAAACGCGTTTTTTCAGACAACTGAATCCCCATGTAACAGCAAAACTCAGAAGAGCCCACACACTCAGATCTTAACCCCAGTGTGCAGAAAGGGTCAAAACGTGTTTTTCAGCAGAAATAAACATGTTTCTGCAAGTTTGGTCAACCCCATGTAAATTATGGGGCAGTAACAGCACCCTTTTCAAAACGTGTTTTTCAGCCCGAAATAAACGCGTTTTTTCAGACAACTGAATCCCCATGTAACAGCAAAACTCAGAAGAGCCCACACACTCAGATCTTAACCCCAGTGTGCAGAAAGGGTCAAAACGTGTTTTTCAGCAGAAATAAACATGTTTCTGCAAGTTTGGTCAACCCCATGTAAGTTATGGGGCAGTAACAGCACCCTTTTCAAAACGTGTTTTTCAGCCCGAAATAAACGCGTTTTTTCAGACAACTGAATACCCATGTAGCAGCAAAACTCAGAAGAGCCCACACACTCAGATCTTAACCCCAGTGTGCAGAAAGGGTCAAAACGTGTTTTTCAGCAGAAATAAACATGTTTCTGCAAGTTTGGTCAACCCCATGTAAGTTATGGGGCAGTAACAGCACCCTTTTCAAAACGTGTTTTTCAGCCCGAAATAAACGCGTTTTTTCAGACAACTGAATCCCCATGTAACAGCAAAACTCAGAAGAGCCCACACACTCAGATCTTAACCCCAGTGTGCAGAAAGGGTCAAAACGTGTTTTTCAGCAGAAATAAACATGTTTCTGCAAGTTTGGTCGACCCCATGTAAGTTATAGGGCAGTAACAGCACCCTTTTAAAAACGTGTTTTTCAGCCCGAAATAAACGCGTTTTTTCAGACAACTGAATCCCCATGTAACAGCAAAACTCAGAAGAGCCCACACACTCAGATCTTAACCCCAGTGTGCAGAAAGGGTCAAAACGTGTTTTTCAGCAGAAATAAACATGTTTCTGCAAGTTTGGTCAACCCCATGTAAGTTATGGGGCAGTAACAGCACCCTTTTCAAAACGTGTTTTTCAGCCCGAAATAAACGCGTTTTTTCAGACAACCGAATCCCCATGTAACAGCAAAACTCAGAAGAGCCCACACACTCAGATCTTAACCCCAGTGTGCAGAAAGGGTCAAAACGTGTTTTTCAGCAGAAATAAACATGTTTCTGCAAGTTTGGTCAACCCCATGTAAGTTATGGGGCAGTAACAGCACCCTTTTCAAAACGTGTTTTTCAGCCCGAAATAAACGCGTTTTTTCAGACAACTGAATCCCCATGTAACAGCAAGGCTCAGAAGAGCCCACACACTCAGATCTTAACCCCAGTGTGCAGAAAGTGTCAAAACGTGTTTTTCAGCAGAAATAAACATGTTTCTGCAAGTTTGGTCAACCCCATGTAAGTTATGGGGCAGTAACAGCACCCTTTTCAAAACGTGTTTTTCAGCCCGAAATAAACGCGTTTTTTCAGACAACTGAATCCCCATGTAACAGCAAAACTCAGAAGAGCCCACACACTCAGATCTTAACCCCAGTGTGCAGAAAGGGTCAAAACGTGTTTTTCAGCAGAAATAAACATGTTTCTGCAAGTTTGGTCGACCCCATGTAAGTTATAGGGCAGTAACAGCACCCTTTTAAAAACGTGTTTTTCAGCCCGAAATAAACGCGTTTTTTCAGACAACTGAATCCCCATGTAACAGCAAAACTCAGAAGAGCCCACACACTCAGATCTTAACCCCATTGTGCAGAAAGGGTCAAAACGTGTTTTTCAGCAGAAATAAACATGTTTCTGCAAGTTTGGTCAACCCCATGTTAGTTATGGGGCAGTAACAGCACCCTTTTCAAAACGTGTTTTTCAGCCCGAAATAAACGCGTTTTTTCAGACAACTGAATCCCCATGTAACAGCAAAACTCAGAAGAGCCCACACACTCAGATCTTAACCCCAGTGTGCAGAAAGGGTCAAAACGTGTTTTTCAGCAGAAATAAACATGTTTCTGCAAGTTTGGTCAACCCCATGTAAGTTATGGGGCAGTAACAGCACCCTTTTCAAAACGTGTTTTTCAGCCCGAAATAAACGCGTTTTTTCAGACAACTGAATCCCCATGTAACAGCAAGGCTCAGAAGAGCCCACACACTCAGATCTTAACCCCAGTGTGCAGAAAGTGTCAAAACGTGTTTTTCAGCAGAAATAAACATGTTTCTGCAAGTTTGGTCAACCCCATGTAAGTTATGGGGCAGTAACAGCACCCTTTTCAAAACGTGTTTTTCAGCCCGAAATAAACGCGTTTTTTCAGACAACTGAATCCCCATGTAACAGCAAAACTCAGAAGAGCCCACACACTCAGATCTTAACCCCAGTGTGCAGAAAGGGTCAAAACGTGTTTTTCAGCAGAAATAAACATGTTTCTGCAAGTTTGGTCGACCCCATGTAAGTTATAGGGCAGTAACAGCACCCTTTTAAAAACGTGTTTTTCAGCCCGAAATAAACGCGTTTTTTCAGACAACTGAATCCCCATGTAACAGCAAAACTCAGAAGAGCCCACACACTCAGATCTTAACCCCAGTGTGCAGAAAGGGTCAAAACGTGTTTTTCAGCAGAAATAAACATGTTTCTGCAAGTTTGGTCAACCCCATGTAAGTTATGGGGCAGTAACAGCACCCTTTTCAAAACGTGTTTTTCAGCCCGAAATAAACGCGTTTTTTCAGACAACCGAATCCCCATGTAACAGCAAAACTCAGAAGAGCCCACACACTCAGATCTTAACCCCAGTGTGCAGAAAGGGTCAAAACGTGTTTTTCAGCAGAAATAAACATGTTTCTGCAAGTTTGGTCAACCCCATGTAAGTTATGGGGCAGTAACAGCACCCTTTTCAAAACGTGTTTTTCAGCCCGAAATAAACGCGTTTTTTCAGACAACTGAATCCCCATGTAACAGCAAGGCTCAGAAGAGCCCACACACTCAGATCTTAACCCCAGTGTGCAGAAAGTGTCAAAACGTGTTTTTCAGCAGAAATAAACATGTTTCTGCAAGTTTGGTCAACCCCATGTAAGTTATGGGGCAGTAACAGCACCCTTTTCAAAACGTGTTTTTCAGCCCGAAATAAACGCGTTTTTTCAGACAACTGAATCCCCATGTAACAGCAAAACTCAGAAGAGCCCACACACTCAGATCTTAACCCCAGTGTGCAGAAAGGGTCAAAACGTGTTTTTCAGCAGAAATAAACATGTTTCTGCAAGTTTGGTCGACCCCATGTAAGTTATAGGGCAGTAACAGCACCCTTTTCAAAACGTGTTTTTCAGCCCGAAATAAACGCGTTTTTTCAGACAACCGAATCCCCATGTAACAGCAAAACTCAGAAGAGCCCACACACTCAGATCTTAACCCCAGTGTGCAGAAAGGGTCAAAACGTGTTTTTCAGCAGAAATAAACATGTTTCTGCAAGTTTGGTCAACCCCATGTAAGTTATGGGGCAGTAACAGCACCCTTTTCAAAACGTGTTTTTCAGCCCGAAATAAACGCGTTTTTTCAGACAACTGAATCCCCATGTAACAGCAAAACTCAGAAGAGCCCACACACTCAGATCTTAACCCCAGTGTGCAGAAAGGGTCAAAACGTGTTTTTCAGCAGAAATAAACATGTTTCTGCAAGTTTGGTCAACCCCATGTAAGTTATGGGGCAGTAACAGCACCCTTTTCAAAACGTGTTTTTCAGCCCGAAATAAACGCGTTTTTTCAGACAACTGAATCCCCATGTAACAGCAAAACTCAGAAGAGCCCACACACTCAGATGTTAACCCCAGTGTGCAGAAAGGGTCAAAACGTGTTTTTCAGCAGAAATAAACATGTTTCTGCAAGTTTGGTCAACCCCATGTAAGTTATGGGGCAGTAACAGCACCCTTTTCAAAACGTGTTTTTCAGCCCGAAATAAACGCGTTTTTTCAGACAACTGAATCCCCATGTAACAGCAAGGCTCAGAAGAGCCCACACACTCAGATCTTAACCCCAGTGTGCAGAAAGTGTCAAAACGTGTTTTTCAGCAGAAATAAACATGTTTCTGCAAGTTTGGTCAACCCCATGTAAGTTATGGGGCAGTAACAGCACCCTTTTCAAAACTTTTTTTTCAGCCCGAAATAAACGCGTTTTTTCAGACAACTGAATCCCCATGTAACAGCAAGGCTCAGAAGAGCCCACACACTCAGATCTTAACCCCAGTGTGCAGAAAGTGTCAAAACGTGTTTTTCAGCAGAAATAAACATGTTTCTGCAAGTTTGGTCAACCCCATGTAAGTTATGGGGCAGTAACAGCACCCTTTTCAAAACGTGTTTTTCAGCCCGAAATAAACGCGTTTTTTCAGACAACTGAATCCCCATGTAACAGCAAAACTCAGAAGAGCCCACACACTCAGATCTTAACCCCAGTGTGCAGAAAGTGTCAAAACGTGTTTTTCAGCAGAAATAAACATGTTTCTGCAAGTTTGGTCAACCCCATGTAAGTTATGGGGCAGTAACAGCACCCTTTTCAAAACGTGTTTTTCAGCCCGAAATAAACGCGTTTTTTCAGACAACTGAATCCCCATGTAACAGCAAAACTCAGAAGAGCCCACACACTCAGATCTTAACCCCAGTGTGCAGAAAGGGTCAAAACGTGTTTTTCAGCAGAAATAAACATGTTTCTGCAAGTTTGGTCAACCCCATGTAAATTATGGGGCAGTAACAGCACCCTTTTCAAAACGTGTTTTTCAGCCCGAAATAAACGCGTTTTTTCAGACAACTGAATCCCCATGTAACAGCAAAACTCAGAAGAGCCCACACACTCAGATCTTAACCCCAGTGTGCAGAAAGGGTCAAAACGTGTTTTTCAGCAGAAATAAACATGTTTCTGCAAGTTTGGTCAACCCCATGTAAGTTATGGGGCAGTAACAGCACCCTTTTCAAAACGTGTTTTTCAGCCCGAAATAAACGCGTTTTTTCAGACAACTGAATCCCAATGTAACAGCAAAACTCAGAAGAGCCCACACACTCAGATCTTAACCCCAGTGTGCAGAAAGGGTCAAAATGTGTTTTTCAGCAGAAATAAACATGTTTCTGCAAGTTTGGTCAACCCCATGTAAGTTATGGGGCAGTAACAGCACACTTTTCAAAACGTGTTTTTCAGCCCGAAATAAACGCGTTTTTTCAGACAACTGAATCCCCATGTAACAGCAAAACTCAGAAGAGCCCACACACTCAGATCTTAACCCCAGTGTGCAGAAGGGGTCAAAACGTTTTTTTCAGCAGAAATAAACTTGTTTCTGCAAGTTTGGTCAACCCCATGTAAGTTATGGGGCAGTAACAGCACCCTTTTCAAAACGTGTTTTTCAGCCCGAAATAAACGCGTTTTTTCAGACAACTGAATCCCCATGTAACAGCAAAACTCAGAAGAGCCCACACACTCAGATCTTAATCCCAGTGTGCAGAAAGGGTCAAAACGTGTTTTTCAGCAGAAATAAACATGTTTCTGCAAGTTTGGTCGACCCCATGTAAGTTATAGGGCAGTAACAGCACCCTTTTAAAAACGTGTTTTTCAGCCCGAAATAAACGCGTTTTTTCAGACAACTGAATCCCCATGTAACAGCAAAACTCAGAAGAGCCCACACACTCAGATCTTAACCCCAGTGTGCAGAAAGGGTCAAAACGTGTTTTTCAGCAGAAATAAACATGTTTCTGCAAGTTTGGTCAACCCCATGTAAGTTATGGGGCAGTAACAGCACCCTTTTCAAAACGTGTTTTTCAGCCCGAAATAAACGCGTTTTTTCAGACAACCGAATCCCCATGTAACAGCAAAACTCAGAAGAGCCCACACACTCAGATCTTAACCCCAGTGTGCAGAAAGGGTCAAAACGTGTTTTTCAGCAGAAATAAACATGTTTCTGCAAGTTTGGTCAACCCCATGTAAGTTATGGGGCAGTAACAGCACCCTTTTCAAAACGTGTTTTTCAGCCCGAAATAAACGCGTTTTTTCAGACAACTGAATCCCCATGTAACAGCAAGGCTCAGAAGAGCCCACACACTCAGATCTTAACCCCAGTGTGCAGAAAGTGTCAAAACGTGTTTTTCAGCAGAAATAAACATGTTTCTGCAAGTTTGGTCAACCCCATGTAAGTTATGGGGCAGTAACAGCACCCTTTTCAAAACGTGTTTTTCAGCCCGAAATAAACGCGTTTTTTCAGACAACTGAATCCCCATGTAACAGCAAAACTCAGAAGAGCCCACAAACTCAGATGTTAACCCCAGTGTGCAGAAAGGGTCAAAACGTGTTTTTCAGCAGAAATAAACATGTTTCTGCAAGTTTGGTCAACCCCATGTAAGTTATGGGGCAGTAACAGCACCCTTTTCAAAACGTGTTTTTCAGCCCGAAATAAACGCGTTTTTTCAGACAACTGAATCCCCATGTAACAGCAAGGCTCAGAAGAGCCCACACACTCAGATCTTAACCCCAGTGTGCAGAAAGTGTCAAAACGTGTTTTTCAGCAGAAATAAACATGTTTCTGCAAGTTTGGTCAACCCCATGTAAGTTATGGGGCAGTAACAGCACCCTTTTCAAAACGTGTTTTTCAGCCCGAAATAAACGCGTTTTTTCAGACAACTGAATCCCCATGTAACAGCAAAACTCAGAAGAGCCCACACACTCAGATCTTAACCCCAGTGTGCAGAAAGGGTCAAAACGTGTTTTTCAGCAGAAATAAACATGTTTCTGCAAGTTTGGTCAACCCCATGTAAGTTATGGGGCAGTAACAGCACACTTTTCAAAACGTGTTTTTCAGCCCGAAATAAACGCGTTTTTTCAGACAACTGAATCCCCATGTAACAGCAAGGCTCAGAAGAGCCCACACACTCAGATCTTAACCCCAGTGTGCAGAAAGGGTCAAAACGTGTTTTTCAGCAGAAATAAACATGTTTCTGCAAGTTTGGTCAACCCCATGTAAGTTATGGGGCAGTAACAGCACCCTTTTCAAAACGTGTTTTTCAGCCCGAAATAAACGCGTTTTTTCAGACAACTGAATCCCCATGTAACAGCAAGGCTCAGAAGAGCCCACACACTCAGATCTTAACCCCAGTGTACAAAAAGGGTCAAAACGTGTTTTTCAGCAGAAATAAACATGTTTCTGCAAGTTTGGTCAACCCCATGTTAGTTATGGGGCAGTAACAGCACCCTTTTCAAAACGTGTTTTTCAGCCCGAAATAAACGCGTTTTTTCAGACAACTGAATCCCCATGTAACAACAAAACTCAGAAGAGCCCACACACTCAGATCTTAACCCCAGTGTGCAGAAAGGGTCAAAACGTGTTTTTCAGCAGAAATAAACTTGTTTCTGCAAGTTTGGTCAACCCCATGTAAGTTATGGGGCAGTAACAGCACCCTTTTCAAAACGTGTTTTTCAGCCCGAAATAAACGCGTTTTTTCAGACAACTGAATCCCCATGTAACAGCAAAACTCAGAAGAGCCCACACACTCAGATCTTAACCCCAGTGTGCAGAAAGGGTCAAAATGTGTTTTTCAGCAGAAATAAACATGTTTCTGCAAGTTTGGTCAACCCCATGTAAGTTATGGGGCAGTAACAGCACCCTTTTCAAAACGTGTTTTTCAGCCCGAAATAAACGCGTTTTTTCAGAAAACTGAATCCCCATGTAACAGCAAAACTCAGAAGAGCCCACACACTCAGATCTTAACCCCAGTGTGCAGAAAGGGTCAAAACGTGTTTTTCAGCAGAAATAAACATGTTTCTGCAAGTTTGGTCAACCCCATGTAAGTTATGGGGCAGTAACAGCACACTTTTCAAAACGTGTTTTTCAGCCCGAAATAAACGCGTTTTTTCAGACAACTGAATCCCCATGTAACAGCAAAACTCAGAAGAGCCCACACACTCAGATCTTAACCCCAGTGTGCAGAAAGGGTCAAAACGTGTTTTTCAGCAGAAATAAACTTGTTTCTGCAAGTTTGGTCAACCCCATGTAAGTTATGGGGCAGTAACAGCACCCTTTTCAAAACGTGTTTTTCAGCCCGAAATAAACGCGTTTTTTCAGACAACTGAATCCCCATGTAACAGCAAAACTCAGAAGAGCCCACACACTCAGATCTTAACCCCACTGTGCAGAAAGGGTCAAAACGTGTTTTTCAGCAGAAATAAACATGTTTCTGCAAGTTTGGTCAACCCCATGTAAGTTATGGGGCAGTAACAGCACCCTTTTCAAAACATGTTTTTCAGCACGAAATAAACGCGTTTTTTCAGACAACTGAATCCCCATGTAACAGCAAGGCTCAGAAGAGCCCACACACTCAGATCTTAACCCCAGTGAGCAGAAAGGGTCAAAACGTGTTTTTCAGCAGAAATAAACATGTTTCTGCAAGTTTGGTCAACCCCATGTAAGTTATGGGGCAGTAACAGCACCCTTTTCAAAACTTTTTTTTCAGCCCGAAATAAACGCGTTTTTTCAGACAACTGAATCCCCATGTAACAGCAAGGCTCAGAAGAGCCCACACACTCAGATCTTAACCCCAGTGTGCAGAAAGTGTCAAAACGTGTTTTTCAGCAGAAATAAACATGTTTCTGCAAGTTTGGTCAACCCCATGTAAGTTATGGGGCAGTAACAGCACCCTTTTCAAAACGTGTTTTTCAGCCCGAAATAAACGCGTTTTTTCAGACAACTGAATCCCCATGTAACAGCAAAACTCAGAAGAGCCCACACACTCAGATCTTAACCCCAGTGTGCAGAAAGGGTCAAAACGTGTTTTTCAGCAGAAATAAACATGTTTCTGCAAGTTTGGTCAACCCCATGTAAATTATGGGGCAGTAACAGCACCCTTTTCAAAACGTGTTTTTCAGCCCGAAATAAACGCGTTTTTTCAGACAACTGAATCCCCATGTAACAGCAAAACTCAGAAGAGCCCACACACTCAGATCTTAACCCCAGTGTGCAGAAAGGGTCAAAACGTGTTTTTCAGCAGAAATAAACATGTTTCTGCAAGTTTGGTCAACCCCATGTAAGTTATGGGGCAGTAACAGCACCCTTTTCAAAACGTGTTTTTCAGCCCGAAATAAACGCGTTTTTTCAGACAACTGAATCCCCATGTAACAGCAAAACTCAGAAGAGCCCACAAACTCAGATGTTAACCCCAGTGTGCAGAAAGGGTCAAAACGTGTTTTTCAGCAGAAATAAACATGTTTCTGCAAGTTTGGTCAACCCCATGTAAGTTATGGGGCAGTAACAGCACCCTTTTCAAAACGTGTTTTTCAGCCCGAAATAAACGCGTTTTTTCAGACAACTGAATCCCCATGTAACAGCAAAACTCAGAAGAGCCCACACACTCAGATCTTAACCCCAGTGTGCAGAAAGGGTCAAAACGTGTTTTTCAGCAGAAATAAACATGTTTCTGCAAGTTTGGTCAACCCCATGTAAGTTATGGGGCAGTAACAGCACACTTTTCAAAACGTGTTTTTCAGCCCGAAATAAACGCGTTTTTTCAGACAACTGAATCCCCATGTAACAGCAAGGCTCAGAAGAGCCCACACACTCAGATCTTAACCCCAGTGTGCAGAAAGGGTCAAAACGTGTTTTTCAGCAGAAATAAACATGTTTCTGCAAGTTTGGTCAACCCCATGTAAGTTATGGGGCAGTAACAGCACCCTTTTCAAAACGTGTTTTTCAGCCCGAAATAAACGCGTTTTTTCAGACAACTGAATCCCCATGTAACAGCAAGGCTCAGAAGAGCCCACACACTCAGATCTTAACCCCAGTGTACAAAAAGGGTCAAAACGTGTTTTTCAGCAGAAATAAACATGTTTCTGCAAGTTTGGTCAACCCCATGTTAGTTATGGGGCAGTAACAGCACCCTTTTCAAAACGTGTTTTTCAGCCCGAAATAAACGCGTTTTTTCAGACAACTGAATCCCCATGTAACAACAAAACTCAGAAGAGCCCACACACTCAGATCTTAACCCCAGTGTGCAGAAAGGGTCAAAACGTGTTTTTCAGCAGAAATAAACTTGTTTCTGCAAGTTTGGTCAACCCCATGTAAGTTATGGGGCAGTAACAGCACCCTTTTCAAAACGTGTTTTTCAGCCCGAAATAAACGCGTTTTTTCAGAAAACTGAATCCCCATGTAACAGCAAAACTCAGAAGAGCCCACACACTCAGATCTTAACCCCAGTGTGCAGAAAGGGTCAAAACGTGTTTTTCAGCAGAAATAAACATGTTTCTGCAAGTTTGGTCAACCCCATGTAAGTTATGGGGCAGTAACAGCACACTTTTCAAAACGTGTTTTTCAGCCCGAAATAAACGCGTTTTTTCAGACAACTGAATCCCCATGTAACAGCAAAACTCAGAAGAGCCCACACACTCAGATCTTAACCCCAGTGTGCAGAAAGGGTCAAAACGTGTTTTTCAGCAGAAATAAACTTGTTTCTGCAAGTTTGGTCAACCCCATGTAAGTTATGGGGCAGTAACAGCACCCTTTTCAAAACGTGTTTTTCAGCCCGAAATAAACGCGTTTTTTCAGACAACTGAATCCCCATGTAACAGCAAAACTCAGAAGAGCCCACACACTCAGATCTTAACCCCACTGTGCAGAAAGGGTCAAAACGTGTTTTTCAGCAGAAATAAACATGTTTCTGCAAGTTTGGTCAACCCCATGTAAGTTATGGGGCAGTAACAGCACCCTTTTCAAAACATGTTTTTCAGCACGAAATAAACGCGTTTTTTCAGACAACTGAATCCCCATGTAACAGCAAGGCTCAGAAGAGCCCACACACTCAGATCTTAACCCCAGTGAGCAGAAAGGGTCAAAACGTGTTTTTCAGCAGAAATAAACATGTTTCTGCAAGTTTGGTCAACCCCATGTAAGTAATGGGGCAGTAACAGCACCCTTTTCAAAACTTTTTTTTCAGCCCGAAATAAACGCGTTTTTTCAGACAACTGAATCCCCATGTAACAGCAAGGCTCAGAAGAGCCCACACACTCAGATCTTAACCCCAGTGTGCAGAAAGTGTCAAAACGTGTTTTTCAGCAGAAATAAACATGTTTCTGCAAGTTTGGTCAACCCCATGTAAGTTATGGGGCAGTAACAGCACCCTTTTCAAAACGTGTTTTTCAGCCCGAAATAAACGCGTTTTTTCAGACAACTGAATCCCCATGTAACAGCAAAACTCAGAAGAGCCCACACACTCAGATCTTAACCCCAGTGTGCAGAAAGGGTCAAAACGTGTTTTTCAGCAGAAATAAACATGTTTCTGCAAGTTTGGTCAACCCCATGTAAATTATGGGGCAGTAACAGCACCCTTTTCAAAACGTGTTTTTCAGCCCGAAATAAACGCGTTTTTTCAGACAACTGAATCCCCATGTAACAGCAAAACTCAGAAGAGCCCACACACTCAGATCTTAACCCCAGTGTGCAGAAAGGGTCAAAACGTGTTTTTCAGCAGAAATAAACATGTTTCTGCAAGTTTGGTCAACCCCATGTAAGTTATGGGGCAGTAACAGCACCCTTTTCAAAACGTGTTTTTCAGCCCGAAATAAACGCGTTTTTTCAGACAACTGAATCCCCATGTAACAGCAAAACTCAGAAGAGCCCACACACTCAGATCTTAACCCCAGTGTGCAGAAAGGGTCAAAACGTGTTTTTCAGCAGAAATAAACATGTTTCTGCAAGTTTGGTCAACCCCATGTAAGTTATGGGGCAGTAACAGCACCCTTTTCAAAACGTGTTTTTCAGCCCGAAATAAACGCGTTTTTTCAGACAACCGAATCCCCATGTAACAGCAAAACTCAGAAGAGCCCACACACTCAGATCTTAACCCCAGTGTGCAGAAAGGGTCAAAACGTGTTTTTCAGCAGAAATAAACATGTTTCTGCAAGTTTGGTCAACCCCATGTAAGTTATGGGGCAGTAACAGCACCCTTTTCAAAACGTGTTTTTCAGCCCGAAATAAACGCGTTTTTTCAGACAACTGAATCCCCATGTAACAGCAAAACTCAGAAGAGCCCACACACTCAGATCTTAACCCCAGTGTGCAGAAAGGGTCAAAACGTGTTTTTCAGCAGAAATAAACATGTTTCTGCAAGTTTGGTCAACCCCATGTAAGTTATGGGGCAGTAACAGCACCCTTTTCAAAACGTGTTTTTCAGCCCGAAATAAACGCGTTTTTTCAGACAACCGAATCCCCATGTAACAGCAAAACTCAGAAGAGCCCACACACTCAGATCTTAACCCCAGTGTGCAGAAAGGGTCAAAACGTGTTTTTCAGCAGAAATAAACATGTTTCTGCAAGTTTGGTCAACCCCATGTAAGTTATGGGGCAGTAACAGCACCCTTTTCAAAACGTGTTTTTCAGCCCGAAATAAACGCGTTTTTTCAGACAACTGAATCCCCATGTAACAGCAAGGCTCAGAAGAGCCCACACACTCAGATCTTAACCCCAGTGTGCAGAAAGTGTCAAAACGTGTTTTTCAGCAGAAATAAACATGTTTCTGCAAGTTTGGTCAACCCCATGTAAGTTATGGGGCAGTAACAGCACCCTTTTCAAAACGTGTTTTTCAGCCCGAAATAAACGCGTTTTTTCAGACAACTGAATCCCCATGTAACAGCAAAACTCAGAAGAGCCCACACACTCAGATCTTAACCCCAGTGTGCAGAAAGGGTCAAAATGTGTTTTTCAGCAGAAATAAACATGTTTCTGCAAGTTTGGTCGACCCCATGTAAGTTATAGGGCAGTAACAGCACCCTTTTAAAAACATGTTTTTCAGCCCGAAATAAACGCGTTTTTTCAGACAACTGAATCCCCATGTAACAGCAAAACTTAGAAGAGCCCACACACTCAGATCTTAACCCCAGTGTGCAGAAAGGGTCAAAACGTGTTTTTCAGCAGAAATAAACATGTTTCTGCAAGTTTGGTCAACCCCATGTAAGTTATGGGGCAGTAACAGCACCCTTTTCAAAACGTGTTTTTCAGCCCGAAATAAACACGTTTTTTCAGAAAACTGAATCCCCATGTAACAGCAAAACTCAGAAGAGCCCACACACTCAGATCTTAACCCCAGTGTGCAGAAAGGGTCAAAACGTGTTTTTCAGCAGAAATAAACTTGTTTCTGCAAGTTTGGTCAACCCCATGTAAGTTATGGGGCAGTAACAGCACCCTTTTCAAAACGTGTTTTTCAGCCCGAAATAAACGCGTTTTTTCAGACAACTGAATCCCCATGTAACAGCAAGGCTCAGAAGAGCCCACACACTCAGATCTTAACCCCAGTGTGCAGAAAGGGTCAAAACGTGTTTTTCAGCAGAAATAAACATGTTTCTGCAAGTTTGGTCAACCCCATGTAAGTTATTGGGCAGTAACAGCACCCTTTTCAAAACGTGTTTTTCAGCCCGAAATACACGCGTTTTTTCAGACAACTGAATCCCCATGTAACAGCAAGGCTCAGAAGAGCCCACACACTCAGATCTTAACCCCATTGTGCAGAAAGGGTCAAAACGTGTTTTTCAGCAGAAATAAACATGTTTCTGCAAGATTGGTCAACCCCATGTTAGTTATGGGGCAGTAACAGCACCCTTTTCAAAACGTGTTTTTCAGCCCGAAATAAACGCGTTTTTTCATACAACTGAATCCCCATGTAACAGCAAAACTCAGAAGAGCCCACACACTCAGATCTTAACCCCAGTGTGCAGAAAGGGTCAAAATGTGTTTTTCAGCAGAAATAAACATGTTTCTGCAAGTTTGGTCAACCCCATGTAAGTTATGGGGCAGTAACAGCACCCTTTTCAAAACGTGTTTTTCAGCCCGAAATAAACGCGTTTTTTCAGACAACCGAATCCCCATGTAACAGCAAAACTCAGAAGAGCCCACACACTCAGATCTTAACCCCAGTGTGCAGAAAGGGTCAAAACGTGTTTTTCAGCAGAAATAAACATGTTTCTGCAAGTTTGGTCAACCCCATGTAAATTATGGGGCAGTAACAGCACCCTTTTCAAAACGTGTTTTTCAGCCCGAAATAAACGCGTTTTTTCAGACAACTGAATCCCCATGTAACAGCAAAACTCAGAAGAGCCCACACACTCAGATCTTAACCCCAGTGTGCAGAAAGGGTCAAAACGTGTTTTTCAGCAGAAATAAACATGTTTCTGCAAGTTTGGTCAACCCCATGTAAGTTATGGGGCAGTAACAGCACCCTTTTCAAAACGTGTTTTTCAGCCCGAAATAAACGCGTTTTTTCAGACAACTGAATCCCCATGTAACAGCAAAACTCAGAAGAGCCCACACACTCAGATCTTAACCCCAGTGTGCAGAAAGGGTCAAAACGTGTTTTTCAGCAGAAATAAACTTGTTTCTGCAAGTTTGGTCAACCCCATGTAAGTTATGGGGCAGTAACAGCACCCTTTTCAAAACGTGTTTTTCAGCCCGAAATAAACGCGTTTTTTCAGACAACTGAATCCCCATGTAACAGCAAGGCTCAGAAGAGCCCACACACTCAGATCTTAACCCCAGTGTGCAGAAAGGGTCAAAACGTGTTTTTCAGCAGAAATAAACATGTTTCTGCAAGTTTGGTCAACCCCATGTAAGTTATTGGGCAGTAACAGCACCCTTTTCAAAACGTGTTTTTCAGCCCGAAATACACGCGTTTTTTCAGACAACTGAATCCCCATGTAACAGCAAGGCTCAGAAGAGCCCACACACTCAGATCTTAACCCCATTGTGCAGAAAGGGTCAAAACGTGTTTTTCAGCAGAAATAAACATGTTTCTGCAAGATTGGTCAACCCCATGTTAGTTATGGGGCAGTAACAGCACCCTTTTCAAAACGTGTTTTTCAGCCCGAAATAAACGCGTTTTTTCATACAACTGAATCCCCATGTAACAGCAAAACTCAGAAGAGCCCACACACTCAGATCTTAACCCCAGTGTGCAGAAAGGGTCAAAATGTGTTTTTCAGCAGAAATAAACATGTTTCTGCAAGTTTGGTCAACCCCATGTAAGTTATGGGGCAGTAACAGCACCCTTTTCAAAACGTGTTTTTCAGCCCGAAATAAACGCGTTTTTTCAGACAACCGAATCCCCATGTAACAGCAAAACTCAGAAGAGCCCACACACTCAGATCTTAACCCCAGTGTGCAGAAAGGGTCAAAACGTGTTTTTCAGCAGAAATAAACATGTTTCTGCAAGTTTGGTCAACCCCATGTAAGTTATGGGGCAGTAACAGCACCCTTTTCAAAACGTGTTTTTCAGCCCGAAATAAACGCGTTTTTTCACACAACTGAATCCCCATGTAACAGCAAAACTCAGAAGAGCCCACACACTCAGATCTTAACCCCAGTGTGCAGAAAGGGTCAAAACGTGTTTTTCAGCAGAAATAAACATGTTTCTGCAAGTTTGGTCAACCCCATGTAAGTTATGGGGCAGTAACAGCACCCTTTTCAAAACGTGATTTTCAGCCGAAATAAACGCGTTTTTTCAGACAACCGAATCCCCATGTAACAGCAAAACTCAGAAGAGCCCACACACTCAGATCTTAACCCCAGTGTGCAGAAAGGGTCAAAACGTGTTTTTCAGCAGAAATAAACATGTTTCTGCAAGTTTGGTCAACCCCATGTAAGTTATGGGGCAGTAACAGCACCCTTTTCAAAACGTGTTTTTCAGCCCGAAATAAACGCGTTTTTTCAGACAACTGAATCCCCATGTAACAGCAAAGCTCAGAAGAGCCCACACACTCAGATCTTAACCCCAGTGTGCAGAAAGGGTCAAAACGTGTTTTTCAGCAGAAATAAACATGTTTCTGCAAGTTTGGTCAACCCCATGTAAGTTATGGGGCAGTAACAGCACACTTTTCAAAACGTGTTTTTCAGCCCGAAATAAACGCGTTTTTTCAGACAACTGAATCCCCATGTAACAGCAAAGCTCAGAAGAGCCCACACACTCAGATCTTAACCCCAGTGTGCAGAAAGGGTCAAAACGTGTTTTTCAGCAGAAATAAACATGTTTCTGCAAGTTTGGTCAACCCCATGTAAGTTATGGGGCAGTAACAGCACACTTTTCAAAACGTGTTTTTCAGCCCGAAATAAACGCGTTTTTTCAGACAACTGAATCCCCATGTAACAGCAAAACTCAGAAGAGCCCACACACTCAGATCTTAACCCCAGTGTGCAGAAAGGGTCAAAACGTGTTTTTCAGCAGAAATAAACTTGTTTCTGCAAGTTTGGTCAACCCCATGTAAGTTATGGGGCAGTAACAGCACCCTTTTCAAAACGTGTTTTTCAGCCCGAAATAAACGCGTTTTTTCAGACAACTGAATCCCCATGTAACAGCAAAACTCAGAAGAGCCCACACACTCAGATCTTAACCCCACTGTGCAGAAAGGGTCAAAACGTGTTTTTCAGCAGAAATAAACATGTTTCTGCAAGTTTGGTCAACCCCATGTAAGTTATGGGGCAGTAACAGCACCCTTTTCAAAACATGTTTTTCAGCACGAAATAAACGCGTTTTTTCAGACAACTGAATCCCCATGTAACAGCAAGGCTCAGAAGAGCCCACACACTCAGATCTTAACCCCAGTGAGCAGAAAGGGTCAAAACGTGTTTTTCAGCAGAAATAAACATGTTTCTGCAAGTTTGGTCAACCCCATGTAAGTTATGGGGCAGTAACAGCACCCTTTTCAAAACTTTTTTTTCAGCCCGAAATAAACGCGTTTTTTCAGACAACTGAATCCCCATGTAACAGCAAGGCTCAGAAGAGCCCACACACTCAGATCTTAACCCCAGTGTGCAGAAAGTGTCAAAACGTGTTTTTCAGCAGAAATAAACATGTTTCTGCAAGTTTGGTCAACCCCATGTAAGTTATGGGGCAGTAACAGCACCCTTTTCAAAACGTGTTTTTCAGCCCGAAATAAACGCGTTTTTTCAGACAACTGAATCCCCATGTAACAGCAAAACTCAGAAGAGCCCACACACTCAGATCTTAACCCCAGTGTGCAGAAAGGGTCAAAATGTGTTTTTCAGCAGAAATAAACATGTTTCTGCAAGTTTGGTCAACCCCATGTAAGTTATGGGGCAGTAACAGCACCCTTTTCAAAACGTGTTTTTCAGCCCGAAATAAACGCGTTTTTTCAGACAACTGAATCCCCATGTAACAGCAAAACTCAGAAGAGCCCACACACTCAGATCTTAACCCCAGTGTGCAGAAAGGGTCAAAACGTTTTTTTCAGCAGAAATAAACTTGTTTCTGCAAGTTTGGTCAACCCCATGTAAGTTATGGGGCAGTAACAGCACCCTTTTCAAAACGTGTTTTTCAGCCCGAAATAAACGCGTTTTTTCAGACAACTGAATCCCCATGTAACAGCAAAACTCAGAAGAGCCCACACACTCAGATCTTAATCCCAGTGTGCAGAAAGGGTCAAAACGTGTTTTTCAGCAGAAATAAACATGTTTCTGCAAGTTTGGTCGACCCCATGTAAGTTATAGGGCAGTAACAGCACCCTTTTAAAAACGTGTTTTTCAGCCCGAAATAAACGCGTTTTTTCAGACAACTGAATCCCCATGTAACAGCAAAACTCAGAAGAGCCCACACACTCAGATCTTAACCCCAGTGTGCAGAAAGGGTCAAAACGTGTTTTTCAGCAGAAATAAACATGTTTCTGCAAGTTTGGTCAACCCCATGTAAATTATGGGGCAGTAACAGCACCCTTTTCAAAACGTGTTTTTTCAGCCCGAAATAAACGCGTTTTTTCAGACAACTGAATCCCCATGTAACAGCAAAACTCAGAAGAGCCCACACACTCAGATCTTAACCCCAGTGTGCAGAAAGGGTCAAAACGTGTTTTTCAGCAGAAATAAACATGTTTCTGCAAGTTTGGTCAACCCCATGTAAGTTATGGGGCAGTAACAGCACCCTTTTCAAAACGTGTTTTTCAGCCCGAAATAAACGCGTTTTTTCAGACAACTGAATCCCCATGTAACAGCAAAACTCAGAAGAGCCCACACACTCAGATCTTAACCCCAGTGTGCAGAAAGGGTCAAAACGTTTTTTTCAGCAGAAATAAACTTGTTTCTGCAAGTTTGGTCAACCCCATGTAAGTTATGGGGCAGTAACAGCACCCTTTTCAAAACGTGTTTTTCAGCCCGAAATAAACGCGTTTTTTCAGACAACTGAATCCCCATGTAACAGCAAAACTCAGAAGAGCCCACACACTCAGATCTTAATCCCAGTGTGCAGAAAGGGTCAAAACGTGTTTTTCAGCAGAAATAAACATGTTTCTGCAAGTTTGGTCGACCCCATGTAAGTTATAGGGCAGTAACAGCACCCTTTTAAAAACGTGTTTTTCAGCCCGAAATAAACGCGTTTTTTCAGACAACTGAATCCCCATGTAACAGCAAAACTCAGAAGAGCCCACACACTCAGATCTTAACCCCAGTGTGCAGAAAGGGTCAAAACGTGTTTTTCAGCAGAAATAAACATGTTTCTGCAAGTTTGGTCAACCCCATGTAAGTTATGGGGCAGTAACAGCACCCTTTTCAAAACGTGTTTTTCAGCCCGAAATAAACGCGTTTTTTCAGACAACCGAATCCCCATGTAACAGCAAAACTCAGAAGAGCCCACACACTCAGATCTTAACCCCAGTGTGCAGAAAGGGTCAAAACGTGTTTTTCAGCAGAAATAAACATGTTTCTGCAAGTTTGGTCAACCCCATGTATGTTATGGGGCAGTAACAGCACCCTTTTCAAAACGTGTTTTTCAGCCCGAAATAAACGCGTTTTTTCAGACAACTGAATCCCCATGTAACAGCAAGGCTCAGAAGAGCCCACACACTCAGATCTTAACCCCAGTGTGCAGAAAGTGTCAAAACGTGTTTTTCAGCAGAAATAAACATGTTTCTGCAAGTTTGGTCAACCCCATGTAAGTTATGGGGCAGTAACAGCACCCTTTTCAAAACGTGTTTTTCAGCCCGAAATAAACGCGTTTTTTCAGACAACTGAATCCCCATGTAACAGCAAAACTCAGAAGAGCCCACAAACTCAGATGTTAACCCCAGTGTGCAGAAAGGGTCAAAACGTGTTTTTCAGCAGAAATAAACATGTTTCTGCAAGTTTGGTCAACCCCATGTAAGTTATGGGGCAGTAACAGCACCCTTTTCAAAACGTGTTTTTCAGCCCGAAATAAACGCGTTTTTTCAGACAACTGAATCCCCATGTAACAGCAAAACTCAGAAGAGCCCACACACTCAGATCTTAACCCCAGTGTGCAGAAAGGGTCAAAACGTGTTTTTCAGCAGAAATAAACATGTTTCTGCAAGTTTGGTCAACCCCATGTAAGTTATGGGGCAGTAACAGCACCCTTTTCAAAACGTGTTTTTCAGCCCGAAATAAACGCGTTTTTTCAGACAACTGAATCCCCATGTAACAGCAAGGCTCAGAAGAGCCCACACACTCAGATCTTAACCCCAGTGTGCAGAAAGGGTCAAAACGTGTTTTTCAGCAGAAATAAACATGTTTCTGCAAGTTTGGTCAACCCCATGTAAGTTATGGGGCAGTAACAGCACCCTTTTCAAAACGTGTTTTTCAGCCCGAAATAAACGCGTTTTTTCAGACAACTGAATCCCCATGTAACAGCAAAACTCAGAAGAGCCCACACACTCAGATCTTAACCCCAGTGTGCAGAAAGGGTCAAAACGTGTTTTTCAGCAGAAATAAACATGTTTCTGCAAGTTTGGTCAACCCCATGTAAGTTATGGGGCAGTAACAGCACACTTTTCAAAACGTGTTTTTCAGCCCGAAATAAACGCGTTTTTTCAGACAACTGAATCCCCATGTAACAGCAAGGCTCAGAAGAGCCCACACACTCAGATCTTAACCCCAGTGTGCAGAAAGGGTCAAAACGTGTTTTTCAGCAGAAATAAACATGTTTCTGCAAGTTTGGTCAACCCCATGTAAGTTATGGGGCAGTAACAGCACCCTTTTCAAAACGTGTTTTTCAGCCCGAAATAAACGCGTTTTTTCAGACAACTGAATCCCCATGTAACAGCAAGGCTCAGAAGAGCCCACACACTCAGATCTTAACCCCAGTGTACAAAAAGGGTCAAAACGTGTTTTTCAGCAGAAATAAACATGTTTCTGCAAGTTTGGTCAACCCCATGTTAGTTATGGGGCAGTAACAGCACCCTTTTCAAAACGTGTTTTTCAGCCCGAAATAAACGCGTTTTTTCAGACAACTGAATCCCCATGTAACAGCAAAACTCAGAAGAGCCCACACACTCAGATCTTAACCCCAGTGTGCAGAAAGGGTCAAAATGTGTTTTTCAGCAGAAATAAACATGTTTCTGCAAGTTTGGTCAACCCCATGTAAGTTATGGGGCAGTAACAGCACCCTTTTCAAAACGTGTTTTTCAGCCCGAAATAAACGCGTTTTTTCAGAAAACTGAATCCCCATGTAACAGCAAAACTCAGAAGAGCCCACACACTCAGATCTTAACCCCAGTGTGCAGAAAGGGTCAAAACGTGTTTTTCAGCAGAAATAAACATGTTTCTGCAAGTTTGGTCAACCCCATGTAAGTTATGGGGCAGTAACAGCACACTTTTCAAAACGTGTTTTTCAGCCCGAAATAAACGCGTTTTTTCAGACAACTGAATCCCCATGTAACAGCAAAACTCAGAAGAGCCCACACACTCAGATCTTAACCCCAGTGTGCAGAAAGGGTCAAAACGTGTTTTTCAGCAGAAATAAACTTGTTTCTGCAAGTTTGGTCAACCCCATGTAAGTTATGGGGCAGTAACAGCACCCTTTTCAAAACGTGTTTTTCAGCCCGAAATAAACGCGTTTTTTCAGACAACTGAATACCCATGTAACAGCAAAACTCAGAAGAGCCCACACACTCAGATCTTAACCCCACTGTGCAGAAAGGGTCAAAACGTGTTTTTCAGCAGAAATAAACATGTTTCTGC
This sequence comes from Lepisosteus platostomus, assembly GCF_059453375.1. Taxonomy (NCBI): domain Eukaryota; kingdom Metazoa; phylum Chordata; class Actinopteri; order Semionotiformes; family Lepisosteidae; genus Lepisosteus; species Lepisosteus platostomus. The sequence continues at coordinate 8,911,208 of NC_142625.1, read as the reverse complement.
AAGTTTGGTCAACCCCATGTAAGTTATGGGGCAGTAACAGCACCCTTTTCAAAACATGTTTTTCAGCACGAAATAAACGCGTTTTTTCAGACAACTGAATCCCCATGTAACAGCAAGGCTCAGAAGAGCCCACACACTCAGATCTTAACCCCAGTGAGCAGAAAGGGTCAAAACGTGTTTTTCAGCAGAAATAAACATGTTTCTGCAAGTTTGGTCAACCCCATGTAAGTTATGGGGCAGTAACAGCACCCTTTTCAAAACTTTTTTTTCAGCCCGAAATAAACGCGTTTTTTCAGACAACTGAATCCCCATGTAACAGCAAGGCTCAGAAGAGCCCACACACTCAGATCTTAACCCCAGTGTGCAGAAAGTGTCAAAACGTGTTTTTCAGCAGAAATAAACATGTTTCTGCAAGTTTGGTCAACCCCATGTAAGTTATGGGGCAGTAACAGCACCCTTTTCAAAACGTGTTTTTCAGCCCGAAATAAACGCGTTTTTTCAGACAACTGAATCCCCATGTAACAGCAAAACTCAGAAGAGCCCACACACTCAGATCTTAACCCCAGTGTGCAGAAAGTGTCAAAACGTGTTTTTCAGCAGAAATAAACATGTTTCTGCAAGTTTGGTCAACCCCATGTAAGTTATGGGGCAGTAACAGCACCCTTTTCAAAACGTGTTTTTCAGCCCGAAATAAACGCGTTTTTTCAGACAACTGAATCCCCATGTAACAGCAAAACTCAGAAGAGCCCACACACTCAGATCTTAACCCCAGTGTGCAGAAAGGGTCAAAACGTGTTTTTCAGCAGAAATAAACATGTTTCTGCAAGTTTGGTCAACCCCATGTAAATTATGGGGCAGTAACAGCACCCTTTTCAAAACGTGTTTTTCAGCCCGAAATAAACGCGTTTTTTCAGACAACTGAATCCCCATGTAACAGCAAAACTCAGAAGAGCCCACACACTCAGATCTTAACCCCAGTGTGCAGAAAGGGTCAAAACGTGTTTTTCAGCAGAAATAAACATGTTTCTGCAAGTTTGGTCAACCCCATGTAAGTTATGGGGCAGTAACAGCACCCTTTTCAAAACGTGTTTTTCAGCCCGAAATAAACGCGTTTTTTCAGACAACTGAATCCCCATGTAACAGCAAGGCTCAGAAGAGCCCACACACTCAGATCTTAACCCCAGTGTGCAGAAAGTGTCAAAACGTGTTTTTCAGCAGAAATAAACATGTTTCTGCAAGTTTGGTCAACCCCATGTAAGTTATGGGGCAGTAACAGCACCCTTTTCAAAACGTGTTTTTCAGCCCGAAATAAACGCGTTTTTTCAGACAACTGAATCCCCATGTAACAGCAAAACTCAGAAGAGCCCACACACTCAGATCTTAACCCCAGTGTGCAGAAAGGGTCAAAACGTGTTTTTCAGCAGAAATAAACATGTTTCTGCAAGTTTGGTCAACCCCATGTAAGTTATGGGGCAGTAACAGCACCCTTTTCAAAACGTGTTTTTCAGCCCGAAATAAACGCGTTTTTTCAGACAACTGAATCCCCATGTAACAGCAAAACTCAGAAGAGCCCACACACTCAGATCTTAACCCCAGTGTGCAGAAAGGGTCAAAACGTGTTTTTCAGCAGAAATAAACATGTTTCTGCAAGTTTGGTCAACCCCATGTAAGTTATGGGGCAGTAACAGCACCCTTTTCAAAACGTGTTTTTCAGCCCGAAATAAACGCGTTTTTTCAGACAACCGAATCCCCATGTAACAGCAAAACTCAGAAGAGCCCACACACTCAGATCTTAACCCCAGTGTGCAGAAAGGGTCAAAACGTGTTTTTCAGCAGAAATAAACATGTTTCTGCAAGTTTGGTCAACCCCATGTAAGTTATGGGGCAGTAACAGCACCCTTTTCAAAACGTGTTTTTCAGCCCGAAATAAACGCGTTTTTTCAGACAACTGAATCCCCATGTAACAGCAAGGCTCAGAAGAGCCCACACACTCAGATCTTAACCCCAGTGTGCAGAAAGTGTCAAAACGTGTTTTTCAGCAGAAATAAACATGTTTCTGCAAGTTTGGTCAACCCCATGTAAGTTATGGGGCAGTAACAGCACCCTTTTCAAAACGTGTTTTTCAGCCCGAAATAAACGCGTTTTTTCAGACAACTGAATCCCCATGTAACAGCAAAACTCAGAAGAGCCCACACACTCAGATCTTAACCCCAGTGTGCAGAAAGGGTCAAAATGTGTTTTTCAGCAGAAATAAACATGTTTCTGCAAGTTTGGTCGACCCCATGTAAGTTATAGGGCAGTAACAGCACCCTTTTAAAAACATGTTTTTCAGCCCGAAATAAACGCGTTTTTTCAGACAACTGAATCCCCATGTAACAGCAAAACTCAGAAGAGCCCACACACTCAGATCTTAACCCCAGTGTGCAGAAAGGGTCAAAACGTGTTTTTCAGCAGAAATAAACATGTTTCTGCAAGTTTGGTCAACCCCATGTAAGTTATGGGGCAGTAACAGCACCCTTTTCAAAACGTGTTTTTCAGCCCGAAATAAACGCGTTTTTTCAGACAACTGAATCCCCATGTAACAGCAAGGCTCAGAAGAGCCCACACACTCAGATCTTAACCCCATTGTGCAGAAAGGGTCAAAACGTGTTTTTCAGCAGAAATAAACATGTTTCTGCAAGTTTGGTCAACCCCATGTTAGTTATGGGGCAGTAACAGCACCCTTTTCAAAACGTGTTTTTCAGCCCGAAATAAACGCGTTTTTTCATACAACTGAATCCCCATGTAACAGCAAAACTCAGAAGAGCCCACACACTCAGATCTTAACCCCAGTGTGCAGAAAGGGTCAAAACGTGTTTTTCAGCAGAAATAAACATGTTTCTGCAAGTTTGGTCAACCCCATGTAAGTTATGGGGCAGTAACAGCACCCTTTTCAAAACGTGTTTTTCAGCTCGAAATAAACGCGTTTTTTCAGACAACCGAATCCCCATGTAACAGCAAACCTCAGAAGAGCCCACACACTCAGATCTTAACCCCAGTGTGCAGAAAGGGTCAAAACGTGTTTTTCAGCAGAAATAAACATGTTTCTGCAAGTTTGGTCAACCCCATGTAAGTTATGGGGCAGTAACAGCACACTTTTCAAAACGTGTTTTTCAGCCCGAAATAAACGCGTTTTTTCAGACAACTGAATCCCCATGTAACAGCAAGGCTCAGAAGAGCCCACACACTCAGATCTTAACCCCAGTGTGCAGAAAGGGTCAAAACGTGTTTTTCAGCAGAAATAAACATGTTTCTGCAAGTTTGGTCAACCCCATGTAAGTTATGGGGCAGTAACAGCACCCTTTTCAAAACGTGTTTTTCAGCCCGAAATAAACGCGTTTTTTCAGACAACTGAATCCCCATGTAACAGCAAGGCTCAGAAGAGCCCACACACTCAGATCTTAACCCCAGTGTACAAAAAGGGTCAAAACGTGTTTTTCAGCAGAAATAAACATGTTTCTGCAAGTTTGGTCAACCCCATGTTAGTTATGGGGCAGTAACAGCACCCTTTTCAAAACGTGTTTTTCAGCCCGAAATAAACGCGTTTTTTCAGACAACTGAATCCCCATGTAACAGCAAAACTCAGAAGAGCCCACACACTCAGATCTTAACCCCAGTGTGCAGAAAGGGTCAAAATGTGTTTTTCAGCAGAAATAAACATGTTTCTGCAAGTTTGGTCAACCCCATGTAAGTTATGGGGCAGTAACAGCACCCTTTTCAAAACGTGTTTTTCAGCCCGAAATAAACGCGTTTTTTCAGAAAACTGAATCCCCATGTAACAGCAAAACTCAGAAGAGCCCACACACTCAGATCTTAACCCCAGTGTGCAGAAAGGGTCAAAACGTGTTTTTCAGCAGAAATAAACATGTTTCTGCAAGTTTGGTCAACCCCATGTAAGTTATGGGGCAGTAACAGCACACTTTTCAAAACGTGTTTTTCAGCCCGAAATAAACGCGTTTTTTCAGACAACTGAATCCCCATGTAACAGCAAAACTCAGAAGAGCCCACACACTCAGATCTTAACCCCAGTGTGCAGAAAGGGTCAAAACGTGTTTTTCAGCAGAAATAAACTTGTTTCTGCAAGTTTGGTCAACCCCATGTAAGTTATGGGGCAGTAACAGCACCCTTTTCAAAACGTGTTTTTCAGCCCGAAATAAACGCGTTTTTTCAGACAACTGAATCCCCATGTAACAGCAAAACTCAGAAGAGCCCACACACTCAGATCTTAACCCCACTGTGCAGAAAGGGTCAAAACGTGTTTTTCAGCAGAAATAAACATGTTTCTGCAAGTTTGGTCAACCCCATGTAAGTTAATTGGCAGTAACAGCACCCTTTTCAAAACATGTTTTTCAGCACGAAATAAACGCGTTTTTTCAGACAACTGAATCCCCATGTAACAGCAAGGCTCAGAAGAGCCCACACACTCAGATCTTAACCCCAGTGAGCAGAAAGGGTCAAAACGTGTTTTTCAGCAGAAATAAACATGTTTCTGCAAGTTTGGTCAACCCCATGTTAGTTATGGGGCAGTAACAGCACCCTTTTCAAAACTTTTTTTTCAGCCCGAAATAAACGCGTTTTTTCAGACAACTGAATCCCCATGTAACAGCAAGGCTCAGAAGAGCCCACACACTCAGATCTTAACCCCAGTGTGCAGAAAGTGTCAAAACGTGTTTTTCAGCAGAAATAAACATGTTTCTGCAAGTTTGGTCAACCCCATGTAAGTTATGGGGCAGTAACAGCACCCTTTTCAAAACGTGTTTTTCAGCCCGAAATAAACGCGTTTTTTCAGACAACTGAATCCCCATGTAACAGCAAAACTCAGAAGAGCCCACACACTCAGATCTTAACCCCAGTGTGCAGAAAGTGTCAAAACGTGTTTTTCAGCAGAAATAAACATGTTTCTGCAAGTTTGGTCAACCCCATGTAAGTTATGGGGCAGTAACAGCACCCTTTTCAAAACGTGTTTTTCAGCCCGAAATAAACGCGTTTTTTCAGACAACTGAATCCCCATGTAACAGCAAAACTCAGAAGAGCCCACACACTCAGATCTTAACCCCAGTGTGCAGAAAGGGTCAAAACGTGTTTTTCAGCAGAAATAAACATGTTTCTGCAAGTTTGGTCAACCCCATGTAAATTATGGGGCAGTAACAGCACCCTTTTCAAAACGTGTTTTTCAGCCCGAAATAAACGCGTTTTTTCAGACAACTGAATCCCCATGTAACAGCAAAACTCAGAAGAGCCCACACACTCAGATCTTAACCCCAGTGTGCAGAAAGGGTCAAAACGTGTTTTTCAGCAGAAATAAACATGTTTCTGCAAGTTTGGTCAACCCCATGTAAGTTATGGGGCAGTAACAGCACCCTTTTCAAAACGTGTTTTTCAGCCCGAAATAAACGCGTTTTTTCAGACAACTGAATCCCCATGTAACAGCAAAACTCAGAAGAGCCCACACACTCAGATCTTAACCCCAGTGTGCAGAAAGGGTCAAAACGTGTTTTTCAGCAGAAATAAACATGTTTCTGCAAGTTTGGTCAACCCCATGTAAGTTATGGGGCAGTAACAGCACCCTTTTCAAAACGTGTTTTTCAGCCTGAAATAAACGCGTTTTTTCAGACAACTGAATCCCCATGTAACAGCAAAACTCAGAAGAGCCCACACACTCAGATCTTAACCCCAGTGTGCAGAAAGGGTCAAAACGTGTTTTTCAGCAGAAATAAACATGTTTCTGCAAGTTTGGTCAACCCCATGTAAGTTATGGGGCAGTAACAGCACCCTTTTCAAAACGTGTTTTTCAGCCCGAAATAAACGCGTTTTTTCAGACAACCGAATCCCCATGTAACAGCAAAACTCAGAAGAGCCCACACACTCAGATCTTAACCCCAGTGTGCAGAAAGGGTCAAAACGTGTTTTTCAGCAGAAATAAACATGTTTCTGCAAGTTTGGTCAACCCCATGTAAGTTATGGGGCAGTAACAGCACCCTTTTCAAAACGTGTTTTTCAGCCCGAAATAAACGCGTTTTTTCAGACAACTGAATCCCCATGTAACAGCAAGGCTCAGAAGAGCCCACACACTCAGATCTTAACCCCAGTGTGCAGAAAGTGTCAAAACGTGTTTTTCAGCAGAAATAAACATGTTTCTGCAAGTTTGGTCAACCCCATGTAAGTTATGGGGCAGTAACAGCACCCTTTTCAAAACGTGTTTTTCAGCCCGAAATAAACGCGTTTTTTCAGACAACTGAATCCCCATGTAACAGCAAAACTCAGAAGAGCCCACACACTCAGATCTTAACCCCAGTGTGCAGAAAGGGTCAAAACGTGTTTTTCAGCAGAAATAAACATGTTTCTGCAAGTTTGGTCAACCCCATGTAAGTTATGGGGCAGTAACAGCACCCTTTTCAAAACGTGTTTTTCAGCCCGAAATAAACGCGTTTTTTCAGACAACTGAATCCCCATGTAACAGCAAAACTCAGAAGAGCCCACACACTCAGATCTTAACCCCAGTGTGCAGAAAGGGTCAAAACGTGTTTTTCAGCAGAAATAAACATGTTTCTGCAAGTTTGGTCAACCCCATGTAAGTTATGGGGCAGTAACAGCACCCTTTTCAAAACGTGTTTTTCAGCCCGAAATAAACGCGTTTTTTCAGACAACCGAATCCCCATGTAACAGCAAAACTCAGAAGAGCCCACACACTCAGATCTTAACCCCAGTGTGCAGAAAGGGTCAAAACGTGTTTTTCAGCAGAAATAAACATGTTTCTGCAAGTTTGGTCAACCCCATGTAAGTTATGGGGCAGTAACAGCACCCTTTTCAAAACGTGTTTTTCAGCCCGAAATAAACGCGTTTTTTCAGACAACTGAATCCCCATGTAACAGCAAGGCTCAGAAGAGCCCACACACTCAGATCTTAACCCCAGTGTGCAGAAAGTGTCAAAACGTGTTTTTCAGCAGAAATAAACATGTTTCTGCAAGTTTGGTCAACCCCATGTAAGTTATGGGGCAGTAACAGCACCCTTTTCAAAACGTGTTTTTCAGCCCGAAATAAACGCGTTTTTTCAGACAACTGAATCCCCATGTAACAGCAAAACTCAGAAGAGCCCACACACTCAGATCTTAACCCCAGTGTGCAGAAAGGGTCAAAATGTGTTTTTCAGCAGAAATAAACATGTTTCTGCAAGTTTGGTCGACCCCATGTAAGTTATAGGGCAGTAACAGCACCCTTTTAAAAACATGTTTTTCAGCCCGAAATAAACGCGTTTTTTCAGACAACTGAATCCCCATGTAACAGCAAAACTCAGAAGAGCCCACACACTCAGATCTTAACCCCAGTGTGCAGAAAGGGTCAAAACGTGTTTTTCAGCAGAAATAAACATGTTTCTGCAAGTTTGGTCAACCCCATGTAAGTTATGGGGCAGTAACAGCACCCTTTTAAAAACGTGTTTTTCAGCCCGAAATAAACACGTTTTTTCAGACAACTGAATCCCCATGTAACAGCAAAACTCAGAAGAGCCCACACACTCAGATCTTAACCCCAGTGTGCAGAAAGGGTCAAAACGTGTTTTTCAGCAGAAATAAACATGTTTCTGCAAGTTTGGTCAACCCCATGTAAGTTATGGGGCAGTAACAGCACCCTTTTCAAAACGTGTTTTTCAGCCCGAAATAAACACGTTTTTTCAGAAAACTGAATCCCCATGTAACAGCAAAACTGAGAAGAGCCCACACACTCAGATCTTAACCCCAGTGTGCAGAAAGGGTCAAAACGTGTTTTTCAGCAGAAATAAACTTGTTTCTGCAAGTTTGGTCAACCCCATGTAAGTTATGGGGCAGTAACAGCACCCTTTTCAAAACGTGTTTTTCAGCCCGAAATAAACGCGTTTTTTCAGACAACTGAATCCCCATGTAACAGCAAGGCTCAGAAGAGCCCACACACTCAGATCTTAACCCCAGTGTGCAGAAAGGGTCAAAACGTGTTTTTCAGCAGAAATAAACATGTTTCTGCAAGTTTGGTCAACCCCATGTAAGTTATGGGGCAGTAACAGCACCCTTTTCAAAACGTGTTTTTCAGCCCGAAATAAACGCGTTTTTTCAGACAACTGAATCCCCATGTAACAGCAAGGCTCAGAAGAGCCCACACACTCAGATCTTAACCCCATTGTGCAGAAAGGGTCAAAACGTGTTTTTCAGCAGAAATAAACATGTTTCTGCAAGTTTGGTCAACCCCATGTTAGTTATGGGGCAGTAACAGCACCCTTTTCAAAACGTGTTTTTCAGCCCGAAATAAACGCGTTTTTTCATACAACTGAATCCCCATGTAACAGCAAAACTCAGAAGAGCCCACACACTCAGATCTTAACCCCAGTGTGCAGAAAGGGTCAAAACGTGTTTTTCAGCAGAAATAAACATGTTTCTGCAAGTTTGGTCAACCCCATGTAAGTTATGGGGCAGTAACAGCACCCTTTTCAAAACGTGTTTTTCAGCTCGAAATAAACGCGTTTTTTCAGACAACCGAATCCCCATGTAACAGCAAAACTCAGAAGAGCCCACACACTCAGATCTTAACCCCAGTGTGCAGAAAGGGTCAAAACGTGTTTTTCAGCAGAAATAAACATGTTTCTGCAAGTTTGGTCAACCCCATGTAAGTTATGGGGCAGTAACAGCACCCTTTTCAAAACGTGTTTTTCAGCCCGAAATAAACGCGTTTTTTCAGACAACTGAATCCCCATGTAACAGCAAGGCTCAGAAGAGCCCACACACTCAGATCTTAACCCCAGTGTGCAGAAAGTGTCAAAACGTGTTTTTCAGCAGAAATAAACATGTTTCTGCAAGTTTGGTCAACCCCATGTAAGTTATGGGGCAGTAACAGCACCCTTTTCAAAACGTGTTTTTCAGCCCGAAATAAACGCGTTTTTTCAGACAACTGAATCCCCATGTAACAGCAAAACTCAGAAGAGCCCACACACTCAGATCTTAACCCCAGTGTGCAGAAAGGGTCAAAACGTGTTTTTCAGAAGAAATAAACATGTTTCTGCAAGTTTGGTCGACCCCATGTAAGTTATAGGGCAGTAACAGCACCCTTTTAAAACGTGTTTTTCAGCCCGAAATAAACGCGTTTTTTCAGACAACTGAATCCCCATGTAACAGCAAAACTCAGAAGAGCCCACACACTCAGATCTTAACCCCAGTGTGCAGAAAGGGTCAAAACGTGTTTTTCAGCAGAAATAAACATGTTTCTGCAAGTTTGGTCAACCCCATGTAAGTTATGGGGCAGTAACAGCACCCTTTTCAAAACGTGTTTTTCAGCCCGAAATAAACACGTTTTTTCAGAAAACTGAATCCCCATGTAACAGCAAAACTCAGAAGAGCCCACACACTCAGATCTTAACCCCAGTGTGCAGAAAGGGTCAAAACGTGTTTTTCAGCAGAAATAAACATGTTTCTGCAAGTTTGGTCAACCCCATGTAAGTTATGGGGCAGTAACAGCACCCTTTTCAAAACGTGTTTTTCAGCCCGAAATAAACGCGTTTTTTCAGACAACTGAATCCCCATGTAACAGCAAAACTCAGAAGAGCCCACACACTCAGATCTTAACCCCAGTGTGCAGAAAGGGTCAAAACGTGTTTTTCAGCAGAAATAAACATGTTTCTGCAAGTTTGGTCAACCCCATGTAAGTTATGGGGCAGTAACAGCACCCTTTTCAAAACGTGTTTTTCAGCCCGAAATAAACGCGTTTTTTCAGACAACCGAATCCCCATGTAACAGCAAAACTCAGAAGAGCCCACACACTCAGATCTTAACCCCAGTGTGCAGAAAGGGTCAAAACGTGTTTTTCAGCAGAAATAAACATGTTTCTGCAAGTTTGGTCAACCCCATGTAAGTTATGGGGCAGTAACAGCACCCTTTTCAAAACGTGTTTTTCAGCCCGAAATAAACGCGTTTTTTCAGACAACTGAATCCCCATGTAACAGCAAGGCTCAGAAGAGCCCACACACTCAGATCTTAACCCCAGTGTGCAGAAAGTGTCAAAACGTGTTTTTCAGCAGAAATAAACATGTTTCTGCAAGTTTGGTCAACCCCATGTAAGTTATGGGGCAGTAACAGCACCCTTTTCAAAACGTGTTTTTCAGCCCGAAATAAACGCGTTTTTTCAGACAACTGAATCCCCATGTAACAGCAAAACTCAGAAGAGCCCACACACTCAGATCTTAACCCCAGTGTGCAGAAAGGGTCAAAACGTGTTTTTCAGCAGAAATAAACATGTTTCTGCAAGTTTGGTCGACCCCATGTAAGTTATAGGGCAGTAACAGCACCCTTTTAAAAACGTGTTTTTCAGCCCGAAATAAACGCGTTTTTTCAGACAACTGAATCCCCATGTAACAGCAAAACTCAGAAGAGCCCACACACTCAGATCTTAACCCCAGTGTGCAGAAAGGGTCAAAACTTGTTTTTCAGCAGAAATAAACATGTTTCTGCAAGTTTGGTCAACCCCATGTAAGTTATGGGGCAGTAACAGCACCCTTTTCAAAACGTGTTTTTCAGCCCGAAATAAACACGTTTTTTCAGAAAACTGAATCCCCATGTAACAGCAAAACTCAGAAGAGCCCACACACTCAGATCTTAACCCCAGTGTGCAGAAAGGGTCAAAACGTGTTTTTCAGCAGAAATAAACTTGTTTCTGCAAGTTTGGTCAACCCCATGTAAGTTATGGGGCAGTAACAGCACCCTTTTCAAAACGTGTTTTTCAGCCCGAAATAAACGCGTTTTTTCAGACAACTGAATCCCCATGTAACAGCAAGGCTCAGAAGAGCCCACACACTCAGATCTTAACCCCATTGTGCAGAAAGGGTCAAAACGTGTTTTTCAGCAGAAATAAACATGTTTCTGCAAGTTTGGTCAACCCCATGTAAGTTATGGGGCAGTAACAGCACCCTTTTCAAAACGTGTTTTTCAGCCCGAAATAAACGCGTTTTTTCAGACAACTGAATCCCCATGTAACAGCAAAACTCAGAAGAGCCCACACACTCAGATGTTAACCCCAGTGTGCAGAAAGGGTCAAAACGTGTTTTTCAGCAGAAATAAACATGTTTCTGCAAGTTTGGTCAACCCCATGTAAGTTATGGGGCAGTAACAGCACCCTTTTCAAAACTTTTTTTTCAGCCCGAAATAAACGCGTTTTTTCAGACAACTGAATCCCCATGTAACAGCAAGGCTCAGAAGAGCCCACACACTCAGATCTTAACCCCAGTGTGCAGAAAGTGTCAAAACGTGTTTTTCAGCAGAAATAAACATGTTTCTGCAAGTTTGGTCAACCCCTTGTAAGTTATGGGGCAATAACAGCACCCTTTTCAAAACGTGTTTTTCAGCCCGAAATAAACGCGTTTTTTCAGACAACTGAATCCCCATGTAACAGCAAAACTCAGAAGAGCCCACACACTCAGATCTTAACCCCAGTGTGCAGAAAGGGTCAAAACGTGTTTTTCAGCAGAAATAAACATGTTTCTGCAAGTTTGGTCAACCCCATGTAAGTTATGGGGCAGTAACAGCACACTTTTCAAAACGTGTTTTTCAGCCCGAAATAAACGCGTTTTTTCAGACAACTGAATCCCCATGTAACAGCAAAACTCAGAAGAGCCCACACACTCAGATCTTAACCCCAGTGTGCAGAAAGGGTCAAAACGTGTTTTTCAGCAGAAATAAACTTGTTTCTGCAAGTTTGGTCAACCCCATGTAAGTTATGGGGCAGTAACAGCACCCTTTTCAAAACGTGTTTTTCAGCCCGAAATAAACGCGTTTTTTCAGACAACTGAATACCCATGTAACAGCAAAACTCAGAAGAGCCCACACACTCAGATCTTAACCCCACTGTGCAGAAAGGGTCAAAACGTGTTTTTCAGCAGAAATAAACATGTTTCTGCAAGTTTGGTCAACCCCATGTAAGTTATGGGGCAGTAACAGCACCCTTTTCAAAACATGTTTTTCAGCACGAAATAAACGCGTTTTTTCAGACAACTGAATCCCCATGTAACAGCAAGGCTCAGAAGAGCCCACACACTCAGATCTTAACCCCAGTGAGCAGAAAGGGTCAAAACGTGTTTTTCAGCAGAAATAAACATGTTTCTGCAAGTTTGGTCAACCCCATGTAAGTTATGGGGCAGTAACAGCACCCTTTTCAAAACTTTTTTTTCAGCCCGAAATAAACGCGTTTTTTCAGACAACTGAATCCCCATGTAACAGCAAGGCTCAGAAGAGCCCACACACTCAGATCTTAACCCCAGTGTGCAGAAAGTGTCAAAACGTGTTTTTCAGCAGAAATAAACATGTTTCTGCAAGTTTGGTCAACCCCATGTAAGTTATGGGGCAGTAACAGCACCCTTTTCAAAACGTGTTTTTCAGCCCGAAATAAACGCGTTTTTTCAGACAACTGAATCCCCATGTAACAGCAAAACTCAGAAGAGCCCACACACTCAGATCTTAACCCCAGTGTGCAGAAAGTGTCAAAACGTGTTTTTCAGCAGAAATAAACATGTTTCTGCAAGTTTGGTCAACCCCATGTAAGTTATGGGGCAGTAACAGCACCCTTTTCAAAACGTGTTTTTCAGCCCGAAATAAACGCGTTTTTTCAGACAACTGAATCCCCATGTAACAGCAAAACTCAGAAGAGCCCACACACTCAGATCTTAACCCCAGTGTGCAGAAAGGGTCAAAACGTGTTTTTCAGCAGAAATAAACATGTTTCTGCAAGTTTGGTCAACCCCATGTAAATTATGGGGCAGTAACAGCACCCTTTTCAAAACGTGTTTTTCAGCCCGAAATAAACGCGTTTTTTCAGACAACTGAATCCCCATGTAACAGCAAAACTCAGAAGAGCCCACACACTCAGATCTTAACCCCAGTGTGCAGAAAGGGTCAAAACGTGTTTTTCAGCAGAAATAAACATGTTTCTGCAAGTTTGGTCAACCCCATGTAAGTTATGGGGCAGTAACAGCACCCTTTTCAAAACGTGTTTTTCAGCCCGAAATAAACGCGTTTTTTCAGACAACTGAATCCCCATGTAACAGCAAGGCTCAGAAGAGCCCACACACTCAGATCTTAACCCCAGTGTGCAGAAAGTGTCAAAACGTGTTTTTCAGCAGAAATAAACATGTTTCTGCAAGTTTGGTCAACCCCATGTAAGTTATGGGGCAGTAACAGCACCCTTTTCAAAACGTGTTTTTCAGCCCGAAATAAACGCGTTTTTTCAGACAACTGAATCCCCATGTAACAGCAAAACTCAGAAGAGCCCACACACTCAGATCTTAACCCCAGTGTGCAGAAAGGGTCAAAACGTGTTTTTCAGCAGAAATAAACATGTTTCTGCAAGTTTGGTCAACCCCATGTAAGTTATGGGGCAGTAACAGCACCCTTTTCAAAACGTGTTTTTCAGCCCGAAATAAACGCGTTTTTTCAGACAACTGAATCCCCATGTAACAGCAAAACTCAGAAGAGCCCACACACTCAGATCTTAACCCCAGTGTGCAGAAAGGGTCAAAACGTGTTTTTCAGCAGAAATAAACATGTTTCTGCAAGTTTGGTCAACCCCATGTAAGTTATGGGGCAGTAACAGCACCCTTTTCAAAACGTGTTTTTCAGCCCGAAATAAACGCGTTTTTTCAGACAACCGAATCCCCATGTAACAGCAAAACTCAGAAGAGCCCACACACTCAGATCTTAACCCCAGTGTGCAGAAAGGGTCAAAACGTGTTTTTCAGCAGAAATAAACATGTTTCTGCAAGTTTGGTCAACCCCATGTAAGTTATGGGGCAGTAACAGCACCCTTTTCAAAACGTGTTTTTCAGCCCGAAATAAACGCGTTTTTTCAGACAACTGAATCCCCATGTAACAGCAAGGCTCAGAAGAGCCCACACACTCAGATCTTAACCCCAGTGTGCAGAAAGTGTCAAAACGTGTTTTTCAGCAGAAATAAACATGTTTCTGCAAGTTTGGTCAACCCCATGTAAGTTATGGGGCAGTAACAGCACCCTTTTCAAAACGTGTTTTTCAGCCCGAAATAAACGCGTTTTTTCAGACAACTGAATCCCCATGTAACAGCAAAACTCAGAAGAGCCCACACACTCAGATCTTAACCCCAGTGTGCAGAAAGGGTCAAAATGTGTTTTTCAGCAGAAATAAACATGTTTCTGCAAGTTTGGTCGACCCCATGTAAGTTATAGGGCAGTAACAGCACCCTTTTAAAAACATGTTTTTCAGCCCGAAATAAACGCGTTTTTTCAGACAACTGAATCCCCATGTAACAGCAAAACTCAGAAGAGCCCACACACTCAGATCTTAACCCCAGTGTGCAGAAAGGGTCAAAACGTGTTTTTCAGCAGAAATAAACATGTTTCTGCAAGTTTGGTCAACCCCATGTAAGTTATGGGGCAGTAACAGCACCCTTTTCAAAACGTGTTTTTCAGCCCGAAATAAACGCGTTTTTTCAGACAACTGAATCCCCATGTAACAGCAAGGCTCAGAAGAGCCCACACACTCAGATCTTAACCCCATTGTGCAGAAAGGGTCAAAACGTGTTTTTCAGCAGAAATAAACATGTTTCTGCAAGTTTGGTCAACCCCATGTTAGTTATGGGGCAGTAACAGCACCCTTTTCAAAACGTGTTTTTCAGCCCGAAATAAACGCGTTTTTTCATACAACTGAATCCCCATGTAACAGCAAAACTCAGAAGAGCCCACACACTCAGATCTTAACCCCAGTGTGCAGAAAGGGTCAAAACGTGTTTTTCAGCAGAAATAAACATGTTTCTGCAAGTTTGGTCAACCCCATGTAAGTTATGGGGCAGTAACAGCACCCTTTTCAAAACGTGTTTTTCAGCTCGAAATAAACGCGTTTTTTCAGACAACCGAATCCCCATGTAACAGCAAAACTCAGAAGAGCCCACACACTCAGATCTTAACCCCAGTGTGCAGAAAGGGTCAAAACGTGTTTTTCAGCAGAAATAAACATGTTTCTGCAAGTTTGGTCAACCCCATGTAAGTTATGGGGCAGTAACAGCACACTTTTCAAAACGTGTTTTTCAGCCCGAAATAAACGCGTTTTTTCAGACAACTGAATCCCCATGTAACAGCAAGGCTCAGAAGAGCCCACACACTCAGATCTTAACCCCAGTGTGCAGAAAGGGTCAAAACGTGTTTTTCAGCAGAAATAAACATGTTTCTGCAAGTTTGGTCAACCCCATGTAAGTTATGGGGCAGTAACAGCACCCTTTTCAAAACGTGTTTTTCAGCCCGAAATAAACGCGTTTTTTCAGACAACTGAATCCCCATGTAACAGCAAGGCTCAGAAGAGCCCACACACTCAGATCTTAACCCCAGTGTACAAAAAGGGTCAAAACGTGTTTTTCAGCAGAAATAAACATGTTTCTGCAAGTTTGGTCAACCCCATGTTAGTTATGGGGCAGTAACAGCACCCTTTTCAAAACGTGTTTTTCAGCCCGAAATAAACGCGTTTTTTCAGACAACTGAATCCCCATGTAACAGCAAAACTCAGAAGAGCCCACACACTCAGATCTTAACCCCAGTGTGCAGAAAGGGTCAAAATGTGTTTTTCAGCAGAAATAAACATGTTTCTGCAAGTTTGGTCAACCCCATGTAAGTTATGGGGCAGTAACAGCACCCTTTTCAAAACGTGTTTTTCAGCCCGAAATAAACGCGTTTTTTCAGAAAACTGAATCCCCATGTAACAGCAAAACTCAGAAGAGCCCACACACTCAGATCTTAACCCCAGTGTGCAGAAAGGGTCAAAACGTGTTTTTCAGCAGAAATAAACATGTTTCTGCAAGTTTGGTCAACCCCATGTAAGTTATGGGGCAGTAACAGCACACTTTTCAAAACGTGTTTTTCAGCCCGAAATAAACGCGTTTTTTCAGACAACTGAATCCCCATGTAACAGCAAAACTCAGAAGAGCCCACACACTCAGATCTTAACCCCAGTGTGCAGAAAGGGTCAAAACGTGTTTTTCAGCAGAAATAAACTTGTTTCTGCAAGTTTGGTCAACCCCATGTAAGTTATGGGGCAGTAACAGCACCCTTTTCAAAACGTGTTTTTCAGCCCGAAATAAACGCGTTTTTTCAGACAACTGAATCCCCATGTAACAGCAAAACTCAGAAGAGCCCACACACTCAGATCTTAACCCCACTGTGCAGAAAGGGTCAAAACGTGTTTTTCAGCAGAAATAAACATGTTTCTGCAAGTTTGGTCAACCCCATGTAAGTTAATTGGCAGTAACAGCACCCTTTTCAAAACATGTTTTTCAGCACGAAATAAACGCGTTTTTTCAGACAACTGAATCCCCATGTAACAGCAAGGCTCAGAAGAGCCCACACACTCAGATCTTAACCCCAGTGAGCAGAAAGGGTCAAAACGTGTTTTTCAGCAGAAATAAACATGTTTCTGCAAGTTTGGTCAACCCCATGTAAGTTATGGGGCAGTAACAGCACCCTTTTCAAAACTTTTTTTTCAGCCCGAAATAAACGCGTTTTTTCAGACAACTGAATCCCCATGTAACAGCAAGGCTCAGAAGAGCCCACACACTCAGATCTTAACCCCAGTGTGCAGAAAGTGTCAAAACGTGTTTTTCAGCAGAAATAAACATGTTTCTGCAAGTTTGGTCAACCCCATGTAAGTTATGGGGCAGTAACAGCACCCTTTTCAAAACGTGTTTTTCAGCCCGAAATAAACGCGTTTTTTCAGACAACTGAATCCCCATGTAACAGCAAAACTCAGAAGAGCCCACACACTCAGATCTTAACCCCAGTGTGCAGAAAGTGTCAAAACGTGTTTTTCAGCAGAAATAAACATGTTTCTGCAAGTTTGGTCAACCCCATGTAAGTTATGGGGCAGTAACAGCACCCTTTTCAAAACGTGTTTTTCAGCCCGAAATAAACGCGTTTTTTCAGACAACTGAATCCCCATGTAACAGCAAAACTCAGAAGAGCCCACACACTCAGATCTTAACCCCAGTGTGCAGAAAGGGTCAAAACGTGTTTTTCAGCAGAAATAAACATGTTTCTGCAAGTTTGGTCAACCCCATGTAAATTATGGGGCAGTAACAGCACCCTTTTCAAAACGTGTTTTTCAGCCCGAAATAAACGCGTTTTTTCAGACAACTGAATCCCCATGTAACAGCAAAACTCAGAAGAGCCCACACACTCAGATCTTAACCCCAGTGTGCAGAAAGGGTCAAAACGTGTTTTTCAGCAGAAATAAACATGTTTCTGCAAGTTTGGTCAACCCCATGTAAGTTATGGGGCAGTAACAGCACCCTTTTCAAAACGTGTTTTTCAGCCCGAAATAAACGCGTTTTTTCAGACAACTGAATCCCCATGTAACAGCAAAACTCAGAAGAGCCCACACACTCAGATCTTAACCCCAGTGTGCAGAAAGGGTCAAAACGTGTTTTTCAGCAGAAATAAACATGTTTCTGCAAGTTTGGTCAACCCCATGTAAGTTATGGGGCAGTAACAGCACCCTTTTCAAAACGTGTTTTTCAGCCTGAAATAAACGCGTTTTTTCAGACAACTGAATCCCCATGTAACAGCAAAACTCAGAAGAGCCCACACACTCAGATCTTAACCCCAGTGTGCAGAAAGGGTCAAAACGTGTTTTTCAGCAGAAATAAACATGTTTCTGCAAGTTTGGTCAACCCCATGTAAGTTATGGGGCAGTAACAGCACCCTTTTCAAAACGTGTTTTTCAGCCCGAAATAAACGCGTTTTTTCAGACAACCGAATCCCCATGTAACAGCAAAACTCAGAAGAGCCCACACACTCAGATCTTAACCCCAGTGTGCAGAAAGGGTCAAAACGTGTTTTTCAGCAGAAATAAACATGTTTCTGCAAGTTTGGTCAACCCCATGTAAGTTATGGGGCAGTAACAGCACCCTTTTCAAAACGTGTTTTTCAGCCCGAAATAAACGCGTTTTTTCAGACAACTGAATCCCCATGTAACAGCAAGGCTCAGAAGAGCCCACACACTCAGATCTTAACCCCAGTGTGCAGAAAGTGTCAAAACGTGTTTTTCAGCAGAAATAAACATGTTTCTGCAAGTTTGGTCAACCCCATGTAAGTTATGGGGCAGTAACAGCACCCTTTTCAAAACGTGTTTTTCAGCCCGAAATAAACGCGTTTTTTCAGACAACTGAATCCCCATGTAACAGCAAAACTCAGAAGAGCCCACACACTCAGATCTTAACCCCAGTGTGCAGAAAGGGTCAAAACGTGTTTTTCAGCAGAAATAAACATGTTTCTGCAAGTTTGGTCAACCCCATGTAAGTTATGGGGCAGTAACAGCACCCTTTTCAAAACGTGTTTTTCAGCCCGAAATAAACGCGTTTTTTCAGACAACTGAATCCCCATGTAACAGCAAAACTCAGAAGAGCCCACACACTCAGATCTTAACCCCAGTGTGCAGAAAGGGTCAAAACGTGTTTTTCAGCAGAAATAAACATGTTTCTGCAAGTTTGGTCAACCCCATGTAAGTTATGGGGCAGTAACAGCACCCTTTTCAAAACGTGTTTTTCAGCCCGAAATAAACGCGTTTTTTCAGACAACCGAATCCCCATGTAACAGCAAAACTCAGAAGAGCCCACACACTCAGATCTTAACCCCAGTGTGCAGAAAGGGTCAAAACGTGTTTTTCAGCAGAAATAAACATGTTTCTGCAAGTTTGGTCAACCCCATGTAAGTTATGGGGCAGTAACAGCACCCTTTTCAAAACGTGTTTTTCAGCCCGAAATAAACGCGTTTTTTCAGACAACTGAATCCCCATGTAACAGCAAGGCTCAGAAGAGCCCACACACTCAGATCTTAACCCCAGTGTGCAGAAAGTGTCAAAACGTGTTTTTCAGCAGAAATAAACATGTTTCTGCAAGTTTGGTCAACCCCATGTAAGTTATGGGGCAGTAACAGCACCCTTTTCAAAACGTGTTTTTCAGCCCGAAATAAACGCGTTTTTTCAGACAACTGAATCCCCATGTAACAGCAAAACTCAGAAGAGCCCACACACTCAGATCTTAACCCCAGTGTGCAGAAAGGGTCAAAATGTGTTTTTCAGCAGAAATAAACATGTTTCTGCAAGTTTGGTCGACCCCATGTAAGTTATAGGGCAGTAACAGCACCCTTTTAAAAACATGTTTTTCAGCCCGAAATAAACGCGTTTTTTCAGACAACTGAATCCCCATGTAACAGCAAAACTCAGAAGAGCCCACACACTCAGATCTTAACCCCAGTGTGCAGAAAGGGTCAAAACGTGTTTTTCAGCAGAAATAAACATGTTTCTGCAAGTTTGGTCAACCCCATGTAAGTTATGGGGCAGTAACAGCACCCTTTTAAAAACGTGTTTTTCAGCCCGAAATAAACACGTTTTTTCAGACAACTGAATCCCCATGTAACAGCAAAACTCAGAAGAGCCCACACACTCAGATCTTAACCCCAGTGTGCAGAAAGGGTCAAAACGTGTTTTTCAGCAGAAATAAACATGTTTCTGCAAGTTTGGTCAACCCCATGTAAGTTATGGGGCAGTAACAGCACCCTTTTCAAAACGTGTTTTTCAGCCCGAAATAAACACGTTTTTTCAGAAAACTGAATCCCCATGTAACAGCAAAACTGAGAAGAGCCCACACACTCAGATCTTAACCCCAGTGTGCAGAAAGGGTCAAAACGTGTTTTTCAGCAGAAATAAACTTGTTTCTGCAAGTTTGGTCAACCCCATGTAAGTTATGGGGCAGTAACAGCACCCTTTTCAAAACGTGTTTTTCAGCCCGAAATAAACGCGTTTTTTCAGACAACTGAATCCCCATGTAACAGCAAGGCTCAGAAGAGCCCACACACTCAGATCTTAACCCCAGTGTGCAGAAAGGGTCAAAACGTGTTTTTCAGCAGAAATAAACATGTTTCTGCAAGTTTGGTCAACCCCATGTAAGTTATGGGGCAGTAACAGCACCCTTTTCAAAACGTGTTTTTCAGCCCGAAATAAACGCGTTTTTTCAGACAACTGAATCCCCATGTAACAGCAAGGCTCAGAAGAGCCCACACACTCAGATCTTAACCCCATTGTGCAGAAAGGGTCAAAACGTGTTTTTCAGCAGAAATAAACATGTTTCTGCAAGTTTGGTCAACCCCATGTTAGTTATGGGGCAGTAACAGCACCCTTTTCAAAACGTGTTTTTCAGCCCGAAATAAACGCGTTTTTTCATACAACTGAATCCCCATGTAACAGCAAAACTCAGAAGAGCCCACACACTCAGATCTTAACCCCAGTGTGCAGAAAGGGTCAAAACGTGTTTTTCAGCAGAAATAAACATGTTTCTGCAAGTTTGGTCAACCCCATGTAAGTTATGGGGCAGTAACAGCACCCTTTTCAAAACGTGTTTTTCAGCTCGAAATAAACGCGTTTTTTCAGACAACCGAATCCCCATGTAACAGCAAAACTCAGAAGAGCCCACACACTCAGATCTTAACCCCAGTGTGCAGAAAGGGTCAAAACGTGTTTTTCAGCAGAAATAAACATGTTTCTGCAAGTTTGGTCAACCCCATGTAAGTTATGGGGCAGTAACAGCACCCTTTTCAAAACGTGTTTTTCAGCCCGAAATAAACGCGTTTTTTCAGACAACTGAATCCCCATGTAACAGCAAGGCTCAGAAGAGCCCACACACTCAGATCTTAACCCCAGTGTGCAGAAAGTGTCAAAACGTGTTTTTCAGCAGAAATAAACATGTTTCTGCAAGTTTGGTCAACCCCATGTAAGTTATGGGGCAGTAACAGCACCCTTTTCAAAACGTGTTTTTCAGCCCGAAATAAACGCGTTTTTTCAGACAACTGAATCCCCATGTAACAGCAAAACTCAGAAGAGCCCACACACTCAGATCTTAACCCCAGTGTGCAGAAAGGGTCAAAACGTGTTTTTCAGAAGAAATAAACATGTTTCTGCAAGTTTGGTCGACCCCATGTAAGTTATAGGGCAGTAACAGCACCCTTTTAAAACGTGTTTTTCAGCCCGAAATAAACGCGTTTTTTCAGACAACTGAATCCCCATGTAACAGCAAAACTCAGAAGAGCCCACACACTCAGATCTTAACCCCAGTGTGCAGAAAGGGTCAAAACGTGTTTTTCAGCAGAAATAAACATGTTTCTGCAAGTTTGGTCAACCCCATGTAAGTTATGGGGCAGTAACAGCACCCTTTTCAAAACGTGTTTTTCAGCCCGAAATAAACACGTTTTTTCAGAAAACTGAATCCCCATGTAACAGCAAAACTCAGAAGAGCCCACACACTCAGATCTTAACCCCAGTGTGCAGAAAGGGTCAAAACGTGTTTTTCAGCAGAAATAAACTTGTTTCTGCAAGTTTGGTCAACCCCATGTAAGTTATGGGGCAGTAACAGCACCCTTTTCAAAACGTGTTTTTCAGCCCGAAATAAAAGCGTTTTTTCAGACAACTGAATCCCCATGTAACAGCAAGGCTCAGAAGAGCCCACACACTCAGATCTTAACCCCATTGTGCAGAAAGGGTCAAAACGTGTTTTTCAGCAGAAATAAACATGTTTCTGCAAGTTTGGTCAACCCCATGTAAGTTATGGGGCAGTAACGGCACCCTTTTCAAAACGTGTTTTTCAGCCCGAAATAAACGCGTTTTTTCAGACAACTGAATCCCCATGTAACAGCAAAACTCAGAAGAGCCCACACACTCAGATGTTAACCCCAGTGTGCAGAAAGTGTCAAAACGTGTTTTTCAGCAGAAATAAACATGTTTCTGCAAGTTTGGTCAACCCCATGTAAGTTATGGGGCAGTAACAGCACCCTTTTCAAAACGTGTTTTTCAGCCCGAAATAAACGCGTTTTTTCAGACAACTGAATCCCCATGTAACAGCAAAACTCAGAAGAGCCCACACACTCAGATCTTAACCCCAGTGTGCAGAAAGGGTCAAAACGTGTTTTTCAGCAGAAATAAACATGTTTCTGCAAGTTTGGTCAACCCCATGTAAGTTATGGGGCAGTAACAGCACCCTTTTCAAAACGTGTTTTTCAGCCCGAAATAAACGCGTTTTTTCAGACAACCGAATCCCCATGTAACAGCAAAACTCAGAAGAGCCCACACACTCAGATCTTAACCCCAGTGTGCAGAAAGGGTCAAAACGTGTTTTTCAGCAGAAATAAACATGTTTCTGCAAGTTTGGTCAACCCCATGTAAGTTATGGGGCAGTAACAGCACCCTTTTCAAAACGTGTTTTTCAGCCCGAAATAAACGCGTTTTTTCAGACAACTGAATCCCCATGTAACAGCAAGGCTCAGAAGAGCCCACACACTCAGATCTTAACCCCAGTGTGCAGAAAGTGTCAAAACGTGTTTTTCAGCAGAAATAAACATGTTTCTGCAAGTTTGGTCAACCCCATGTAAGTTATGGGGCAGTAACAGCACCCTTTTCAAAACGTGTTTTTCAGCCCGAAATAAACGCGTTTTTTCAGACAACTGAATCCCCATGTAACAGCAAAACTCAGAAGAGCCCACACACTCAGATCTTAACCCCAGTGTGCAGAAAGGGTCAAAACGTGTTTTTCAGCAGAAATAAACATGTTTCTGCAAGTTTGGTCGACCCCATGTAAGTTATAGGGCAGTAACAGCACCCTTTTAAAAACGTGTTTTTCAGCCCGAAATAAACGCGTTTTTTCAGACAACTGAATCCCCATGTAACAGCAAAACTCAGAAGAGCCCACACACTCAGATCTTAACCCCAGTGTGCAGAAAGGGTCAAAACTTGTTTTTCAGCAGAAATAAACATGTTTCTGCAAGTTTGGTCAACCCCATGTAAGTTATGGGGCAGTAACAGCACCCTTTTCAAAACGTGTTTTTCAGCCCGAAATAAACACGTTTTTTCAGAAAACTGAATCCCCATGTAACAGCAAAACTCAGAAGAGCCCACACACTCAGATCTTAACCCCAGTGTGCAGAAAGGGTCAAAACGTGTTTTTCAGCAGAAATAAACTTGTTTCTGCAAGTTTGGTCAACCCCATGTAAGTTATGGGGCAGTAACAGCACCCTTTTCAAAACGTGTTTTTCAGCCCGAAATAAACGCGTTTTTTCAGACAACTGAATCCCCATGTAACAGCAAGGCTCAGAAGAGCCCACACACTCAGATCTTAACCCCATTGTGCAGAAAGGGTCAAAACGTGTTTTTCAGCAGAAATAAACATGTTTCTGCAAGTTTGGTCAACCCCATGTAAGTTATGGGGCAGTAACAGCACCCTTTTCAAAACGTGTTTTTCAGCCCGAAATAAACGCGTTTTTTCAGACAACTGAATCCCCATGTAACAGCAAAACTCAGAAGAGCCCACACACTCAGATGTTAACCCCAGTGTGCAGAAAGGGTCAAAACGTGTTTTTCAGCAGAAATAAACATGTTTCTGCAAGTTTGGTCAACCCCATGTAAGTTATGGGGCAGTAACAGCACCTTTTTCAAAACGTGTTTTTCAGCCCGAAATAAACGCGTTTTTTCAGACAACTGAATCCCCATGTAACAGCAAAACTCAGAAGAGCCCACACACTCAGATGTTAACCCCAGTGTGCAGAAAGGGTCAAAACGTGTTTTTCAGCAGAAATAAACATGTTTCTGCAAGTTTGGTCAACCCCATGTAAGTTATGGGGCAGTAACAGCACCCTTTTCAAAACTTTTTTTTCAGCCCGAAATAAACGCGTTTTTTCAGACAACTGAATCCCCATGTAACAGCAAGGCTCAGAAGAGCCCACACACTCAGATCTTAACCCCAGTGTGCAGAAAGTGTCAAAACGTGTTTTTCAGCAGAAATAAACATGTTTCTGCAAGTTTGGTCAACCCCTTGTAAGTTATGGGGCAATAACAGCACCCTTTTCAAAACGTGTTTTTCAGCCCGAAATAAACGCGTTTTTTCAGACAACTGAATCCCCATGTAACAGCAAAACTCAGAAGAGCCCACACACTCAGATCTTAACCCCAGTGTGCAGAAAGTGTCAAAACGTGTTTTTCAGCAGAAATAAACATGTTTCTGCAAGTTTGGTCAACCCCATGTAAGTTATGGGGCAGTAACAGCACCCTTTTCAAAACGTGTTTTTCAGCCCGAAATAAACGCGTTTTTTCAGACAACTGAATCCCCATGTAACAGCAAAACTCAGAAGAGCCCACACACTCAGATCTTAACCCCAGTGTGCAGAAAGGGTCAAAACGTGTTTTTCAGCAGAAATAAACATGTTTCTGCAAGTTTGGTCGACCCCATGTAAGTTATAGGGCAGTAACAGCACCCTTTTAAAAACGTGTTTTTCAGCCCGAAATAAACGCGTTTTTTCAGACAACTGAATCCCCATGTAACAGCAAAACTCAGAAGAGCCCACACACTCAGATCTTAACCCCAGTGTGCAGAAAGGGTCAAAACGTGTTTTTCAGCAGAAATAAACATGTTTCTGCAAGTTTGGTCAACCCCATGTAAGTTATGGGGCAGTAACAGCACCCTTTTCAAAACGTGTTTTTCAGCCCGAAATAAACGCGTTTTTTCAGACAACCGAATCCCCATGTAACAGCAAAACTCAGAAGAGCCCACACACTCAGATCTTAACCCCAGTGTGCAGAAAGGGTCAAAACGTGTTTTTCAGCAGAAATAAACATGTTTCTGCAAGTTTGGTCAACCCCATGTAAGTTATGGGGCAGTAACAGCACCCTTTTCAAAACGTGTTTTTCAGCCCGAAATAAACGCGTTTTTTCAGACAACTGAATCCCCATGTAACAGCAAGGCTCAGAAGAGCCCACACACTCAGATCTTAACCCCAGTGTGCAGAAAGTGTCAAAACGTGTTTTTCAGCAGAAATAAACATGTTTCTGCAAGTTTGGTCAACCCCATGTAAGTTATGGGGCAGTAACAGCACCCTTTTCAAAACGTGTTTTTCAGCCCGAAATAAACGCGTTTTTTCAGACAACTGAATCCCCATGTAACAGCAAAACTCAGAAGAGCCCACACACTCAGATCTTAACCCCAGTGTGCAGAAAGGGTCAAAACGTGTTTTTCAGCAGAAATAAACATGTTTCTGCAAGTTTGGTCGACCCCATGTAAGTTATAGGGCAGTAACAGCACCCTTTTAAAAACGTGTTTTTCAGCCCGAAATAAACGCGTTTTTTCAGACAACTGAATCCCCATGTAACAGCAAAACTCAGAAGAGCCCACACACTCAGATCTTAACCCCATTGTGCAGAAAGGGTCAAAACGTGTTTTTCAGCAGAAATAAACATGTTTCTGCAAGTTTGGTCAACCCCATGTTAGTTATGGGGCAGTAACAGCACCCTTTTCAAAACGTGTTTTTCAGCCCGAAATAAACGCGTTTTTTCAGACAACTGAATCCCCATGTAACAGCAAAACTCAGAAGAGCCCACACACTCAGATCTTAACCCCAGTGTGCAGAAAGGGTCAAAACGTGTTTTTCAGCAGAAATAAACATGTTTCTGCAAGTTTGGTCAACCCCATGTAAGTTATGGGGCAGTAACAGCACCCTTTTCAAAACGTGTTTTTCAGCCCGAAATAAACGCGTTTTTTCAGACAACTGAATCCCCATGTAACAGCAAGGCTCAGAAGAGCCCACACACTCAGATCTTAACCCCAGTGTGCAGAAAGTGTCAAAACGTGTTTTTCAGCAGAAATAAACATGTTTCTGCAAGTTTGGTCAACCCCATGTAAGTTATGGGGCAGTAACAGCACCCTTTTCAAAACGTGTTTTTCAGCCCGAAATAAACGCGTTTTTTCAGACAACTGAATCCCCATGTAACAGCAAAACTCAGAAGAGCCCACACACTCAGATCTTAACCCCAGTGTGCAGAAAGGGTCAAAACGTGTTTTTCAGCAGAAATAAACATGTTTCTGCAAGTTTGGTCGACCCCATGTAAGTTATAGGGCAGTAACAGCACCCTTTTAAAAACGTGTTTTT
Organism: Lepisosteus platostomus; assembly: GCF_059453375.1. Taxonomy (NCBI): domain Eukaryota; kingdom Metazoa; phylum Chordata; class Actinopteri; order Semionotiformes; family Lepisosteidae; genus Lepisosteus; species Lepisosteus platostomus. The sequence continues at coordinate 8,885,191 of NC_142625.1, read as the reverse complement.
CAGCCCGAAATAAACGCGTTTTTTCAGACAACTGAATCCCCATGTAACAGCAAAACTCAGAAGAGCCCACACACTCAGATCTTAACCCCAGTGTGCAGAAAGGGTCAAAACGTGTTTTTCAGCAGAAATAAACATGTTTCTGCAAGTTTGGTCAACCCCATGTAAGTTATGGGGCAGTAACAGCACCCTTTTCAAAACGTGTTTTTCAGCCCGAAATAAACGCGTTTTTTCAGACAACCGAATCCCCATGTAACAGCAAAACTCAGAAGAGCCCACACACTCAGATCTTAACCCCAGTGTGCAGAAAGGGTCAAAACGTGTTTTTCAGCAGAAATAAACATGTTTCTGCAAGTTTGGTCAACCCCATGTAAGTTATGGGGCAGTAACAGCACCCTTTTCAAAACGTGTTTTTCAGCCCGAAATAAACGCGTTTTTTCAGACAACTGAATCCCCATGTAACAGCAAGGCTCAGAAGAGCCCACACACTCAGATCTTAACCCCAGTGTGCAGAAAGTGTCAAAACGTGTTTTTCAGCAGAAATAAACATGTTTCTGCAAGTTTGGTCAACCCCATGTAAGTTATGGGGCAGTAACAGCACCCTTTTCAAAACGTGTTTTTCAGCCCGAAATAAACGCGTTTTTTCAGACAACTGAATCCCCATGTAACAGCAAAACTCAGAAGAGCCCACACACTCAGATCTTAACCCCAGTGTGCAGAAAGGGTCAAAACGTGTTTTTCAGCAGAAATAAACATGTTTCTGCAAGTTTGGTCGACCCCATGTAAGTTATAGGGCAGTAACAGCACCCTTTTAAAAACGTGTTTTTCAGCCCGAAATAAACGCGTTTTTTCAGACAACTGAATCCCCATGTAACAGCAAAACTCAGAAGAGCCCACACACTCAGATCTTAACCCCAGTGTGCAGAAAGGGTCAAAACGTGTTTTTCAGCAGAAATAAACATGTTTCTGCAAGTTTGGTCAACCCCATGTAAGTTATGGGGCAGTAACAGCACCCTTTTCAAAACGTGTTTTTCAGCCCGAAATAAACACGTTTTTTCAGAAAACTGAATCCCCATGTAACAGCAAAACTCAGAAGAGCCCACACACTCAGATCTTAACCCCAGTGTGCAGAAAGGGTCAAAACGTGTTTTTCAGCAGAAATAAACATGTTTCTGCAAGTTTGGTCAACCCCATGTAAGTTATGGGGCAGTAACAGCACCCTTTTCAAAACGTGTTTTTCAGCCCGAAATAAACGCGTTTTTTCAGACAACTGAATCCCCATGTAACAGCAAAACTCAGAAGAGCCCACACACTCAGATCTTAACCCCATTGTGCAGAAAGGGTCAAAACGTGTTTTTCAGCAGAAATAAACATGTTTCTGCAAGTTTGGTCAACCCCATGTAAGTTATGGGGCAGTAACAGCACCCTTTTCAAAACGTGTTTTTCAGCCCGAAATAAACGCGTTTTTTCAGACAACTGAATCCCCATGTAACAGCAAAACTCAGAAGAGCCCACACACTCAGATGTTAACCCCAGTGTGCAGAAAGGGTCAAAACGTGTTTTTCAGCAGAAATAAACATGTTTCTGCAAGTTTGGTCAACCCCATGTAAGTTATGGGGCAGTAACAGCACCCTTTTCAAAACGTGTTTTTCAGCCCGAAATAAACGCGTTTTTTCAGACAACTGAATCCCCATGTAACAGCAAAACTCAGAAGAGCCCACACACTCAGATCTTAACCCCAGTGTGCAGAAAGGGTCAAAACGTGTTTTTCAGCAGAAATAAACATGTTTCTGCAAGTTTGGTCAACCCCATGTAAGTTATGGGGCAGTAACAGCACACTTTTCAAAACGTGTTTTTCAGCCCGAAATAAACGCGTTTTTTCAGACAATTGAATCCCCATGTAACAGCAAGGCTCAGAAGAGCCCACACACTCAGATCTTAACCCCAGTGTGCAGAAAGGGTCAAAACGTGTTTTTCAGCAGAAATAAACATGTTTCTGCAAGTTTGGTCAACCCCATGTAAGTTATGGGGCAGTAACAGCACCCTTTTCAAAACGTGTTTTTCAGCCCGAAATAAACGCGTTTTTTCAGACAACTGAATCCCCATGTAACAGCAAGGCTCAGAAGAGCCCACACACTCAGATCTTAACCCCAGAGTGCAAAAAGGGTCAAAACGTGTTTTTCAGCAGAAATAAACATGTTTCTGCAAGTTTGGTCAACCCCATGTTAGTTATGGGGCAGTAACAGCACCCTTTTCAAAACGTGTTTTTCAGCCCGAAATAAACGCGTTTTTTCAGACAACTGAATCCCCATGTAACAACAAAACTCAGAAGAGCCCACACACTCAGATCTTAACCCCAGTGTGCAGAAAGGGTCAAAACGTGTTTTTCTGCAGAAATAAACATGTTTCTGCAAGTTTGGTCAACCCCATGTAAGTTATGGGGCAGTAACAGCACCCTTTTCAAAACGTGTTTTTCAGCCCGAAATAAACGCGTTTTTTCAGACAACTGAATCCCCATGTAACAGCAAAACTCAGAAGAGCCCACACACTCAGATCTTAACCCCAGTGAGCAGAAAGGGTCAAAACGTGTTTTTCAGCAGAAATAAACATGTTTCTGCAAGTTTGGTCAACCCCATGTAAGTTATGGGGCAGTAACAGCACCCTTTTCAAAACATGTTTTTCAGCCCGAAATAAACGCGTTTTTTCAGACAATTGAATCCCCATGTAACAGCAAGGCTCAGAAGAGCCCACACACTCAGATCTTAACCCCAGTGTGCAGAAAGGGTCAAAACGTGTTTTTCAGCAGAAATAAACATGTTTCTGCAAGTTTGGTCAACCCCATGTAAGTTATGGGGCAGTAACAGCACCCTTTTCAAAACGTGTTTTTCAGCCCGAAATAAACGCGTTTTTTCAGACAACTGAATCCCCATGTAACAGCAAGGCTCAGAAGAGCCCACACATTCAGCTCTTAACCCCAGTGTGCAGAAAGGGTCAAAACGTGTTTTTCAGCAGAAATAAACATGTTTCTGCAAGTTTGGTCAACCCCATGTTAGTTATGGGGCAGTAACAGCACCCTTTTCAAAACGTGTTTTTCAGCCCGAAATAAACGCGTTTTTTCAGACAACTGAATCCCCATGTAACAACAAAACTCAGAAGAGCCCACACACTCAGATCTTAACCCCAGTGTGCAGAAAGGGTCAAAACGTGTTTTTCAGCAGAAATAAACATGTTTCTGCAAGTTTGGTCAACCCCATGTAAGTTATGGGGCAGTAACAGCACCCTTTTCAAAACGTGTTTTTCAGCCCGAAATAAACGCGTTTTTTCAGACAACTGAATCCCCATGTAACAGCAAAACTCAGAAGAGCCCACACACTCAGATCTTAACCCCAGTGTGCAGAAAGGGTCAAAACGTGTTTTTCAGCAGAAATAAACATGTTTCTGCAAGTTTGGTCAACCCCATGTAAGTTATGGGGCAGTAACAGCACCCTTTTCAAAACGTGTTTTTCAGCCCGAAATAAACGCGTTTTTTCAGACAACTGAATCCCCATGTAACAGCAAAACTCAGAAGAGCCCACACACTCAGATCTTAACCCCAGTGTGCAGAAAGGGTCAAAACGTGTTTTTCAGCAGAAATAAACATGTTTCTGCAAGTTTGGTCGACCCCATGTAAGTTATAGGGCAGTAACAGCACCCTTTTAAAAACGTGTTTTTCAGCCCGAAATAAACGCGTTTTTTCAGACAACTGAATCCCCATGTAACAGCAAAACTCAGAAGAGCCCACACACTCAGATCTTAACCCCAGTGTGCAGAAAGGGTCAAAACGTGTTTTTCAGCAGAAATAAACATGTTTCTGCAAGTTTGGTCAACCCCATGTAAGTTATGGGGCAGTAACAGCACCCTTTTCAAAACGTGTTTTTCAGCCCGAAATAAACGCGTTTTTTCAGACAACCGAATCCCCATGTAACAGCAAAACTCAGAAGAGCCCACACACTCAGATCTTAACCCCAGTGTGCAGAAAGGGTCAAAACGTGTTTTTCAGCAGAAATAAACATGTTTCTGCAAGTTTGGTCAACCCCATGTAAGTTATGGGGCAGTAACAGCACCCTTTTCAAAACGTGTTTTTCAGCCCGAAATAAACGCGTTTTTTCAGACAACTGAATCCCCATGTAACAGCAAAACTCAGAAGAGCCCACACACTCAGATCTTAACCCCAGTGTGCAGAAAGGGTCAAAACGTGTTTTTCAGCAGAAATAAACATGTTTCTGCAAGTTTGGTCAACCCCATGTAAGTTATGGGGCAGTAACAGCACCCTTTTCAAAACGTGTTTTTCAGCCCGAAATAAACGCGTTTTTTCAGACAACTGAATCCCCATGTAACAGCAAAACTCAGAAGAGCCCACACACTCAGATGTTAACCCCAGTGTGCAGAAAGGGTCAAAACGTGTTTTTCAGCAGAAATAAACATGTTTCTGCAAGTTTGGTCAACCCCATGTAAGTTATGGGGCAGTAACAGCACCCTTTTCAAAACGTGTTTTTCAGCCCGAAATAAACGCGTTTTTTCAGACAACTGAATCCCCATGTAACAGCAAAACTCAGAAGAGCCCACACACTCAGATCTTAACCCCAGTGTGCAGAAAGGGTCAAAACGTGTTTTTCAGCAGAAATAAACATGTTTCTGCAAGTTTGGTCAACCCCATGTAAGTTATGGGGCAGTAACAGCACACTTTTCAAAACGTGTTTTTCAGCCCGAAATAAACGCGTTTTTTCAGACAATTGAATCCCCATGTAACAGCAAGGCTCAGAAGAGCCCACACACTCAGATCTTAACCCCAGTGTGCAGAAAGGGTCAAAACGTGTTTTTCAGCAGAAATAAACATGTTTCTGCAAGTTTGGTCAACCCCATGTAAGTTATGGGGCAGTAACAGCACCCTTTTCAAAACGTGTTTTTCAGCCCGAAATAAACGCGTTTTTTCAGACAACTGAATCCCCATGTAACAGCAAGGCTCAGAAGAGCCCACACACTCAGATCTTAACCCCAGAGTGCAAAAAGGGTCAAAACGTGTTTTTCAGCAGAAATAAACATGTTTCTGCAAGTTTGGTCAACCCCATGTTAGTTATGGGGCAGTAACAGCACCCTTTTCAAAACGTGTTTTTCAGCCCGAAATAAACGCGTTTTTTCAGACAACTGAATCCCCATGTAACAACAAAACTCAGAAGAGCCCACACACTCAGATCTTAACCCCAGTGTGCAGAAAGGGTCAAAACGTGTTTTTCTGCAGAAATAAACATGTTTCTGCAAGTTTGGTCAACCCCATGTAAGTTATGGGGCAGTAACAGCACCCTTTTCAAAACGTGTTTTTCAGCCCGAAATAAACGCGTTTTTTCAGACAACTGAATCCCCATGTAACAGCAAAACTCAGAAGAGCCCACACACTCAGATCTTAACCCCAGTGAGCAGAAAGGGTCAAAACGTGTTTTTCAGCAGAAATAAACATGTTTCTGCAAGTTTGGTCAACCCCATGTAAGTTATGGGGCAGTAACAGCACCCTTTTCAAAACATGTTTTTCAGCCCGAAATAAACGCGTTTTTTCAGACAATTGAATCCCCATGTAACAGCAAGGCTCAGAAGAGCCCACACACTCAGATCTTAACCCCAGTGTGCAGAAAGGGTCAAAACGTGTTTTTCAGCAGAAATAAACATGTTTCTGCAAGTTTGGTCAACCCCATGTAAGTTATGGGGCAGTAACAGCACCCTTTTCAAAACGTGTTTTTCAGCCCGAAATAAACGCGTTTTTTCAGACAACTGAATCCCCATGTAACAGCAAGGCTCAGAAGAGCCCACACACTCAGATCTTAACCCCAGAGTGCAAAAAGGGTCAAAACGTGTTTTCAGCAGAAATAAACATGTTTCTGCAAGTTTGGTCAACCCCATGTTAGTTCTGGGGCAGTAACAGCACCCTTTTCAAAACGTGTTTTTCAGCCCGAAATAAACGCGTTTTTTCAGACAACTGAATCCCCATGTAACAACAAAACTCAGAAGAGCCCACACACTCAGATCTTAACCCCAGTGTGCAGAAAGGGTCAAAACGTGTTTTTCAGCAGAAATAAACATGTTTCTGCAAGTTTGGTCAACCCCATGTAAGTTATGGGGCAGTAACAGCACCCTTTTCAAAACGTGTTTTTCAGCCCGAAATAAACGCGTTTTTTCAGACAACTGAATCCCCATGTAACAGCAAAACTCAGAAGAGCCCACACACTCAGATCTTAACCCCAGTGTGCAGAAAGTGTCAAAACGTGTTTTTCAGCAGAAATAAACATGTTTCTGCAAGTTTGGTCAACCCCATGTAAGTTATGGGGCAGTAACAGCACCCTTTTCAAAACGTGTTTTTCAGCCCGAAATAAACGCGTTTTTTCAGACAACTGAATCCCCATGTAACAGCAAAACTCAGAAGAGCCCACACACTCAGATCTTAACCCCAGTGTGCAGAAAGGGTCAAAACGTGTTTTTCAGCAGAAATAAACATGTTTCTGCAAGTTTGGTCGACCCCATGTAAGTTATAGGGCAGTAACAGCACCCTTTTAAAAACGTGTTTTTCAGCCCGAAATAAACGCGTTTTTTCAGACAACTGAATCCCCATGTAACAGCAAAACTCAGAAGAGCCCACACACTCAGATCTTAACCCCAGTGTGCAGAAAGGGTCAAAACGTGTTTTTCAGCAGAAATAAACATGTTTCTGCAAGTTTGGTCAACCCCATGTAAGTTATGGGGCAGTAACAGCACCCTTTTCAAAACGTGTTTTTCAGCCCGAAATAAACGCGTTTTTTCAGACAACCGAATCCCCATGTAACAGCAAAACTCAGAAGAGCCCACACACTCAGATCTTAACCCCAGTGTGCAGAAAGGGTCAAAACGTGTTTTTCAGCAGAAATAAACATGTTTCTGCAAGTTTGGTCAACCCCATGTAAGTTATGGGGCAGTAACAGCACCCTTTTCAAAACGTGTTTTTCAGCCCGAAATAAACGCGTTTTTTCAGACAACTGAATCCCCATGTAACAGCAAGGCTCAGAAGAGCCCACACACTCAGATCTTAACCCCAGTGTGCAGAAAGTGTCAAAACGTGTTTTTCAGCAGAAATAAACATGTTTCTGCAAGTTTGGTCAACCCCATGTAAGTTATGGGGCAGTAACAGCACCCTTTTCAAAACGTGTTTTTCAGCCCGAAATAAACGCGTTTTTTCAGACAACTGAATCCCCATGTAACAGCAAAACTCAGAAGAGCCCACACACTCAGATCTTAACCCCAGTGTGCAGAAAGGGTCAAAACGTGTTTTTCAGCAGAAATAAACATGTTTCTGCAAGTTTGGTCGACCCCATGTAAGTTATAGGGCAGTAACAGCACCCTTTTAAAAACGTGTTTTTCAGCCCGAAATAAACGCGTTTTTTCAGACAACTGAATCCCCATGTAACAGCAAAACTCAGAAGAGCCCACACACTCAGATCTTAACCCCATTGTGCAGAAAGGGTCAAAACGTGTTTTTCAGCAGAAATAAACATGTTTCTGCAAGTTTGGTCAACCCCATGTTAGTTATGGGGCAGTAACAGCACCCTTTTCAAAACGTGTTTTTCAGCCCGAAATAAACGCGTTTTTTCAGACAACTGAATCCCCATGTAACAGCAAAACTCAGAAGAGCCCACACACTCAGATCTTAACCCCAGTGTGCAGAAAGGGTCAAAACGTGTTTTTCAGCAGAAATAAACATGTTTCTGCAAGTTTGGTCAACCCCATGTAAGTTATGGGGCAGTAACAGCACCCTTTTCAAAACGTGTTTTTCAGCCCGAAATAAACGCGTTTTTTCAGACAACTGAATCCCCATGTAACAGCAAGGCTCAGAAGAGCCCACACACTCAGATCTTAACCCCAGTGTGCAGAAAGTGTCAAAACGTGTTTTTCAGCAGAAATAAACATGTTTCTGCAAGTTTGGTCAACCCCATGTAAGTTATGGGGCAGTAACAGCACCCTTTTCAAAACGTGTTTTTCAGCCCGAAATAAACGCGTTTTTTCAGACAACTGAATCCCCATGTAACAGCAAAACTCAGAAGAGCCCACACACTCAGATCTTAACCCCAGTGTGCAGAAAGGGTCAAAACGTGTTTTTCAGCAGAAATAAACATGTTTCTGCAAGTTTGGTCGACCCCATGTAAGTTATAGGGCAGTAACAGCACCCTTTTAAAAACGTGTTTTTCAGCCCGAAATAAACGCGTTTTTTCAGACAACTGAATCCCCATGTAACAGCAAAACTCAGAAGAGCCCACACACTCAGATCTTAACCCCATTGTGCAGAAAGGGTCAAAACGTGTTTTTCAGCAGAAATAAACATGTTTCTGCAAGTTTGGTCAACCCCATGTTAGTTATGGGGCAGTAACAGCACCCTTTTCAAAACGTGTTTTTCAGCCCGAAATAAACGCGTTTTTTCAGACAACTGAATCCCCATGTAACAGCAAAACTCAGAAGAGCCCACACACTCAGATCTTAACCCCAGTGTGCAGAAAGGGTCAAAACGTGTTTTTCAGCAGAAATAAACATGTTTCTGCAAGTTTGGTCAACCCCATGTAAGTTATGGGGCAGTAACAGCACCCTTTTCAAAACGTGTTTTTCAGCCCGAAATAAACGCGTTTTTTCAGACAACTGAATCCCCATGTAACAGCAAGGCTCAGAAGAGCCCACACACTCAGATCTTAACCCCAGTGTGCAGAAAGTGTCAAAACGTGTTTTTCAGCAGAAATAAACATGTTTCTGCAAGTTTGGTCAACCCCATGTAAGTTATGGGGCAGTAACAGCACCCTTTTCAAAACGTGTTTTTCAGCCCGAAATAAACGCGTTTTTTCAGACAACTGAATCCCCATGTAACAGCAAAACTCAGAAGAGCCCACACACTCAGATCTTAACCCCAGTGTGCAGAAAGGGTCAAAACGTGTTTTTCAGCAGAAATAAACATGTTTCTGCAAGTTTGGTCGACCCCATGTAAGTTATAGGGCAGTAACAGCACCCTTTTAAAAACGTGTTTTTCAGCCCGAAATAAACGCGTTTTTTCAGACAACTGAATCCCCATGTAACAGCAAAACTCAGAAGAGCCCACACACTCAGATCTTAACCCCAGTGTGCAGAAAGGGTCAAAACGTGTTTTTCAGCAGAAATAAACATGTTTCTGCAAGTTTGGTCAACCCCATGTAAGTTATGGGGCAGTAACAGCACCCTTTTCAAAACGTGTTTTTCAGCCCGAAATAAACGCGTTTTTTCAGACAACCGAATCCCCATGTAACAGCAAAACTCAGAAGAGCCCACACACTCAGATCTTAACCCCAGTGTGCAGAAAGGGTCAAAACGTGTTTTTCAGCAGAAATAAACATGTTTCTGCAAGTTTGGTCAACCCCATGTAAGTTATGGGGCAGTAACAGCACCCTTTTCAAAACGTGTTTTTCAGCCCGAAATAAACGCGTTTTTTCAGACAACTGAATCCCCATGTAACAGCAAGGCTCAGAAGAGCCCACACACTCAGATCTTAACCCCAGTGTGCAGAAAGTGTCAAAACGTGTTTTTCAGCAGAAATAAACATGTTTCTGCAAGTTTGGTCAACCCCATGTAAGTTATGGGGCAGTAACAGCACCCTTTTCAAAACGTGTTTTTCAGCCCGAAATAAACGCGTTTTTTCAGACAACTGAATCCCCATGTAACAGCAAAACTCAGAAGAGCCCACACACTCAGATCTTAACCCCAGTGTGCAGAAAGGGTCAAAACGTGTTTTTCAGCAGAAATAAACATGTTTCTGCAAGTTTGGTCGACCCCATGTAAGTTATAGGGCAGTAACAGCACCCTTTTAAAAACGTGTTTTTCAGCCCGAAATAAACGCGTTTTTTCAGACAACTGAATCCCCATGTAACAGCAAAACTCAGAAGAGCCCACACACTCAGATCTTAACCCCAGTGTGCAGAAAGGGTCAAAACGTGTTTTTCAGCAGAAATAAACATGTTTCTGCAAGTTTGGTCAACCCCATGTAAGTTATGGGGCAGTAACAGCACCCTTTTCAAAACGTGTTTTTCAGCCCGAAATAAACACGTTTTTTCAGAAAACTGAATCCCCATGTAACAGCAAAACTCAGAAGAGCCCACACACTCAGATCTTAACCCCAGTGTGCAGAAAGGGTCAAAACGTGTTTTTCAGCAGAAATAAACATGTTTCTGCAAGTTTGGTCAACCCCATGTAAGTTATGGGGCAGTAACAGCACCCTTTTCAAAACGTGTTTTTCAGCCCGAAATAAACGCGTTTTTTCAGACAACTGAATCCCCATGTAACAGCAAAACTCAGAAGAGCCCACACACTCAGATCTTAACCCCAGTGTGCAGAAAGGGTCAAAACGTGTTTTTCAGCAGAAATAAACTTGTTTCTGCAAGTTTGGTCAACCCCATGTAAGTTATGGGGCAGTAACAGCACCCTTTTCAAAACGTGTTTTTCAGCCCGAAATAAACGCGTTTTTTCAGACAACTGAATCCCCATGTAACAGCAAGGCTCAGAAGAGCCCACACACTCAGATCTTAACCCCAGTGTGCAGAAAGGGTCAAAACGTGTTTTTCAGCAGAAATAAACATGTTTCTGCAAGTTTGGTGAACCCCATGTAAGTTATGGGGCAGTAACAGCACCCTTTTCAAAACGTGTTTTTCAGCCCGAAATAAACGCGTTTTTTCAGACAACTGAATCCCCATGTAACAGCAAGGCTCAGAAGAGCCCACACACTCAGATCTTAACCCCATTGTGCAGAAAGGGTCAAAACGTGTTTTTCAGCAGAAATAAACATGTTTCTGCAAGTTTGGTCAACCCCATGTTAGTTATGGGGCAGTAACAGCACCCTTTTCAAAACGTGTTTTTCAGCCCGAAATAAACGCGTTTTTTCAGACAACTGAATCCCCATGTAACAGCAAAACTCAGAAGAGCCCACACACTCAGATCTTAACCCCAGTGTGCAGAAAGGGTCAAAACGTGTTTTTCAGCAGAAATAAACATGTTTCTGCAAGTTTGGTCAACCCCATGTAAGTTATGGGGCAGTAACAGCACCCTTTTCAAAACGTGTTTTTCAGCCCGAAATAAACGCGTTTTTTCAGACAACTGAATCCCCATGTAACAGCAAAACTCAGAAGAGCCCACACACTCAGATGTTAACCCCAGTGTGCAGAAAGGGTCAAAACGTGTTTTTCAGCAGAAATAAACATGTTTCTGCAAGTTTGGTCAACCCCATGTAAGTTATGGGGCAGTAACAGCACCCTTTTCAAAACGTGTTTTTCAGCCCGAAATAAACGCGTTTTTTCAGACAACTGAATCCCCATGTAACAGCAAAACTCAGAAGAGCCCACACACTCAGATCTTAACCCCAGTGTGCAGAAAGGGTCAAAACGTGTTTTTTCAGCAGAAATAAACATGTTTCTGCAAGTTTGGTCAACCCCATGTAAGTTATGGGGCAGTAACAGCACACTTTTCAAAACGTGTTTTTCAGCCCGAAATAAACGCGTTTTTTCAGACAATTGAATCCCCATGTAACAGCAAGGCTCAGAAGAGCCCACACACTCAGATCTTAACCCCAGTGTGCAGAAAGGGTCAAAACGTGTTTTTCAGCAGAAATAAACATGTTTCTGCAAGTTTGGTCAACCCCATGTAAGTTATGGGGCAGTAACAGCACCCTTTTCAAAACGTGTTTTTCAGCCCGAAATAAACGCGTTTTTTCAGACAACTGAATCCCCATGTAACAGCAAGGCTCAGAAGAGCCCACACACTCAGATCTTAACCCCAGAGTGCAAAAAGGGTCAAAACGTGTTTTTCAGCAGAAATAAACATGTTTCTGCAAGTTTGGTCAACCCCATGTTAGTTATGGGGCAGTAACAGCACCCTTTTCAAAACGTGTTTTTCAGCCCGAAATAAACGCGTTTTTTCAGACAACTGAATCCCCATGTAACAACAAAACTCAGAAGAGCCCACACACTCAGATCTTAACCCCAGTGTGCAGAAAGGGTCAAAACGTGTTTTTCTGCAGAAATAAACATGTTTCTGCAAGTTTGGTCAACCCCATGTAAGTTATGGGGCAGTAACAGCACCCTTTTCAAAACGTGTTTTTCAGCCCGAAATAAACGCGTTTTTTCAGACAACTGAATCCCCATGTAACAGCAAAACTCAGAAGAGCCCACACACTCAGATCTTAACCCCAGTCAGCAGAAAGGGTCAAAACGTGTTTTTCAGCAGAAATAAACATGTTTCTGCAAGTTTGGTCAACCCCATGTAAGTTATGGGGCAGTAACAGCACCCTTTTCAAAACATGTTTTTCAGCCCGAAATAAACGCGTTTTTTCAGACAATTGAATCCCCATGTAACAGCAAGGCTCAGAAGAGCCCACACACTCAGATCTTAACCCCAGTGTGCAGAAAGGGTCAAAACGTGTTTTTCAGCAGAAATAAACATGTTTCTGCAAGTTTGGTCAACCCCATGTAAGTTATGGGGCAGTAACAGCACCCTTTTCAAAACGTGTTTTTCAGCCCGAAATAAACGCGTTTTTTCAGACAACTGAATCCCCATGTAACAGCAAGGCTCAGAAGAGCCCACACACTCAGATCTTAACCCCAGAGTGCAAAAAGGGTCAAAACGTGTTTTCAGCAGAAATAAACATGTTTCTGCAAGTTTGGTCAACCCCATGTTAGTTATGGGGCAGTAACAGCACCCTTTTCAAAACGTGTTTTTCAGCCCGAAATAAACGCGTTTTTTCAGACAACTGAATCCCCATGTAACAACAAAACTCAGAAGAGCCCACACACTCAGATCTTAACCCCAGTGTGCAGAAAGGGTCAAAACGTGTTTTTCTGCAGAAATAAACATGTTTCTGCAAGTTTGGTCAACCCCATGTAAGTTATGGGGCAGTAACAGCACCCTTTTCAAAACGTGTTTTTCAGCCCGAAATAAACGCGTTTTTTCAGACAACTGAATCCCCATGTAACAGCAAAACTCAGAAGAGCCCACACACTCAGATCTTAACCCCAGTGTGCAGAAAGGGTCAAAACGTGTTTTTCAGCAGAAATAAACATGTTTCTGCAAGTTTGGTCAACCCCATGTAAGTTATGCGGCAGTAACAGCACCCTTTTCAAAACGTGTTTTTCAGCCCGAAATAAACGCGTTTTTTCAGACAACTGAATCCCCATGTAACAGCAAGGCTCAGAAGAGCCCACACACTCAGATCTTAACCCCAGTGTGCAGAAAGGGTCAAAACGTGTTTTTCAGCAGAAATAAACATGTTTCTGCAAGTTTGGTCAACCCCATGTAAGTTATGGGGCAGTAACAGCACCCTTTTCAAAACGTGTTTTTCAGCCCGAAATAAACGCGTTTTTTCAGACAACTGAATCCCCATGTAACAGCAAAACTCAGAAGAGCCCACACACTCAGATGTTAACCCCAGTGTGCAGAAAGGGTCAAAACGTGTTTTTCAGCAGAAATAAACATGTTTCTGCAAGTTTGGTCAACCCCATGTAAGTTATGGGGCAGTAACAGCACCCTTTTCAAAACGTGTTTTTCAGCCCGAAATAAACGCGTTTTTTCAGACAACTGAATCCCCATGTAACAGCAAAACTCAGAAGAGCCCACACACTCAGATCTTAACCCCAGTGAGCAGAAAGGGTCAAAACGTGTTTTTCAGCAGAAATAAACATGTTTCTGCAAGTTTGGTCAACCCCATGTAAGTTATGGGGCAGTAACAGCACCCTTTTCAAAACATGTTTTTCAGCCCGAAATAAACGCGTTTTTTCAGACAACTGAATCCCCATGTAACAGCAAGGCTCAGAAGAGCCCACACACTCAGATCTTAACCCCAGTGTGCAGAAAGTGTCAAAACGTGTTTTTCAGCAGAAATAAACATGTTTCTGCAAGTTTGGTCAACCCCATGTAAGTTATGGGGCAGTAACAGCACCCTTTTCAAAACGTGTTTTTCAGCCCGAAATAAACGCGTTTTTTCAGACAACTGAATCCCCATGTAACAGCAAGACTCAGAAGAGCCCACACACTCAGATCTTAACCCCAGTGTGCAGAAAGGGTCAAAACGTGTTTTTCAGCAGAAATAAACATGTTTCTGCAAGTTTGGTCAACCCCATGTAAGTTATGGGGCAGTAACAGCACCCTTTTCAAAACGTGTTTTTCAGCCCGAAATAAACGCGTTTTTTCAGACAACTGAATCCCCATGTAACAGCAAAACTCAGAAGAGCCCACACACTCAGATCTTAACCCCAGTGTGCAGAAAGGGTCAAAACGTGTTTTTCAGCAGAAATAAACATGTTTCTGCAAGTTTGGTCGACCCCATGTAAGTTATAGGGCAGTAACAGCACCCTTTTAAAAACGTGTTTTTCAGCCCGAAATAAACGCGTTTTTTCAGACAACTGAATCCCCATGTAACAGCAAAACTCAGAAGAGCCCACACACTCAGATCTTAACCCCAGTGTGCAGAAAGGGTCAAAACGTGTTTTTCAGCAGAAATAAACATGTTTCTGCAAGTTTGGTCAACCCCATGTAAGTTATGGGGCAGTAACAGCACCCTTTTCAAAACGTGTTTTTCAGCCCGAAATAAACGCGTTTTTTCAGACTACTGAATCCCCATGTAACAGCAAGGCTCAGAAGAGCCCACACACTCAGATCTTAACCCCAGTGTGCAGAAAGTGTCAAAACGTGTTTTTCAGCAGAAATAAACATGTTTCTGCAAGTTTGGTCAACCCCATGTAAGTTATGGGGCAGTAACAGCACCCTTTTCAAAACGTGTTTTTCAGCCCGAAATAAACGCGTTTTTTCAGACAACTGAATCCCCATGTAACAGCAAAACTCAGAAGAGCCCACACACTCAGATCTTAACCCCAGTGTGCAGAAAGGGTCAAAACGTGTTTTTCAGCAGAAATAAACATGTTTCTGCAAGTTTGGTCGACCCCATGTAAGTTATAGGGCAGTAACAGCACCCTTTTAAAAACGTGTTTTTCAGCCCGAAATAAACGCGTTTTTTCAGACAACTGAATCCCCATGTAACAGCAAAACTCAGAAGAGCCCACACACTCAGATCTTAACCCCATTGTGCAGAAAGGGTCAAAACGTGTTTTTCAGCAGAAATAAACATGTTTCTGCAAGTTTGGTCAACCCCATGTAAGTTATGGGGCAGTAACAGCACCCTTTTCAAAACGTGTTTTTCAGCCCGAAATAAACGCGTTTTTTCAGACAACTGAATCCCCATGTAACAGCAAGGCTCAGAAGAGCCCACACACTCAGATCTTAACCCCAGTGTGCAGAAAGGGTCAAAACGTGTTTTTCAGCAGAAATAAACATGTTTCTGCAAGTTTGGTCAACCCCATGTAAGTTATGGGGCAGTAACAGCACCCTTTTCAAAACGTGTTTTTCAGCCCGAAATAAACGCGTTTTTTCAGACAACTGAATCCCCATGTAACAGCAAGGCTCAGAAGAGCCCACACACTCAGATCTTAACACCAGTGTGCAGAAAGGGTCAAAACGTGTTTTTCAGCAGAAATAAACATGTTTCTGCAAGTTTGGTCAACCCCATGTAAGTTATGGGGCAGTAACAGCACCCTTTTCAAAACGTGTTTTTCAGCCCGAAATAAACGCGTTTTTTCAGACAACTGAATCCCCATGTAACAGCAAAACTCAGAAGAGCCCACACACTCAGATGTTAACCCCAGTGTGCAGAAAGGGTCAAAACGTGTTTTTCAGCAGAAATAAACATGTTTCTGCAAGTTTGGTCAACCCCATGTAAGTTATGGGGCAGTAACAGCACCCTTTTCAAAACGTGTTTTTCAGCCCGAAATAAACGCGTTTTTTCAGACAACTGAATCCCCATGTAACAGCAAAACTCAGAAGAGCCCACACACTCAGATCTTAACCCCAGTGTGCAGAAAGGGTCAAAACGTGTTTTTCAGCAGAAATAAACTTGTTTCTGCAAGTTTGGTCAACCCCATATAAGTTATGGGGCAGTAACAGCACCCTTTTCAAAACGTGTTTTTCAGCCCGAAATAAACGCGTTTTTTCACACAACTGAATCCCCATGTAACAGCAAAGCTCAGAAGAGCCCACACACTCAGATCTTAACCCCAGTGAGCAGAAAGGGTCAAAACGTGTTTTTCAGCAGAAATAAACATGTTTCTGCAAGTTTGGTCAACCCCATGTAAGTTATGGGGCAGTAACAGCACCCTTTTCAAAACTTTTTTTTCAGCCCGAAATAAACGCGTTTTTTCAGACAACTGAATCCCCATGTAACAGCAAGGCTCAGAAGAGCCCACACACTCAGATCTTAACCCCAGTGTGCAGAAAGTGTCAAAACGTGTTTTTCAGCAGAAATAAACATGTTTCTGCAAGTTTGGTCAACCCCATGTAAGTTATGGGGCAGTAACAGCACCCTTTTCAAAACGTGTTTTTCAGCCCGAAATAAACGCGTTTTTTCAGACAACTGAATCCCCATGTAACAGCAAAACTCAGAAGAGCCCACACACTCAGATCTTAACCCCAGTGTGCAGAAAGGGTCAAAACGTGTTTTTCAGCAGAAATAAACATGTTTCTGCAAGTTTGGTCAACCCCATGTAAGTTATGGGGCAGTAACAGCACCCTTTTCAAAACGTGTTTTTCAGCCCGAAATAAACGCGTTTTTTCAGACAACTGAATCCCCATGTAACAGCAAGGCTCAGAAGAGCCCACACACTCAGATCTTAACCCCAGTGTGCAGAAAGTGTCAAAACGTGTTTTTCAGCA
Organism: Lepisosteus platostomus; assembly: GCF_059453375.1. Taxonomy (NCBI): domain Eukaryota; kingdom Metazoa; phylum Chordata; class Actinopteri; order Semionotiformes; family Lepisosteidae; genus Lepisosteus; species Lepisosteus platostomus. Next base: position 8,868,382 of record NC_142625.1, on the reverse strand, counting down.
GAAATAAACATGTTTCTGCAAGTTTGGTCAACCCCATGTAAGTTATGGGGCAGTAACAGCACCCTTTTCAAAACGTGTTTTTCAGCCCGAAATAAACGCGTTTTTTCACACAACTGAATCCCCATGTAACAGCAAAACTCAGAAGAGCCCACACACTCAAATCTTAACCCCACTGTGCAGAAAGGGTCAAAACGTGTTTTTCAGCAGAAATAAACATGTTTCTGCAAGTTTGGTCAACCCCATGTAAGTTATGGGGCAGTAACAGCACCCTTTTCAAAACGTGTTTTTCAGCCCGAAATAAACGCGTTTTTTCAGACAACTGAATCCCCATGTAACAGCAAGGCTCAGAAGAGCCCACACACTCAGATCTTAACCCCAGTGTGCAGAAAGTGTCAAAACGTGTTTTTCAGCAGAAATAAACATGTTTCTGCAAGTTTGGTCAACCCCATGTAAGTTATGGGGCAGTAACAGCACCCTTTTCAAAACGTGTTTTTCAACCCGAAATAAACGCGTTTTTTCAGACAACTGAATCCCCATGTAACAGCAAAGCTCAGAAGAGCCCACACACTCAGATCTTAACCCCAGTGAGCAGAAAGGGTCAAAACGTGTTTTTCAGCAGAAATAAACATGTTTCTGCAAGTTTGGTCAACCCCATGTAAGTTATGGGGCAGTAACAGCACCCTTTTCAAAACTTTTTTTTCAGCCCGAAATAAACGCGTTTTTTCAGACAACTGAATCCCCATGTAACAGCAAGGCTCAGAAGAGCCCACACACTCAGATCTTAACCCCAGTGTGCAGAAAGTGTCAAAACGTGTTTTTCAGCAGAAATAAACATGTTTCTGCAAGTTTGGTCAACCCCATGTAAGTTATGGGGCAGTAACAGCACCCTTTTCAAAACGTGTTTTTCAGCCCGAAATAAACGCGTTTTTTCAGACAACTGAATCCCCATGTAACAGCAAAACTCAGAAGAGCCCACACACTCAGATCTTAACCCCAGTGTGCAGAAAGGGTCAAAACGTGTTTTTCAGCAGAAATAAACATGTTTCTGCAAGTTTGGTCAACCCCATGTAAGTTATGGGGCAGTAACAGCACCCTTTTCAAAACGTGTTTTTCAGCCCGAAATAAACGCGTTTTTTCAGACAACTGAATCCCCATGTAACAGCAAGGCTCAGAAGAGCCCACACACTCAGATCTTAACCCCAGTGTGCAGAAAGTGTCAAAACGTGTTTTTCAGCAGAAATAAACATGTTTCTGCAAGTTTGGTCAACCCCATGTAAGTTATGGGGCAGTAACAGCACCCTTTTCAAAACGTGTTTTTCAGCCCGAAATAAACGCGTTTTTTCATACAACTGAATCCCCATGTAACAGCAAAACTCAGAAGAGCCCACACACTCAGATCTTAACCCCAGTGTGCAGAAAGGGTCAAAACGTGTTTTTCAGCAGAAATAAACATGTTTCTGCAAGTTTGGTCAACCCCATGTAAGTTATGGGGCAGTAACAGCACCCTTTTCAAAACGTGTTTTTCAGCCCGAAATAAACGCGTTTTTTCAGACAACTGAATCCCCATGTAACAGCAAGGCTCAGAAGAGCCCACACACTCAGATCTTAACCCCAGTGTGCAGAAAGTGTCAAAACGTGTTTTTCAGCAGAAATAAACATGTTTCTGCAAGTTTGGTCAACCCCATGTAAGTTATGGGGCAGTAACAGCACCCTTTTCAAAACGTGTTTTTCAGCCCGAAATAAACGCGTTTTTTCAGACAACTGAATCCCCATGTAACAGCAAGGCTCAGAAGAGCCCACACACTCAGATCTTAACCCCAGTGTGCAGAAAGTGTCAAAACGTGTTTTTCAGCAGAAATAAACATGTTTCTGCAAGTTTGGTCAACCCCATGTAAGTTATGGGGCAGTAACAGCACCCTTTTCAAAACGTGTTTTTCAACCCGAAATAAACGCGTTTTTTCAGACAACTGAATCCCCATGTAACAGCAAAGCTCAGAAGAGCCCACACACTCAGATCTTAACCCCAGTGAGCAGAAAGGGTCAAAACGTGTTTTTCAGCAGAAATAAACATGTTTCTGCAAGTTTGGTCAACCCCATGTAAGTTATGGGGCAGTAACAGCACCCTTTTCAAAACTTTTTTTTCAGCCCGAAATAAACGCGTTTTTTCAGACAACTGAATCCCCATGTAACAGCAAGGCTCAGAAGAGCCCACACACTCAGATCTTAACCCCAGTGTGCAGAAAGTGTCAAAACGTGTTTTTCAGCAGAAATAAACATGTTTCTGCAAGTTTGGTCAACCCCATGTAAGTTATGGGGCAGTAACAGCACCCTTTTCAAAACGTGTTTTTCAGCCCGAAATAAACGCGTTTTTTCAGACAACTGAATCCCCATGTAACAGCAAAACTCAGAAGAGCCCACACACTCAGATCTTAACCCCAGTGTGCAGAAAGGGTCAAAACGTGTTTTTCAGCAGAAATAAACATGTTTCTGCAAGTTTGGTCAACCCCATGTAAGTTATGGGGCAGTAACAGCACCCTTTTCAAAACGTGTTTTTCAGCCCGAAATAAACGCGTTTTTTCAGACAACTGAATCCCCATGTAACAGCAAGGCTCAGAAGAGCCCACACACTCAGATCTTAACCCCAGTGTGCAGAAAGTGTCAAAACGTGTTTTTCAGCAGAAATAAACATGTTTCTGCAAGTTTGGTCAACCCCATGTAAGTTATGGGGCAGTAACAGCACCCTTTTCAAAACGTGTTTTTCAGCCCGAAATAAACGCGTTTTTTCATACAACTGAATCCCCATGTAACAGCAAAACTCAGAAGAGCCCACACACTCAGATCTTAACCCCAGTGTGCAGAAAGGGTCAAAACGTGTTTTTCAGCAGAAATAAACATGTTTCTGCAAGTTTGGTCAACCCCATGTAAGTTATGGGGCAGTAACAGCACCCTTTTCAAAACGTGTTTTTCAGCCCGAAATAAACGCGTTTTTTCAGACAACTGAATCCCCATGTAACAGCAAGGCTCAGAAGAGCCCACACACTCAGATCTTAACCCCAGTGTGCAGAAAGTGTCAAAACGTGTTTTTCAGCAGAAATAAACATGTTTCTGCAAGTTTGGTCAACCCCATGTAAGTTATGGGGCAGTAACAGCACCCTTTTCAAAACGTGTTTTTCAGCCCGAAATAAACGCGTTTTTTCAGACAACTGAATCCCCATGTAACAGCAAAACTCAGAAGAGCCCACACACTCAGATCTTAACCCCAGTGTGCAGAAAGGGTCAAAACGTGTTTTTCAGCAGAAATAAACATGTTTCTGCAAGTTTGGTCGACCCCATGTAAGTTATAGGGCAGTAACAGCACCCTTTTAAAAACGTGTTTTTCAGCCCGAAATAAACGCGTTTTTTCAGACAACTGAATCCCCATGTAACAGCAAAACTCAGAAGAGCCCACACACTCAGATCTTAACCCCATTGTGCAGAAAGGGTCAAAACGTGTTTTTCAGCAGAAATAAACATGTTTCTGCAAGTTTGGTCAACCCCATGTAAGTTATGGGGCAGTAACAGCACCCTTTTCAAAACGTGTTTTTCAGCCCGAAATAAACGCGTTTTTTCAGACAACTGAATCCCCATGTAACAGCAAGGCTCAGAAGAGCCCACACACTCAGATCTTAACCCCAGTGTGCAGAAAGGGTCAAAACGTGTTTTTCAGCAGAAATAAACATGTTTCTGCAAGTTTGGTCAACCCCATGTAAGTTATGGGGCAGTAACAGCACCCTTTTCAAAACGTGTTTTTCAGCCCGAAATAAACGCGTTTTTTCAGACAACTGAATCCCCATGTAACAGCAAGGCTCAGAAGAGCCCACACACTCAGATCTTAACACCAGTGTGCAGAAAGGGTCAAAACGTGTTTTTCAGCAGAAATAAACATGTTTCTGCAAGTTTGGTCAACCCCATGTAAGTTATGGGGCAGTAACAGCACCCTTTTCAAAACGTGTTTTTCAGCCCGAAATAAACGCGTTTTTTCAGACAACTGAATCCCCATGTAACAGCAAAACTCAGAAGAGCCCACACACTCAGATGTTAACCCCAGTGTGCAGAAAGGGTCAAAACGTGTTTTTCAGCAGAAATAAACATGTTTCTGCAAGTTTGGTCAACCCCATGTAAGTTATGGGGCAGTAACAGCACCCTTTTCAAAACGTGTTTTTCAGCCCGAAATAAACGCGTTTTTTCAGACAACTGAATCCCCATGTAACAGCAAAACTCAGAAGAGCCCACACACTCAGATCTTAACCCCAGTGTGCAGAAAGGGTCAAAACGTGTTTTTCAGCAGAAATAAACTTGTTTCTGCAAGTTTGGTCAACCCCATATAAGTTATGGGGCAGTAACAGCACCCTTTTCAAAACGTGTTTTTCAGCCCGAAATAAACGCGTTTTTTCACACAACTGAATCCCCATGTAACAGCAAAACTCAGAAGAGCCCACACACTCAAATCTTAACCCCACTGTGCAGAAAGGGTCAAAACGTGTTTTTCAGCAGAAATAAACATGTTTCTGCAAGTTTGGTCAACCCCATGTAAGTTATGGGGCAGTAACAGCACCCTTTTCAAAACGTGTTTTTCAGCCCGAAATAAACGCGTTTTTTCAGACAACTGAATCCCCATGTAACAGCAAGGCTCAGAAGAGCCCACACACTCAGATCTTAACCCCAGTGTGCAGAAAGTGTCAAAACGTGTTTTTCAGCAGAAATAAACATGTTTCTGCAAGTTTGGTCAACCCCATGTAAGTTATGGGGCAGTAACAGCACCCTTTTCAAAACGTGTTTTTCAACCCGAAATAAACGCGTTTTTTCAGACAACTGAATCCCCATGTAACAGCAAAGCTCAGAAGAGCCCACACACTCAGATCTTAACCCCAGTGAGCAGAAAGGGTCAAAACGTGTTTTTCAGCAGAAATAAACATGTTTCTGCAAGTTTGGTCAACCCCATGTAAGTTATGGGGCAGTAACAGCACCCTTTTCAAAACTTTTTTTTCAGCCCGAAATAAACGCGTTTTTTCAGACAACTGAATCCCCATGTAACAGCAAAACTCAGAAGAGCCCACACACTCAGATCTTAACCCCAGTGTGCAGAAAGGGTCAAAACATGTTTTTCAGCAGAAATTAACATGTTTCTGCAAGTTTGGTCAACCCCATGTAAGTTATGGGGCAGTAACAGCACCCTTTTCAAAACGTGTTTTTCAGCCCGAAATAAACGCGTTTTTTCAGACAACTGAATGCCCATGTAACAGCAAAACTCAAAAGAGCCCACACACTCAGATCTTAACCCCAGTGTGCAGAAAGGGTCAAAACGTGTTTTTCAGCAGAAATAAACTTGTTTCTGCAAGTTTGGTCAACCCCATATAAGTTATGGGGCAGTAACAGCACCCTTTTCAAAACGTGTTTTTCAGCCCGAAATAAACGCGTTTTTTCACACAACTGAATCCCCATGTAACAGCAAAACTCAGAAGAGCCCACACACTCAAATCTTAACCCCACTGTGCAGAAAGGGTCAAAACGTGTTTTTCAGCAGAAATAAACATGTTTCTGCAAGTTTGGTCAACCCCATGTAAGTTATGGGGCAGTAACAGCACCCTTTTCAAAACGTGTTTTTCAGCCCGAAATAAACGCGTTTTTACAGACAACTGAATCCCCATGTAACAGCAAGGCTCAGAAGAGCCCACACACTCAGATCTTAACCCCAGTGTGCAGAAAGTGTCAAAACGTGTTTTTCAGCAGAAATAAACATGTTTCTGCAAGTTTGGTCAACCCCATGTAAGTTATGGGGCAGTAACAGCACCCTTTTCAAAACGTGTTTTTCAGCCCGAAATAAACGCGTTTTTTCAGACAACTGAATCCCCATGTAACAGCAAAACTCAGAAGAGCCCACACACTCAGATCTTAACCCCAGTGTGCAGAAAGGGTCAAAACATGTTTTTCAGCAGAAATTAACATGTTTCTGCAAGTTTGGTCAACCCCATGTAAGTTATGGGGCAGTAACAGCACCCTTTTCAAAACGTGTTTTTCAGCCCGAAATAAACGCGTTTTTTCAGACAACTGAATCCCCATCTAACAGCAAAACTCAGAAGAGCCCACACACTCAGATCTTAACCCCAGTGTGCAGAAAGGGTCAAAACGTGTTTTTCAGCAGAAATAAACTTGTTTCTGCAAGTTTGGTCAACCCCATATAAGTTATGGGGCAGTAACAGCACCCTTTTCAAAACGTGTTTTTCAGCCCGAAATAAACGCGTTTTTTCACACAACTGAATCCCCATGTAACAGCAAAACTCAGAAGAGCCCACACACTCAAATCTTAACCCCACTGTGCAGAAAGGGTCAAAACGTGTTTTTCAGCAGAAATAAACATGTTTCTGCAAGTTTGGTCAACCCCATGTAAGTTATGGGGCAGTAACAGCACCCTTTTCAAAACGTGTTTTTCAGCCCGAAATAAACGCGTTTTTTCAGACAACTGAATCCCCATGTAACAGCAAGGCTCAGAAGAGCCCACACACTCAGATCTTAACTCCAGTGTGCAGAAAGTGTCAAAACGTGTTTTTCAGCAGAAATAAACATGTTTCTGCAAGTTTGGTCAACCCCATGTAAGTTATGGGGCAGTAACAGCACCCTTTTCAAAACGTGTTTTTCAGCCCGAAATAAACGCGTTTTTTCAGACAACTGAATCCCCATGTAACAGCAAAACTCAGAAGAGCCCACACACTCAGATCTTAACCCCAGTGTGCAGAAAGGGTCAAAACGTGTTTTTCAGCAGAAATAAACATGTTTCTGCAAGTTTGGTCGACCCCATGTAAGTTATAGGGCAGTAACAGCACCCTTTTAAAAACGTGTTTTTCAGCCCGAAATAAACGCGTTTTTTCAGACAACTGAATCCCCATGTAACAGCAAAACTCAGAAGAGCCCACACACTCAGATCTTAACCCCATTGTGCAGAAAGGGTCAAAACGTGTTTTTCAGCAGAAATAAACATGTTTCTGCAAGTTTGGTCAACCCCATGTAAGTTATGGGGCAGTAACAGCACCCTTTTCAAAACGTGTTTTTCAGCCCGAAATAAACGCGTTTTTTCAGACAACTGAATCCCCATGTAACAGCAAGGCTCAGAAGAGCCCACACACTCAGATCTTAACACCAGTGTGCAGAAAGGGTCAAAACGTGTTTTTCAGCAGAAATAAACATGTTTCTGCAAGTTTGGTCAACCCCATGTAAGTTATGGGGCAGTAACAGCACCCTTTTCAAAACGTGTTTTTCAGCCCGAAATAAACGCGTTTTTTCAGACAACTGAATCCCCATGTAACAGCAAAACTCAGAAGAGCCCACACACTCAGATGTTAACCCCAGTGTGCAGAAAGGGTCAAAACGTGTTTTTCAGCAGAAATAAACATGTTTCTGCAAGTTTGGTCAACCCCATGTAAGTTATGGGGCAGTAACAGCACCCTTTTCAAAACGTGTTTTTCAGCCCGAAATAAACGCGTTTTTTCAGACAACTGAATCCCCATGTAACAGCAAAACTCAGAAGAGCCCACACACTCAGATCTTAACCCCAGTGTGCAGAAAGGGTCAAAACGTGTTTTTCAGCAGAAATAAACTTGTTTCTGCAAGTTTGGTCAACCCCATATAAGTTATGGGGCAGTAACAGCACCCTTTTCAAAACGTGTTTTTCAGCCCGAAATAAACGCGTTTTTTCACACAACTGAATCCCCATGTAACAGCAAAACTCAGAAGAGCCCACACACTCAAATCTTAACCCCACTGTGCAGAAAGGGTCAAAACGTGTTTTTCAGCAGAAATAAACATGTTTCTGCAAGTTTGGTCAACCCCATGTAAGTTATGGGGCAGTAACAGTACCCTTTTCAAAACGTGTTTTTCAGCCCGAAATAAACGCGTTTTTTCAGACAACTGAATCCCCATGTAACAGCAAGGCTCAGAAGAGCCCACACACTCAGATCTTAACCCCAGTGTGCAGAAAGTGTCAAAACGTGTTTTTCAGCAGAAATAAACATGTTTCTGCAAGTTTGGTCAACCCCATGTAAGTTATGGGGCAGTAACAGCACCCTTTTCAAAACGTGTTTTTCAGCCCGAAATAAACGCGTTTTTTCAGACAACTGAATCCCCATGTAACAGCAAAGCTCAGAAGAGCCCACACACTCAGATCTTAACCCCGGTGAGCAGAAAGGGTCAAAACGTGTTTTTCAGCAGAAATAAACATGTTTCTGCAAGTTTGGTCAACCCCATGTAAGTTATGGGGCAGTAACAGCACCCTTTTCAAAACTTTTTTTTCAGCCCGAAATAAACGCGTTTTTTCAGACAACTGAATCCCCATGTAACAGCAAGGCTCAGAAGAGCCCACACACTCAGATCTTAACCCCAGTGTGCAGAAAGTGTCAAAACGTGTTTTTCAGCAGAAATAAACATGTTTCTGCAAGTTTGGTCAACCCCATGTAAATTATGGGGCAGTAACAGCACCCTTTTCAAAACGTGTTTTTCAGCCCGAAATAAACGCGTTTTTTCAGACAACTGAATCCCCATGTAACAGCAAAACTCAGAAGAGCCCACACACTCAGATCTTAACCCCAGTGTGCAGAAAGGGTCAAAACGTGTTTTTCAGCAGAAATAAACATGTTTCTGCAAGTTTGGTCAACCCCATGTAAGTTATGGGGCAGTAACAGCACACTTTTCAAAACGTGTTTTTCAGCCCGAAATAAACGCGTTTTTTCAGACAACTGAATCCCCATGTAACAGCAAGGCTCAGAAGAGCCCACACACTCAGATCTTAACCCCAGTGTGCAGAAAGTGTCAAAACGTGTTTTTCAGCAGAAATAAACATGTTTCTGCAAGTTTGGTCAACCCCATGTAAGTTATGGGGCAGTAACAGCACCCTTTTCAAAACGTGTTTTTCAGCCCGAAATAAACGCGTTTTTTCAGACAACTGAATCCCCATGTAACAGCAAAACTCAGAAGAGCCCACACACTCAGATCTTAACCCCAGTGTGCAGAAAGGGTCAAAACGTGTTTTTCAGCAGAAATAAACATGTTTCTGCAAGTTTGGTCGACCCCATGTAAGTTATAGGGCAGTAACAGCACCCTTTTAAAAACGTGTTTTTCAGCCCGAAATAAACGCGTTTTTTCAGACAACTGAATCCCCATGTAACAGCAAAACTCAGAAGAGCCCACACACTCAGATCTTAACCCCATTGTGCAGAAAGGGTCAAAACGTGTTTTTCAGCAGAAATAAACATGTTTCTGCAAGTTTGGTCAACCCCATGTAAGTTATGGGGCAGTAACAGCACCCTTTTCAAAACGTGTTTTTCAGCCCGAAATAAACGCGTTTTTTCAGACAACTGAATCCCCATGTAACAGCAAGGCTCAGAAGAGCCCACACACTCAGATCTTAACCCCAGTGTGCAGAAAGGGTCAAAACGTGTTTTTCAGCAGAAATAAACATGTTTCTGCAAGTTTGGTCAACCCCATGTAAGTTATGGGGCAGTAACAGCACCCTTTTCAAAACGTGTTTTTCAGCCCGAAATAAACGCGTTTTTTCAGACAACTGAATCCCCATGTAACAGCAAGGCTCAGAAGAGCCCACACACTCAGATCTTAACACCAGTGTGCAGAAAGGGTCAAAACGTGTTTTTCAGCAGAAATAAACATGTTTCTGCAAGTTTGGTCAACCCCATGTAAGTTATGGGGCAGTAACAGCACCCTTTTCAAAACGTGTTTTTCAGCCCGAAATAAACGCGTTTTTTCAGACAACTGAATCCCCATGTAACAGCAAAACTCAGAAGAGCCCACACACTCAGATGTTAACCCCAGTGTGCAGAAAGGGTCAAAACGTGTTTTTCAGCAGAAATAAACATGTTTCTGCAAGTTTGGTCAACCCCATGTAAGTTATGGGGCAGTAACAGCACCCTTTTCAAAACGTGTTTTTCAGCCCGAAATAAACGCGTTTTTTCAGACAACTGAATCCCCATGTAACAGCAAAACTCAGAAGAGCCCACACACTCAGATCTTAACCCCAGTGTGCAGAAAGGGTCAAAACGTGTTTTTCAGCAGAAATAAACTTGTTTCTGCAAGTTTGGTCAACCCCATATAAGTTATGGGGCAGTAACAGCACCCTTTTCAAAACGTGTTTTTCAGCCCGAAATAAACGCGTTTTTTCACACAACTGAATCCCCATGTAACAGCAAAACTCAGAAGAGCCCACACACTCAAATCTTAACCCCACTGTGCAGAAAGGGTCAAAACGTGTTTTTCAGCAGAAATAAACATGTTTCTGCAAGTTTGGTCAACCCCATGTAAGTTATGGGGCAGTAACAGCACCCTTTTCAAAACGTGTTTTTCAACCCGAAATAAACGCGTTTTTTCAGACAACTGAATCCCCATGTAACAGCAAAGCTCAGAAGAGCCCACACACTCAGATCTTAACCCCAGTGAGCAGAAAGGGTCAAAACGTGTTTTTCAGCAGAAATAAACATGTTTCTGCAAGTTTGGTCAACCCCATGTAAGTTATGGGGCAGTAACAGCACCCTTTTCAAAACTTTTTTTTCAGCCCGAAATAAACGCGTTTTTTCAGACAACTGAATCCCCATGTAACAGCAAAACTCAGAAGAGCCCACACACTCAGATCTTAACCCCAGTGTGCAGAAAGGGTCAAAACATGTTTTTCAGCAGAAATTAACATGTTTCTGCAAGTTTGGTCAACCCCATGTAAGTTATGGGGCAGTAACAGCACCCTTTTCAAAACGTGTTTTTCAGCCCGAAATAAACGCGTTTTTTCAGACAACTGAATGCCCATGTAACAGCAAAACTCAAAAGAGCCCACACACTCAGATCTTAACCCCAGTGTGCAGAAAGGGTCAAAACGTGTTTTTCAGCAGAAATAAACTTGTTTCTGCAAGTTTGGTCAACCCCATATAAGTTATGGGGCAGTAACAGCACCCTTTTCAAAACGTGTTTTTCAGCCCGAAATAAACGCGTTTTTTCACACAACTGAATCCCCATGTAACAGCAAAACTCAGAAGAGCCCACACACTCAAATCTTAACCCCACTGTGCAGAAAGGGTCAAAACGTGTTTTTCAGCAGAAATAAACATGTTTCTGCAAGTTTGGTCAACCCCATGTAAGTTATGGGGCAGTAACAGCACCCTTTTCAAAACGTGTTTTTCAGCCCGAAATAAACGCGTTTTTACAGACAACTGAATCCCCATGTAACAGCAAGGCTCAGAAGAGCCCACACACTCAGATCTTAACCCCAGTGTGCAGAAAGTGTCAAAACGTGTTTTTCAGCAGAAATAAACATGTTTCTGCAAGTTTGGTCAACCCCATGTAAGTTATGGGGCAGTAACAGCACCCTTTTCAAAACGTGTTTTTAAGCCCGAAATAAACGCGTTTTTTCAGACAACTGAATCCCCATGTAACAGCAAAGCTCAGAAGAGCCCACACACTCAGATCTTAACCCCAGTGTGCAGAAAGGGTCAAAACGTGTTTTTCAGCAGAAATAAACATGTTTCTGCAAGTTTGGTCAACCCCATGTAAGTTATGGGGCAGTAACAGCACACTTTTCAAAACGTGTTTTTCAGCCCGAAATAAACGCGTTTTTTCAGACAACTGAATCCCCATGTAACAGCAAAACTCAGAAGAGCCCACACACTCAGATCTTAACCCCAGTGTGCAGAAAGGGTCAAAACATGTTTTTCAGCAGAAATTAACATGTTTCTGCAAGTTTGGTCAACCCCATGTAAGTTATGGGGCAGTAACAGCACCCTTTTCAAAACGTGTTTTTCAGCCCGAAATAAACGCGTTTTTTCAGACAACTGAATCCCCATCTAACAGCAAAACTCAGAAGAGCCCACACACTCAGATCTTAACCCCAGTGTGCAGAAAGGGTCAAAACGTGTTTTTCAGCAGAAATAAACATGTTTCTGCAAGTTTGGTCGACCCCATGTAAGTTATAGGGCAGTAACAGCACCCTTTTAAAAACGTGTTTTTCAGCCCGAAATAAACGCGTTTTTTCAGACAACTGAATCCCCATGTAACAGCAAAACTCAGAAGAGCCCACACACTCAGATCTTAACCCCATTGTGCAGAAAGGGTCAAAACGTGTTTTTCAGCAGAAATAAACATGTTTCTGCAAGTTTGGTCAACCCCATGTAAGTTATGGGGCAGTAACAGCACCCTTTTCAAAACGTGTTTTTCAGCCCGAAATAAACGCGTTTTTTCAGACAACTGAATCCCCATGTAACAGCAAGGCTCAGAAGAGCCCACACACTCAGATCTTAACACCAGTGTGCAGAAAGGGTCAAAACGTGTTTTTCAGCAGAAATAAACATGTTTCTGCAAGTTTGGTCAACCCCATGTAAGTTATGGGGCAGTAACAGCACCCTTTTCAAAACGTGTTTTTCAGCCCGAAATAAACGCGTTTTTTCAGACAACTGAATCCCCATGTAACAGCAAAACTCAGAAGAGCCCACACACTCAGATGTTAACCCCAGTGTGCAGAATGGGTCAAAACGTGTTTTTCAGCAGAAATAAACATGTTTCTGCAAGTTTGGTCAACCCCATGTAAGTTATGGGGCAGTAACAGCACCCTTTTCAAAACGTGTTTTTCAGCCCGAAATAAACGCGTTTTTTCAGACAACTGAATCCCCATGTAACAGCAAAACTCAGAAGAGCCCACACACTCAGATCTTAACCCCAGTGTGCAGAAAGGGTCAAAACGTGTTTTTCAGCAGAAATAAACTTGTTTCTGCAAGTTTGGTCAACCCCATATAAGTTATGGGGCAGTAACAGCACCCTTTTCAAAACGTGTTTTTCAGCCCGAAATAAACGCGTTTTTTCACACAACTGAATCCCCATGTAACAGCAAAACTCAGAAGAGCCCACACACTCAAATCTTAACCCCACTGTGCAGAAAGGGTCAAAACGTGTTTTTCAGCAGAAATAAACATGTTTCTGCAAGTTTGGTCAACCCCATGTAAGTTATGGGGCAGTAACAGTACCCTTTTCAAAACGTGTTTTTCAGCCCGAAATAAACGCGTTTTTTCAGACAACTGAATCCCCATGTAACAGCAAGGCTCAGAAGAGCCCACACACTCAGATCTTAACCCCAGTGTGCAGAAAGTGTCAAAACGTGTTTTTCAGCAGAAATAAACATGTTTCTGCAAGTTTGGTCAACCCCATGTAAGTTATGGGGCAGTAACAGCACCCTTTTCAAAACGTGTTTTTCAGCCCGAAATAAACGCGTTTTTTCAGACAACTGAATCCCCATGTAACAGCAAAGCTCAGAAGAGCCCACACACTCAGATCTTAACCCCGGTGAGCAGAAAGGGTCAAAACGTGTTTTTCAGCAGAAATAAACATGTTTCTGCAAGTTTGGTCAACCCCATGTAAGTTATGGGGCAGTAACAGCACCCTTTTCAAAACTTTTTTTTCAGCCCGAAATAAACGCGTTTTTTCAGACAACTGAATCCCCATGTAACAGCAAGGCTCAGAAGAGCCCACACACTCAGATCTTAACCCCAGTGTGCAGAAAGTGTCAAAACGTGTTTTTCAGCAGAAATAAACATGTTTCTGCAAGTTTGGTCAACCCCATGTAAATTATGGGGCAGTAACAGCACCCTTTTCAAAACGTGTTTTTCAGCCCGAAATAAACGCGTTTTTTCAGACAACTGAATCCCCATGTAACAGCAAAACTCAGAAGAGCCCACACACTCAGATCTTAACCCCAGTGTGCAGAAAGGGTCAAAACGTGTTTTTCAGCAGAAATAAACATGTTTCTGCAAGTTTGGTCAACCCCATGTAAGTTATGGGGCAGTAACAGCACACTTTTCAAAACGTGTTTTTCAGCCCGAAATAAACGCGTTTTTTCAGACAACTGAATCCCCATGTAACAGCAAAACTCAGAAGAGCCCACACACTCAGATCTTAACCCCAGTGTGCAGAAAGGGTCAAAACATGTAATTCAGCAGAAATTAACATGTTTCTGCAAGTTTGGTCAACCCCATGTAAGTTATGGGGCAGTAACAGCACCCTTTTCAAAACGTGTTTTTCAGCCCGAAATAAACGCGTTTTTTCAGACAACTGAATGCCCATGTAACAGCAAAACTCAGAAGAGCCCACACACTCAGATCTTAACCCCAGTGTGCAGAAAGGGTCAAAACGTGTTTTTCAGCAGAAATAAACTTGTTTCTGCAAGTTTGGTCAACCCCATATAAGTTATGGGGCAGTAACAGCACCCTTTTCAAAACGTGTTTTTCAGCCCGAAATAAACGCACTTTTTCACACAACTGAATCCCCATGTAACAGCAAAACTCAGAAGAGCCCACACACTCAAATCTTAACCCCACTGTGCAGAAAGGGTCAAAACGTGTTTTTCAGCAGAAATAAACATGTTTCTGCAAGTTTGGTCAACCCCATGTAAGTTATGGGGCAGTAACAGCACCCTTTTCAAAACGTGTTTTTCAGCCCGAAATAAACGCGTTTTTACAGACAACTGAATCCCCATGTAACAGCAAGGCTCAGAAGAGCCCACACACTCAGATCTTAACCCCAGTGTGCAGAAAGGGTCAAAACGTGTTTTTCAGCAGAAATAAACATGTTTCTGCAAGTTTGGTCAACCCCATGTAAGTTATGGGGCAGTAACAGCACCCTTTTCAAAACGTGTTTTTCAGCCCGAAATAAACGCGTTTTTTCAGACAACTGAATCCCCATGTAACAGCAAAACTCAGAAGAGCCCACACACTCAGATCTTAACCCCAGTGAGCAGAAAGGGTCAAAACGTGTTTTTCAGCAGAAATAAACATGTTTCTGCAAGTTTGGTCAACCCCATGTAAGTTATGGGGCAGTAACAGCACCCTTTTCAAAACGTGTTTTTCAGCCCGAAATAAACGCGTTTTTTCAGACAACTGAATCCCCATGTAACAGCAAGGCTCAGAAGAGCCCACACACTCAGATCTTAACCCCAGTGTGCAGAAAGTGTCAAAACGTGTTTTTCAGCAGAAATAAACATGTTTCTGCAAGTTTGGTCAACCCCATGTAAGTTATGGGGCAGTAACAGCACCCTTTTCAAAACGTGTTTTTCAGCCCGAAATAAACGCGTTTTTTCAGACAACTGAATCCCCATGTAACAGCAAAACTCAGAAGAGCCCACACACTCAGATCTTAACCCCAGTGTGCAGAAAGGGTCAAAACGTGTTTTTCAGCAGAAATAAACATGTTTCTGCAAGTTTGGTCAACCCCATGTAAGTTATGGGGCAGTAACAGCACCCTTTTCAAAACGTGTTTTTCAGCCCGAAATAAACGCGTTTTTTCAGACAACTGAATCCCCATGTAACAGCAAGGCTCAGAAGAGCCCACACACTCAGATCTTAACCCCAGTGTGCAGAAAGTGTCAAAACGTGTTTTTCAGCAGAAATAAACATGTTTCTGCAAGTTTGGTCAACCCCATGTAAGTTATGGGGCAGTAACAGCACCCTTTTCAAAACGTGTTTTTCAACCCGAAATAAACGCGTTTTTTCAGACAACTGAATCCCCATGTAACAGCAAAGCTCAGAAGAGCCCACACACTCAGATCTTAACCCCAGTGAGCAGAAAGGGTCAAAACGTGTTTTTCAGCAGAAATAAACATGTTTCTGCAAGTTTGGTCAACCCCATGTAAGTTATGGGGCAGTAACAGCACCCTTTTCAAAACTTTTTTTTCAGCCCGAAATAAACGCGTTTTTTCAGACAACTGAATCCCCATGTAACAGCAAGGCTCAGAAGAGCCCACACACTCAGATCTTAACCCCAGTGTGCAGAAAGTGTCAAAACGTGTTTTTCAGCAGAAATAAACATGTTTCTGCAAGTTTGGTCAACCCCATGTAAGTTATGGGGCAGTAACAGCACCCTTTTCAAAACGTGTTTTTCAGCCCGAAATAAACGCGTTTTTTCAGACAACTGAATCCCCATGTAACAGCAAAACTCAGAAGAGCCCACACACTCAGATCTTAACCCCAGTGTGCAGAAAGGGTCAAAACGTGTTTTTCAGCAGAAATAAACATGTTTCTGCAAGTTTGGTCAACCCCATGTAAGTTATGGGGCAGTAACAGCACCCTTTTCAAAACGTGTTTTTCAGCCCGAAATAAACGCGTTTTTTCAGACAACTGAATCCCCATGTAACAGCAAGGCTCAGAAGAGCCCACACACTCAGATCTTAACCCCAGTGTGCAGAAAGTGTCAAAACGTGTTTTTCAGCAGAAATAAACATGTTTCTGCAAGTTTGGTCAACCCCATGTAAGTTATGGGGCAGTAACAGCACCCTTTTCAAAACGTGTTTTTCAGCCCGAAATAAACGCGTTTTTTCAGACAACTGAATCCCCATGTAACAGCAAGGCTCAGAAGAGCCCACACACTCAGATCTTAACCCCAGTGTGCAGAAAGGGTCAAAACGTGTTTTTCAGCAGAAATAAACATGTTTCTGCAAGTTTGGTCGACCCCATGTAAGTTATAGGGCAGTAACAGCACCCTTTTAAAAACGTGTTTTTCAGCCCGAAATAAACGCGTTTTTTCAGACAACTGAATCCCCATGTAACAGCAAAACTCAGAAGAGCCCACACACTCAGATCTTAACCCCATTGTGCAGAAAGGGTCAAAACGTGTTTTTCAGCAGAAATAAACATGTTTCTGCAAGTTTGGTCAACCCCATGTAAGTTATGGGGCAGTAACAGCACCCTTTTCAAAACGTGTTTTTCAGCCCGAAATAAACGCGTTTTTTCAGACAACTGAATCCCCATGTAACAGCAAGGCTCAGAAGAGCCCACACACTCAGATCTTAACCCCAGTGTGCAGAAAGGGTCAAAACGTGTTTTTCAGCAGAAATAAACATGTTTCTGCAAGTTTGGTCAACCCCATGTAAGTTATGGGGCAGTAACAGCACCCTTTTCAAAACGTGTTTTTCAGCCCGAAATAAACGCGTTTTTTCAGACAACTGAATCCCCATGTAACAGCAAGGCTCAGAAGAGCCCACACACTCAGATCTTAACACCAGTGTGCAGAAAGGGTCAAAACGTGTTTTTCAGCAGAAATAAACATGTTTCTGCAAGTTTGGTCAACCCCATGTAAGTTATGGGGCAGTAACAGCACCCTTTTCAAAACGTGTTTTTCAGCCCGAAATAAACGCGTTTTTTCAGACAACTGAATCCCCATGTAACAGCAAAACTCAGAAGAGCCCACACACTCAGATGTTAACCCCAGTGTGCAGAAAGGGTCAAAACGTGTTTTTCAGCAGAAATAAACATGTTTCTGCAAGTTTGGTCAACCCCATGTAAGTTATGGGGCAGTAACAGCACCCTTTTCAAAACGTGTTTTTCAGCCCGAAATAAACGCGTTTTTTCAGACAACTGAATCCCCATGTAACAGCAAAACTCAGAAGAGCCCACACACTCAGATCTTAACCCCAGTGTGCAGAAAGGGTCAAAACGTGTTTTTCAGCAGAAATAAACTTGTTTCTGCAAGTTTGGTCAACCCCATATAAGTTATGGGGCAGTAACAGCACCCTTTTCAAAACGTGTTTTTCAGCCCGAAATAAACGCGTTTTTTCACACAACTGAATCCCCATGTAACAGCAAAACTCAGAAGAGCCCACACACTCAAATCTTAACCCCACTGTGCAGAAAGGGTCAAAACGTGTTTTTCAGCAGAAATAAACATGTTTCTGCAAGTTTGGTCAACCCCATGTAAGTTATGGGGCAGTAACAGCACCCTTTTCAAAACGTGTTTTTCAGCCCGAAATAAACGCGTTTTTTCAGACAACTGAATCCCCATGTAACAGCAAGGCTCAGAAGAGCCCACACACTCAGATCTTAACCCCAGTGTGCAGAAAGGGTCAAAACGTGTTTTTCAGCAGAAATAAACATGTTTCTGCAAGTTTGGTCAACCCCATGTAAGTTATGGGGCAGTAACAGCACCCTTTTCAAAACGTGTTTTTCAGCCCGAAATAAACGCGTTTTTTCAGACAACTGAATCCCCATGTAACAGCAAGGCTCAGAAGAGCCCACACACTCAGATCTTAACACCAGTGTGCAGAAAGGGTCAAAACGTGTTTTTCAGCAGAAATAAACATGTTTCTGCAAGTTTGGTCAACCCCATGTAAGTTATGGGGCAGTAACAGCACCCTTTTCAAAACGTGTTTTTCAGCCCGAAATAAACGCGTTTTTTCAGACAACTGAATCCCCATGTAACAGCAAAACTCAGAAGAGCCCACACACTCAGATGTTAACCCCAGTGTGCAGAAAGGGTCAAAACGTGTTTTTCAGCAGAAATAAACATGTTTCTGCAAGTTTGGTCAACCCCATGTAAGTTATGGGGCAGTAACAGCACCCTTTTCAAAACGTGTTTTTCAGCCCGAAATAAACGCGTTTTTTCAGACAACTGAATCCCCATGTAACAGCAAAACTCAGAAGAGCCCACACACTCAGATCTTAACCCCAGTGTGCAGAAAGGGTCAAAACGTGTTTTTCAGCAGAAATAAACTTGTTTCTGCAAGTTTGGTCAACCCCATATAAGTTATGGGGCAGTAACAGCACCCTTTTCAAAACGTGTTTTTCAGCCCGAAATAAACGCGTTTTTTCACACAACTGAATCCCCATGTAACAGCAAAACTCAGAAGAGCCCACACACTCAAATCTTAACCCCACTGTGCAGAAAGGGTCAAAACGTGTTTTTCAGCAGAAATAAACATGTTTCTGCAAGTTTGGTCAACCCCATGTAAGTTATGGGGCAGTAACAGCACCCTTTTCAAAACGTGTTTTTCAGCCCGAAATAAACGCGTTTTTTCAGACAACTGAATCCCCATGTAACAGCAAGGCTCAGAAGAGCCCACACACTCAGATCTTAACCCCAGTGTGCAGAAAGTGTCAAAACGTGTTTTTCAGCAGAAATAAACATGTTTCTGCAAGTTTGGTCAACCCCATGTAAGTTATGGGGCAGTAACAGCACCCTTTTCAAAACGTGTTTTTCAACCCGAAATAAACGCGTTTTTTCAGACAACTGAATCCCCATGTAACAGCAAAGCTCAGAAGAGCCCACACACTCAGATCTTAACCCCAGTGAGCAGAAAGGGTCAAAACGTGTTTTTCAGCAGAAATAAACATGTTTCTGCAAGTTTGGTCAACCCCATGTAAGTTATGGGGCAGTAACAGCACCCTTTTCAAAACTTTTTTTTCAGCCCGAAATAAACGCGTTTTTTCAGACAACTGAATCCCCATGTAACAGCAAAACTCAGAAGAGCCCACACACTCAGATCTTAACCCCAGTGTGCAGAAAGGGTCAAAACATGTTTTTCAGCAGAAATTAACATGTTTCTGCAAGTTTGGTCAACCCCATGTAAGTTATGGGGCAGTAACAGCACCCTTTTCAAAACGTGTTTTTCAGCCCGAAATAAACGCGTTTTTTCAGACAACTGAATGCCCATGTAACAGCAAAACTCAAAAGAGCCCACACACTCAGATCTTAACCCCAGTGTGCAGAAAGGGTCAAAACGTGTTTTTCAGCAGAAATAAACTTGTTTCTGCAAGTTTGGTCAACCCCATATAAGTTATGGGGCAGTAACAGCACCCTTTTCAAAACGTGTTTTTCAGCCCGAAATAAACGCGTTTTTTCACACAACTGAATCCCCATGTAACAGCAAAACTCAGAAGAGCCCACACACTCAAATCTTAACCCCACTGTGCAGAAAGGGTCAAAACGTGTTTTTCAGCAGAAATAAACATGTTTCTGCAAGTTTGGTCAACCCCATGTAAGTTATGGGGCAGTAACAGCACCCTTTTCAAAACGTGTTTTTCAGCCCGAAATAAACGCGTTTTTACAGACAACTGAATCCCCATGTAACAGCAAGGCTCAGAAGAGCCCACACACTCAGATCTTAACCCCAGTGTGCAGAAAGTGTCAAAACGTGTTTTTCAGCAGAAATAAACATGTTTCTGCAAGTTTGGTCAACCCCATGTAAGTTATGGGGCAGTAACAGCACCCTTTTCAAAACGTGTTTTTCAGCCCGAAATAAACGCGTTTTTTCAGACAACTGAATCCCCATGTAACAGCAAAGCTCAGAAGAGCCCACACACTCAGATCTTAACCCCAGTGTGCAGAAAGGGTCAAAACGTGTTTTTCAGCAGAAATAAACATGTTTCTGCAAGTTTGGTCAACCCCATGTAAGTTATGGGGCAGTAACAGCACACTTTTCAAAACGTGTTTTTCAGCCCGAAATAAACGCGTTTTTTCAGACAACTGAATCCCCATGTAACAGCAAAACTCAGAAGAGCCCACACACTCAGATCTTAACCCCAGTGTGCAGAAAGGGTCAAAACATGTTTTTCAGCAGAAATTAACATGTTTCTGCAAGTTTGGTCAACCCCATGTAAGTTATGGGGCAGTAACAGCACCCTTTTCAAAACGTGTTTTTCAGCCCGAAATAAACGCGTTTTTTCAGACAACTGAATCCCCATGTAACAGCAAAACTCAGAAGAGCCCACACACTCAGATCTTAACCCCAGTGTGCAGAAAGGGTCAAAACGTGTTTTTCAGCAGAAATAAACTTGTTTCTGCAAGTTTGGTCAACCCCATGTAAGTTATGGGGCAGTAACAGCACCCTTTTCAAAACGTGTTTTTCAGCCCGAAATAAACGCGTTTTTTCAGACAACTGAATCCCCATGTAACAGCAAGGCTCAGAAGAGCCCACACACTCAGATCTTAACTCCAGTGTGCAGAAAGTGTCAAAACGTGTTTTTCAGCAGAAATAAACATGTTTCTGCAAGTTTGGTCAACCCCATGTAAGTTATGGGGCAGTAACAGCACCCTTTTCAAAACGTGTTTTTCAGCCCGAAATAAACGCGTTTTTTCAGACAACTGAATCCCCATGTAACAGCAAAACTCAGAAGAGCCCACACACTCAGATCTTAACCCCAGTGTGCAGAAAGGGTCAAAACGTGTTTTTCAGCAGAAATAAACATGTTTCTGCAAGTTTGGTCGACCCCATGTAAGTTATAGGGCAGTAACAGCACCCTTTTAAAAACGTGTTTTTCAGCCCGAAATAAACGCGTTTTTTCAGACAACTGAATCCCCATGTAACAGCAAAACTCAGAAGAGCCCACACACTCAGATCTTAACCCCATTGTGCAGAAAGGGTCAAAACGTGTTTTTCAGCAGAAATAAACATGTTTCTGCAAGTTTGGTCAACCCCATGTAAGTTATGGGGCAGTAACAGCACCCTTTTCAAAACGTGTTTTTCAGCCCGAAATAAACGCGTTTTTTCAGACAACTGAATCCCCATCTAACAGCAAAACTCAGAAGAGCCCACACACTCAGATCTTAACCCCAGTGTGCAGAAAGGGTCAAAACGTGTTTTTCAGCAGAAATAAACTTGTTTCTGCAAGTTTGGTCAACCCCATATAAGTTATGGGGCAGTAACAGCACCCTTTTCAAAACGTGTTTTTCAGCCCGAAATAAACGCGTTTTTTCACACAACTGAATCCCCATGTAACAGCAAAACTCAGAAGAGCCCACACACTCAAATCTTAACCCCACTGTGCAGAAAGGGTCAAAAGGTGTTTTTCAGCAGAAATAAACATGTTTCTGCAAGTTTGGTCAACCCCATGTAAGTTATGGGGCAGTAACAGCACCCTTTTCAAAACGTGTTTTTCAGCCCGAAATAAACGCGTTTTTTCAGACAACTGAATCCCCATGTAACAGCAAGGCTCAGAAGAGCCCACACACTCAGATCTTAACTCCAGTGTGCAGAAAGTGTCAAAACGTGTTTTTCAGCAGAAATAAACATGTTTCTGCAAGTTTGGTCAACCCCATGTAAGTTATGGGGCAGTAACAGCACCCTTTTCAAAACGTGTTTTTCAGCCCGAAATAAACGCGTTTTTTCAGACAACTGAATCCCCATGTAACAGCAAAACTCAGAAGAGCCCACACACTCAGATCTTAACCCCAGTGTGCAGAAAGGGTCAAAACGTGTTTTTCAGCAGAAATAAACATGTTTCTGCAAGTTTGGTCGACCCCATGTAAGTTATAGGGCAGTAACAGCACCCTTTTAAAAACGTGTTTTTCAGCCCGAAATAAACGCGTTTTTTCAGACAACTGAATCCCCATGTAACAGCAAAACTCAGAAGAGCCCACACACTCAGATCTTAACCCCATTGTGCAGAAAGGGTCAAAACGTGTTTTTCAGCAGAAATAAACATGTTTCTGCAAGTTTGGTCAACCCCATGTAAGTTATGGGGCAGTAACAGCACCCTTTTCAAAACGTGTTTTTCAGCCCGAAATAAACGCGTTTTTTCAGACAACTGAATCCCCATGTAACAGCAAGGCTCAGAAGAGCCCACACACTCAGATCTTAACACCAGTGTGCAGAAAGGGTCAAAACGTGTTTTTCAGCAGAAATAAACATGTTTCTGCAAGTTTGGTCAACCCCATGTAAGTTATGGGGCAGTAACAGCACCCTTTTCAAAACGTGTTTTTCAGCCCGAAATAAACGCGTTTTTTCAGACAACTGAATCCCCATGTAACAGCAAAACTCAGAAGAGCCCACACACTCAGATGTTAACCCCAGTGTGCAGAAAGGGTCAAAACGTGTTTTTCAGCAGAAATAAACATGTTTCTGCAAGTTTGGTCAACCCCATGTAAGTTATGAGGCAGTAACAGCACCCTTTTCAAAACGTGTTTTTCAGCCCGAAATAAACGCGTTTTTTCAGACAACTGAATCCCCATGTAACAGCAAAACTCAGAAGAGCCCACACACTCAGATCTTAACCCCAGTGTGCAGAAAGGGTCAAAACGTGTTTTTCAGCAGAAATAAACTTGTTTCTGCAAGTTTGGTCAACCCCATATAAGTTATGGGGCAGTAACAGCACCCTTTTCAAAACGTGTTTTTCAGCCCGAAATAAACGCGTTTTTTCACACAACTGAATCCCCATGTAACAGCAAAACTCAGAAGAGCCCACACACTCAAATCTTAACCCCACTGTGCAGAAAGGGTCAAAACGTGTTTTTCAGCAGAAATAAACATGTTTCTGCAAGTTTGGTCAACCCCATGTAAGTTATGGGGCAGTAACAGTACCCTTTTCAAAACGTGTTTTTCAGCCCGAAATAAACGCGTTTTTTCAGACAACTGAATCCCCATGTAACAGCAAGGCTCAGAAGAGCCCACACACTCAGATCTTAACCCCAGTGTGCAGAAAGTGTCAAAACGTGTTTTTCAGCAGAAATAAACATGTTTCTGCAAGTTTGGTCAACCCCATGTAAGTTATGGGGCAGTAACAGCACCCTTTTCAAAACGTGTTTTTCAGCCCGAAATAAACGCGTTTTTTCAGACAACTGAATCCCCATGTAACAGCAAAGCTCAGAAGAGCCCACACACTCAGATCTTAACCCCGGTGAGCAGAAAGGGTCAAAACGTGTTTTTCAGCAGAAATAAACATGTTTCTGCAAGTTTGGTCAACCCCATGTAAGTTATGGGGCAGTAACAGCACCCTTTTCAAAACTTTTTTTTCAGCCCGAAATAAACGCGTTTTTTCAGACAACTGAATCCCCATGTAACAGCAAGGCTCAGAAGAGCCCACACACTCAGATCTTAACCCCAGTGTGCAGAAAGTGTCAAAACGTGTTTTTCAGCAGAAATAAACATGTTTCTGCAAGTTTGGTCAACCCCATGTAAATTATGGGGCAGTAACAGCACCCTTTTCAAAACGTGTTTTTCAGCCCGAAATAAACGCGTTTTTTCAGACAACTGAATCCCCATGTAACAGCAAAACTCAGAAGAGCCCACACACTCAGATCTTAACCCCAGTGTGCAGAAAGGGTCAAAACGTGTTTTTCAGCAGAAATAAACATGTTTCTGCAAGTTTGGTCAACCCCATGTAAGTTATGGGGCAGTAACAGCACACTTTTCAAAACGTGTTTTTCAGCCCGAAATAAACGCGTTTTTTCAGACAACTGAATCCCCATGTAACAGCAAAACTCAGAAGAGCCCACACACTCAGATCTTAACCCCAGTGTGCAGAAAGGGTCAAAACATGTAATTCAGCAGAAATTAACATGTTTCTGCAAGTTTGGTCAACCCCATGTAAGTTATGGGGCAGTAACAGCACCCTTTTCAAAACGTGTTTTTCAGCCCGAAATAAACGCGTTTTTTCAGACAACTGAATCCCCATGTAACAGCAAAACTCAGAAGAGCCCACACACTCAGATCTTAACCCCAGTGAGCAGAAAGGGTCAAAACGTGTTTTTCAGCAGAAATAAACATGTTTCTGCAAGTTTGGTCAACCCCATGTAAGTTATGGGGCAGTAACAGCACCCTTTTCAAAACGTGTTTTTCAGCCCGAAATAAACGCGTTTTTTCAGACAACTGAATCCCCATGTAACAGCAAGGCTCAGAAGAGCCCACACACTCAGATCTTAACCCCAGTGTGCAGAAAGTGTCAAAACGTGTTTTTCAGCAGAAATAAACATGTTTCTGCAAGTTTGGTCAACCCCATGTAAGTTATGGGGCAGTAACAGCACCCTTTTCAAAACGTGTTTTTCAGCCCGAAATAAACGCGTTTTTTCAGACAACTGAATCCCCATGTAACAGCAAAACTCAGAAGAGCCCACACACTCAGATCTTAACCCCAGTGTGCAGAAAGGGTCAAAACGTGTTTTTCAGCAGAAATAAACATGTTTCTGCAAGTTTGGTCAACCCCATGTAAGTTATGGGGCAGTAACAGCACCCTTTTCAAAACGTGTTTTTCAGCCCGAAATAAACGCGTTTTTTCAGACAACTGAATCCCCATGTAACAGCAAGGCTCAGAAGAGCCCACACACTCAGATCTTAACCCCAGTGTGCAGAAAGTGTCAAAACGTGTTTTTCAGCAGAAATAAACATGTTTCTGCAAGTTTGGTCAACCCCATGTAAGTTATGGGGCAGTAACAGCACCCTTTTCAAAACGTGTTTTTCAACCCGAAATAAACGCGTTTTTTCAGACAACTGAATCCCCATGTAACAGCAAAGCTCAGAAGAGCCCACACACTCAGATCTTAACCCCAGTGAGCAGAAAGGGTCAAAACGTGTTTTTCAGCAGAAATAAACATGTTTCTGCAAGTTTGGTCAACCCCATGTAAGTTATGGGGCAGTAACAGCACCCTTTTCAAAACTTTTTTTTCAGCCCGAAATAAACGCGTTTTTTCAGACAACTGAATCCCCATGTAACAGCAAGGCTCAGAAGAGCCCACACACTCAGATCTTAACCCCAGTGTGCAGAAAGTGTCAAAACGTGTTTTTCAGCAGAAATAAACATGTTTCTGCAAGTTTGGTCAACCCCATGTAAGTTATGGGGCAGTAACAGCACCCTTTTCAAAACGTGTTTTTCAGCCCGAAATAAACGCGTTTTTTCAGACAACTGAATCCCCATGTAACAGCAAAACTCAGAAGAGCCCACACACTCAGATCTTAACCCCAGTGTGCAGAAAGGGTCAAAACGTGTTTTTCAGCAGAAATAAACATGTTTCTGCAAGTTTGGTCAACCCCATGTAAGTTATGGGGCAGTAACAGCACCCTTTTCAAAACGTGTTTTTCAGCCCGAAATAAACGCGTTTTTTCAGACAACTGAATCCCCATGTAACAGCAAGGCTCAGAAGAGCCCACACACTCAGATCTTAACCCCAGTGTGCAGAAAGTGTCAAAACGTGTTTTTCAGCAGAAATAAACATGTTTCTGCAAGTTTGGTCAACCCCATGTAAGTTATGGGGCAGTAACAGCACCCTTTTCAAAACGTGTTTTTCAGCCCGAAATAAACGCGTTTTTTCAGACAACTGAATCCCCATGTAACAGCAAGGCTCAGAAGAGCCCACACACTCAGATCTTAACCCCAGTGTGCAGAAAGTGTCAAAACGTGTTTTTCAGCAGAAATAAACATGTTTCTGCAAGTTTGGTCAACCCCATGTAAGTTATGGGGCAGTAACAGCACCCTTTTCAAAACGTGTTTTTCAGCCCGAAATAAACGCGTTTTTTCAGACAACTGAATCCCCATGTAACAGCAAAACTCAGAAGAGCCCACACACTCAGATCTTAACCCCAGTGTGCAGAAAGGGTCAAAACGTGTTTTTCAGCAGAAATAAACATGTTTCTGCAAGTTTGGTCGACCCCATGTAAGTTATAGGGCAGTAACAGCACCCTTTTAAAAACGTGTTTTTCAGCCCGAAATAAACGCGTTTTTTCAGACAACTGAATCCCCATGTAACAGCAAAACTCAGAAGAGCCCACACACTCAGATCTTAACCCCATTGTGCAGAAAGGGTCAAAACGTGTTTTTCAGCAGAAATAAACATGTTTCTGCAAGTTTGGTCAACCCCATGTAAGTTATGGGGCAGTAACAGCACCCTTTTCAAAACGTGTTTTTCAGCCCGAAATAAACGCGTTTTTTCAGACAACTGAATCCCCATGTAACAGCAAGGCTCAGAAGAGCCCACACACTCAGATCTTAACCCCAGTGTGCAGAAAGGGTCAAAACGTGTTTTTCAGCAGAAATAAACATGTTTCTGCAAGTTTGGTCAACCCCATGTAAGTTATGGGGCAGTAACAGCACCCTTTTCAAAACGTGTTTTTCAGCCCGAAATAAACGCGTTTTTTCAGACAACTGAATCCCCATGTAACAGCAAGGCTCAGAAGAGCCCACACACTCAGATCTTAACACCAGTGTGCAGAAAGGGTCAAAACGTGTTTTTCAGCAGAAATAAACATGTTTCTGCAAGTTTGGTCAACCCCATGTAAGTTATGGGGCAGTAACAGCACCCTTTTCAAAACGTGTTTTTCAGCCCGAAATAAACGCGTTTTTTCAGACAACTGAATCCCCATGTAACAGCAAAACTCAGAAGAGCCCACACACTCAGATGTTAACCCCAGTGTGCAGAAAGGGTCAAAACGTGTTTTTCAGCAGAAATAAACATGTTTCTGCAAGTTTGGTCAACCCCATGTAAGTTATGGGGCAGTAACAGCACCCTTTTCAAAACGTGTTTTTCAGCCCGAAATAAACGCGTTTTTTCAGACAACTGAATCCCCATGTAACAGCAAAACTCAGAAGAGCCCACACACTCAGATCTTAACCCCAGTGTGCAGAAAGGGTCAAAACGTGTTTTTCAGCAGAAATAAACTTGTTTCTGCAAGTTTGGTCAACCCCATATAAGTTATGGGGCAGTAACAGCACCCTTTTCAAAACGTGTTTTTCAGCCCGAAATAAACGCGTTTTTTCACACAACTGAATCCCCATGTAACAGCAAAACTCAGAAGAGCCCACACACTCAAATCTTAACCCCACTGTGCAGAAAGGGTCAAAACGTGTTTTTCAGCAGAAATAAACATGTTTCTGCAAGTTTGGTCAACCCCATGTAAGTTATGGGGCAGTAACAGCACCCTTTTCAAAACGTGTTTTTCAGCCCGAAATAAACGCGTTTTTTCAGACAACTGAATCCCCATGTAACAGCAAGGCTCAGAAGAGCCCACACACTCAGATCTTAACCCCAGTGTGCAGAAAGGGTCAAAACGTGTTTTTCAGCAGAAATAAACATGTTTCTGCAAGTTTGGTCAACCCCATGTAAGTTATGGGGCAGTAACAGCACCCTTTTCAAAACGTGTTTTTCAGCCCGAAATAAACGCGTTTTTTCAGACAACTGAATCCCCATGTAACAGCAAGGCTCAGAAGAGCCCACACACTCAGATCTTAACACCAGTGTGCAGAAAGGGTCAAAACGTGTTTTTCAGCAGAAATAAACATGTTTCTGCAAGTTTGGTCAACCCCATGTAAGTTATGGGGCAGTAACAGCACCCTTTTCAAAACGTGTTTTTCAGCCCGAAATAAACGCGTTTTTTCAGACAACTGAATCCCCATGTAACAGCAAAACTCAGAAGAGCCCACACACTCAGATGTTAACCCCAGTGTGCAGAAAGGGTCAAAACGTGTTTTTCAGCAGAAATAAACATGTTTCTGCAAGTTTGGTCAACCCCATGTAAGTTATGGGGCAGTAACAGCACCCTTTTCAAAACGTGTTTTTCAGCCCGAAATAAACGCGTTTTTTCAGACAACTGAATCCCCATGTAACAGCAAAACTCAGAAGAGCCCACACACTCAGATCTTAACCCCAGTGTGCAGAAAGGGTCAAAACGTGTTTTTCAGCAGAAATAAACTTGTTTCTGCAAGTTTGGTCAACCCCATATAAGTTATGGGGCAGTAACAGCACCCTTTTCAAAACGTGTTTTTCAGCCCGAAATAAACGCGTTTTTTCACACAACTGAATCCCCATGTAACAGCAAAACTCAGAAGAGCCCACACACTCAAATCTTAACCCCACTGTGCAGAAAGGGTCAAAACGTGTTTTTCAGCAGAAATAAACATGTTTCTGCAAGTTTGGTCAACCCCATGTAAGTTATGGGGCAGTAACAGCACCCTTTTCAAAACGTGTTTTTCAGCCCGAAATAAACGCGTTTTTTCAGACAACTGAATCCCCATGTAACAGCAAGGCTCAGAAGAGCCCACACACTCAGATCTTAACCCCAGTGTGCAGAAAGTGTCAAAACGTGTTTTTCAGCAGAAATAAACATGTTTCTGCAAGTTTGGTCAACCCCATGTAAGTTATGGGGCAGTAACAGCACCCTTTTCAAAACGTGTTTTTCAACCCGAAATAAACGCGTTTTTTCAGACAACTGAATCCCCATGTAACAGCAAAGCTCAGAAGAGCCCACACACTCAGATCTTAACCCCAGTGAGCAGAAAGGGTCAAAACGTGTTTTTCAGCAGAAATAAACATGTTTCTGCAAGTTTGGTCAACCCCATGTAAGTTATGGGGCAGTAACAGCACCCTTTTCAAAACTTTTTTTTCAGCCCGAAATAAACGCGTTTTTTCAGACAACTGAATCCCCATGTAACAGCAAAACTCAGAAGAGCCCACACACTCAGATCTTAACCCCAGTGTGCAGAAAGGGTCAAAACATGTTTTTCAGCAGAAATTAACATGTTTCTGCAAGTTTGGTCAACCCCATGTAAGTTATGGGGCAGTAACAGCACCCTTTTCAAAACGTGTTTTTCAGCCCGAAATAAACGCGTTTTTTCAGACAACTGAATGCCCATGTAACAGCAAAACTCAAAAGAGCCCACACACTCAGATCTTAACCCCAGTGTGCAGAAAGGGTCAAAACGTGTTTTTCAGCAGAAATAAACTTGTTTCTGCAAGTTTGGTCAACCCCATATAAGTTATGGGGCAGTAACAGCACCCTTTTCAAAACGTGTTTTTCAGCCCGAAATAAACGCGTTTTTTCACACAACTGAATCCCCATGTAACAGCAAAACTCAGAAGAGCCCACACACTCAAATCTTAACCCCACTGTGCAGAAAGGGTCAAAACGTGTTTTTCAGCAGAAATAAACATGTTTCTGCAAGTTTGGTCAACCCCATGTAAGTTATGGGGCAGTAACAGCACCCTTTTCAAAACGTGTTTTTCAGCCCGAAATAAACGCGTTTTTACAGACAACTGAATCCCCATGTAACAGCAAGGCTCAGAAGAGCCCACACACTCAGATCTTAACCCCAGTGTGCAGAAAGTGTCAAAACGTGTTTTTCAGCAGAAATAAACATGTTTCTGCAAGTTTGGTCAACCCCATGTAAGTTATGGGGCAGTAACAGCACCCTTTTCAAAACGTGTTTTTCAGCCCGAAATAAACGCGTTTTTTCAGACAACTGAATCCCCATGTAACAGCAAAGCTCAGAAGAGCCCACACACTCAGATCTTAACCCCAGTGTGCAGAAAGGGTCAAAACGTGTTTTTCAGCAGAAATAAACATGTTTCTGCAAGTTTGGTCAACCCCATGTAAGTTATGGGGCAGTAACAGCACACTTTTCAAAACGTGTTTTTCAGCCCGAAATAAACGCGTTTTTTCAGACAACTGAATCCCCATGTAACAGCAAAACTCAGAAGAGCCCACACACTCAGATCTTAACCCCAGTGTGCAGAAAGGGTCAAAACATGTTTTTCAGCAGAAATTAACATGTTTCTGCAAGTTTGGTCAACCCCATGTAAGTTATGGGGCAGTAACAGCACCCTTTTCAAAACGTGTTTTTCAGCCCGAAATAAACGCGTTTTTTCAGACAACTGAATCCCCATGTAACAGCAAAACTCAGAAGAGCCCACACACTCAGATCTTAACCCCAGTGTGCAGAAAGGGTCAAAACGTGTTTTTCAGCAGAAATAAACTTGTTTCTGCAAGTTTGGTCAACCCCATGTAAGTTATGGGGCAGTAACAGCACCCTTTTCAAAACGTGTTTTTCAGCCCGAAATAAACGCGTTTTTTCAGACAACTGAATCCCCATGTA
The DNA here is from genome assembly GCF_059453375.1 of Lepisosteus platostomus. Lineage (NCBI taxonomy): Eukaryota > Metazoa > Chordata > Actinopteri > Semionotiformes > Lepisosteidae > Lepisosteus > Lepisosteus platostomus. The sequence goes on along the minus strand of NC_142625.1, from coordinate 8,837,972 downwards.
ACAGCAAGGCTCAGAAGAGCCCACACACTCAGATCTTAACTCCAGTGTGCAGAAAGTGTCAAAACGTGTTTTTCAGCAGAAATAAACATGTTTCTGCAAGTTTGGTCAACCCCATGTAAGTTATGGGGCAGTAACAGCACCCTTTTCAAAACGTGTTTTTCAGCCCGAAATAAACGCGTTTTTTCAGACAACTGAATCCCCATGTAACAGCAAAACTCAGAAGAGCCCACACACTCAGATCTTAACCCCAGTGTGCAGAAAGGGTCAAAACGTGTTTTTCAGCAGAAATAAACATGTTTCTGCAAGTTTGGTCGACCCCATGTAAGTTATAGGGCAGTAACAGCACCCTTTTAAAAACGTGTTTTTCAGCCCGAAATAAACGCGTTTTTTCAGACAACTGAATCCCCATGTAACAGCAAAACTCAGAAGAGCCCACACACTCAGATCTTAACCCCATTGTGCAGAAAGGGTCAAAACGTGTTTTTCAGCAGAAATAAACATGTTTCTGCAAGTTTGGTCAACCCCATGTAAGTTATGGGGCAGTAACAGCACCCTTTTCAAAACGTGTTTTTCAGCCCGAAATAAACGCGTTTTTTCAGACAACTGAATCCCCATGTAACAGCAAGGCTCAGAAGAGCCCACACACTCAGATCTTAACACCAGTGTGCAGAAAGGGTCAAAACGTGTTTTTCAGCAGAAATAAACATGTTTCTGCAAGTTTGGTCAACCCCATGTAAGTTATGGGGCAGTAACAGCACCCTTTTCAAAACGTGTTTTTCAGCCCGAAATAAACGCGTTTTTTCAGACAACTGAATCCCCATGTAACAGCAAAACTCAGAAGAGCCCACACACTCAGATGTTAACCCCAGTGTGCAGAAAGGGTCAAAACGTGTTTTTCAGCAGAAATAAACATGTTTCTGCAAGTTTGGTCAACCCCATGTAAGTTATGGGGCAGTAACAGCACCCTTTTCAAAACGTGTTTTTCAGCCCGAAATAAACGCGTTTTTTCAGACAACTGAATCCCCATGTAACAGCAAAACTCAGAAGAGCCCACACACTCAGATCTTAACCCCAGTGTGCAGAAAGGGTCAAAACGTGTTTTTCAGCAGAAATAAACATGTTTCTGCAAGTTTGGTCAACCCCATGTAAGTTATGGGGCAGTAACAGCACCCTTTTCAAAACTTTTTTTTCAGCCCGAAATAAACGCGTTTTTTCAGACAACTGAATCCCCATGTAACAGCAAGGCTCAGAAGAGCCCACACACTCAGATCTTAACCCCAGTGTGCAGAAAGTGTCAAAACGTGTTTTTCAGCAGAAATAAACATGTTTCTGCAAGTTTGGTCAACCCCATGTAAATTATGGGGCAGTAACAGCACCCTTTTCAAAACGTGTTTTTCAGCCCGAAATAAACGCGTTTTTTCAGACAACTGAATCCCCATGTAACAGCAAAACTCAGAAGAGCCCACACACTCAGATCTTAACCCCAGTGTGCAGAAAGGGTCAAAACGTGTTTTTCAGCAGAAATAAACATGTTTCTGCAAGTTTGGTCAACCCCATGTAAGTTATGGGGCAGTAACAGCACACTTTTCAAAACGTGTTTTTCAGCCCGAAATAAACGCGTTTTTTCAGACAACTGAATCCCCATGTAACAGCAAAACTCAGAAGAGCCCACACACTCAGATCTTAACCCCAGTGTGCAGAAAGGGTCAAAACATGTAATTCAGCAGAAATTAACATGTTTCTGCAAGTTTGGTCAACCCCATGTAAGTTATGGGGCAGTAACAGCACCCTTTTCAAAACGTGTTTTTCAGCCCGAAATAAACGCGTTTTTTCAGACAACTGAATGCCCATGTAACAGCAAAACTCAGAAGAGCCCACACACTCAGATCTTAACCCCAGTGTGCAGAAAGGGTCAAAACGTGTTTTTCAGCAGAAATAAACTTGTTTCTGCAAGTTTGGTCAACCCCATATAAGTTATGGGGCAGTAACAGCACCCTTTTCAAAACGTGTTTTTCAGCCCGAAATAAACGCGTTTTTTCACACAACTGAATCCCCATGTAACAGCAAAACTCAGAAGAGCCCACACACTCAAATCTTAACCCCACTGTGCAGAAAGGGTCAAAACGTGTTTTTCAGCAGAAATAAACATGTTTCTGCAAGTTTGGTCAACCCCATGTAAGTTATGGGGCAGTAACAGCACCCTTTTCAAAACGTGTTTTTCAGCCCGAAATAAACGCGTTTTTTCAGACAACTGAATCCCCATGTAACAGCAAGGCTCAGAAGAGCCCACACACTCAGATCTTAACTCCAGTGTGCAGAAAGTGTCAAAACGTGTTTTTCAGCAGAAATAAACATGTTTCTGCAAGTTTGGTCAACCCCATGTAAGTTATGGGGCAGTAACAGCACCCTTTTCAAAACGTGTTTTTCAGCCCGAAATAAACACGTTTTTTCAGACAACTGAATCCCCATGTAACAGCAAGGCTCAGAAGAGCCCTCACACTCAGATCTTAACCCCAGTGTGCAGAAAGTGTCAAAACGTGTTTTTCAGCAGAAATAAACATGTTTCTGCAAGTTTGGTCAACCCCATGTAAGTTATGGGGCAGTAACAGCACCCTTTTCAAAACGTGTTTTTCAGCCCGAAATAAACGCGTTTTTTCAGACAACTGAATCCCCATGTAACAGCAAAACTCAGAAGAGCCCACACACTCAGATCTTAACCCCAGTGTGCAGAAAGGGTCAAAACGTGTTTTTCAGCAGAAATAAACATGTTTCTGCAAGTTTGGTCAACCCCATGTAAGTTATAGGGCAGTAACAGCTCCCTTTTAAAAACGTGTTTTTCAGCCCGAAATAAACGCGTTTTTTCAGACAACTGAATCCCCATGTAACAGCAAAACTCAGAAGAGCCCACACACTCAGATCTTAACCCCAGTGTGCAGAAAGGGTCAAAACGTGTTTTTCAGCAGAAATAAACATGTTTCTGCAAGTTTGGTCAACCCCATGTAAGTTATAGGGCAGTAACAGCACCCTTTTAAAAACGTGTTTTTCAGCCCGAAATAAACGCGTTTTTTCAGACAACTGAATCCCCATGTAACAGCAAAACTCAGAAGAGCCCACACACTCAGATCTTAACCCCAGTGTGCAGAAAGGGTCAAAACGTGTTTTTCAGCAGAAATAAACATGTTTCTGCAAGTTTGGTCAACCCCATGTAAGTTATGGGGCAGTAACAGCACCCTTTTCAAAACGTGTTTTTCAGCCCGAAATAAACGCGTTTTTTCAGAAAACTGAATCCCCATGTAACAGCAAAACTCAGAAGAGCCCACACACTCAGATTTTAACCCCAGTGTGCAGAAAGGGTCAAAACGTGTTTTTCAGCAGAAATAAACATGTTTCTGCAAGTTTGGTCAACCCCATGTAAGTTATGGGGCAGTAACAGCACACTTTTCAAAACGTGTTTTTCAGCCCGAAATAAACGCGTTTTTTCAGACAACTGAATCCCCATGTAACAGCAAAACTCAGAAGAGCCCACACACTCAGATCTTAACCCCAGTGTGCAGAAAGGGTCAAAACGTTTTTTTCAGCAGAAATAAACTTGTTTCTGCAAGTTTGGTCAACCCCATGTAAGTTATGGGGCAGTAACAGCACCCTTTTCAAAACGTGTTTTTCAGCCCGAAATAAACGCGTTTTTTCAGACAACTGAATCCCCATGTAACAGCAAAACTCAGAAGAGCCCACACACTCAGATCTTAATCCCAGTGTGCTGAAAGGGTCAAAACGTGTTTTTCAGCAGAAATAAACATGTTTCTGCAAGTTTGGTCGACCCCATGTAAGTTATAGGGCAGTAACAGCACCCTTTTAAAAACGTGTTTTTCAGCCCGAAATAAACGCGTTTTTTCAGACAACTGAATCCCCATGTAACAGCAAAACTCAGAAGAGCCCACACACTCAGATCTTAACCCCAGTGTGCAGAAAGGGTCAAAACGTGTTTTTCAGCAGAAATAAACATGTTTCTGCAAGTTTGGTCAACCCCATGTAAGTTATGGGGCAGTAACAGCACCCTTTTCAAAACGTGTTTTTCAGCCCGAAATAAACGCGTTTTTTCAGACAACCGAATCCCCATGTAACAGCAAAACTCAGAAGAGCCCACACACTCAGATCTTAACCCCAGTGTGCAGAAAGGGTCAAAACGTGTTTTTCAGCAGAAATAAACATGTTTCTGCAAGTTTGGTCAACCCCATGTAAGTTATGGGGCAGTAACAGCACCCTTTTCAAAACGTGTTTTTCAGCCCGAAATAAACGCGTTTTTTCAGACAACTGAATCCCCATGTAACAGCAAGGCTCAGAAGAGCCCACACACTCAGATCTTAACCCCAGTGTGCAGAAAGTGTCAAAACGTGTTTTTCAGCAGAAATAAACATGTTTCTGCAAGTTTGGTCAACCCCATGTAAGTTATGGGGCAGTAACAGCACCCTTTTCAAAACGTGTTTTTCAGCCCGAAATAAACGCGTTTTTTCAGACAACTGAATCCCCATGTAACAGCAAAACTCAGAAGAGCCCACACACTCAGATCTTAACCCCAGTGTGCAGAAAGGGTCAAAACGTGTTTTTCAGCAGAAATAAACATGTTTCTGCAAGTTTGGTCGACCCCATGTAAGTTATAGGGCAGTAACAGCACCCTTTTAAAAACGTGTTTTTCAGCCCGAAATAAACGCGTTTTTTCAGACAACTGAATCCCCATGTAACAGCAAAACTCAGAAGAGCCCACACACTCAGATCTTAACCCCAGTGTGCAGAAAGGGTCAAAACGTGTTTTTCAGCAGAAATAAACATGTTTCTGCAAGTTTGGTCAACCCCATGTAAGTTATGGGGCAGTAACAGCACCCTTTTCAAAACGTGTTTTTCAGCCCGAAATAAACACATTTTTTCAGAAAACTGAATCCCCATGTAACAGCAAAACTCAGAAGAGCCCACACACTCAGATCTTAACCCCAGTGTGCAGAAAGGGTCAAAACGTGTTTTTCAGCAGAAATAAACATGTTTCTGCAAGTTTGGTCAACCCCATGTAAGTTATGGGGCAGTAACAGCACACTTTTCAAAACGTGTTTTTCAGCCCGAAATAAACGCGTTTTTTCAGACAACTGAATCCCCATGTAACAGCAAAACTCAGAAGAGCCCACACACTCAGATCTTAACCCCAGTGTGCAGAAAGGGTCAAAACGTGTTTTTCAGCAGAAATAAACTTGTTTCTGCAAGTTTGGTCAACCCCATGTAAGTTATGGGGCAGTAACAGCACCCTTTTCAAAACGTGTTTTTCAGCCCGAAATAAACGCGTTTTTTCAGACAACTGAATCCCCATGTAACAGCAAGGCTCAGAAGAGCCCACACACTCAGATCTTAACCCCAGTGTGCAGAAAGGGTCAAAACGTGTTTTTCAGCAGAAATAAACATGTTTCTGCAAGTTTGGTCAACCCCATGTAAGTTATGGGGCAGTAACAGCACCCTTTTCAAAACGTGTTTTTCAGCCCGAAATAAACGCGTTTTTTCAGACAACTGAATCCCCATGTAACAGCAAGGCTCAGAAGAGCCCACACACTCAGATCTTAACCCCAGTGTGCAGAAAGGGTCAAAACGTGTTTTTCAGCAGAAATAAACTTGTTTCTGCAAGTTTGGTCAACCCCATATAAGTTATGGGGCAGTAACAGCACCCTTTTCAAAACGTGTTTTTCAGCCCGAAATAAACGCGTTTTTTCACACAACTGAATCCCCATGTAACAGCAAAACTCAGAAGAGCCCACACACTCAAATCTTAACCCCACTGTGCAGAAAGGGTCAAAACGTGTTTTTCAGCAGAAATAAACATGTTTCTGCAAGTTTGGTCAACCCCATGTAAGTTATGGGGCAGTAACAGTACCCTTTTCAAAACGTGTTTTTCAGCCCGAAATAAACGCGTTTTTTCAGACAACTGAATCCCCATGTAACAGCAAGGCTCAGAAGAGCCCACACACTCAGATCTTAACCCCAGTGTGCAGAAAGTGTCAAAACGTGTTTTTCAGCAGAAATAAACATGTTTCTGCAAGTTTGGTCAACCCCATGTAAGTTATGGGGCAGTAACAGCACCCTTTTCAAAACGTGTTTTTCAGCCCGAAATAAACGCGTTTTTTCAGACAACTGAATCCCCATGTAACAGCAAAGCTCAGAAGAGCCCACACACTCAGATCTTAACCCCAGTGAGCAGAAAGGGTCAAAACGTGTTTTTCAGCAGAAATAAACATGTTTCTGCAAGTTTGGTCAACCCCATGTAAGTTATGGGGCAGTAACAGCACCCTTTTCAAAACTTTTTTTTCAGCCCGAAATAAACGCGTTTTTTCAGACAACTGAATCCCCATGTAACAGCAAGGCTCAGAAGAGCCCACACACTCAGATCTTAACCCCAGTGTGCAGAAAGTGTCAAAACGTGTTTTTCAGCAGAAATAAACATGTTTCTGCAAGTTTGGTCAACCCCATGTAAATTATGGGGCAGTAACAGCACCCTTTTCAAAACGTGTTTTTCAGCCCGAAATAAACGCGTTTTTTCAGACAACTGAATCCCCATGTAACAGCAAAACTCAGAAGAGCCCACACACTCAGATCTTAACCCCAGTGTGCAGAAAGGGTCAAAACGTGTTTTTCAGCAGAAATAAACATGTTTCTGCAAGTTTGGTCAACCCCATGTAAGTTATGGGGCAGTAACAGCACACTTTTCAAAACGTGTTTTTCAGCCCGAAATAAACGCGTTTTTTCAGACAACTGAATCCCCATGTAACAGCAAAACTCAGAAGAGCCCACACACTCAGATCTTAACCCCAGTGTGCAGAAAGGGTCAAAACATGTAATTCAGCAGAAATTAACATGTTTCTGCAAGTTTGGTCAACCCCATGTAAGTTATGGGGCAGTAACAGCACCCTTTTCAAAACGTGTTTTTCAGCCCGAAATAAACGCGTTTTTTCAGACAACTGAATGCCCATGTAACAGCAAAACTCAGAAGAGCCCACACACTCAGATCTTAACCCCAGTGTGCAGAAAGGGTCAAAACGTGTTTTTCAGCAGAAATAAACTTGTTTCTGCAAGTTTGGTCAACCCCATATAAGTTATGGGGCAGTAACAGCACCCTTTTCAAAACGTGTTTTTCAGCCCGAAATAAACGCGTTTTTTCACACAACTGAATCCCCATGTAACAGCAAAACTCAGAAGAGCCCACACAGTCAAATCTTAACCCCACTGTGCAGAAAGGGTCAAAACGTGTTTTTCAGCAGAAATAAACATGTTTCTGCAAGTTTGGTCAACCCCATGTAAGTTATGGGGCAGTAACAGCACCCTTTTCAAAACGTGTTTTTCAGCCCGAAATAAACGCGTTTTTACAGACAACTGAATCCCCATGTAACAGCAAGGCTCAGAAGAGCCCACACACTCAGATCTTAACCCCAGTGTGCAGAAAGGGTCAAAACGTGTTTTTCAGCAGAAATAAACATGTTTCTGCAAGTTTGGTCAACCCCATGTAAGTTATGGGGCAGTAACAGCACCCTTTTCAAAACGTGTTTTTCAGCCCGAAATAAACGCTTTTTTCAGACAACTGAATCCCCATGTAACAGCAAAACTCAGAAGAGCCCACACACTCAGATCTTAACCCCAGTGAGCAGAAAGGGTCAAAACGTGTTTTTCAGCAGAAATAAACATGTTTCTGCAAGTTTGGTCAACCCCATGTAAGTTATGGGGCAGTAACAGCACCCTTTTCAAAACGTGTTTTTCAGCCCGAAATAAACGCGTTTTTTCAGACAACTGAATCCCCATGTAACAGCAAGGCTCAGAAGAGCCCACACACTCAGATCTTAACCCCAGTGTGCAGAAAGTGTCAAAACGTGTTTTTCAGCAGAAATAAACAAGTTTCTGCAAGTTTGGTCAACCCCATGTAAGTTATGGGGCAGTAACAGCACCCTTTTCAAAACGTGTTTTTCAGCCCGAAATAAACGCGTTTTTTCAGACAACTGAATCCCCATGTAACAGCAAAACTCAGAAGAGCCCACACACTCAGATCTTAACCCCAGTGTGCAGAAAGGGTCAAAACGTGTTTTTCAGCAGAAATAAACATGTTTCTGCAAGTTTGGTCAACCCCATGTAAGTTATAGGGCAGTAACAGCACCCTTTTAAAAACGTGTTTTTCAGCCCGAAATAAACGCGTTTTTTCAGACAACTGAATCCCCATGTAACAGCAAAACTCAGAAGAGCCCACACACTCAGATCTTAACCCCAGTGTGCAGAAAGGGTCAAAACGTGTTTTTCAGCAGAAATAAACATGTTTCTGCAAGTTTGGTCAACCCCATGTAAGTTATGGGGCAGTAACAGCACCCTTTTCAAAACGTGTTTTTCAGCCCGAAATAAACGCGTTTTTTCAGACAACTGAATCCCCATGTAACAGCAAAACTCAGAAGAGCCCACACACTCAGATCTTAACCCCAGTGTGCAGAAAGGGTCAAAATGTGTTTTTCAGCAGAAATAAACATGTTTCTGCAAGTTTGGTCAACCCCATGTAAGTTATGGGGCAGTAACAGCACCCTTTTCAAAACGTGTTTTTCAGCCCGAAATAAACGCGTTTTTTCAGAAAACTGAATCCCCATGTAACAGCAAAACTCAGAAGAGCCCACACACTCAGATTTTAACCCCAGTGTGCAGAAAGGGTCAAAACGTGTTTTTCAGCAGAAATAAACATGTTTCTGCAAGTTTGGTCAACCCCATGTAAGTTATGGGGCAGTAACAGCACACTTTTCAAAACGTGTTTTTCAGCCCGAAATAAACGCGTTTTTTCAGACAACTGAATCCCCATGTAACAGCAAAACTCAGAAGAGCCCACACACTCAGATCTTAACCCCAGTGTGCAGAAAGGGTCAAAACGTTTTTTTCAGCAGAAATAAACTTGTTTCTGCAAGTTTGGTCAACCCCATGTAAGTTATGGGGCAGTAACAGCACCCTTTTCAAAACGTGTTTTTCAGCCCGAAATAAACGCGTTTTTTCAGACAACTGAATCCCCATGTAACAGCAAAACTCAGAAGAGCCCACACACTCAGATCTTAATCCCAGTGTGCTGAAAGGGTCAAAACGTGTTTTTCAGCAGAAATAAACATGTTTCTGCAAGTTTGGTCGACCCCATGTAAGTTATAGGGCAGTAACAGCACCCTTTTAAAAACGTGTTTTTCAGCCCGAAATAAACGCGTTTTTTCAGACAACTGAATCCCCATGTAACAGCAAAACTCAGAAGAGCCCACACACTCAGATCTTAACCCCAGTGTGCAGAAAGGGTCAAAACGTGTTTTTCAGCAGAAATAAACATGTTTCTGCAAGTTTGGTCAACCCCATGTAAGTTATGGGGCAGTAACAGCACCCTTTTCAAAACGTGTTTTTCAGCCCGAAATAAACGCGTTTTTTCAGACAACCGAATCCCCATGTAACAGCAAAACTCAGAAGAGCCCACACACTCAGATCTTAACCCCAGTGTGCAGAAAGGGTCAAAACGTGTTTTTCAGCAGAAATAAACATGTTTCTGCAAGTTTGGTCAACCCCATGTAAGTTATGGGGCAGTAACAGCACCCTTTTCAAAACGTGTTTTTCAGCCCGAAATAAACGCGTTTTTTCAGACAACTGAATCCCCATGTAACAGCAAGGCTCAGAAGAGCCCACACACTCAGATCTTAACCCCAGTGTGCAGAAAGTGTCAAAACGTGTTTTTCAGCAGAAATAAACATGTTTCTGCAAGTTTGGTCAACCCCATGTAAGTTATGGGGCAGTAACAGCACCCTTTTCAAAACGTGTTTTTCAGCCCGAAATAAACGCGTTTTTTCAGACAACTGAATCCCCATGTAACAGCAAAACTCAGAAGAGCCCACACACTCAGATCTTAACCCCAGTGTGCAGAAAGGGTCAAAACGTGTTTTTCAGCAGAAATAAACATGTTTCTGCAAGTTTGGTCGACCCCATGTAAGTTATAGGGCAGTAACAGCACCCTTTTAAAAACGTGTTTTTCAGCCCGAAATAAACGCGTTTTTTCAGACAACTGAATCCCCATGTAACAGCAAAACTCAGAAGAGCCCACACACTCAGATCTTAACCCCAGTGTGCAGAAAGGGTCAAAACGTGTTTTTCAGCAGAAATAAACATGTTTCTGCAAGTTTGGTCAACCCCATGTAAGTTATGGGGCAGTAACAGCACCCTTTTCAAAACGTGTTTTTCAGCCCGAAATAAACACGTTTTTTCAGAAAACTGAATCCCCATGTAACAGCAAAACTCAGAAGAGCCCACACACTCAGATCTTAACCCCAGTGTGCAGAAAGGGTTAAAACGTGTTTTTCAGCAGAAATAAACATGTTTCTGCAAGTTTGGTCAACCCCATGTAAGTTATGGGGCAGTAACAGCACACTTTTCAAAACGTGTTTTTCAGCCCGAAATAAACGCGTTTTTTCAGACAACTGAATCCCCATGTAACAGCAAAACTCAGAAGAGCCCACACACTCAGATCTTAACCCCAGTGTGCAGAAAGGGTCAAAACGTGTTTTTCAGCAGAAATAAACTTGTTTCTGCAAGTTTGGTCAACCCCATGTAAGTTATGGGGCAGTAACAGCACCCTTTTCAAAACGTGTTTTTCAGCCCGAAATAAACGCGTTTTTTCACACAACTGAATCCCCATGTAACAGCAAGGCTCAGAAGAGCCCACACACTCAGATCTTAACCCCAGTGTGCAGAAAGGGTCAAAACGTGTTTTTCAGCAGAAATAAACATGTTTCTGCAAGTTTGGTCAACCCCATGTAAGTTATGGGGCAGTAACAGCACCCTTTTCAAAACGTGTTTTTCAGCCCGAAATAAACGCGTTTTTTCAGACAACTGAATCCCCATGTAACAGCAAGGCTCAGAAGAGCCCACACACTCAGATCTTAACCCCAGTGTGCAGAAAGGGTCAAAACGTGTTTTTCAGCAGAAATAAACTTGTTTCTGCAAGTTTGGTCAACCCCATATAAGTTATGGGGCAGTAACAGCACCCTTTTCAAAACGTGTTTTTCAGCCCGAAATAAACGCGTTTTTTCACACAACTGAATCCCCATGTAACAGCAAAACTCAGAAGAGCCCACACACTCAAATCTTAACCCCACTGTGCAGAAAGGGTCAAAACGTGTTTTTCAGCAGAAATAAACATGTTTCTGCAAGTTTGGTCAACCCCATGTAAGTTATGGGGCAGTAACAGCACCCTTTTCAAAACGTGTTTTTCAGCCCGAAATAAACGCGTTTTTACAGACAACTGAATCCCCATGTAACAGCAAGGCTCAGAAGAGCCCACACACTCAGATCTTAACCCCAGTGTGCAGAAAGGGTCAAAACGTGTTTTTCAGCAGAAATAAACATGTTTCTGCAAGTTTCGTCAACCCCATGTAAGTTATGGGGCAGTAACAGCACCCTTTTCAAAACGTGTTTTTCAGCCCGAAATAAACGCGTTTTTTCAGACAACTGAATCCCCATGTAACAGCAAGGCTCAGAAGAGCCCACACACTCAGATCTTAACCCCAGTGTGCAGAAAGTGTCAAAACGTGTTTTTCAGCAGAAATAAACATGTTTCTGCAAGTTTGGTCAACCCCATGTAAGTTATGGGGCAGTAACAGCACCCTTTTCAAAACGTGTTTTTCAGCCCGAAATAAACGCGTTTTTTCAGACAACTGAATCCCCATGTAACAGCAAAACTCAGAAGAGCCCACACACTCAGATCTTAACCCCAGTGTGCAGAAAGGGTCAAAACGTGTTTTTCAGCAGAAATAAACATGTTTCTGCAAGTTTGGTCAACCCCATGTAAGTTATAGGGCAGTAACAGCACCCTTTTAAAAACGTGTTTTTCAGCCCGAAATAAACGCGTTTTTTCAGACAACTGAATCCCCATGTAACAGCAAAACTCAGAAGAGCCCACACACTCAGATCTTAACCCCAGTGTGCAGAAAGGGTCAAAACGTGTTTTTCAGCAGAAATAAACATGTTTCTGCAAGTTTGGTCAACCCCATGTAAGTTATGGGGCAGTAACAGCACCCTTTTCAAAACGTGTTTTTCAGCCCGAAATAAACGCGTTTTTTCAGACAACTGAATCCCCATGTAACAGCAAGGCTCAGAAGAGCCCACACACTCAGATCTTAACCCCAGTGTGCAGAAAGGGTCAAAACGTGTTTTTCAGCAGAAATAAACTTGTTTCTGCAAGTTTTGTCAACCCCATGTAAGTTATGGGGCAGTAACAGCACCCTTTTCAAAACGTGTTTTTCAGCCCGAAATAAACGCGTTTTTTCAGACAACTGAATCCCCATGTAACAGCAAAACTCAGAAGAGCCCACACACTCAGATCTTAACCCCAGTGTGCTGAAAGGGTCAAAACGTGTTTTTCAGCAGAAATAAACATGTTTCTGCAAGTTTGGTCGACCCCATGTAAGTTATAGGGCAGTAACAGCACCCTTTTAAAAACGTGTTTTTCAGCCCGAAATAAACGCGTTTTTTCAGACAACTGAATCCCCATGTAACAGCAAAACTCAGAAGAGCCCACACACTCAGATCTTAACCCCAGTGTGCAGAAAGGGTCAAAACGTGTTTTTCAGCAGAAATAAACATGTTTCTGCAAGTTTGGTCAACCCCATGTAAGTTATGGGGCAGTAACAGCACCCTTTTCAAAACGTGTTTTTCAGCCCGAAATAAACGCGTTTTTTCAGACAACCGAATCCCCATGTAACAGCAAAACTCAGAAGAGCCCACACACTCAGATCTTAACCCCAGTGTGCAGAAAGGGTCAAAACGTGTTTTTCAGCAGAAATAAACATGTTTCTGCAAGTTTGGTCAACCCCATGTAAGTTATGGGGCAGTAACAGCACCCTTTTCAAAACGTGTTTTTCAGCCCGAAATAAACGCGTTTTTTCAGACAACTGAATCCCCATGTAACAGCAAGGCTCAGAAGAGCCCACACACTCAGATCTTAACCCCAGTGTGCAGAAAGTGTCAAAACGTGTTTTTCAGCAGAAATAAACATGTTTCTGCAAGTTTGGTCAACCCCATGTAAGTTATGGGGCAGTAACAGCACCCTTTTCAAAACGTGTTTTTCAGCCCGAAATAAACGCGTTTTTTCAGACAACTGAATCCCCATGTAACAGCAAAACTCAGAAGAGCCCACACACTCAGATCTTAACCCCAGTGTGCAGAAAGGGTCAAAACGTGTTTTTCAGCAGAAATAAACATGTTTCTGCAAGTTTGGTCGACCCCATGTAAGTTATAGGGCAGTAACAGCACCCTTTTAAAAACGTGTTTTTCAGCCCGAAATAAACGCGTTTTTTCAGACAACTGAATCCCCATGTAACAGCAAAACTCAGAAGAGCCCACACACTCAGATCTTAACCCCAGTGTGCAGAAAGGGTCAAAACTTGTTTTTCAGCAGAAATAAACATGTTTCTGCAAGTTTGGTCAACCCCATGTAAGTTATGGGGCAGTAACAGCACCCTTTTCAAAACGTGTTTTTCAGCCCGAAATAAACACGTTTTTTCAGAAAACTGAATCCCCATGTAACAGCAAAACTCAGAAGAGCCCACACACTCAGATCTTAACCCCAGTGTGCAGAAAGGGTCAAAACGTGTTTTTCAGCAGAAATAAACTTGTTTCTGCAAGTTTGGTCAACCCCATGTAAGTTATGGGGCAGTAACAGCACCCTTTTCAAAACGTGTTTTTCAGCCCGAAATAAACGCGTTTTTTCAGACAACTGAATCCCCATGTAACAGCAAGGCTCAGAAGAGCCCACACACTCAGATCTTAACCCCATTGTGCAGAAAGGGTCAAAACGTGTTTTTCAGCAGAAATAAACATGTTTCTGCAAGTTTGGTCAACCCCATGTAAGTTATGAGGCAGTAACAGCACCCTTTTCAAAACTTTTTTTTCAGCCCGAAATAAACGCGTTTTTTCAGACAACTGAATCCCCATGTAACAGCAAGGCTCAGAAGAGCCCACACACTCAGATCTTAACCCCAGTGTGCAGAAAGGGTCAAAACGTGTTTTTCAGCAGAAATAAACATGTTTCTGCAAGTTTGGTCAACCCCTTGTAAGTTATGGGGCAGTAACAGCACCCTTTTCAAAACGTGTTTTTCAGCCCGAAATAAACGCGTTTTTTCAGACAACTGAATCCCCATGTAACAGCAAAACTCAGAAGAGCCCACACACTCAGATCTTAACCCCAGTGTGCAGAAAGTGTCAAAACGTGTTTTTCAGCAGAAATAAACATGTTTCTGCAAGTTTGGTCAACCCCATGTAAGTTATGGGGCAGTAACAGCACCCTTTTCAAAACGTGTTTTTCAGCCCGAAATAAACGCGTTTTTTCAGACAACTGAATCCCCATGTAACAGCAAAACTCAGAAGAGCCCACACACTCAGATCTTAACCCCAGTGTGCAGAAAGGGTCAAAACGTGTTTTTCAGCAGAAATAAACATGTTTCTGCAAGTTTGGTCGACCCCATGTAAGTTATAGGGCAGTAACAGCACCCTTTTAAAAACGTGTTTTTCAGCCCGAAATAAACGCGTTTTTTCAGACAACTGAATCCCCATGTAACAGCAAAACTCAGAAGAGCCCACACACTCAGATCTTAACCCCAGTGTGCAGAAAGGGTCAAAACGTGTTTTTCAGCAGAAATAAACATGTTTCTGCAAGTTTGGTCAACCCCATGTAAGTTATGGGGCAGTAACAGCACCCTTTTCAAAACGTGTTTTTCAGCCCGAAATAAACGCGTTTTTTCAGACAACCGAATCCCCATGTAACAGCAAAACTCAGAAGAGCCCACACACTCAGATCTTAACCCCAGTGTGCAGAAAGGGTCAAAACGTGTTTTTCAGCAGAAATAAACATGTTTCTGCAAGTTTGGTCAACCCCATGTAAGTTATGGGGCAGTAACAGCACCCTTTTCAAAACGTGTTTTTCAGCCCGAAATAAACGCGTTTTTTCAGACAACTGAATCCCCATGTAACAGCAAGGCTCAGAAGAGCCCACACACTCAGATCTTTACCCCAGTGTGCAGAAAGTGTCAAAACGTGTTTTTCAGCAGAAATAAACATGTTTCTGCAAGTTTGGTCAACCCCATGTAAGTTATGGGGCAGTAACAGCACCCTTTTCAAAACGTGTTTTTCAGCCCGAAATAAACGCGTTTTTTCAGACAACTGAATCCCCATGTAACAGCAAAACTCAGAAGAGCCCACACACTCAGATCTTAACCCCAGTGTGCAGAAAGGGTCAAAACGTGTTTTTCAGCAGAAATAAACATGTTTCTGCAAGTTTGGTCGACCCCATGTAAGTTATAGGGCAGTAACAGCACCCTTTTAAAAACGTGTTTTTCAGCCCGAAATAAACGCGTTTTTTCAGACAACTGAATCCCCATGTAACAGCAAAACTCAGAAGAGCCCACACACTCAGATCTTAACCCCATTGTGCAGAAAGGGTCAAAACGTGTTTTTCAGCAGAAATAAACATGTTTCTGCAAGTTTGGTCAACCCCATGTTAGTTATGGGGCAGTAACAGCACCCTTTTCAAAACGTGTTTTTCAGCCCGAAATAAACGCGTTTTTTCATACAACTGAATCCCCATGTAACAGCAAAACTCAGAAGAGCCCACACACTCAGATGTTAACCCCAGTGTGCAGAAAGGGTCAAAACGTGTTTTTCAGCAGAAATAAACATGTTTCTGCAAGTTTGGTCAACCCCATGTAAGTTATGGGGCAGTAACAGCACCCTTTTCAAAACGTGTTTTTCAGCCCGAAATAAACGCGTTTTTTCAGACAACTGAATCCCCATGTAACAGCAAAACTCAGAAGAGCCCACACACTCAGATCTTAACCCCAGTGTGCAGAAAGGGTCAAAACGTGTTTTTCAGCAGAAATAAACATGTTTCTGCAAGTTTGGTCAACCCCATGTAAGTTATGGGGCAGTAACAGCACCCTTTTCAAAACTTTTTTTTCAGCCCGAAATAAACGCGTTTTTTCAGACAACTGAATCCCCATGTAACAGCAAGGCTCAGAAGAGCCCACACACTTAGATCTTAACCCCAGTGTGCAGAAAGTGTCAAAACGTGTTTTTCAGCAGAAATAAACATGTTTCTGCAAGTTTGGTCAACCCCATGTAAGTTATGGGGCAGTAACAGCACCCTTTTCAAAACGTGTTTTTCAGCCCGAAATAAACGCGTTTTTTCAGACAACTGAATCCCCATGTAACAGCAAAACTCAGAAGAGCCCACACACTCAGATCTTAACCCCAGTGTGCAGAAAGTGTCAAAACGTGTTTTTCAGCAGAAATAAACATGTTTCTGCAAGTTTGGTCAACCCCATGTAAGTTATGGGGCAGTAACAGCACCCTTTTCAAAACGTGTTTTTCAGCCCGAAATAAACGCGTTTTTTCATACAACTGAATCCCCATGTAACAGCAAGGCTCAGAAGAGCCCACACACTCAGATCTTAACCCCAGTGTGCAGAAAGGGTCAAAACGTGTTTTTCAGCAGAAATAAACATGTTTCTGCAAGTTTGGTCAACCCCATGTAAGTTATGGGGCAGTAACAGCACACTTTTCAAAACGTGTTTTTCAGCCAGAAATAAACACGTTTTTTCAGACAACTGAATCCCCATGTAACAGCAAAACTCAGAAGAGCCCACACACTCAGATGTTAACCCCAGTGTGCAGAAAGGGTCAAAACGTGTTTTTCAGCAGAAATAAACATGTTTCTGCAAGTTTGGTCAACCCCATGTAAGTTATGGGGCAGTAACAGCACCCTTTTCAAAACGTGTTTTTCAGCCCGAAATAAACGCGTTTTTTCAGACAACTGAATCCCCATGTAACAGCAAAACTCAGAAGAGCCCACACACTCAGATCTTAACCCCAGTGTGCAGAAAGGGTCAAAACGTGTTTTTCAGCAGAAATAAACATGTTTCTGCAAGTTTGGTCAACCCCATGTAAGTTATGGGGCAGTAACAGCACACTTTTCAAAACGTGTTTTTCAGCCCGAAATAAACGCGTTTTTTCAGACAATTGAATCCCCATGTAACAGCAAGGCTCAGAAGAGCCCACACACTCAGATCTTAACCCCAGTGTGCAGAAAGGGTCAAAACGTGTTTTTCAGCAGAAATAAACATGTTTCTGCAAGTTTGGTCAACCCCATGTAAGTTATGGGGCAGTAACAGCACCCTTTTCAAAACGTGTTTTTCAGCCCGAAATAAACGCGTTTTTTCAGACAACTGAATCCCCATGTAACAGCAAGGCTCAGAAGAGCCCACACACTCAGATCTTAACCCCAGAGTGCAAAAAGGGTCAAAACGTGTTTTTCAGCAGAAATAAACATGTTTCTGCAAGTTTGGTCAACCCCATGTTAGTTATGGGGCAGTAACAGCACCCTTTTCAAAACGTGTTTTTCAGCCCGAAATAAACGCGTTTTTTCAGACAACTGAATCCCCATGTAACAGCAAAACTCAGAAGAGCCCACACACTCAGATCTTAACCCCAGTGTGCAGAAAGGGTCAAAACGTGTTTTTCAGCAGAAATAAACTTGTTTCTGCAAGTTTGGTCAACCCCATGTAAGTTATGGGGCAGTAACAGCACCCTTTTCAAAACGTGTTTTTCAGCCCGAAATAAACGCGTTTTTTCAGACAACTGAATCCCCATGTAACAGCAAGGCTCAGAAGAGCCCACACACTCAGATCTTAACCCCATTGTGCAGAAAGGGTCAAAACGTGTTTTTCAGCAGAAATAAACATGTTTCTGCAAGTTTGGTCAACCCCATGTAAGTTATGGGGCAGTAACAGCACACTTTTCAAAACGTGTTTTTCAGCCCGAAATAAACGCGTTTTTTCAGACAATTGAATCCCCATGTAACAGCAAGGCTCAGAAGAGCCCACACACTCAGATCTTAACCCCAGTGTGCAGAAAGGGTCAAAACGTGTTTTTCAGCAGAAATAAACATGTTTCTGCAAGTTTGGTCAACCCCATGTAAGTTATGGGGCAGTAACAGCACCCTTTTCAAAACGTGTTTTTCAGCCCGAAATAAACGCGTTTTTTCAGACAACTGAATCCCCATGTAACAGCAAGGCTCAGAAGAGCCCACACACTCAGATCTTAACCCCAGAGTGCAAAAAGGGTCAAAACGTGTTTTTCAGCAGAAATAAACATGTTTCTGCAAGTTTGGTCAACCCCATGTTAGTTATGGGGCAGTAACAGCACCCTTTTCAAAACGTGTTTTTCAGCCCGAAATAAACGCGTTTTTTCAGACAACTGAATCCCCATGTAACAGCAAAACTCAGAAGAGCCCACACACTCAGATCTTAACCCCAGTGTGCAGAAAGGGTCAAAACTTGTTTTTCAGCAGAAATAAACATGTTTCTGCAAGTTTGGTCAACCCCATGTAAGTTATGGGGCAGTAACAGCACCCTTTTCAAAACGTGTTTTTCAGCCCGAAATAAACACGTTTTTTCAGAAAACTGAATCCCCATGTAACAGCAAAACTCAGAAGAGCCCACACACTCAGATCTTAACCCCAGTGTGCAGAAAGGGTCAAAACGTGTTTTTCAGCAGAAATAAACTTGTTTCTGCAAGTTTGGTCAACCCCATGTAAGTTATGGGGCAGTAACAGCACCCTTTTCAAAACGTGTTTTTCAGCCCGAAATAAACGCGTTTTTTCAGACAACTGAATCCCCATGTAACAGCAAAACTCAGAAGAGCCCACACACTCAGATCTTAACCCCAGTGTGCAGAAAGGGTCAAAACTTGTTTTTCAGCAGAAATAAACATGTTTCTGCAAGTTTGGTCAACCCCATGTAAGTTATGGGGCAGTAACAGCACCCTTTTCAAAACGTGTTTTTCAGCCCGAAATAAACACGTTTTTTCAGAAAACTGAATCCCCATGTAACAGCAAAACTCAGAAGAGCCCACACACTCAGATCTTAACCCCAGTGTGCAGAAAGGGTCAAAACGTGTTTTTCAGCAGAAATAAACTTGTTTCTGCAAGTTTGGTCAACCCCATGTAAGTTATGGGGCAGTAACAGCACCCTTTTCAAAACGTGTTTTTCAGCCCGAAATAAACGCGTTTTTTCAGACAACTGAATCCCCATGTAACAGCAAGGCTCAGAAGAGCCCACACACTCAGATCTTAACCCCATTGTGCAGAAAGGGTCAAAACGTGTTTTTCAGCAGAAATAAACATGTTTCTGCAAGTTTGGTCAACCCCATGTAAGTTATGGGGCAGTAACAGCACCCTTTTCAAAACTTTTTTTTCAGCCCGAAATAAACGCGTTTTTTCAGACAACTGAATCCCCATGTAACAGCAAGGCTCAGAAGAGCCCACACACTCAGATCTTAACCCCAGTGTGCAGAAAGTGTCAAAACGTGTTTTTCAGCAGAAATAAACATGTTTCTGCAAGTTTGGTCAACCCCTTGTAAGTTATGGGGCAGTAACAGCACCCTTTTCAAAACGTGTTTTTCAGCCCGAAATAAACGCGTTTTTTCAGACAACTGAATCCCCATGTAACAGCAAAACTCAGAAGAGCCCACACACTCAGATCTTAACCCCAGTGTGCAGAAAGTGTCAAAACGTGTTTTTCAGCAGAAATAAACATGTTTCTGCAAGTTTGGTCAACCCCATGTAAGTTATGGGGCAGTAACAGCACCCTTTTCAAAACGTGTTTTTCAGCCCGAAATAAACGCGTTTTTTCAGACAACTGAATCCCCATGTAACAGCAAAACTCAGAAGAGCCCACACACTCAGATCTTAACCCCAGTGTGCAGAAAGGGTCAAAACGTGTTTTTCAGCAGAAATAAACATGTTTCTGCAAGTTTGGTCGACCCCATGTAAGTTATAGGGCAGTAACAGCACCCTTTTAAAAACGTGTTTTTCAGCCCGAAATAAACGCGTTTTTTCAGACAACTGAATCCCCATGTAACAGCAAAACTCAGAAGAGCCCACACACTCAGATCTTAACCCCAGTGTGCAGAAAGGGTCAAAACGTGTTTTTCAGCAGAAATAAACATGTTTCTGCAAGTTTGGTCAACCCCATGTAAGTTATGGGGCAGTAACAGCACCCTTTTCAAAACGTGTTTTTCAGCCCGAAATAAACGCGTTTTTTCAGACAACCGAATCCCCATGTAACAGCAAAACTCAGAAGAGCCCACACACTCAGATCTTAACCCCAGTGTGCAGAAAGGGTTAAAACGTGTTTTTCAGCAGAAATAAACATGTTTCTGCAAGTTTGGTCAACCCCATGTAAGTTATAGGGCAGTAACAGCACCCTTTTAAAAACGTGTTTTTCAGCCCGAAATAAACGCGTTTTTTCAGACAACTGAATCCCCAGGTAACAGCAAAACTCAGAAGAGCCCACACACTCAGATCTTAACCCCAGTGTGCAGAAAGGGTCAAAACGTGTTTTTCAGCAGAAATAAACATGTTTCTGCAAGTTTGGTCAACCCCATGTAAGTTATGGGGCAGTAACAGCACCCTTTTCAAAACGTGTTTTTCAGCCCGAAATAAACACGTTTTTTCAGAAAACTGAATCCCCATGTAACAGCAAAACTCAGAAGAGCCCACACACTCAGATCTTAACCCCAGTGTGCAGAAAGGGTCAAAACGTGTTTTTCAGCAGAAATAAACTTGTTTCTGCAAGTTTGGTCAACCCCATGTAAGTTATGGGGCAGTAACAGCACCCTTTTCAAAACGTGTTTTTCAGCCCGAAATAAACGCGTTTTTTCAGACAACTGAATCCCCATGTAACAGCAAGGCTCAGAAGAGCCCACACACTCAGATCTTAACCCCATTGTGCAGAAAGGGTCAAAACGTGTTTTTCAGCAGAAATAAACATGTTTCTGCAAGTTTGGTCAACCCCATGTAAGTTATGGGGCAGTAACAGCACCCTTTTCAAAACGTGTTTTTCAGCCCGAAATAAACGCGTTTTTTCAGACAACTGAATCCCCATGTAACAGCAAAACTCAGAAGAGCCCACACACTCAGATGTTAACCCCAGTGTGCAGAAAGTGTCAAAACGTGTTTTTCAGCAGAAATAAACATGTTTCTGCAAGTTTGGTCAACCCCATGTAAGTTATGGGGCAGTAACAGCACCCTTTTCAAAACGTGTTTTTCAGCCCGAAATAAACGCGTTTTTTCAGACAACTGAATCCCCATGTAACAGCAAAACTCAGAAGAGCCCACACACTCAGATCTTAACCCCAGTGTGCAGAAAGGGTCAAAACGTGTTTTTCAGCAGAAATAAACATGTTTCTGCAAGTTTGGTCGACCCCATGTAAGTTATAGGGCAGTAACAGCACCCTTTTAAAAACGTGTTTTTCAGCCCGAAATAAACGCGTTTTTTCAGACAACTGAATCCCCATGTAACAGCAAAACTCAGAAGAGCCCACACACTCAGATCTTAACCTTAGTGTGCAGAAAGGGTCAAAACGTGTTTTTCAGCAGAAATAAACATGTTTCTGCAAGTTTGGTCAACCCCATGTAAGTCATGGGGCAGTAACAGCACCCTTTTCAAAACGTGTTTTTCAGCCCGAAATAAACGCGTTTTTTCAGACAACCGAATCCCCATGTAACAGCAAAACTCAGAAGAGCCCACACACTCAGATCTTAACCCCAGTGTGCAGAAAGGGTCAAAACGTGTTTTTCAGCAGAAATAAACATGTTTCTGCAAGTTTGGTCAACCCCATGTAAGTTATGGGGCAGTAACAGCACCCTTTTCAAAACGTGTTTTTCAGCCCGAAATAAACGCGTTTTTTCAGACAACTGAATCCCCATGTAACAGCAAGGCTCAGAAGAGCCCACACACTCAGATCTTAACCCCAGTGTGCAGAAAGTGTCAAAACGTGTTTTTCAGCAGAAATAAACATGTTTCTGCAAGTTTGGTCAACCCCATGTAAGTTATGGGGCAGTAACAGCACCCTTTTCAAAACGTGTTTTTCAGCCCGAAATAAACGCGTTTTTTCAGACAACTGAATCCCCATGTAACAGCAAAACTCAGAAGAGCCCACACACTCAGATCTTAACCCCAGTGTGCAGAAAGGGTCAAAACGTGTTTTTCAGCAGAAATAAACATGTTTCTGCAAGTTTGGTCGACCCCATGTAAGTTATAGGGCAGTAACAGCACCCTTTTAAAAACGTGTTTTTCAGCCCGAAATAAACGCGTTTTTTCAGACAACTGAATCCCCATGTAACAGCAAAACTCAGAAGAGCCCACACACTCAGATCTTAACCTTAGTGTGCAGAAAGGGTCAAAACGTGTTTTTCAGCAGAAATAAACATGTTTCTGCAAGTTTGGTCAACCCCATGTAAGTTATGGGGCAGTAACAGCACCCTTTTCAAAACGTGTTTTTCAGCCAGAAATAAACACGTTTTTTCAGACAACTGAATCCCCATGTAACAGCAAAACTCAGAAGAGCCCACACACTCAGATGTTAACCCCAGTGTGCAGAAAGGGTCAAAACGTGTTTTTCAGCAGAAATAAACATGTTTCTGCAAGTTTGGTCAACCCCATGTAAGTTATGGGGCAGTAACAGCACCCTTTTCAAAACGTGTTTTTCAGCCCGAAATAAACGCGTTTTTTCAGACAACTGAATCCCCATGTAACAGCAAAACTCAGAAGAGCCCACACACTCAGATCTTAACCCCAGTGTGCAGAAAGGGTCAAAACGTGTTTTTCAGCAGAAATAAACATGTTTCTGCAAGTTTGGTCGACCCCATGTAAGTTATAGGGCAGTAACAGCACCCTTTTAAAAACGTGTTTTTCAGCCCGAAATAAACGCGTTTTTTCAGACAACCGAATCCCCATGTAACAGCAAAACTCAGAAGAGCCCACACACTCAGATCTTAACCCCAGTGTGCAGAAAGGGTCAAAACGTGTTTTTCAGCAGAAATAAACATGTTTCTGCAAGTTTGGTCAACCCCATGTAAGTTATGGGGCAGTAACAGCACCCTTTTCAAAACGTGTTTTTCAGCCCGAAATAAACGCGTTTTTTCAGACAACTGAATCCCCATGTAACAGCAAGGCTCAGAAGAGCCCACACACTCAGATCTTAACCCCAGTGTGCAGAAAGTGTCAAAACGTGTTTTTCAGCAGAAATAAACATGTTTCTGCAAGTTTGGTCAACCCCATGTAAGTTATGGGGCAGTAACAGCACCCTTTTCAAAACGTGTTTTTCAGCCCGAAATAAACGCGTTTTTTCAGACAACTGAATCCCCATGTAACAGCAAAACTCAGAAGAGCCCACACACTCAGATCTTAACCCCAGTGTGCAGAAAGGGTCAAAACGTGTTTTTCAGCAGAAATAAACATGTTTCTGCAAGTTTGGTCGACCCCATGTAAGTTATAGGGCAGTAACAGCACCCTTTTAAAAACGTGTTTTTCAGCCCGAAATAAACGCGTTTTTTCAGACAACTGAATCCCCATGTAACAGCAAAACTCAGAAGAGCCCACACACTCAGATCTTAACCCCATTGTGCAGAAAGGGTCAAAACGTGTTTTTCAGCAGAAATAAACATGTTTCTGCAAGTTTGGTCAACCCCATGTTAGTTATGGGGCAGTAACAGCACCCTTTTCAAAACGTGTTTTTCAGCCCGAAATAAACGCGTTTTTTCATACAACTGAATCCCCATGTAACAGCAAAACTCAGAAGAGCCCACACACTCAGATGTTAACCCCAGTGTGCAGAAAGGGTCAAAACGTGTTTTTCAGCAGAAATAAACATGTTTCTGCAAGTTTGGTCAACCCCATGTAAGTTATGGGGCAGTAACAGCACCCTTTTCAAAACGTGTTTTTCAGCCCGAAATAAACGCGTTTTTTCAGACAACTGAATCCCCATGTAACAGCAAAACTCAGAAGAGCCCACACACTCAGATCTTAACCCCAGTGTGCAGAAAGGGTCAAAACGTGTTTTTCAGCAGAAATAAACATGTTTCTGCAAGTTTGGTCAACCCCATGTAAGTTATGGGGCAGTAACAGCACCCTTTTCAAAACTTTTTTTTCAGCCCGAAATAAACGCGTTTTTTCAGACAACTGAATCCCCAAGTAACAGCAAGGCTCAGAAGAGCCCACACACTTAGATCTTAACCCCAGTGTGCAGAAAGTGTCAAAACGTGTTTTTCAGCAGAAATAAACATGTTTCTGCAAGTTTGGTCAACCCCATGTAAGTTATGGGGCAGTAACAGCAACCTTTTCAAAACGTGTTTTTCAGCCCGAAATAAACGCGTTTTTTCAGACAACTGAATCCCCATGTAACAGCAAAACTCAGAAGAGCCCACACACTCAGATCTTAACCCCAGTGTGCAGAAAGTGTCAAAACGTGTTTTTCAGCAGAAATAAACATGTTTCTGCAAGTTTGGTCAACCCCATGTAAGTTATGGGGCAGTAACAGCACCCTTTTCAAAACGTGTTTTTCAGCCCGAAATAAACGCGTTTTTTCAGACAACTGAATCCCCATGTAACAGCAAAACTCAGAAGAGCCCACACACTCAGATCTTAACCTTAGTGTGCAGAAAGGGTCAAAACGTGTTTTTCAGCAGAAATAAACATGTTTCTGCAAGTTTGGTCAACCCCATGTAAGTTATGGGGCAGTAACAGCACCCTTTTCAAAACGTGTTTTTCAGCCCGAAATAAACGCGTTTTTTCAGACAACCGAATCCCCATGTAACAGCAAAACTCAGAAGAGCCCACACACTCAGATCTTAACCCCAGTGTGCAGAAAGGGTCAAAACGTGTTTTTCAGCAGAAATAAACATGTTTCTGCAAGTTTGGTCAACCCCATGTAAGTTATGGGGCAGTAACAGCACCCTTTTCAAAACGTGTTTTTCAGCCCGAAATAAACGCGTTTTTTCAGACAACTGAATCCCCATGTAACAGCAAGGCTCAGAAGAGCCCACACACTCAGATCTTAACCCCAGTGTGCAGAAAGTGTCAAAACGTGTTTTTCAGCAGAAATAAACATGTTTCTGCAAGTTTGGTCAACCCCATGTAAGTTATGGGGCAGTAACAGCACCCTTTTCAAAACGTGTTTTTCAGCCCGAAATAAACGCGTTTTTTCAGACAACTGAATCCCCATGTAACAGCAAAACTCAGAAGAGCCCACACACTCAGATCTTAACCCCAGTGTGCAGAAAGGGTCAAAACGTGTTTTTCAGCAGAAATAAACATGTTTCTGCAAGTTTGGTCGACCCCATGTAAGTTATAGGGCAGTAACAGCACCCTTTTAAAAACGTGTTTTTCAGCCCGAAATAAACGCGTTTTTTCAGACAACTGAATCCCCATGTAACAGCAAAACTCAGAAGAGCCCACACACTCAGATCTTAACCTTAGTGTGCAGAAAGGGTCAAAACGTGTTTTTCAGCAGAAATAAACATGTTTCTGCAAGTTTGGTCAACCCCATGTAAGTTATGGGGCAGTAACAGCACCCTTTTCAAAACGTGTTTTTCAGCCAGAAATAAACACGTTTTTTCAGACAACTGAATCCCCATGTAACAGCAAAACTCAGAAGAGCCCACACACTCAGATGTTAACCCCAGTGTGCAGAAAGGGTCAAAACGTGTTTTTCAGCAGAAATAAACATGTTTCTGCAAGTTTGGTCAACCCCATGTAAGTTATGGGGCAGTAACAGCACCCTTTTCAAAACGTGTTTTTCAGCCCGAAATAAACGCGTTTTTTCAGACAACTGAATCCCCATGTAACAGCAAAACTCAGAAGAGCCCACACACTCAGATCTTAACCCCAGTGTGCAGAAAGGGTCAAAACGTGTTTTTCAGCAGAAATAAACATGTTTCTGCAAGTTTGGTCGACCCCATGTAAGTTATAGGGCAGTAACAGCACCCTTTTAAAAACGTGTTTTTCAGCCCGAAATAAACGCGTTTTTTCAGACAACTGAATCCCCATGTAACAGCAAAACTCAGAAGAGCCCACACACTCAGATCTTAACCCCAGTGTGCAGAAAGGGTCAAAACGTGTTTTTCAGCAGAAATAAACATGTTTCTGCAAGTTTGGTCAACCCCATGTAAGTTATGGGGCAGTAACAGCACCCTTTTCAAAACGTGTTTTTCAGCCCGAAATAAACGCGTTTTTTCAGACAACTGAATCCCCATGTAACAGCAAGGCTCAGAAGAGCCCACACACTCAGATCTTAACCCCAGTGTGCAGAAAGTGTCAAAACGTGTTTTTCAGCAGAAATAAACATGTTTCTGCAAGTTTGGTCAACCCCATGTAAGTTATGGGGCAGTAACAGCACCCTTTTCAAAACGTGTTTTTCAGCCCGAAATAAACGCGTTTTTTCAGACAACTGAATCCCCATGTAACAGCAAAACTCAGAAGAGCCCACACACTCAGATCTTAACCCCATTGTGCAGAAAGGGTCAAAACGTGTTTTTCAGCAGAAATAAACATGTTTCTGCAAGTTTGGTCAACCCCATGTTAGTTATGGGGCAGTAACAGCACCCTTTTCAAAACGTGTTTTTCAGCCCGAAATAAACGCGTTTTTTCATACAACTGAATCCCCATGTAACAGCAAAACTCAGAAGAGCCCACACACTCAGATGTTAACCCCAGTGTGCAGAAAGGGTCAAAACGTGTTTTTCAGCAGAAATAAACATGTTTCTGCAAGTTTGGTCAACCCCATGTAAGTTATGGGGCAGTAACAGCACCCTTTTCAAAACGTGTTTTTCAGCCCGAAATAAACGCGTTTTTTCAGACAACTGAATCCCCATGTAACAGCAAAACTCAGAAGAGCCCACACACTCAGATCTTAACCCCAGTGTGCAGAAAGGGTCAAAACGTGTTTTTCAGCAGAAATAAACATGTTTCTGCAAGTTTGGTCAACCCCATGTAAGTTATGGGGCAGTAACAGCACCCTTTTCAAAACTTTTTTTTCAGCCCGAAATAAACGCGTTTTTTCAGACAACTGAATCCCCATGTAACAGCAAGGCTCAGAAGAGCCCACACACTTAGATCTTAACCCCAGTGTGCAGAAAGTGTCAAAACGTGTTTTTCAGCAGAAATAAACATGTTTCTGCAAGTTTGGTCAACCCCATGTAAGTTATGGGGCAGTAACAGCACCCTTTTCAAAACGTGTTTTTCAGCCCGAAATAAACGCGTTTTTTCAGACAACTGAATCCCCATGTAACAGCAAAACTCAGAAGAGCCCACACACTCAGATCTTAACCCCAGTGTGCAGAAAGTGTCAAAACGTGTTTTTCAGCAGAAATAAACATGTTTCTGCAAGTTTGGTCAACCCCATGTAAGTTATGGGGCAGTAACAGCACCCTTTTCAAAACGTGTTTTTCAGCCCGAAATAAACGCGTTTTTTCAGACAACTGAATCCCCATGTAACAGCAAAACTCAGAAGAGCCCACACACTCAGATCTTAACCTTAGTGTGCAGAAAGGGTCAAAACGTGTTTTTCAGCAGAAATAAACATGTTTCTGCAAGTTTGGTCAACCCCATGTAAGTTATGGGGCAGTAACAGCACCCTTTTCAAAACTTTTTTTTCAGCCCGAAATAAACGCGTTTTTTCAGACAACTGAATCCCCATGTAACAGCAAGGCTCAGAAGAGCCCACACACTTAGATCTTAACCCCAGTGTGCAGAAAGTGTCAAAACGTGTTTTTCAGCAGAAATAAACATGTTTCTGCAAGTTTGGTCAACCCCATGTAAGTTATGGGGCAGTAACAGCACCCTTTTCAAAACGTGTTTTTCAGCCCGAAATAAACGCGTTTTTTCAGACAACTGAATCCCCATGTAACAGCAAGGCTCAGAAGAGCCCACACACTCAGATCTTAACCCCATTGTGCAGAAAGGGTCAAAACGTGTTTTTCAGCAGAAATAAACATGTTTCTGCAAGTTTGGTCAACCCCATGTAAGTTATGGGGCAGTAACAGCACCCTTTTCAAAACTTTTTTTTCAGCCCGAAATAAACGCGTTTTTTCAGACAACTGAATCCCCATGTAACAGCAAGGCTCAGAAGAGCCCACACACTCAGATCTTAACCCCAGTGTGCAGAAAGTGTCAAAACGTGTTTTTCAGCAGAAATAAACATGTTTCTGCAAGTTTGGTCAACCCCTTGTAAGTTATGGGGCAGTAACAGCACCCTTTTCAAAACGTGTTTTTCAGCCCGAAATAAACGCGTTTTTTCAGACAACTGAATCCCCATGTAACAGCAAAACTCAGAAGAGCCCACACACTCAGATCTTAACCCCAGTGTGCAGAAAGTGTCAAAACGTGTTTTTCAGCAGAAATAAACATGTTTCTGCAAGTTTGGTCAACCCCATGTAAGTTATGGGGCAGTAACAGCACCCTTTTCAAAACGTGTTTTTCAGCCCGAAATAAACGCGTTTTTTCAGACAACTGAATCCCCATGTAACAGCAAAACTCAGAAGAGCCCACACACTCAGATCTTAACCCCAGTGTGCAGAAAGGGTCAAAACGTGTTTTTCAGCAGAAATAAACATGTTTCTGCAAGTTTGGTCGACCCCATGTAAGTTATAGGGCAGTAACAGCACCCTTTTAAAAACGTGTTTTTCAGCCCGAAATAAACGCGTTTTTTCAGACAACTGAATCCCCATGTAACAGCAAAACTCAGAAGAGCCCACACACTCAGATCTTAACCCCAGTGTGCAGAAAGGGTCAAAACGTGTTTTTCAGCAGAAATAAACATGTTTCTGCAAGTTTGGTCAACCCCATGTAAGTTATGGGGCAGTAACAGCACCCTTTTCAAAACGTGTTTTTCAGCCCGAAATAAACGCGTTTTTTCAGACAACCGAATCCCCATGTAACAGCAAAACTCAGAAGAGCCCACACACTCAGATCTTAACCCCAGTGTGCAGAAAGGGTTAAAACGTGTTTTTCAGCAGAAATAAACATGTTTCTGCAAGTTTGGTCAACCCCATGTAAGTTATAGGGCAGTAACAGCACCCTTTTAAAAACGTGTTTTTCAGCCCGAAATAAACGCGTTTTTTCAGACAACTGAATCCCCAGGTAACAGCAAAACTCAGAAGAGCCCACACACTCAGATCTTAACCCCAGTGTGCAGAAAGGGTCAAAACGTGTTTTTCAGCAGAAATAAACATGTTTCTGCAAGTTTGGTCAACCCCATGTAAGTTATGGGGCAGTAACAGCACCCTTTTCAAAACGTGTTTTTCAGCCCGAAATAAACACGTTTTTTCAGAAAACTGAATCCCCATGTAACAGCAAAACTCAGAAGAGCCCACACACTCAGATCTTAACCCCAGTGTGCAGAAAGGGTCAAAACGTGTTTTTCAGCAGAAATAAACTTGTTTCTGCAAGTTTGGTCAACCCCATGTAAGTTATGGGGCAGTAACAGCACCCTTTTCAAAACGTGTTTTTCAGCCCGAAATAAACGCGTTTTTTCAGACAACTGAATCCCCATGTAACAGCAAGGCTCAGAAGAGCCCACACACTCAGATCTTAACCCCATTGTGCAGAAAGGGTCAAAACGTGTTTTTCAGCAGAAATAAACATGTTTCTGCAAGTTTGGTCAACCCCATGTAAGTTATGGGGCAGTAACAGCACCCTTTTCAAAACGTGTTTTTCAGCCCGAAATAAACGCGTTTTTTCAGACAACTGAATCCCCATGTAACAGCAAAACTCAGATGAGCCCACACACTCAGATGTTAACCCCAGTGTGCAGAAAGTGTCAAAACGTGTTTTTCAGCAGAAATAAACATGTTTCTGCAAGTTTGGTCAACCCCATGTAAGTTATGGGGCAGTAACAGCACCCTTTTCAAAACGTGTTTTTCAGCCCGAAATAAACGCGTTTTTTCAGACAACTGAATCCCCATGTAACAGCAAAACTCAGAAGAGCCCACACACTCAGATCTTAACCCCAGTGTGCAGAAAGGGTCAAAACGTGTTTTTCAGCAGAAATAAACATGTTTCTGCAAGTTTGGTCGACCCCATGTAAGTTATAGGGCAGTAACAGCACCCTTTTAAAAACGTGTTTTTCAGCCCGAAATAAACGCGTTTTTTCAGACAACTGAATCCCCATGTAACAGCAAAACTCAGAAGAGCCCACACACTCAGATCTTAACCTTAGTGTGCAGAAAGGGTCAAAACGTGTTTTTCAGCAGAAATAAACATGTTTCTGCAAGTTTGGTCAACCCCATGTAAGTTATGGGGCAGTAACAGCACCCTTTTCAAAACGTGTTTTTCAGCCCGAAATAAACGCGTTTTTTCAGACAACCGAATCCCCATGTAACAGCAAAACTCAGAAGAGCCCACACACTCAGATCTTAACCCCAGTGTGCAGAAAGGGTCAAAACGTGTTTTTCAGCAGAAATAAACATGTTTCTGCAAGTTTGGTCAACCCCATGTAAGTTATGGGGCAGTAACAGCACCCTTTTCAAAACGTGTTTTTCAGCCCGAAATAAACGCGTTTTTTCAGACAACTGAATCCCCATGTAACAGCAAGGCTCAGAAGAGCCCACACACTCAGATCTTAACCCCAGTGTGCAGAAAGTGTCAAAACGTGTTTTTCAGCAGAAATAAACATGTTTCTGCAAGTTTGGTCAACCCCATGTAAGTTATGGGGCAGTAACAGCACCCTTTTCAAAACGTGTTTTTCAGCCCGAAATAAACGCGTTTTTTCAGACAACTGAATCCCCATGTAACAGCAAAACTCAGAAGAGCCCACACACTCAGATCTTAACCCCAGTGTGCAGAAAGGGTCAAAACGTGTTTTTCAGCAGAAATAAACATGTTTCTGCAAGTTTGGTCGACCCCATGTAAGTTATAGGGCAGTAACAGCACCCTTTTAAAAACGTGTTTTTCAGCCCGAAATAAACGCGTTTTTTCAGACAACTGAATCCCCATGTAACAGCAAAACTCAGAAGAGCCCACACACTCAGATCTTAACCTTAGTGTGCAGAAAGGGTCAAAACGTGTTTTTCAGCAGAAATAAACATGTTTCTGCAAGTTTGGTCAACCCCATGTAAGTTATGGGGCAGTAACAGCACCCTTTTCAAAACGTGTTTTTCAGCCAGAAATAAACACGTTTTTTCAGACAACTGAATCCCCATGTAACAGCAAAACTCAGAAGAGCCCACACACTCAGATGTTAACCCCAGTGTGCAGAAAGGGTCAAAACGTGTTTTTCAGCAGAAATAAACATGTTTCTGCAAGTTTGGTCAACCCCATGTAAGTTATGGGGCAGTAACAGCACCCTTTTCAAAACGTGTTTTTCAGCCCGAAATAAACGCGTTTTTTCAGACAACTGAATCCCCATGTAACAGCAAAACTCAGAAGAGCCCACACACTCAGATCTTAACCCCAGTGTGCAGAAAGGGTCAAAACGTGTTTTTCAGCAGAAATAAACATGTTTCTGCAAGTTTGGTCAACCCCATGTAAGTTATGGGGCAGTAACAGCACCCTTTTCAAAACGTGTTTTTCAGCCCGAAATAAACGCGTTTTTTCAGACAACTGAATCCCCATGTAACAGCAAAACTCAGAAGAGCCCACACACTCAGATCTTAACCCCAGTGTGCAGAAAGGGTCAAAACGTGTTTTTCAGCAGAAATAAACATGTTTCTGCAAGTTTGGTCAACCCCATGTAAGTTATGGGGCAGTAACAGCACCCTTTTCAAAACTTTTTTTTCAGCCCGAAATAAACGCGTTTTTTCAGACAACTGAATCCCCAAGTAACAGCAAGGCTCAGAAGAGCCCACACACTTAGATCTTAACCCCAGTGTGCAGAAAGTGTCAAAACGTGTTTTTCAGCAGAAATAAACATGTTTCTGCAAGTTTGGTCAACCCCATGTAAGTTATGGGGCAGTAACAGCACCCTTTTCAAAACGTGTTTTTCAGCCCGAAATAAACGCGTTTTTTCAGACAACTGAATCCCCATGTAACAGCAAAACTCAGAAGAGCCCACACACTCAGATCTTAACCCCAGTGTGCAGAAAGTGTCAAAACGTGTTTTTCAGCAGAAATAAACATGTTTCTGCAAGTTTGGTCAACCCCATGTAAGTTATGGGGCAGTAACAGCACCCTTTTCAAAACGTGTTTTTCAGCCCGAAATAAACGCGTTTTTTCAGACAACTGAATCCCCATGTAACAGCAAAACTCAGAAGAGCCCACACACTCAGATCTTAACCTTAGTGTGCAGAAAGGGTCAAAACGTGTTTTTCAGCAGAAATAAACATGTTTCTGCAAGTTTGGTCAACCCCATGTAAGTTATGGGGCAGTAACAGCACCCTTTTCAAAACGTGTTTTTCAGCCCGAAATAAACGCGTTTTTTCAGACAACCGAATCCCCATGTAACAGCAAAACTCAGAAGAGCCCACACACTCAGATCTTAACCCCAGTGTGCAGAAAGGGTCAAAACGTGTTTTTCAGCAGAAATAAACATGTTTCTGCAAGTTTGGTCAACCCCATGTAAGTTATGGGGCAGTAACAGCACCCTTTTCAAAACGTGTTTTTCAGCCCGAAATAAACGCGTTTTTTCAGACAACTGAATCCCCATGTAACAGCAAGGCTCAGAAGAGCCCACACACTCAGATCTTAACCCCAGTGTGCAGAAAGTGTCAAAACGTGTTTTTCAGCAGAAATAAACATGTTTCTGCAAGTTTGGTCAACCCCATGTAAGTTATGGGGCAGTAACAGCACCCTTTTCAAAACGTGTTTTTCAGCCCGAAATAAACGCGTTTTTTCAGACAACTGAATCCCCATGTAACAGCAAAACTCAGAAGAGCCCACACACTCAGATCTTAACCCCAGTGTGCAGAAAGGGTCAAAACGTGTTTTTCAGCAGAAATAAACATGTTTCTGCAAGTTTGGTCGACCCCATGTAAGTTATAGGGCAGTAACAGCACCCTTTTAAAAACGTGTTTTTCAGCCCGAAATAAACGCGTTTTTTCAGACAACTGAATCCCCATGTAACAGCAAAACTCAGAAGAGCCCACACACTCAGATCTTAACCTTAGTGTGCAGAAAGGGTCAAAACGTGTTTTTCAGCAGAAATAAACATGTTTCTGCAAGTTTGGTCAACCCCATGTAAGTTATGGGGCAGTAACAGCACCCTTTTCAAAACGTGTTTTTCAGCCAGAAATAAACACGTTTTTTCAGACAACTGAATCCCCATGTAACAGCAAAACTCAGAAGAGCCCACACACTCAGATGTTAACCCTAGTGTGCAGAAAGGGTCAAAACGTGTTTTTCAGCAGAAATAAACATGTTTCTGCAAGTTTGGTCAACCCCATGTAAGTTATGGGGCAGTAACAGCACCCTTTTCAAAACGTGTTTTTCAGCCCGAAATAAACGCGTTTTTTCAGACAACTGAATCCCCATGTAACAGCAAAACTCAGAAGAGCCCACACACTCAGATCTTAACCCCAGTGTGCAGAAAGGGTCAAAACGTGTTTTTCAGCAGAAATAAACATGTTTCTGCAAGTTTGGTCGACCCCATGTAAGTTATAGGGCAGTAACAGCACCCTTTTAAAAACGTGTTTTTCAGCCCGAAATAAACGCGTTTTTTCAGACAACTGAATCCCCATGTAACAGCAAAACTCAGAAGAGCCCACACACTCAGATCTTAACCCCAGTGTGCAGAAAGGGTCAAAACGTGTTTTTCAGCAGAAATAAACATGTTTCTGCAAGTTTGGTCAACCCCATGTAAGTTATGGGGCAGTAACAGCACCCTTTTCAAAACGTGTTTTTCAGCCCGAAATAAACGCGTTTTTTCAGACAACCGAATCCCCATGTAACAGCAAAACTCAGAAGAGCCCACACACTCAGATCTTAACCCCAGTGTGCAGAAAGGGTCAAAACGTGTTTTTCAGCAGAAATAAACATGTTTCTGCAAGTTTGGTCAACCCCATGTAAGTTATGGGGCAGTAACAGCACCCTTTTCAAAACGTGTTTTTCAGCCCGAAATAAACGCGTTTTTTCAGACAACTGAATCCCCATGTAACAGCAAGGCTCAGAAGAGCCCACACACTCAGATCTTAACCCCAGTGTGCAGAAAGTGTCAAAACGTGTTTTTCAGCAGAAATAAACATGTTTCTGCAAGTTTGGTCAACCCCATGTAAGTTATGGGGCAGTAACAGCACCCTTTTCAAAACGTGTTTTTCAGCCCGAAATAAACGCGTTTTTTCAGACAACTGAATCCCCATGTAACAGCAAAACTCAGAAGAGCCCACACACTCAGATCTTAACCCCAGTGTGCAGAAAGGGTCAAAACGTGTTTTTCAGCAGAAATAAACATGTTTCTGCAAGTTTGGTCGACCCCATGTAAGTTATAGGGCAGTAACAGCACCCTTTTAAAAACGTGTTTTTCAGCCCGAAATAAACGCGTTTTTTCAGACAACTGAATCCCCATGTAACAGCAAAACTCAGAAGAGCCCACACACTCAGATCTTAACCCCATTGTGCAGAAAGGGTCAAAACGTGTTTTTCAGCAGAAATAAACATGTTTCTGCAAGTTTGGTCAACCCCATGTTAGTTATGGGGCAGTAACAGCACCCTTTTCAAAACGTGTTTTTCAGCCCGAAATAAACGCGTTTTTTCATACAACTGAATCCCCATGTAACAGCAAAACTCAGAAGAGCCCACACACTCAGATGTTAACCCCAGTGTGCAGAAAGGGTCAAAACGTGTTTTTCAGCAGAAATAAACATGTTTCTGCAAGTTTGGTCAACCCCATGTAAGTTATGGGGCAGTAACAGCACCCTTTTCAAAACGTGTTTTTCAGCCCGAAATAAACGCGTTTTTTCAGACAACTGAATCCCCATGTAACAGCAAAACTCAGAAGAGCCCACACACTCAGATCTTAACCCCAGTGTGCAGAAAGGGTCAAAACGTGTTTTTCAGCAGAAATAAACATGTTTCTGCAAGTTTGGTCAACCCCATGTAAGTTATGGGGCAGTAACAGCACCCTTTTCAAAACTTTTTTTTCAGCCCGAAATAAACGCGTTTTTTCAGACAACTGAATCCCCATGTAACAGCAAGGCTCAGAAGAGCCCACACACTTAGATCTTAACCCCAGTGTGCAGAAAGTGTCAAAACGTGTTTTTCAGCAGAAATAAACATGTTTCTGCAAGTTTGGTCAACCCCATGTAAGTTATGGGGCAGTAACAGCACCCTTTTCAAAACGTGTTTTTCAGCCCGAAATAAACGCGTTTTTTCAGACAACTGAATCCCCATGTAACAGCAAAACTCAGAAGAGCCCACACACTCAGATCTTAACCCCAGTGTGCAGAAAGTGTCAAAACGTGTTTTTCAGCAGAAATAAACATGTTTCTGCAAGTTTGGTCAACCCCATGTAAGTTATGGGGCAGTAACAGCACCCTTTTCAAAACGTGTTTTTCAGCCCGAAATAAACGCGTTTTTTCAGACAACTGAATCCCCATGTAACAGCAAAACTCAGAAGAGCCCACACACTCAGATCTTAACCTTAGTGTGCAGAAAGGGTCAAAACGTGTTTTTCAGCAGAAATAAACATGTTTCTGCAAGTTTGGTCAACCCCATGTAAGTTATGGGGCAGTAACAGCACCCTTTTCAAAACTTTTTTTTCAGCCCGAAATAAACGCGTTTTTTCAGACAACTGAATCCCCATGTAACAGCAAGGCTCAGAAGAGCCCACACACTTAGATCTTAACCCCAGTGTGCAGAAAGTGTCAAAACGTGTTTTTCAGCAGAAATAAACATGTTTCTGCAAGTTTGGTCAACCCCATGTAAGTTATGGGGCAGTAACAGCACCCTTTTCAAAACGTGTTTTTCAGCCCGAAATAAACGCGTTTTTTCAGACAACTGAATCCCCATGTAACAGCAAAACTCAGAAGAGCCCACACACTCAGATCTTAACCCCAGTGTGCAGAAAGTGTCAAAACGTGTTTTTCAGCAGAAATAAACATGTTTCTGCAAGTTTGGTCAACCCCATGTAAGTTATGGGGCAGTAACAGCACCCTTTTCAAAACGTGTTTTTCAGCCCGAAATAAACGCGTTTTTTCAGACAACTGAATCCCCATGTAACAGCAAAACTCAGAAGAGCCCACACACTCAGATCTTAACCTTAGTGTGCAGAAAGGGTCAAAACGTGTTTTTCAGCAGAAATAAACATGTTTCTGCAAGTTTGGTCAACCCCATGTAAGTTATGGGGCAGTAACAGCACCCTTTTCAAAACGTGTTTTTCAGCCCGAAATAAACGCGTTTTTTCAGACAACCGAATCCCCATGTAACAGCAAAACTCAGAAGAGCCCACACACTCAGATGTTAACCCCAGTGTGCAGAAAGGGTCAAAACGTGTTTTTCAGCAGAAATAAACATGTTTCTGCAAGTTTGGTCAACCCCATGTAAGTTATGGGGCAGTAACAGCACCCTTTTCAAAACGTGTTTTTCAGCCCGAAATAAACGCGTTTTTTCAGACAACTGAATCCCCATGTAACAGCAAAACTCAGAAGAGCCCACACACTCAGATCTTAACCCCAGTGTGCAGAAAGGGTCAAAACGTGTTTTTCAGCAGAAATAAACATGTTTCTGCAAGTTTGGTCGACCCCATGTAAGTTATAGGGCAGTAACAGCACCCTTTTAAAAACGTGTTTTTCAGCCCGAAATAAACGCGTTTTTTCAGACAACTGAATCCCCATGTAACAGCAAAACTCAGAAGAGCCCACACACTCAGATCTTAACCCCAGTGTGCAGAAAGGGTCAAAACGTGTTTTTCAGCAGAAATAAACATGTTTCTGCAAGTTTGGTCAACCCCATGTAAGTTATGGGGCAGTAACAGCACCCTTTTCAAAACGTGTTTTTCAGCCCGAAATAAACGCGTTTTTTCAGACAACCGAATCCCCATGTAACAGCAAAACTCAGAAGAGCCCACACACTCAGATCTTAACCCCAGTGTGCAGAAAGGGTCAAAACGTGTTTTTCAGCAGAAATAAACATGTTTCTGCAAGTTTGGTCAACCCCATGTAAGTTATGGGGCAGTAACAGCACCCTTTTCAAAACGTGTTTTTCAGCCCGAAATAAACGCGTTTTTTCAGACAACTGAATCCCCATGTAACAGCAAGGCT
Organism: Lepisosteus platostomus; assembly: GCF_059453375.1. Classification (NCBI taxonomy): domain Eukaryota; kingdom Metazoa; phylum Chordata; class Actinopteri; order Semionotiformes; family Lepisosteidae; genus Lepisosteus; species Lepisosteus platostomus. The sequence continues at coordinate 8,800,882 of NC_142625.1, read as the reverse complement.
CAGAAGAGCCCACACACTCAGATCTTAACCCCAGTGTGCAGAAAGTGTCAAAACGTGTTTTTCAGCAGAAATAAACATGTTTCTGCAAGTTTGGTCAACCCCATGTAAGTTATGGGGCAGTAACAGCACCCTTTTCAAAACGTGTTTTTCAGCCCGAAATAAACGCGTTTTTTCAGACAACTGAATCCCCATGTAACAGCAAAACTCAGAAGAGCCCACACACTCAGATCTTAACCCCAGTGTGCAGAAAGGGTCAAAACGTGTTTTTCAGCAGAAATAAACATGTTTCTGCAAGTTTGGTCGACCCCATGTAAGTTATAGGGCAGTAACAGCACCCTTTTAAAAACGTGTTTTTCAGCCCGAAATAAACGCGTTTTTTCAGACAACTGAATCCCCATGTAACAGCAAAACTCAGAAGAGCCCACACACTCAGATCTTAACCTTAGTGTGCAGAAAGGGTCAAAACGTGTTTTTCAGCAGAAATAAACATGTTTCTGCAAGTTTGGTCAACCCCATGTAAGTTATGGGGCAGTAACAGCACCCTTTTCAAAACGTGTTTTTCAGCCAGAAATAAACACGTTTTTTCAGACAACTGAATCCCCATGTAACAGCAAAACTCAGAAGAGCCCACACACTCAGATGTTAACCCCAGTGTGCAGAAAGGGTCAAAACGTGTTTTTCAGCAGAAATAAACATGTTTCTGCAAGTTTGGTCAACCCCATGTAAGTTATGGGGCAGTAACAGCACCCTTTTCAAAACGTGTTTTTCAGCCCGAAATAAACGCGTTTTTTCAGACAACTGAATCCCCATGTAACAGCAAAACTCAGAAGAGCCCACACACTCAGATCTTAACCCCAGTGTGCAGAAAGGGTCAAAACGTGTTTTTCAGCAGAAATAAACATGTTTCTGCAAGTTTGGTCGACCCCATGTAAGTTATAGGGCAGTAACAGCACCCTTTTAAAAACGTGTTTTTCAGCCCGAAATAAACGCGTTTTTTCAGACAACCGAATCCCCATGTAACAGCAAAACTCAGAAGAGCCCACACACTCAGATCTTAACCCCAGTGTGCAGAAAGGGTCAAAACGTGTTTTTCAGCAGAAATAAACATGTTTCTGCAAGTTTGGTCAACCCCATGTAAGTTATGGGGCAGTAACAGCACCCTTTTCAAAACGTGTTTTTCAGCCCGAAATAAACGCGTTTTTTCAGACAACTGAATCCCCATGTAACAGCAAAACTCAGAAGAGCCCACACACTCAGATCTTAACCCCAGTGTGCAGAAAGGGTCAAAACGTGTTTTTCAGCAGAAATAAACATGTTTCTGCAAGTTTGGTCGACCCCATGTAAGTTATAGGGCAGTAACAGCACCCTTTTAAAAACGTGTTTTTCAGCCCGAAATAAACGCGTTTTTTCAGACAACTGAATCCCCATGTAACAGCAAAACTCAGAAGAGCCCACACACTCAGATCTTAACCCCATTGTGCAGAAAGGGTCAAAACGTGTTTTTCAGCAGAAATAAACATGTTTCTGCAAGTTTGGTCAACCCCATGTTAGTTATGGGTCAGTAACAGCACCCTTTTCAAAACGTGTTTTTCAGCCCGAAATAAACGCGTTTTTTCATACAACTGAATCCCCATGTAACAGCAAAACTCAGAAGAGCCCACACACTCAGATGTTAACCCCAGTGTGCAGAAAGGGTCAAAACGTGTTTTTCAGCAGAAATAAACATGTTTCTGCAAGTTTGGTCAACCCCATGTAAGTTATGGGGCAGTAACAGCACCCTTTTCAAAACGTGTTTTTCAGCCCGAAATAAACGCGTTTTTTCAGACAACTGAATCCCCATGTAACAGCAAAACTCAGAAGAGCCCACACACTCAGATCTTAACCCCAGTGTGCAGAAAGGGTCAAAACGTGTTTTTCAGCAGAAATAAACATGTTTCTGCAAGTTTGGTCAACCCCATGTAAGTTATGGGGCAGTAACAGCACCCTTTTCAAAACTTTTTTTTCAGCCCGAAATAAACGCGTTTTTTCAGACAACTGAATCCCCAAGTAACAGCAAGGCTCAGAAGAGCCCACACACTTAGATCTTAACCCCAGTGTGCAGAAAGTGTCAAAACGTGTTTTTCAGCAGAAATAAACATGTTTCTGCAAGTTTGGTCAACCCCATGTAAGTTATGGGGCAGTAACAGCACCCTTTTCAAAACGTGTTTTTCAGCCCGAAATAAACGCGTTTTTTCAGACAACTGAATCCCCATGTAACAGCAAAACTCAGAAGAGCCCACACACTCAGATCTTAACCCCAGTGTGCAGAAAGTGTCAAAACGTGTTTTTCAGCAGAAATAAACATGTTTCTGCAAGTTTGGTCAACCCCATGTAAGTTATGGGGCAGTAACAGCACCCTTTTCAAAACGTGTTTTTCAGCCCGAAATAAACGCGTTTTTTCAGACAACTGAATCCCCATGTAACAGCAAAACTCAGAAGAGCCCACACACTCAGATCTTAACCTTAGTGTGCAGAAAGGGTCAAAACGTGTTTTTCAGCAGAAATAAACATGTTTCTGCAAGTTTGGTCAACCCCATGTAAGTTATGGGGCAGTAACAGCACCCTTTTCAAAACGTGTTTTTCAGCCCGAAATAAACGCGTTTTTTCAGACAACCGAATCCCCATGTAACAGCAAAACTCAGAAGAGCCCACACACTCAGATCTTAACCCCAGTGTGCAGAAAGGGTCAAAACGTGTTTTTCAGCAGAAATAAACATGTTTCTGCAAGTTTGGTCAACCCCATGTAAGTTATGGGGCAGTAACAGCACCCTTTTCAAAACGTGTTTTTCAGCCCGAAATAAACGCGTTTTTTCAGACAACTGAATCCCCATGTAACAGCAAGGCTCAGAAGAGCCCACACACTCAGATCTTAACCCCAGTGTGCAGAAAGTGTCAAAACGTGTTTTTCAGCAGAAATAAACATGTTTCTGCAAGTTTGGTCAACCCCATGTAAGTTATGGGGCAGTAACAGCACCCTTTTCAAAACGTGTTTTTCAGCCCGAAATAAACGCGTTTTTTCAGACAACTGAATCCCCATGTAACAGCAAAACTCAGAAGAGCCCACACACTCAGATCTTAACCCCAGTGTGCAGAAAGGGTCAAAACGTGTTTTTCAGCAGAAATAAACATGTTTCTGCAAGTTTGGTCGACCCCATGTAAGTTATAGGGCAGTAACAGCACCCTTTTAAAAACGTGTTTTTCAGCCCGAAATAAACGCGTTTTTTCAGACAACTGAATCCCCATGTAACAGCAAAACTCAGAAGAGCCCACACACTCAGATCTTAACCTTAGTGTGCAGAAAGGGTCAAAACGTGTTTTTCAGCAGAAATAAACATGTTTCTGCAAGTTTGGTCAACCCCATGTAAGTTATGGGGCAGTAACAGCACCCTTTTCAAAACGTGTTTTTCAGCCAGAAATAAACACGTTTTTTCAGACAACTGAATCCCCATGTAACAGCAAAACTCAGAAGAGCCCACACACTCAGATGTTAACCCCAGTGTGCAGAAAGGGTCAAAACGTGTTTTTCAGCAGAAATAAACATGTTTCTGCAAGTTTGGTCAACCCCATGTAAGTTATGGGGCAGTAACAGCACCCTTTTTAAAACGTGTTTTTCAGCCCGAAATAAACGCGTTTTTTCAGACAACTGAATCCCCATGTAACAGCAAAACTCAGAAGAGCCCACACACTCAGATCTTAACCCCAGTGTGCAGAAAGGGTCAAAACGTGTTTTTCAGCAGAAATAAACATGTTTCTGCAAGTTTGGTCAACCCCATGTAAGTTATGGGGCAGTAACAGCACCCTTTTCAAAACGTGTTTTTCAGCCCGAAATAAACGCGTTTTTTCAGACAACTGAATCCCCATGTAACAGCAAAACTCAGAAGAGCCCACACACTCAGATCTTAACCTTAGTGTGCAGAAAGGGTCAAAACGTGTTTTTCAGCAGAAATAAACATGTTTCTGCAAGTTTGGTCAACCCCATGTAAGTTATGGGGCAGTAACAGCACCCTTTTCAAAACGTGTTTTTCAGCCCGAAATAAACGCGTTTTTTCAGACAACCGAATCCCCATGTAACAGCAAAACTCAGAAGAGCCCACACACTCAGATCTTAACCCCAGTGTGCAGAAAGGGTCAAAACGTGTTTTTCAGCAGAAATAAACATGTTTCTGCAAGTTTGGTCAACCCCATGTAAGTTATGGGGCAGTAACAGCACCCTTTTCAAAACGTGTTTTTCAGCCCGAAATAAACGCGTTTTTTCAGACAACTGAATCCCCATGTAACAGCAAGGCTCAGAAGAGCCCACACACTCAGATCTTAACCCCAGTGTGCAGAAAGTGTCAAAACGTGTTTTTCAGCAGAAATAAACATGTTTCTGCAAGTTTGGTCAACCCCATGTAAGTTATGGGGCAGTAACAGCACCCTTTTCAAAACGTGTTTTTCAGCCCGAAATAAACGCGTTTTTTCAGACAACTGAATCCCCATGTAACAGCAAAACTCAGAAGAGCCCACACACTCAGATCTTAACCCCAGTGTGCAGAAAGGGTCAAAACGTGTTTTTCAGCAGAAATAAACATGTTTCTGCAAGTTTGGTCGACCCCATGTAAGTTATAGGGCAGTAACAGCACCCTTTTAAAAACGTGTTTTTCAGCCCGAAATAAACGCGTTTTTTCAGACAACTGAATCCCCATGTAACAGCAAAACTCAGAAGAGCCCACACACTCAGATCTTAACCTTAGTGTGCAGAAAGGGTCAAAACGTGTTTTTCAGCAGAAATAAACATGTTTCTGCAAGTTTGGTCAACCCCATGTAAGTTATGGGGCAGTAACAGCACCCTTTTCAAAACGTGTTTTTCAGCCAGAAATAAACACGTTTTTTCAGACAACTGAATCCCCATGTAACAGCAAAACTCAGAAGAGCCCACACACTCAGATGTTAACCCCAGTGTGCAGAAAGGGTCAAAACGTGTTTTTCAGCAGAAATAAACATGTTTCTGCAAGTTTGGTCAACCCCATGTAAGTTATGGGGCAGTAACAGCACCCTTTTCAAAACGTGTTTTTCAGCCCGAAATAAACGCGTTTTTTCAGACAACTGAATCCCCATGTAACAGCAAAACTCAGAAGAGCCCACACACTCAGATCTTAACCCCAGTGTGCAGAAAGGGTCAAAACGTGTTTTTCAGCAGAAATAAACATGTTTCTGCAAGTTTGGTCGACCCCATGTAAGTTATAGGGCAGTAACAGCACCCTTTTAAAAACGTGTTTTTCAGCCCGAAATAAACGCGTTTTTTCAGACAACTGAATCCCCATGTAACAGCAAAACTCAGAAGAGCCCACACACTCAGATCTTAACCCCAGTGTGCAGAAAGGGTCAAAACGTGTTTTTCAGCAGAAATAAACATGTTTCTGCAAGTTTGGTCAACCCCATGTAAGTTATGGGGCAGTAACAGCACCCTTTTCAAAACGTGTTTTTCAGCCCGAAATAAACGCGTTTTTTCAGACAACCGAATCCCCATGTAACAGCAAAACTCAGAAGAGCCCACACACTCAGATCTTAACCCCAGTGTGCAGAAAGGGTCAAAACGTGTTTTTCAGCAGAAATAAACATGTTTCTGCAAGTTTGGTCAACCCCATGTAAGTTATGGGGCAGTAACAGCACCCTTTTCAAAACGTGTTTTTCAGCCCGAAATAAACGCGTTTTTTCAGACAACTGAATCCCCATGTAACAGCAAGGCTCAGAAGAGCCCACACACTCAGATCTTAACCCCAGTGTGCAGAAAGTGTCAAAACGTGTTTTTCAGCAGAAATAAACATGTTTCTGCAAGTTTGGTCAACCCCATGTAAGTTATGGGGCAGTAACAGCACCCTTTTCAAAACGTGTTTTTCAGCCCGAAATAAACGCGTTTTTTCAGACAACTGAATCCCCATGTAACAGCAAAACTCAGAAGAGCCCACACACTCAGATCTTAACCCCAGTGTGCAGAAAGGGTCAAAACGTGTTTTTCAGCAGAAATAAACATGTTTCTGCAAGTTTGGTCGACCCCATGTAAGTTATAGGGCAGTAACAGCACCCTTTTAAAAACGTGTTTTTCAGCCCGAAATAAACGCGTTTTTTCAGACAACTGAATCCCCATGTAACAGCAAAACTCAGAAGAGCCCACACACTCAGATCTTAACCCCATTGTGCAGAAAGGGTCAAAACGTGTTTTTCAGCAGAAATAAACATGTTTCTGCAAGTTTGGTCAACCCCATGTTAGTTATGGGGCAGTAACAGCACCCTTTTCAAAACGTGTTTTTCAGCCCGAAATAAACGCGTTTTTTCATACAACTGAATCCCCATGTAACAGCAAAACTCAGAAGAGCCCACACACTCAGATGTTAACCCCAGTGTGCAGAAAGGGTCAAAACGTGTTTTTCAGCAGAAATAAACATGTTTCTGCAAGTTTGGTCAACCCCATGTAAGTTATGGGGCAGTAACAGCACCCTTTTCAAAACGTGTTTTTCAGCCCGAAATAAACGCGTTTTTTCAGACAACTGAATCCCCATGTAACAGCAAAACTCAGAAGAGCCCACACACTCAGATCTTAACCCCAGTGTGCAGAAAGGGTCAAAACGTGTTTTTCAGCAGAAATAAACATGTTTCTGCAAGTTTGGTCAACCCCATGTAAGTTATGGGGCAGTAACAGCACCCTTTTCAAAACTTTTTTTTCAGCCCGAAATAAACGCGTTTTTTCAGACAACTGAATCCCCATGTAACAGCAAGGCTCAGAAGAGCCCACACACTTAGATCTTAACCCCAGTGTGCAGAAAGTGTCAAAACGTGTTTTTCAGCAGAAATAAACATGTTTCTGCAAGTTTGGTCAACCCCATGTAAGTTATGGGGCAGTAACAGCACCCTTTTCAAAACGTGTTTTTCAGCCCGAAATAAACGCGTTTTTTCAGACAACTGAATCCCCATGTAACAGCAAAACTCAGAAGAGCCCACACACTCAGATCTTAACCCCAGTGTGCAGAAAGTGTCAAAACGTGTTTTTCAGCAGAAATAAACATGTTTCTGCAAGTTTGGTCAACCCCATGTAAGTTATGGGGCAGTAACAGCACCCTTTTCAAAACGTGTTTTTCAGCCCGAAATAAACGCGTTTTTTCAGACAACTGAATCCCCATGTAACAGCAAAACTCAGAAGAGCCCACACACTCAGATCTTAACCTTAGTGTGCAGAAAGGGTCAAAACGTGTTTTTCAGCAGAAATAAACATGTTTCTGCAAGTTTGGTCAACCCCATGTAAGTTATGGGGCAGTAACAGCACCCTTTTCAAAACTTTTTTTTCAGCCCGAAATAAACGCGTTTTTTCAGACAACTGAATCCCCATGTAACAGCAAGGCTCAGAAGAGCCCACACACTTAGATCTTAACCCCAGTGTGCAGAAAGTGTCAAAACGTGTTTTTCAGCAGAAATAAACATGTTTCTGCAAGTTTGGTCAACCCCATGTAAGTTATGGGGCAGTAACAGCACCCTTTTCAAAACGTGTTTTTCAGCCCGAAATAAACGCGTTTTTTCAGACAACTGAATCCCCATGTAACAGCAAAACTCAGAAGACCCCACACACTCAGATCTTAACCCCAGTGTGCAGAAAGTGTCAAAACGTGTTTTTCAGCAGAAATAAACATGTTTCTGCAAGTTTGGTCAACCCCATGTAAGTTATGGGGCAGTAACAGCACCCTTTTCAAAACGTGTTTTTCAGCCCGAAATAAACGCGTTTTTTCAGACAACTGAATCCCCATGTAACAGCAAAACTCAGAAGAGCCCACACACTCAGATCTTAACCTTAGTGTGCAGAAAGGGTCAAAACGTGTTTTTCAGCAGAAATAAACATGTTTCTGCAAGTTTGGTCAACCCCATGTAAGTTATGGGGCAGTAACAGCACCCTTTTCAAAACGTGTTTTTCAGCCCGAAATAAACGCGTTTTTTCAGACAACCGAATCCCCATGTAACAGCAAAACTCAGAAGAGCCCACACACTCAGATCTTAACCCCAGTGTGCAGAAAGTGTCAAAACGTGTTTTTCAGCAGAAATAAACATGTTTCTGCAAGTTTGGTCAACCCCATGTAAGTTATGGGGCAGTAACAGCACCCTTTTCAAAACGTGTTTTTCAGCCCGAAATAAACGCGTTTTTTCAGACAACTGAATCCCCATGTAACAGCAAAACTCAGAAGAGCCCACACACTCAGATCTTAACCCCAGTGTGCAGAAAGGGTCAAAACGTGTTTTTCAGCAGAAATAAACATGTTTCTGCAAGTTTGGTCGACCCCATGTAAGTTATAGGGCAGTAACAGCACCCTTTTAAAAACGTGTTTTTCAGCCCGAAATAAACGCGTTTTTTCAGACAACTGAATCCCCATGTAACAGCAAAACTCAGAAGAGCCCACACACTCAGATCTTAACCTTAGTGTGCAGAAAGGGTCAAAACGTGTTTTTCAGCAGAAATAAACATGTTTCTGCAAGTTTGGTCAACCCCATGTAAGTTATGGGGCAGTAACAGCACCCTTTTCAAAACGTGTTTTTCAGCCCGAAATAAACACGTTTTTTCAGACAACTGAATCCCCATGTAACAGCAAAACTCAGAAGAGCCCACACACTCAGATGTTAACCCCAGTGTGCAGAAAGGGTCAAAACGTGTTTTTCAGCAGAAATAAACATGTTTCTGCAAGTTTGGTCAACCCCATGTAAGTTATGGGGCAGTAACAGCACCCTTTTCAAAACGTGTTTTTCAGCCCGAAATAAACGCGTTTTTTCAGACAACTGAATCCCCATGTAACAGCAAAACTCAGAAGAGCCCACACACTCAGATCTTAACCCCAGTGTGCAGAAAGGGTCAAAACGTGTTTTTCAGCAGAAATAAACATGTTTCTGCAAGTTTGGTCGACCCCATGTAAGTTATAGGGCAGTAACAGCACCCTTTTAAAAACGTGTTTTTCAGCCCGAAATAAACGCGTTTTTTCAGACAACCGAATCCCCATGTAACAGCAAAACTCAGAAGAGCCCACACACTCAGATCTTAACCCCAGTGTGCAGAAAGGGTCAAAGCGTGTTTTTCAGCAGAAATAAACATGTTTCTGCAAGTTTGGTCAACCCCATGTAAGTTATGGGGCAGTAACAGCACCCTTTTCAAAACGTGTTTTTCAGCCCGAAATAAACGCGTTTTTTCAGACAACTGAATCCCCATGTAACAGCAAGGCTCAGAAGAGCCCACACACTCAGATCTTAACCCCAGTGTGCAGAAAGGGTCAAAACGTGTTTTTCAGCAGAAATAAACATGTTTCTGCAAGTTTGGTCAACCCCATGTAAGTTATGGGGCAGTAACAGCACCCTTTTCAAAACGTGTTTTTCAGCCCGAAATAAACGCGTTTTTTCAGACAACTGAATCCCCATGTAACAGCAAGGCTCAGAAGAGCCCACACACTCAGATCTTAACCCCAGAGTGCAAAAAGGGTCAAAACGTGTTTTTCAGCAGAAATAAACATGTTTCTGCAAGTTTGGTCAACCCCATGTTAGTTATGGGGCAGTAACAGCACCCTTTTCAAAACGTGTTTTTCAGCCCGAAATAAACGCGTTTTTTCAGACAACTGAATCCCCATGTAACAGCAAAACTCAGAAGAGCCCACACACTCAGATCTTAACCCCAGTGTGCAGAAAGGGTCAAAACTTGTTTTTCAGCAGAAATAAACATGTTTCTGCAAGTTTGGTCAACCCCATGTAAGTTATGGGGCAGTAACAGCACCCTTTTCAAAACGTGTTTTTCAGCCCGAAATAAACACGTTTTTTCAGAAAACTGAATCCCCATGTAACAGCAAAACTCAGAAGAGCCCACACACTCAGATCTTAACCCCAGTGTGCAGAAAGGGTCAAAACGTGTTTTTCAGCAGAAATAAACTTGTTTCTGCAAGTTTGGTCAACCCCATGTAAGTTATGGGGCAGTAACAGCACCCTTTTCAAAACGTGTTTTTCAGCCCGAAATAAACGCGTTTTTTCAGACAACTGAATCCCCATGTAACAGCAAGGCTCAGAAGAGCCCACACACTCAGATCTTAACCCCATTGTGCAGAAAGGGTCAAAACGTGTTTTTCAGCAGAAATAAACATGTTTCTGCAAGTTTGGTCAACCCCATGTAAGTTATGGGGCAGTAACAGCACACTTTTCAAAACGTGTTTTTCAGCCCGAAATAAACGCGTTTTTTCAGACAATTGAATCCCCATGTAACAGCAAGGCTCAGAAGAGCCCACACACTCAGATCTTAACCCCAGTGTGCAGAAAGGGTCAAAACGTGTTTTTCAGCAGAAATAAACATGTTTCTGCAAGTTTGGTCAACCCCATGTAAGTTATGGGGCAGTAACAGCACCCTTTTCAAAACGTGTTTTTCAGCCCGAAATAAACGCGTTTTTTCAGACAACTGAATCCCCATGTAACAGCAAGGCTCAGAAGAGCCCACACACTCAGATCTTAACCCCAGAGTGCAAAAAGGGTCAAAACGTGTTTTTCAGCAGAAATAAACATGTTTCTGCAAGTTTGGTCAACCCCATGTTAGTTATGGGGCAGTAACAGCACCCTTTTCAAAACGTGTTTTTCAGCCCGAAATAAACGCGTTTTTTCAGACAACTGAATCCCCATGTAACAGCAAAACTCAGAAGAGCCCACACACTCAGATCTTAACCCCAGTGTGCAGAAAGGGTCAAAACGTGTTTTTCAGCAGAAATAAACTTGTTTCTGCAAGTTTGGTCAACCCCATGTAAGTTATGGGGCAGTAACAGCACCCTTTTCAAAACGTGTTTTTCAGCCCGAAATAAACGCGTTTTTTCAGACAACTGAATCCCCATGTAACAGCAAGGCTCAGAAGAGCCCACACACTCAGATCTTAACCCCATTGTGCAGAAAGGGTCAAAACGTGTTTTTCAGCAGAAATAAACATGTTTCTGCAAGTTTGGTCAACCCCATGTAAGTTATGGGGCAGTAACAGCACCCTTTTCAAAACTTTTTTTTCAGCCCGAAATAAACGCGTTTTTTCAGACAACTGAATCCCCATGTAACAGCAAGGCTCAGAAGAGCCCACACACTCAGATCTTAACCCCAGTGTGCAGAAAGTGTCAAAACGTGTTTTTCAGCAGAAATAAACATGTTTCTGCAAGTTTGGTCAACCCCTTGTAAGTTATGGGGCAGTAACAGCACCCTTTTCAAAACGTGTTTTTCAGCCCGAAATAAACGCGTTTTTTCAGACAACTGAATCCCCATGTAACAGCAAAACTCAGAAGAGCCCACACACTCAGATCTTAACCCCAGTGTGCAGAAAGTGTCAAAACGTGTTTTTCAGCAGAAATAAACATGTTTCTGCAAGTTTGGTCAACCCCATGTAAGTTATGGGGCAGTAACAGCACCCTTTTCAAAACGTGTTTTTCAGCCCGAAATAAACGCGTTTTTTCAGACAACTGAATCCCCATGTAACAGCAAAACTCAGAAGAGCCCACACACTCAGATCTTAACCCCAGTGTGCAGAAAGGGTCAAAACGTGTTTTTCAGCAGAAATAAACATGTTTCTGCAAGTTTGGTCGACCCCATGTAAGTTATAGGGCAGTAACAGCACCCTTTTAAAAACGTGTTTTTCAGCCCGAAATAAACGCGTTTTTTCAGACAACTGAATCCCCATGTAACAGCAAAACTCAGAAGAGCCCACACACTCAGATCTTAACCCCAGTGTGCAGAAAGGGTCAAAACGTGTTTTTCAGCAGAAATAAACATGTTTCTGCAAGTTTGGTCAACCCCATGTAAGTTATGGGGCAGTAACAGCACCCTTTTCAAAACGTGTTTTTCAGCCCGAAATAAACGCGTTTTTTCAGACAACCGAATCCCCATATAACAGCAAAACTCAGAAGAGCCCACACACTCAGATCTTAACCCCAGTGTGCAGAAAGGGTCAAAACGTGTTTTTCAGCAGAAATAAACATGTTTCTGCAAGTTTGGTCAACCCCATGTAAGTTATAGGGCAGTAACAGCACCCTTTTAAAAACGTGTTTTTCAGCCCGAAATAAACGCGTTTTTTCAGACAACTGAATCCCCAGGCAACAGCAAAACTCAGAAGAGCCCACACACTCAGATCTTAACCCCAGTGTGCAGAAAGGGTCAAAACGTGTTTTTCAGCAGAAATAAACATGTTTCTGCAAGTTTGGTCAACCCCATGTAAGTTATGGGGCAGTAACAGCACCCTTTTCAAAACGTGTTTTTCAGCCCGAAATAAACACGTTTTTTCAGAAAACTGAATCCCCATGTAACAGCAAAACTCAGAAGAGCCCACACACTCAGATCTTAACCCCAGTGTGCAGAAAGGGTCAAAACGTGTTTTTCAGCAGAAATAAACTTGTTTCTGCAAGTTTGGTCAACCCCATGTAAGTTATGGGGCAGTAACAGCACCCTTTTCAAAACGTGTTTTTCAGCCCGAAATAAACGCGTTTTTTCAGACAACTGAATCCCCATGTAACAGCAAGGCTCAGAAGAGCCCACACACTCAGATCTTAACCCCATTGTGCAGAAAGGGTCAAAACGTGTTTTTCAGCAGAAATAAACATGTTTCTGCAAGTTTGGTCAACCCCATGTAAGTTATGGGGCAGTAACAGCACCCTTTTCAAAACGTGTTTTTCAGCCCGAAATAAACGCGTTTTTTCAGACAACTGAATCCCCATGTAACAGCAAAACTCAGAAGAGCCCACACACTCAGATGTTAACCCCAGTGTGCAGAAAGTGTCAAAACGTGTTTTTCAGCAGAAATAAACATGTTTCTGCAAGTTTGGTCAACCCCATGTAAGTTATGGGGCAGTAACAGCACCCTTTTCAAAACGTGTTTTTCAGCCCGAAATAAACGCGTTTTTTCAGACAACTGAATCCCCATGTAACAGCAAAACTCAGAAGAGCCCACACACTCAGATCTTAACCCCAGTGTGCAGAAAGGGTCAAAACGTGTTTTTCAGCAGAAATAAACATGTTTCTGCAAGTTTGGTCGACCCCATGTAAGTTATAGGGCAGTAACAGCACCCTTTTAAAAACGTGTTTTTCAGCCCGAAATAAACGCGTTTTTTCAGACAACTGAATCCCCATGTAACAGCAAAACTCAGAAGAGCCCACACACTCAGATCTTAACCTTAGTGTGCAGAAAGGGTCAAAACGTGTTTTTCAGCAGAAATAAACATGTTTCTGCAAGTTTGGTCAACCCCATGTAAGTTATGGGGCAGTAACAGCACCCTTTTCAAAACGTGTTTTTCAGCCCGAAATAAACGCGTTTTTTCAGACAACCGAATCCCCATGTAACAGCAAAACTCAGAAGAGCCCACACACTCAGATCTTAACCCCAGTGTGCAGAAAGGGTCAAAACGTGTTTTTCAGCAGAAATAAACATGTTTCTGCAAGTTTGGTCAACCCCATGTAAGTTATGGGGCAGTAACAGCACCCTTTTCAAAACGTGTTTTTCAGCCCGAAATAAACGCGTTTTTTCAGACAACTGAATCCCCATGTAACAGCAAGGCTCAGAAGAGCCCACACACTCAGGTCTTAACCCCAGTGTGCAGAAAGTGTCAAAACGTGTTTTTCAGCAGAAATAAACATGTTTCTGCAAGTTTGGTCAACCCCATGTAAGTTATGGGGCAGTAACAGCACCCTTTTCAAAACGTGTTTTTCAGCCCGAAATAAACGCGTTTTTTCAGACAACTGAATCCCCATGTAACAGCAAAACTCAGAAGAGCCCACACACTCAGATCTTAACCCCAGTGTGCAGAAAGGGTCAAAACGTGTTTTTCAGCAGAAATAAACATGTTTCTGCAAGTTTGGTCGACCCCATGTAAGTTATAGGGCAGTAACAGCACCCTTTTAAAAACGTGTTTTTCAGCCCGAAATAAACGCGTTTTTTCAGACAACTGAATCCCCATGTAACAGCAAAACTCAGAAGAGCCCACACACTCAGATCTTAACCCCAGTGTGCAGAAAGGGTCAAAACTTGTTTTTCAGCAGAAATAAACATGTTTCTGCAAGTTTGGTCAACCCCATGTAAGTTATGGGGCAGTAACAGCACCCTTTTCAAAACGTGTTTTTCAGCCCGAAATAAACACGTTTTTTCAGAAAACTGAATCCCCATGTAACAGCAAAACTCAGAAGAGCCCACACACTCAGATCTTAACCCCAGTGTGCAGAAAGGGTCAAAACGTGTTTTTCAGCAGAAATAAACTTGTTTCTGCAAGTTTGGTCAACCCCATGTAAGTTATGGGGCAGTAACAGCACCCTTTTCAAAACGTGTTTTTCAGCCCGAAATAAACGCGTTTTTTCAGACAACTGAATCCCCATGTAACAGCAAGGCTCAGAAGAGCCCACACACTCAGATCTTAACCCCATTGTGCAGAAAGGGTCAAAACGTGTTTTTAAGCAGAAATAAACATGTTTCTGCAAGTTTGGTCAACCCCATGTAAGTTATGGGGCAGTAACAGCACCCTTTTCAAAACTTTTTTTTCAGCCCGAAATAAACGCGTTTTTTCAGACAACTGAATCCCCATGTAACAGCAAGGCTCAGAAGAGCCCACACACTCAGATCTTAACCCCAGTGTGCAGAAAGTGTCAAAACGTGTTTTTCAGCAGAAATAAACATGTTTCTGCAAGTTTGGTCAACCCCTTGTAAGTTATGGGGCAGTAACAGCACCCTTTTCAAAACGTGTTTTTCAGCCCGAAATAAACGCGTTTTTTCAGACAACTGAATCCCCATGTAACAGCAAAACTCAGAAGAGCCCACACACTCATATCTTAACCCCAGTGTGCAGAAAGTGTCAAAACGTGTTTTTCAGCAGAAATAAACATGTTTCTGCAAGTTTGGTCAACCCCATGTAAGTTATGGGGCAGTAACAGCACCCTTTTCAAAACGTGTTTTTCAGCCCGAAATAAACGCGTTTTTTCAGACAACTGAATCCCCATGTAACAGCAAAACTCAGAAGAGCCCACACACTCAGATCTTAACCCCAGTGTGCAGAAAGGGTCAAAACGTGTTTTTCAGCAGAAATAAACATGTTTCTGCAAGTTTGGTCGACCCCATGTAAGTTATGGGGCAGTAACAGCACCCTTTTAAAAACGTGTTTTTCAGCCCGAAATAAACGCGTTTTTTCAGACAACTGAATCCCCATGTAAAAGCAAAACTCAGAAGAGCCCACACACTCAGATCTTAACCCCAGTGTGCAGAAAGGGTCAAAACGTGTTTTTCAGCAGAAATAAACATGTTTCTGCAAGTTTGGTCAACCCCATGTAAGTTATGGGGCAGTAACAGCACCCTTTTCAAAACGTGTTTTTCAGCCCGAAATAAACGCGTTTTTTCAGACAACCGAATCCCCATGTAACAGCAAAACTCAGAAGAGCCCACACACTCAGATCTTAACCCCAGTGTGCAGAAAGGGTCAAAACGTGTTTTTCAGCAGAAATAAACATGTTTCTGCAAGTTTGGTCAACCCCATGTAAGTTATGGGGCAGTAACAGCACCCTTTTCAAAACGTGTTTTTCAGCCCGAAATAAACGCGTTTTTTCAGACAACTGAATCCCCATGTAACAGCAAGGCTCAGAAGAGCCCACACACTCAGATCTTAACCCCAGTGTGCAGAAAGTGTCAAAACGTGTTTTTCAGCAGAAATAAACATGTTTCTGCAAGTTTGGTCAACCCCATGTAAGTTATGGGGCAGTAACAGCACCCTTTTCAAAACGTGTTTTTCAGCCCGAAATAAACGCGTTTTTTCAGACAACTGAATCCCCATGTAACAGCAAAACTCAGAAGAGCCCACACACTCAGATCTTAACCCCATTGTGCAGAAAGGGTCAAAACGTGTTTTTCAGCAGAAATAAACATGTTTCTGCAAGTTTGGTCAACCCCATGTTAGTTATGGGGCAGTAACAGCACCCTTTTCAAAACGTGTTTTTCAGCCCGAAATAAACGCGTTTTTTCAGACAACTGAATCCCCATGTAACAGCAAGGCTCAGAAGAGCCCACACACTCAGATCTTAACCCCAGTGTGCAGAAAGGGTCAAAACGTGTTTTTCAGCAGAAATAAACATGTTTCTGCAAGTTTGGTCGACCCCATGTAAGTTATAGGGCAGTAACAGCACCCTTTTAAAAACGTGTTTTTCAGCCCGAAATAAACGCGTTTTTTCAGACAACTGAATCCCCATGTAACAGCAAAACTCAGAAGAGCCCACACACTCAGATCTTAACCCCATTGTGCAGAAAGGGTCAAAACGTGTTTTTCAGCAGAAATAAACATGTTTCTGCAAGTTTGGTCAACCCCATGTTAGTTATGGGGCAGTAACAGCACCCTTTTCAAAACGTGTTTTTCAGCCCGAAATAAACGCGTTTTTTCATACAACTGAATCCCCATGTAACAGCAAAACTCAGAAGAGCCCACACACTCAGATGTTAACCCCAGTGTGCAGAAAGGGTCAAAACGTGTTTTTCAGCAGAAATAAACATGTTTCTGCAAGTTTGGTCAACCCCATGTAAGTTATGGGGCAGTAACAGCACCCTTTTCAAAACGTGTTTTTCAGCCCGAAATAAACGCGTTTTTTCAGACAACTGAATCCCCATGTAACAGCAAAACTCAGAAGAGCCCACACACTCAGATCTTAACCCCAGTGTGCAGAAAGGGTCAAAACGTGTTTTTCAGCAGAAATAAACATGTTTCTGCAAGTTTGGTCAACCCCATGTAAGTTATGGGGCAGTAACAGCACCCTTTTCAAAACTTTTTTTTCAGCCCGATATAAACGCGTTTTTTCAGACAACTGAATCCCCATGTAACAGCAAGGCTCAGAAGAGCCCACACACTTAGATCTTAACCCCAGTGTGCAGAAAGTGTCAAAACGTGTTTTTCAGCAGAAATAAACATGTTTCTGCAAGTTTGGTCAACCCCATGTAAGTTATGGGGCAGTAACAGCACCCTTTTCAAAACGTGTTTTCAGCCCGAAATAAACGCGTTTTTTCAGACAACTGAATCCCCATGTAACAGCAAAACTCAGAAGAGCCCACACACTCAGATCTTAACCCCAGTGTGCAGAAAGTGTCAAAACGTGTTTTTCAGCAGAAATAAACATGTTTCTGCAAGTTTGGTCAACCCCATGTAAGTTATGGGGCAGTAACAGCACCCTTTTCAAAACGTGTTTTTCAGCCCGAAATAAACGCGTTTTTTCAGACAACTGAATCCCCATGTAACAGCAAAACTCAGAAGAGCCCACACACTCAGATCTTAACCCCAGTGTGCAGAAAGGGTCAAAACGTGTTTTTCAGCAGAAATAAACATGTTTCTGCAAGTTTGGTCAACCCCATGTAAATTATGGGGCAGTAACAGCACCCTTTTCAAAACGTGTTTTTCAGCCCGAAATAAACGCGTTTTTTCAGACAACTGAATCCCCATGTAACAGCAAAACTCAGAAGAGCCCACACACTCAGATCTTAACCCCAGTGTGCAGAAAGGGTCAAAACGTGTTTTTCAGCAGAAATAAACATGTTTCTGCAAGTTTGGTCAACCCCATGTAAGTTATGGGGCAGTAACAGCACCCTTTTCAAAACGTGTTTTTCAGCCCGAAATAAACGCGTTTTTTCAGACAACTGAATCCCCATGTAACAGCAAGGCTCAGAAGAGCCCACACACTCAGATCTTAACCCCAGTGTGCAGAAAGTGTCAAAACGTGTTTTTCAGCAGAAATAAACATGTTTCTGCAAGTTTGGTCAACCCCATGTAAGTTATGGGGCAGTAACAGCACCCTTTTCAAAACGTGTTTTTCAGCCCGAAATAAACGCGTTTTTTCAGACAACTGAATCCCCATGTAACAGCAAAACTCAGAAGAGCCCACACACTCAGATCTTAACCCCAGTGTGCAGAAAGGGTCAAAACGTGTTTTTCAGCAGAAATAAACATGTTTCTGCAAGTTTGGTCGACCCCATGTAAGTTATAGGGCAGTAACAGCACCCTTTTAAAAACGTGTTTTTCAGCCCGAAATAAACGCGTTTTTTCAGACAACCGAATCCCCATGTAACAGCAAAACTCAGAAGAGCCCACACACTCAGATCTTAACCCCAGTGTGCAGAAAGGGTCAAAACGTGTTTTTCAGCAGAAATAAACTTGTTTCTGCAAGTTTGGTCAACCCCATGTAAGTTATGGGGCAGTAACAGCACCCTTTTCAAAACGTGTTTTTCAGCCCGAAATAAACGCGTTTTTTCAGACAACTGAATCCCCATGTAACAGCAAGGCTCAGAAGAGCCCACACACTCAGATCTTAACCCCATTGTGCAGAAAGGGTCAAAACGTGTTTTTAAGCAGAAATAAACATGTTTCTGCAAGTTTGGTCAACCCCATGTAAGTTATGGGGCAGTAACAGCACCCTTTTCAAAACTTTTTTTTCAGCCCGAAATAAACGCGTTTTTTCAGACAACTGAATCCCCATGTAACAGCAAGGCTCAGAAGAGCCCACACACTCAGATCTTAACCCCAGTGTGCAGAAAGTGTCAAAACGTGTTTTTCAGCAGAAATAAACATGTTTCTGCAAGTTTGGTCAACCCCTTGTAAGTTATGGGGCAGTAACAGCACCCTTTTCAAAACGTGTTTTTCAGCCCGAAATAAACGCGTTTTTTCAGACAACTGAATCCCCATGTAACAGCAAAACTCAGAAGAGCCCACACACTCAGATCTTAACCCCAGTGTGCAGAAAGTGTCAAAACGTGTTTTTCAGCAGAAATAAACATGTTTCTGCAAGTTTGGTCAACCCCATGTAAGTTATGGGGCAGTAACAGCACCCTTTTCAAAACGTGTTTTTCAGCCCGAAATAAACGCGTTTTTTCAGACAACTGAATCCCCATGTAACAGCAAAACTCAGAAGAGCCCACACACTCAGATCTTAACCCCAGTGTGCAGAAAGGGTCAAAACGTGTTTTTCAGCAGAAATAAACATGTTTCTGCAAGTTTGGTCGACCCCATGTAAGTTATGGGGCAGTAACAGCACCCTTTTCAAAACGTGTTTTTCAGCCCGAAATAAACGCGTTTTTTCAGACAACTGAATCCCCATGTAAAAGCAAAACTCAGAAGAGCCCACACACTCAGATCTTAACCCCAGTGTGCAGAAAGGGTCAAAACGTGTTTTTCAGCAGAAATAAACATGTTTCTGCAAGTTTGGTCAACCCCATGTAAGTTATGGGGCAGTAACAGCACCCTTTTCAAAACGTGTTTTTCAGCCCGAAATAAACGCGTTTTTTCAGACAACCGAATCCCCATGTAACAGCAAAACTCAGAAGAGCCCACACACTCAGATCTTAACCCCAGTGTGCAGAAAGGGTCAAAACGTGTTTTTCAGCAGAAATAAACATGTTTCTGCAAGTTTGGTCAACCCCATGTAAGTTATGGGGCAGTAACAGCACCCTTTTCAAAACGTGTTTTTCAGCCCGAAATAAACGCGTTTTTTCAGACAACTGAATCCCCATGTAACAGCAAGGCTCAGAAGAGCCCACACACTCAGATCTTAACCCCAGTGTGCAGAAAGTGTCAAAACGTGTTTTTCAGCAGAAATAAACATGTTTCTGCAAGTTTGGTCAACCCCATGTAAGTTATGGGGCAGTAACAGCACCCTTTTCAAAACGTGTTTTTCAGCCCGAAATAAACGCGTTTTTTCAGACAACTGAATCCCCATGTAACAGCAAAACTCAGAAGAGCCCACACACTCAGATCTTAACCCCATTGTGCAGAAAGGGTCAAAACGTGTTTTTCAGCAGAAATAAACATGTTTCTGCAAGTTTGGTCAACCCCATGTTAGTTATGGGGCAGTAACAGCACCCTTTTCAAAACGTGTTTTTCAGCCCGAAATAAACGCGTTTTTTCAGACAACTGAATCCCCATGTAACAGCAAGGCTCAGAAGAGCCCACACACTCAGATCTTAACCCCAGTGTGCAGAAAGTGTCAAAACGTGTTTTTCAGCAGAAATAAACATGTTTCTGCAAGTTTGGTCAACCCCTTGTAAGTTATGGGGCAGTAACAGCACCCTTTTCAAAACGTGTTTTTCAGCCCGAAATAAACGCGTTTTTTCAGACAACTGAATCCCCATGTAACAGCAAAACTCAGAAGAGCCCACACACTCAGATCTTAACCCCAGTGTGCAGAAAGTGTCAAAACGTGTTTTTCAGCAGAAATAAACATGTTTCTGCAAGTTTGGTCAACCCCATGTAAGTTATGGGGCAGTAACAGCACCCTTTTCAAAACGTGTTTTTCAGCCCGAAATAAACGCGTTTTTTCAGACAACTGAATCCCCATGTAACAGCAAAACTCAGAAGAGCCCACACACTCAGATCTTAACCCCAGTGTGCAGAAAGGGTCAAAACGTGTTTTTCAGCAGAAATAAACATGTTTCTGCAAGTTTGGTCGACCCCATGTAAGTTATAGGGCAGTAACAGCACCCTTTTAAAAACGTGTTTTTCAGCCCGAAATAAACGCGTTTTTTCAGACAACTGAATCCCCATGTAACAGCAAAACTCAGAAGAGCCCACACACTCAGATCTTAACCCCAGTGTGCAGAAAGGGTCAAAACGTGTTTTTCAGCAGAAATAAACATGTTTCTGCAAGTTTGGTCAACCCCATGTAAGTTATGGGGCAGTAACAGCACCCTTTTCAAAACGTGTTTTTCAGCCCGAAATAAACGCGTTTTTTCAGACAACCGAATCCCCATATAACAGCAAAACTCAGAAGAGCCCACACACTCAGATCTTAACCCCAGTGTGCAGAAAGGGTCAAAACGTGTTTTTCAGCAGAAATAAACATGTTTCTGCAAGTTTGGTCGACCCCATGTAAGTTATAGGGCAGTAACAGCACCCTTTTAAAAACGTGTTTTTCAGCCCGAAATAAACGCGTTTTTTCAGACAACTGAATCCCCATGTAACAGCAAAACTCAGAAGAGCCCACACACTCAGATCTTAACCCCAGTGTGCAGAAAGGGTCAAAACGTGTTTTTCAGCAGAAATAAACATGTTTCTGCAAGTTTGGTCAACCCCATGTAAGTTATGGGGCAGTAACAGCACCCTTTTCAAAACGTGTTTTTCAGCCCGAAATAAACGCGTTTTTTCAGACAACCGAATCCCCATATAACAGCAAAACTCAGAAGAGCCCACACACTCAGATCTTAACCCCAGTGTGCAGAAAGGGTCAAAACGTGTTTTTCAGCAGAAATAAACATGTTTCTGCAAGTTTGGTCAACCCCATGTAAGTTATAGGGCAGTAACAGCACCCTTTTAAAAACGTGTTTTTCAGCCCGAAATAAACGCGTTTTTTCAGACAACTGAATCCCCAGGCAACAGCAAAACTCAGAAGAGCCCACACACTCAGATCTTAACCCCAGTGTGCAGAAAGGGTCAAAACGTGTTTTTCAGCAGAAATAAACATGTTTCTGCAAGTTTGGTCAACCCCATGTAAGTTATGGGGCAGTAACAGCACCCTTTTCAAAACGTGTTTTTCAGCCCGAAATAAACACGTTTTTTCAGAAAACTGAATCCCCATGTAACAGCAAAACTCAGAAGAGCCCACACACTCAGATCTTAACCCCAGTGTGCAGAAAGGGTCAAAACGTGTTTTTCAGCAGAAATAAACTTGTTTCTGCAAGTTTGGTCAACCCCATGTAAGTTATGGGGCAGTAACAGCACCCTTTTCAAAACGTGTTTTTCAGCCCGAAATAAACGCGTTTTTTCAGACAACTGAATCCCCATGTAACAGCAAGGCTCAGAAGAGCCCACACACTCAGATCTTAACCCCATTGTGCAGAAAGGGTCAAAACGTGTTTTTCAGCAGAAATAAACATGTTTCTGCAAGTTTGGTCAACCCCATGTAAGTTATGGGGCAGTAACAGCACCCTTTTCAAAACGTGTTTTTCAGCCCGAAATAAACGCGTTTTTTCAGACAACTGAATCCCCATGTAACAGCAAAACTCAGAAGAGCCCACACACTCAGATGTTAACCCCAGTGTGCAGAAAGTGTCAAAACGTGTTTTTCAGCAGAAATAAACATGTTTCTGCAAGTTTGGTCAACCCCATGTAAGTTATGGGGCAGTAACAGCACCCTTTTCAAAACGTGTTTTTCAGCCCGAAATAAACGCGTTTTTTCAGACAACTGAATCCCCATGTAACAGCAAAACTCAGAAGAGCCCACACACTCAGATCTTAACCCCAGTGTGCAGAAAGGGTCAAAACGTGTTTTTCAGCAGAAATAAACATGTTTCTGCAAGTTTGGTCAACCCCATGTAAGTTATGGGGCAGTAACAGCACCCTTTTCAAAACTTTTTTTTCAGCCCGATATAAACGCGTTTTTTCAGACAACTGAATCCCCATGTAACAGCAAGGCTCAGAAGAGCCCACACACTTAGATCTTAACCCCAGTGTGCAGAAAGTGTCAAAACGTGTTTTTCAGCAGAAATAAACATGTTTCTGCAAGTTTGGTCAACCCCATGTAAGTTATGGGGCAGTAACAGCACCCTTTTCAAAACGTGTTTTTCAGCCCGAAATAAACGCGTTTTTTCAGACAACTGAATCCCCATGTAACAGCAAAACTCAGAAGAGCCCACACACTCAGATCTTAACCCCAGTGTGCAGAAAGTGTCAAAACGTGTTTTTCAGCAGAAATAAACATGTTTCTGCAAGTTTGGTCAACCCCATGTAAGTTATGGGGCAGTAACAGCACCCTTTTCAAAACGTGTTTTTCAGCCCGAAATAAACGCGTTTTTTCAGACAACTGAATCCCCATGTAACAGCAAAACTCAGAAGAGCCCACACACTCAGATCTTAACCCCAGTGTGCAGAAAGGGTCAAAACGTGTTTTTCAGCAGAAATAAACATGTTTCTGCAAGTTTGGTCAACCCCATGTAAATTATGGGGCAGTAACAGCACCCTTTTCAAAACGTGTTTTTCAGCCCGAAATAAACGCGTTTTTTCAGACAACTGAATCCCCATGTAACAGCAAAACTCAGAAGAGCCCACACACTCAGATCTTAACCCCAGTGTGCAGAAAGGGTCAAAACGTGTTTTTCAGCAGAAATAAACATGTTTCTGCAAGTTTGGTCAACCCCATGTAAGTTATGGGGCAGTAACAGCACCCTTTTCAAAACGTGTTTTTCAGCCCGAAATAAACGCGTTTTTTCAGACAACTGAATCCCCATGTAACAGCAAGGCTCAGAAGAGCCCACACACTCAGATCTTAACCCCAGTGTGCAGAAAGTGTCAAAACGTGTTTTTCAGCAGAAATAAACATGTTTCTGCAAGTTTGGTCAACCCCATGTAAGTTATGGGGCAGTAACAGCACCCTTTTCAAAACGTGTTTTTCAGCCCGAAATAAACGCGTTTTTTCAGACAACTGAATCCCCATGTAACAGCAAAACTCAGAAGAGCCCACACACTCAGATCTTAACCCCAGTGTGCAGAAAGGGTCAAAACGTGTTTTTCAGCAGAAATAAACATGTTTCTGCAAGTTTGGTCGACCCCATGTAAGTTATAGGGCAGTAACAGCACCCTTTTAAAAACGTGTTTTTCAGCCCGAAATAAACGCGTTTTTTCAGACAACCGAATCCCCATGTAACAGCAAAACTCAGAAGAGCCCACACACTCAGATCTTAACCCCAGTGTGCAGAAAGGGTCAAAACGTGTTTTTCAGCAGAAATAAACATGTTTCTGCAAGTTTGGTCAAACCCATGTAAGTTATGGGGCAGTAACAGCACCCTTTTCAAAACGTGTTTTTCAGCCCGAAATAAACGCGTTTTTTCAGACAACCGAATCCCCATGTAACAGCAAAACTCAGAAGAGCCCACACACTCAGATCTTAACCCCAGTGTGCAGAAAGGGTCAAAACGTGTTTTTCAGCAGAAATAAACATGTTTCTGCAAGTTTGGTCAACCCCATGTAAGTTATGGGGCAGTAACAGCACCCTTTTCAAAACGTGTTTTTCAGCCCGAAATAAACGCGTTTTTTCAGACAACTGAATCCCCATGTAACAGCAAGGCTCAGAAGAGCCCACACACTCAGATCTTAACCCCAGTGTGCAGAAAGTGTCAAAACGTGTTTTTCAGCAGAAATAAACATGTTTCTGCAAGTTTGGTCAACCCCTTGTAAGTTATGGGGCAGTAACAGCACCCTTTTCAAAACGTGTTTTTCAGCCCGAAATAAACGCGTTTTTTCAGACAACTGAATCCCCATGTAACAGCAAAACTCAGAAGAGCCCACACACTCAGATCTTAACCCCAGTGTGCAGAAAGTGTCAAAACGTGTTTTTCAGCAGAAATAAACATGTTTCTGCAAGTTTGGTCAACCCCATGTAAGTTATGGGGCAGTAACAGCACCCTTTTCAAAACGTGTTTTTCAGCCCGAAATAAACGCGTTTTTTCAGACAACTGAATCCCCATGTAACAGCAAAACTCAGAAGAGCCCACACACTCAGATCTTAACCCCAGTGTGCAGAAAGGGTCAAAACGTGTTTTTCAGCAG
The DNA here is from genome assembly GCF_059453375.1 of Lepisosteus platostomus. NCBI lineage: Eukaryota > Metazoa > Chordata > Actinopteri > Semionotiformes > Lepisosteidae > Lepisosteus > Lepisosteus platostomus. The sequence goes on along the minus strand of NC_142625.1, from coordinate 8,776,301 downwards.
AAATAAACATGTTTCTGCAAGTTTGGTCGACCCCATGTAAGTTATAGGGCAGTAACAGCACCCTTTTAAAAACGTGTTTTTCAGCCCGAAATAAACGCGTTTTTTCAGACAACTGAATCCCCATGTAAAAGCAAAACTCAGAAGAGCCCACACACTCAGATCTTAACCCCAGTGTGCAGAAAGGGTCAAAACGTGTTTTTCAGCAGAAATAAACATGTTTCTGCAAGTTTGGTCAACCCCATGTAAGTTATGGGGCAGTAACAGCACCCTTTTCAAAACGTGTTTTTCAGCCCGAAATAAACGCGTTTTTTCAGACAACCGAATCCCCATGTAACAGCAAAACTCAGAAGAGCCCACACACTCAGATCTTAACCCCAGTGTGCAGAAAGGGTCAAAACGTGTTTTTCAGCAGAAATAAACATGTTTCTGCAAGTTTGGTCAACCCCATGTAAGTTATGGGGCAGTAACAGCACCCTTTTAAAAACGTGTTTTTCAGCCCGAAATAAACGCGTTTTTTCAGACAACTGAATCCCCATGTAACAGCAAGGCTCAGAAGAGCCCACACACTCAGATCTTAACCCCAGTGTGCAGAAAGTGTCAAAACGTGTTTTTCAGCAGAAATAAACATGTTTCTGCAAGTTTGGTCAACCCCATGTAAGTTATGGGGCAGTAACAGCACCCTTTTCAAAACGTGTTTTTCAGCCCGAAATAAACGCGTTTTTTCAGACAACTGAATCCCCATGTAACAGCAAAACTCAGAAGAGCCCACACACTCAGATCTTAACCCCAGTGTGCAGAAAGGGTCAAAACGTGTTTTTCAGCAGAAATAAACATGTTTCTGCAAGTTTGGTCGACCCCATGTAAGTTATAGGGCAGTAACAGCACCCTTTTAAAAACGTGTTTTTCAGCCCGAAATAAACGCGTTTTTTCAGACAACTGAATCCCCATGTAACAGCAAAACTCAGAAGAGCCCACACACTCAGATCTTAACCCCATTGTGCAGAAAGGGTCAAAACGTGTTTTTCAGCAGAAATAAACATGTTTCTGCAAGTTTGGTCAACCCCATGTTAGTTATGGGGCAGTAACAGCACCCTTTTCAAAACGTGTTTTTCAGCCCGAAATAAACGCGTTTTTTCATACAACTGAATCCCCATGTAACAGCAAAACTCAGAAGAGCCCACACACTCAGATGTTAACCCCAGTGTGCAGAAAGGGTCAAAACGTGTTTTTCAGCAGAAATAAACATGTTTCTGCAAGTTTGGTCAACCCCATGTAAGTTATGGGGCAGTAACAGCACCCTTTTCAAAACGTGTTTTTCAGCCCGAAATAAACGCGTTTTTTCAGACAACTGAATCCCCATGTAACAGCAAAACTCAGAAGAGCCCACACACTCAGATCTTAACCCCAGTGTGCAGAAAGGGTCAAAACGTGTTTTTCAGCAGAAATAAACATGTTTCTGCAAGTTTGGTCAACCCCATGTAAGTTATGGGGCAGTAACAGCACCCTTTTCAAAACTTTTTTTTCAGCCCGATATAAACGCGTTTTTTCAGACAACTGAATCCCCATGTAACAGCAAGGCTCAGAAGAGCCCACACACTTAGATCTTAACCCCAGTGTGCAGAAAGTGTCAAAACGTGTTTTTCAGCAGAAATAAACATGTTTCTGCAAGTTTGGTCAACCCCATGTAAGTTATGGGGCAGTAACAGCACCCTTTTCAAAACGTGTTTTTCAGCCCGAAATAAACGCGTTTTTTCAGACAACTGAATCCCCATGTAACAGCAAAACTCAGAAGAGCCCACACACTCAGATCTTAACCCCAGTGTGCAGAAAGTGTCAAAACGTGTTTTTCAGCAGAAATAAACATGTTTCTGCAAGTTTGGTCAACCCCATGTAAGTTATGGGGCAGTAACAGCACCCTTTTCAAAACGTGTTTTTCAGCCCGAAATAAACGCGTTTTTTCAGACAACTGAATCCCCATGTAACAGCAAAACTCAGAAGAGCCCACACACTCAGATCTTAACCCCAGTGTGCAGAAAGGGTCAAAACGTGTTTTTCAGCAGAAATAAACATGTTTCTGCAAGTTTGGTCAACCCCATGTAAATTATGGGGCAGTAACAGCACCCTTTTCAAAACGTGTTTTTCAGCCCGATATAAACGCGTTTTTTCAGACAACTGAATCCCCATGTAACAGCAAAACTCAGAAGAGCCCACACACTCAGATCTTAACCCCAGTGTGCAGAAAGGGTCAAAACGTGTTTTTCAGCAGAAATAAACATGTTTCTGCAAGTTTGGTCAACCCCATGTAAGTTATGGGGCAGTAACAGCACCCTTTTCAAAACGTGTTTTTCAGCCCGAAATAAACGCGTTTTTTCAGACAACTGAATCCCCATGTAACAGCAAGGCTCAGAAGAGCCCACACACTCAGATCTTAACCCCAGTGTGCAGAAAGTGTCAAAACGTGTTTTTCAGCAGAAATAAACATGTTTCTGCAAGTTTGGTCAACCCCATGTAAGTTATGGGGCAGTAACAGCACCCTTTTCAAAACGTGTTTTTCAGCCCGAAATAAACGCGTTTTTTCAGACAACTGAATCCCCATGTAACAGCAAAACTCAGAAGAGCCCACACACTCAGATCTTAACCCCAGTGTGCAGAAAGGGTCAAAACGTGTTTTTCAGCAGAAATAAACATGTTTCTGCAAGTTTGGTCGACCCCATGTAAGTTATAGGGCAGTAACAGCACCCTTTTAAAAACGTGTTTTTCAGCCCGAAATAAACGCGTTTTTTCAGACAACCGAATCCCCATGTAACAGCAAAACTCAGAAGAGCCCACACACTCAGATCTTAACCCCAGTGTGCAGAAAGGGTCAAAACGTGTTTTTCAGCAGAAATAAACATGTTTCTGCAAGTTTGGTCAACCCCATGTAAGTTATGGGGCAGTAACAGCACCCTTTTCAAAACGTGTTTTTCAGCCCGAAATAAACGCGTTTTTTCAGACAACCGAATCCCCATGTAACAGCAAAACTCAGAAGAGCCCACACACTCAGATCTTAACCCCAGTGTGCAGAAAGGGTCAAAACGTGTTTTTCAGCAGAAATAAACATGTTTCTGCAAGTTTGGTCAACCCCATGTAAGTTATGGGGCAGTAACAGCACCCTTTTCAAAACGTGTTTTTCAGCCCGAAATAAACGCGTTTTTTCAGACAACTGAATCCCCATGTAACAGCAAGGCTCAGAAGAGCCCACACACTCAGATCTTAACCCCAGTGTGCAGAAAGGGTCAAAACGTGTTTTTCAGCAGAAATAAACATGTTTCTGCAAGTTTGGTCGACCCCATGTAAGTTATAGGGCAGTAACAGCACCCTTTTAAAAACGTGTTTTTCAGCCCGAAATAAACGCGTTTTTTCAGACAACTGAATCCCCATGTAACAGCAAAACTCAGAAGAGCCCACACACTCAGATCTTAACCCCAGTGTGCAGAAAGGGTCAAAACGTGTTTTTCAGCAGAAATAAACATGTTTCTGCAAGTTTGGTCAACCCCATGTAAGTTATGGGGCAGTAACAGCACCCTTTTCAAAACGTGTTTTTCAGCCCGAAATAAACACGTTTTTTCAGAAAACTGAATCCCCATGTAACAGCAAAACTCAGAAGAGCCCACACACTCAGATCTTAACCCCAGTGTGCAGAAAGGGTCAAAACGTGTTTTTCAGCAGAAATAAACATGTTTCTGCAAGTTTGGTCAACCCCATGTAAGTTATGGGGCAGTAACAGCACCCTTTTCAAAACGTGTTTTTCAGCCCGAAATAAACGCGTTTTTTCAGACAACTGAATCCCCATGTAACAGCAAGGCTCAGAAGAGCCCACACACTCAGATCTTAACCCCATTGTGCAGAAAGGGTCAAAACGTGTTTTTCAGCAGAAATAAACATGTTTCTGCAAGTTTGGTCAACCCCATGTTAGTTATGGGGCAGTAACAGCACCCTTTTCAAAACGTGTTTTTCAGCCCGAAATAAACGCGTTTTTTCAGACAACTGAATCCCCATGTAACAGCAAAACTCAGAAGAGCCCACACACTCAGATCTTAACCCCAGTGTGCAGAAAGGGTCAAAACGTGTTTTTCAGCAGAAATAAACATGTTTCTGCAAGTTTGGTCAACCCCATGTAAGTTATGGGGCAGTAACAGCACACTTTTCAAAACGTGTTTTTCAGCCCGAAATAAACACGTTTTTTCAGACAACTGAATCCCCATGTAACAGCAAAACTCAGAAGAGCCCACACACTCAGATGTTAACCCCAGTGTGCAGAAAGGGTCAAAACGTGTTTTTCAGCAGAAATAAACATGTTTCTGCAAGTTTGGTCAACCCCATGTAAGTTATGGGGCAGTAACAGCACCCTTTTCAAAACGTGTTTTTCAGCCCGAAATAAACGCGTTTTTTCAGACAACTGAATCCCCATGTAACAGCAAAACTCAGAAGAGCCCACACACTCAGATCTTAACCCCAGTGTGCAGAAAGGGTCAAAACGTGTTTTTCAGCAGAAATAAACATGTTTCTGCAAGTTTGGTCAACCCCATGTAAGTTATGGGGCAGTAACAGCACACTTTTCAAAACGTGTTTTTCAGCCCGAAATAAACGCGTTTTTTCAGACAATTGAATCCCCATGTAACAGCAAGGCTCAGAAGAGCCCACACACTCAGATCTTAACCCCAGTGTGCAGAAAGGGTCAAAACGTGTTTTTCAGCAGAAATAAACATGTTTCTGCAAGTTTGGTCAACCCCATGTAAGTTATGGGGCAGTAACAGCACCCTTTTCAAAACGTGTTTTTCAGCCCGAAATAAACGCGTTTTTTCAGACAACTGAATCCCCATGTAACAGCAAGGCTCAGAAGAGCCCACACACTCAGATCTTAACCCCAGAGTGCAAAAAGGGTCAAAACGTGTTTTTCAGCAGAAATAAACATGTTTCTGCAAGTTTGGTCAACCCCATGTTAGTTATGGGGCAGTAACAGCACCCTTTTCAAAACGTGTTTTTCAGCCCGAAATAAACGCGTTTTTTCAGACAACTGAATCCCCATGTAACAGCAAGGCTCAGAAGAGCCCACACACTCAGATCTTAACCCCAGAGTGCAAAAAGGGTCAAAACGTGTTTTTCAGCAGAAATAAACATGTTTCTGCAAGTTTGGTCAACCCCATGTTAGTTATGGGGCAGTAACAGCACCCTTTTCAAAACGTGTTTTTCAGCCCGAAATAAACGCGTTTTTTCAGACAACTGAATCCCCATGTAACAACAAAACTCAGAAGAGCCCACACACTCAGATCTTAACCCCAGTGTGCAGAAAGGGTCAAAACGTGTTTTTCTGCAGAAATAAACATGTTTCTGCAAGTTTGGTCAACCCCATGTAAGTTATGCGGCAGTAACAGCACCCTTTTCAAAACGTGTTTTTCAGCCCGAAATAAACGCGTTTTTTCAGACAACTGAATCCCCATGTAACAGCAAGGCTCAGAAGAGCCCACACACTCAGATCTTAACCCCAGTGTGCAGAAAGGGTCAAAACGTGTTTTTCAGCAGAAATAAACATGTTTCTGCAAGTTTGGTCAACCCCATGTAAGTTATGGGGCAGTAACAGCACCCTTTTCAAAACGTGTTTTTCAGCCCGAAATAAACGCGTTTTTTCAGACAACTGAATCCCCATGTAACAGCAAAACTCAGAAGAGCCCACACACTCAGATGTTAACCCCAGTGTGCAGAAAGGGTCAAAACGTGTTTTTCAGCAGAAATAAACATGTTTCTGCAAGTTTGGTCAACCCCATGTAAGTTATGGGGCAGTAACAGCACCCTTTTCAAAACGTGTTTTTCAGCCCGAAATAAACGCGTTTTTTCAGACAACTGAATCCCCATGTAACAGCAAAACTCAGAAGAGCCCACACACTCAGATCTTAACCCCAGTGAGCAGAAAGGGTCAAAACGTGTTTTTCAGCAGAAATAAACTTGTTTCTGCAAGTTTGGTCAACCCCATGTAAGTTATGGGGCAGTAACAGCACCCTTTTCAAAACGTGTTTTTCAGCCCGAAATAAACGCGTTTTTTCAGACAACTGAATCCCCATGTAACAGCAAAACTCAGAAGAGCCCACACACTCAGATCTTAACCCCACTGTGCAGAAAGGGTCAAAACGTGTTTTTCAGCAGAAATAAACATGTTTCTGCAAGTTTGGTCAACCCCATGTAAGTTATGGGGCAGTAACAGCACCCTTTTCAAAACATGTTTTTCAGCCCGAAATAAACGCGTTTTTTCAGACAACTGAATCCCCATGTAACAGCAAGGCTCAGAAGAGCCCACACACTCAGATCTTAACCCCAGTGTGCAGAAAGTGTCAAAACGTGTTTTTCAGCAGAAATAAACATGTTTCTGCAAGTTTGGTCAACCCCATGTAAGTTATGGGGCAGTAACAGCACCCTTTTCAAAACGTGTTTTTCAGCCCGAAATAAACGCGTTTTTTCAGACAACTGAATCCCCATGTAACAGCAAAACTCAGAAGAGCCCACACACTCAGATCTTAACCCCAGTGTGCAGAAAGTGTCAAAACGTGTTTTTCAGCAGAAATAAACATGTTTCTGCAAGTTTGGTCAACCCCATGTAAGTTATGGGGCAGTAACAGCACCCTTTTCAAAACGTGTTTTTCAGCCCGAAATAAACGCGTTTTTTCAGACATCTGAATCCCCATGTAACAGCAAAACTCAGAAGAGCCCACACACTCAGATCTTAACCCCAGTGTGCAGAAAGGGTCAAAACGTGTTTTTCAGCAGAAATAAACATGTTTCTGCAAGTTTGGTCAACCCCATGTAAATTATGGGGCAGTAACAGCACCCTTTTCAAAACGTGTTTTTCAGCCCGAAATAAACGCGTTTTTTCAGACAACCGAATCCCCATGTAACAGCAAAACTCAGAAGAGCCCACACACTCAGATCTTAACCCCAGTGTGCAGAAAGGGTCAAAACGTGTTTTTCAGCAGAAATAAACTTGTTTCTGCAAGTTTGGTCAACCCCATATAAGTTATGGGGCAGTAACAGCACCCTTTTAAAAACGTGTTTTTCAGCCCGAAATAAACGCGTTTTTTCAGACAACTGAATCCCCATGTAACAGCAAAACTCAGAAGAGCCCACACACTCAGATCTTAACCCCACTGTGCAGAAAGGGTCAAAACGTGTTTTTCAGCAGAAATAAACATGTTTCTGCAAGTTTGGTCAACCCCATGTAAGTTATGGGGCAGTAACAGCACCCTTTTCAAAACGTGTTTTTCAGCCCGAAATAAACACGTTTTTTCAGAAAACTGAATCCCCATGTAACAGCAAAACTCAGAAGAGCCCACACACTCAGATCTTAACCCCAGTGTGCAGAAAGGGTCAAAACGTGTTTTTCAGCAGAAATAAACATGTTTCTGCAAGTTTGGTCAACCCCATGTAAGTTATGGGGCAGTAACAGCACCCTTTTCAAAACGTGTTTTTCAGCCCGAAATAAACGCGTTTTTTCAGACAACTGAATCCCCATGTAACAGCAAGGCTCAGAAGAGCCCACACACTCAGATCTTAACCCCATTGTGCAGAAAGGGTCAAAACGTGTTTTTCAGCAGAAATAAACATGTTTCTGCAAGTTTGGTCAACCCCATGTAAGTTATGGGGCAGTAACAGCACCCTTTTCAAAACTTTTTTTTCAGCCCGAAATAAACGCGTTTTTTCAGACAACTGAATCCCCATGTAACAGCAAGGCTCAGAAGAGCCCACACACTCAGATCTTAACCCCAGTGTGCAGAAAGGGTCAAAACGTGTTTTTCAGCAGAAATAAACATGTTTCTGCAAGTTTGGTCAACCCCATGTAAGTTATGGGGCAGTAACAGCACCCTTTTCAAAACGTGTTTTTCAGCCCGAAATAAACGCGTTTTTTCAGACAACTGAATCCCCATGTAACAGCAAAACTCAGAAGAGCCCACACACTCAGATCTTAACCCCAGTGTGCAGAAAGGGTCAAAACGTGTTTTTCAGCAGAAATAAACATGTTTCTGCAAGTTTGGTCGACCCCATGTAAGTTATAGGGCAGTAACAGCACCCTTTTAAAAACGTGTTTTTCAGCCCGAAATAAACGCGTTTTTTCAGACAACTGAATCCCCATGTAACAGCAAAACTCAGAAGAGCCCACACACTCAGATCTTAACCTTAGTGTGCAGAAAGGGTCAAAACGTGTTTTTCAGCAGAAATAAACATGTTTCTGCAAGTTTGGTCAACCCCATGTAAGTTATGGGGCAGTAACAGCACCCTTTTCAAAACGTGTTTTTCAGCCCGAAATAAACGCGTTTTTTCAGACAACCGAATCCCCATGTAACAGCAAAACTCAGAAGAGCCCACACACTCAGATCTTAACCCCAGTGTGCAGAAAGGGTCAAAACGTGTTTTTCAGCAGAAATAAACATGTTTCTGCAAGTTTGGTCAACCCCATGTAAGTTATGGGGCAGTAACAGCACCCTTTTCAAAACGTGTTTTTCAGCCCGAAATAAACGCGTTTTTTCAGACAACTGAATCCCCATGTAACAGCAAGGCTCAGAAGAGCCCACACACTCAGGTCTTAACCCCAGTGTGCAGAAAGTGTCAAAACGTGTTTTTCAGCAGAAATAAACATGTTTCTGCAAGTTTGGTCAACCCCATGTAAGTTATGGGGCAGTAACAGCACCCTTTTCAAAACGTGTTTTTCAGCCCGAAATAAACGCGTTTTTTCAGACAACTGAATCCCCATGTAACAGCAAAACTCAGAAGAGCCCACACATTCAGATCTTAACCCCAGTGTGCAGAAAGGGTCAAAACGTGTTTTTCAGCAGAAATAAACATGTTTCTGCAAGTTTGGTCGACCCCATGTAAGTTATAGGGCAGTAACAGCACCCTTTTAAAAACGTGTTTTTCAGCCCGAAATAAACGCGTTTTTTCAGACAACTGAATCCCCATGTAACAGCAAAACTCAGAAGAGCCCACACACTCAGATCTTAACCCCAGTGTGCAGAAAGGGTCAAAACTTGTTTTTCAGCAGAAATAAACATGTTTCTGCAAGTTTGGTCAACCCCATGTAAGTTATGGGGCAGTAACAGCACCCTTTTCAAAACGTGTTTTTCAGCCCGAAATAAACACGTTTTTTCAGAAAACTGAATCCCCATGTAACAGCAAAACTCAGAAGAGCCCACACACTCAGATCTTAACCCCAGTGTGCAGAAAGGGTCAAAACGTGTTTTTCAGCAGAAATAAACTTGTTTCTGCAAGTTTGGTCAACCCCATGTAAGTTATGGGGCAGTAACAGCACCCTTTTCAAAACGTGTTTTTCAGCCCGAAATAAACGCGTTTTTTCAGACAACTGAATCCCCATGTAACAGCAAGGCTCAGAAGAGCCCACACACTCAGATCTTAACCCCATTGTGCAGAAAGGGTCAAAACGTGTTTTTAAGCAGAAATAAACATGTTTCTGCAAGTTTGGTCAACCCCATGTAAGTTATGGGGCAGTAACAGCACCCTTTTCAAAACTTTTTTTTCAGCCCGAAATAAACGCGTTTTTTCAGACAACTGAATCCCCATGTAACAGCAAGGCTCAGAAGAGCCCACACACTCAGATCTTAACCCCATTGTGCAGAAAGGGTCAAAACGTGTTTTTCAGCAGAAATAAACATGTTTCTGCAAGTTTGGTCAACCCCATGTTAGTTATGGGGCAGTAACAGCACCCTTTTCAAAACGTGTTTTTCAGCCCGAAATAAACGCGTTTTTTCAGACAACTGAATCCCCATGTAACAGCAAAACTCAGAAGAGCCCACACACTCAGATCTTAACCCCAGTGTGCAGAAAGGGTCAAAACGTGTTTTTCAGCAGAAATAAACATGTTTCTGCAAGTTTGGTCAACCCCATGTAAGTTATGGGGCAGTAACAGCACACTTTTCAAAACGTGTTTTTCAGCCCGAAATAAACACGTTTTTTCAGACAACTGAATCCCCATGTAACAGCAAAACTCAGAAGAGCCCACACACTCAGATGTTAACCCCAGTGTGCAGAAAGGGTCAAAACGTGTTTTTCAGCAGAAATAAACATGTTTCTGCAAGTTTGGTCAACCCCATGTAAGTTATGGGGCAGTAACAGCACCCTTTTCAAAACGTGTTTTTCAGCCCGAAATAAACGCGTTTTTTCAGACAACTGAATCCCCATGTAACAGCAAAACTCAGAAGAGCCCACACACTCAGATCTTAACCCCAGTGTGCAGAAAGGGTCAAAACGTGTTTTTCAGCAGAAATAAACATGTTTCTGCAAGTTTGGTCAACCCCATGTAAATTATGGGGCAGTAACAGCACCCTTTTCAAAACGTGTTTTTCAGCCCGAAATAAACGCGTTTTTTCAGACAACTGAATCCCCATGTAACAGCAAAACTCAGAAGAGCCCACACACTCAGATCTTAACCCCAGTGTGCAGAAAGGGTCAAAACGTGTTTTTCAGCAGAAATAAACATGTTTCTGCAAGTTTGGTCAACCCCATGTAAGTTATGGGGCAGTAACAGCACACTTTTCAAAACGTGTTTTTCAGCCCGAAATAAACGCGTTTTTTCAGACAATTGAATCCCCATGTAACAGCAAGGCTCAGAAGAGCCCACACACTCAGATCTTAACCCCAGTGTGCAGAAAGGGTCAAAACGTGTTTTTCAGCAGAAATAAACATGTTTCTGCAAGTTTGGTCAACCCCATGTAAGTTATGGGGCAGTAACAGCACCCTTTTCAAAACGTGTTTTTCAGCCCGAAATAAACGCGTTTTTTCAGACAACTGAATCCCCATGTAACAGCAAGGCTCAGAAGAGCCCACACACTCAGATCTTAACCCCAGAGTGCAAAAAGGGTCAAAACGTGTTTTTCAGCAGAAATAAACATGTTTCTGCAAGTTTGGTCAACCCCATGTTAGTTATGGGGCAGTAACAGCACCCTTTTCAAAACGTGTTTTTCAGCCCGAAATAAACGCGTTTTTTCAGACAACTGAATCCCCATGTAACAGCAAGGCTCAGAAGAGCCCACACACTCAGATCTTAACCCCAGAGTGCAAAAAGGGTCAAAACGTGTTTTTCAGCAGAAATAAACATGTTTCTGCAAGTTTGGTCAACCCCATGTTAGTTATGGGGCAGTAACAGCACCCTTTTCAAAACGTGTTTTTCAGCCCGAAATAAACGCGTTTTTTCAGACAACTGAATCCCCATGTAACAACAAAACTCAGAAGAGCCCACACACTCAGATCTTAACCCCAGTGTGCAGAAAGGGTCAAAACGTGTTTTTCTGCAGAAATAAACATGTTTCTGCAAGTTTGGTCAACCCCATGTAAGTTATGCGGCAGTAACAGCACCCTTTTCAAAACGTGTTTTTCAGCCCGAAATAAACGCGTTTTTTCAGACAACTGAATCCCCATGTAACAGCAAGGCTCAGAAGAGCCCACACACTCAGATCTTAACCCCAGTGTGCAGAAAGGGTCAAAACGTGTTTTTCAGCAGAAATAAACATGTTTCTGCAAGTTTGGTCAACCCCATGTAAGTTATGGGGCAGTAACAGCACCCTTTTCAAAACGTGTTTTTCAGCCCGAAATAAACGCGTTTTTTCAGACAACTGAATCCCCATGTAACAGCAAAACTCAGAAGAGCCCACACACTCAGATCTTAACCCCAGTGTGCAGAAAGGGTCAAAACGTGTTTTTCAGCAGAAATAAACATGTTTCTGCAAGTTTGGTCGACCCCATGTAAGTTATAGGGCAGTAACAGCACCCTTTTAAAAACGTGTTTTTCAGCCCGAAATAAACGCGTTTTTTCAGACAACTGAATCCCCATGTAACAGCAAAACTCAGAAGAGCCCACACACTCAGATCTTAACCTTAGTGTGCAGAAAGGGTCAAAACGTGTTTTTCAGCAGAAATAAACATGTTTCTGCAAGTTTGGTCAACCCCATGTAAGTTATGGGGCAGTAACAGCACCCTTTTCAAAACGTGTTTTTCAGCCCGAAATAAACGCGTTTTTTCAGACAACCGAATCCCCATGTAACAGCAAAACTCAGAAGAGCCCACACACTCAGATCTTAACCCCAGTGTGCAGAAAGGGTCAAAACGTGTTTTTCAGCAGAAATAAACATGTTTCTGCAAGTTTGGTCAACCCCATGTAAGTTATGGGGCAGTAACAGCACCCTTTTCAAAACGTGTTTTTCAGCCCGAAATAAACGCGTTTTTTCAGACAACTGAATCCCCATGTAACAGCAAGGCTCAGAAGAGCCCACACACTCAGGTCTTAACCCCAGTGTGCAGAAAGTGTCAAAACGTGTTTTTCAGCAGAAATAAACATGTTTCTGCAAGTTTGGTCAACCCCATGTAAGTTATGGGGCAGTAACAGCACCCTTTTCAAAACGTGTTTTTCAGCCCGAAATAAACGCGTTTTTTCAGACAACTGAATCCCCATGTAACAGCAAAACTCAGAAGAGCCCACACATTCAGATCTTAACCCCAGTGTGCAGAAAGGGTCAAAACGTGTTTTTCAGCAGAAATAAACATGTTTCTGCAAGTTTGGTCGACCCCATGTAAGTTATAGGGCAGTAACAGCACCCTTTTAAAAACGTGTTTTTCAGCCCGAAATAAACGCGTTTTTTCAGACAACTGAATCCCCATGTAACAGCAAAACTCAGAAGAGCCCACACACTCAGATCTTAACCCCAGTGTGCAGAAAGGGTCAAAACTTGTTTTTCAGCAGAAATAAACATGTTTCTGCAAGTTTGGTCAACCCCATGTAAGTTATGGGGCAGTAACAGCACCCTTTTCAAAACGTGTTTTTCAGCCCGAAATAAACACGTTTTTTCAGAAAACTGAATCCCCATGTAACAGCAAAACTCAGAAGAGCCCACACACTCAGATCTTAACCCCAGTGTGCAGAAAGGGTCAAAACGTGTTTTTCAGCAGAAATAAACTTGTTTCTGCAAGTTTGGTCAACCCCATGTAAGTTATGGGGCAGTAACAGCACCCTTTTCAAAACGTGTTTTTCAGCCCGAAATAAACGCGTTTTTTCAGACAACTGAATCCCCATGTAACAGCAAGGCTCAGAAGAGCCCACACACTCAGATCTTAACCCCATTGTGCAGAAAGGGTCAAAACGTGTTTTTAAGCAGAAATAAACATGTTTCTGCAAGTTTGGTCAACCCCATGTAAGTTATGGGGCAGTAACAGCACCCTTTTCAAAACTTTTTTTTCAGCCCGAAATAAACGCGTTTTTTCAGACAACTGAATCCCCATGTAACAGCAAGGCTCAGAAGAGCCCACACACTCAGATCTTAACCCCATTGTGCAGAAAGGGTCAAAACGTGTTTTTCAGCAGAAATAAACATGTTTCTGCAAGTTTGGTCAACCCCATGTTAGTTATGGGGCAGTAACAGCACCCTTTTCAAAACGTGTTTTTCAGCCCGAAATAAACGCGTTTTTTCAGACAACTGAATCCCCATGTAACAGCAAAACTCAGAAGAGCCCACACACTCAGATCTTAACCCCAGTGTGCAGAAAGGGTCAAAACGTGTTTTTCAGCAGAAATAAACATGTTTCTGCAAGTTTGGTCAACCCCATGTAAGTTATGGGGCAGTAACAGCACACTTTTCAAAACGTGTTTTTCAGCCCGAAATAAACACGTTTTTTCAGACAACTGAATCCCCATGTAACAGCAAAACTCAGAAGAGCCCACACACTCAGATGTTAACCCCAGTGTGCAGAAAGGGTCAAAACGTGTTTTTCAGCAGAAATAAACATGTTTCTGCAAGTTTGGTCAACCCCATGTAAGTTATGGGGCAGTAACAGCACCCTTTTCAAAACGTGTTTTTCAGCCCGAAATAAACGCGTTTTTTCAGACAACTGAATCCCCATGTAACAGCAAAACTCAGAAGAGCCCACACACTCAGATCTTAACCCCAGTGTGCAGAAAGGGTCAAAACGTGTTTTTCAGCAGAAATAAACATGTTTCTGCAAGTTTGGTCAACCCCATGTAAGTTATGGGGCAGTAACAGCACACTTTTCAAAACGTGTTTTTCAGCCCGAAATAAACGCGTTTTTTCAGACAATTGAATCCCCATGTAACAGCAAGGCTCAGAAGAGCCCACACACTCAGATCTTAACCCCAGTGTGCAGAAAGGGTCAAAACGTGTTTTTCAGCAGAAATAAACATGTTTCTGCAAGTTTGGTCAACCCCATGTAAGTTATGGGGCAGTAACAGCACCCTTTTCAAAACGTGTTTTTCAGCCCGAAATAAACGCGTTTTTTCAGACAACTGAATCCCCATGTAACAGCAAGGCTCAGAAGAGCCCACACACTCAGATCTTAACCCCAGAGTGCAAAAAGGGTCAAAACGTGTTTTTCAGCAGAAATAAACATGTTTCTGCAAGTTTGGTCAACCCCATGTTAGTTATGGGGCAGTAACAGCACCCTTTTCAAAACGTGTTTTTCAGCCCGAAATAAACGCGTTTTTTCAGACAACTGAATCCCCATGTAACAGCAAGGCTCAGAAGAGCCCACACACTCAGATCTTAACCCCAGAGTGCAAAAAGGGTCAAAACGTGTTTTTCAGCAGAAATAAACATGTTTCTGCAAGTTTGGTCAACCCCATGTTAGTTATGGGGCAGTAACAGCACCCTTTTCAAAACGTGTTTTTCAGCCCGAAATAAACGCGTTTTTTCAGACAACTGAATCCCCATGTAACAACAAAACTCAGAAGAGCCCACACACTCAGATCTTAACCCCAGTGTGCAGAAAGGGTCAAAACGTGTTTTTCTGCAGAAATAAACATGTTTCTGCAAGTTTGGTCAACCCCATGTAAGTTATGCGGCAGTAACAGCACCCTTTTCAAAACGTGTTTTTCAGCCCGAAATAAACGCGTTTTTTCAGACAACTGAATCCCCATGTAACAGCAAGGCTCAGAAGAGCCCACACACTCAGATCTTAACCCCAGTGTGCAGAAAGGGTCAAAACGTGTTTTTCAGCAGAAATAAACATGTTTCTGCAAGTTTGGTCAACCCCATGTAAGTTATGGGGCAGTAACAGCACCCTTTTCAAAACGTGTTTTTCAGCCCGAAATAAACGCGTTTTTTCAGACAACTGAATCCCCATGTAACAGCAAAACTCAGAAGAGCCCACACACTCAGATGTTAACCCCAGTGTGCAGAAAGGGTCAAAACGTGTTTTTCAGCAGAAATAAACATGTTTCTGCAAGTTTGGTCAACCCCATGTAAGTTATGGGGCAGTAACAGCACCCTTTTCAAAACGTGTTTTTCAGCCCGAAATAAACGCGTTTTTTCAGACAACTGAATCCCCATGTAACAGCAAAACTCAGAAGAGCCCACACACTCAGATCTTAACCCCAGTGAGCAGAAAGGGTCAAAACGTGTTTTTCAGCAGAAATAAACTTGTTTCTGCAAGTTTGGTCAACCCCATGTAAGTTATGGGGCAGTAACAGCACCCTTTTCAAAACGTGTTTTTCAGCCCGAAATAAACGCGTTTTTTCAGACAACTGAATCCCCATGTAACAGCAAAACTCAGAAGAGCCCACACACTCAGATCTTAACCCCACTGTGCAGAAAGGGTCAAAACGTGTTTTTCAGCAGAAATAAACATGTTTCTGCAAGTTTGGTCAACCCCATGTAAGTTATGGGGCAGTAACAGCACCCTTTTCAAAACATGTTTTTCAGCCCGAAATAAACGCGTTTTTTCAGACAACTGAATCCCCATGTAACAGCAAGGCTCAGAAGAGCCCACACACTCAGATCTTAACCCCAGTGTGCAGAAAGTGTCAAAACGTGTTTTTCAGCAGAAATAAACATGTTTCTGCAAGTTTGGTCAACCCCATGTAAGTTATGGGGCAGTAACAGCACCCTTTTCAAAACGTGTTTTTCAGCCCGAAATAAACGCGTTTTTTCAGACAACTGAATCCCCATGTAACAGCAAAACTCAGAAGAGCCCACACACTCAGATCTTAACCCCAGTGTGCAGAAAGTGTCAAAACGTGTTTTTCAGCAGAAATAAACATGTTTCTGCAAGTTTGGTCAACCCCATGTAAGTTATGGGGCAGTAACAGCACCCTTTTCAAAACGTGTTTTTCAGCCCGAAATAAACGCGTTTTTTCAGACAACTGAATCCCCATGTAACAGCAAAACTCAGAAGAGCCCACACACTCAGATCTTAACCCCAGTGTGCAGAAAGGGTCAAAACGTGTTTTTCAGCAGAAATAAACATGTTTCTGCAAGTTTGGTCAACCCCATGTAAATTATGGGGCAGTAACAGCACCCTTTTCAAAACGTGTTTTTCAGCCCGAAATAAACGCGTTTTTTCAGACAACCGAATCCCCATGTAACAGCAAAACTCAGAAGAGCCCACACACTCAGATCTTAACCCCAGTGTGCAGAAAGGGTCAAAACGTGTTTTTCAGCAGAAATAAACTTGTTTCTGCAAGTTTGGTCAACCCCATATAAGTTATGGGGCAGTAACAGCACCCTTTTAAAAACGTGTTTTTCAGCCCGAAATAAACGCGTTTTTTCAGACAACTGAATCCCCATGTAACAGCAAAACTCAGAAGAGCCCACACACTCAGATCTTAACCCCACTGTGCAGAAAGGGTCAAAACGTGTTTTTCAGCAGAAATAAACATGTTTCTGCAAGTTTGGTCAACCCCATGTAAGTTATGGGGCAGTAACAGCACCCTTTTCAAAACGTGTTTTTCAGCCCGAAATAAACACGTTTTTTCAGAAAACTGAATCCCCATGTAACAGCAAAACTCAGAAGAGCCCACACACTCAGATCTTAACCCCAGTGTGCAGAAAGGGTCAAAACGTGTTTTTCAGCAGAAATAAACATGTTTCTGCAAGTTTGGTCAACCCCATGTAAGTTATGGGGCAGTAACAGCACCCTTTTCAAAACGTGTTTTTCAGCCCGAAATAAACGCGTTTTTTCAGACAACTGAATCCCCATGTAACAGCAAGGCTCAGAAGAGCCCACACACTCAGATCTTAACCCCATTGTGCAGAAAGGGTCAAAACGTGTTTTTCAGCAGAAATAAACATGTTTCTGCAAGTTTGGTCAACCCCATGTAAGTTATGGGGCAGTAACAGCACCCTTTTCAAAACTTTTTTTTCAGCCCGAAATAAACGCGTTTTTTCAGACAACTGAATCCCCATGTAACAGCAAGGCTCAGAAGAGCCCACACACTCAGATCTTAACCCCAGTGTGCAGAAAGGGTCAAAACGTGTTTTTCAGCAGAAATAAACATGTTTCTGCAAGTTTGGTCAACCCCATGTAAGTTATGGGGCAGTAACAGCACCCTTTTCAAAACGTGTTTTTCAGCCCGAAATAAACGCGTTTTTTCAGACAACTGAATCCCCATGTAACAGCAAAACTCAGAAGAGCCCACACACTCAGATCTTAACCCCAGTGTGCAGAAAGGGTCAAAACGTGTTTTTCAGCAGAAATAAACATGTTTCTGCAAGTTTGGTCGACCCCATGTAAGTTATAGGGCAGTAACAGCACCCTTTTAAAAACGTGTTTTTCAGCCCGAAATAAACGCGTTTTTTCAGACAACTGAATCCCCATGTAACAGCAAAACTCAGAAGAGCCCACACACTCAGATCTTAACCTTAGTGTGCAGAAAGGGTCAAAACGTGTTTTTCAGCAGAAATAAACATGTTTCTGCAAGTTTGGTCAACCCCATGTAAGTTATGGGGCAGTAACAGCACCCTTTTCAAAACGTGTTTTTCAGCCCGAAATAAACGCGTTTTTTCAGACAACCGAATCCCCATGTAACAGCAAAACTCAGAAGAGCCCACACACTCAGATCTTAACCCCAGTGTGCAGAAAGGGTCAAAACGTGTTTTTCAGCAGAAATAAACATGTTTCTGCAAGTTTGGTCAACCCCATGTAAGTTATGGGGCAGTAACAGCACCCTTTTCAAAACGTGTTTTTCAGCCCGAAATAAACGCGTTTTTTCAGACAACTGAATCCCCATGTAACAGCAAGGCTCAGAAGAGCCCACACACTCAGGTCTTAACCCCAGTGTGCAGAAAGTGTCAAAACGTGTTTTTCAGCAGAAATAAACATGTTTCTGCAAGTTTGGTCAACCCCATGTAAGTTATGGGGCAGTAACAGCACCCTTTTCAAAACGTGTTTTTCAGCCCGAAATAAACGCGTTTTTTCAGACAACTGAATCCCCATGTAACAGCAAAACTCAGAAGAGCCCACACATTCAGATCTTAACCCCAGTGTGCAGAAAGGGTCAAAACGTGTTTTTCAGCAGAAATAAACATGTTTCTGCAAGTTTGGTCGACCCCATGTAAGTTATAGGGCAGTAACAGCACCCTTTTAAAAACGTGTTTTTCAGCCCGAAATAAACGCGTTTTTTCAGACAACTGAATCCCCATGTAACAGCAAAACTCAGAAGAGCCCACACACTCAGATCTTAACCCCAGTGTGCAGAAAGGGTCAAAACTTGTTTTTCAGCAGAAATAAACATGTTTCTGCAAGTTTGGTCAACCCCATGTAAGTTATGGGGCAGTAACAGCACCCTTTTCAAAACGTGTTTTTCAGCCCGAAATAAACACGTTTTTTCAGAAAACTGAATCCCCATGTAACAGCAAAACTCAGAAGAGCCCACACACTCAGATCTTAACCCCAGTGTGCAGAAAGGGTCAAAACGTGTTTTTCAGCAGAAATAAACTTGTTTCTGCAAGTTTGGTCAACCCCATGTAAGTTATGGGGCAGTAACAGCACCCTTTTCAAAACGTGTTTTTCAGCCCGAAATAAACGCGTTTTTTCAGACAACTGAATCCCCATGTAACAGCAAGGCTCAGAAGAGCCCACACACTCAGATCTTAACCCCATTGTGCAGAAAGGGTCAAAACGTGTTTTTAAGCAGAAATAAACATGTTTCTGCAAGTTTGGTCAACCCCATGTAAGTTATGGGGCAGTAACAGCACCCTTTTCAAAACTTTTTTTTCAGCCCGAAATAAACGCGTTTTTTCAGACAACTGAATCCCCATGTAACAGCAAGGCTCAGAAGAGCCCACACACTCAGATCTTAACCCCAGTGTGCAGAAAGTGTCAAAACGTGTTTTTCAGCAGAAATAAACATGTTTCTGCAAGTTTGGTCAACCCCTTGTAAGTTATGGGGCAGTAACAGCACCCTTTTCAAAACGTGTTTTTCAGCCCGAAATAAACGCGTTTTTTCAGACAACTGAATCCCCATGTAACAGCAAAACTCAGAAGAGCCCACACACTCAGATCTTAACCCCAGTGTGCAGAAAGGGTCAAAACGTGTTTTTCAGCAGAAATAAACATGTTTCTGCAAGTTTGGTCAACCCCATGTAAATTATGGGGCAGTAACAGCACCCTTTTCAAAACGTGTTTTTCAGCCCGAAATAAACGCGTTTTTTCAGACAACCGAATCCCCATGTAACAGCAAAACTCAGAAGAGCCCACACACTCAGATCTTAACCCCAGTGTGCAGAAAGGGTCAAAACGTGTTTTTCAGCAGAAATAAACTTGTTTCTGCAAGTTTGGTCAACCCCATATAAGTTATGGGGCAGTAACAGCACCCTTTTAAAAACGTGTTTTTCAGCCCGAAATAAACGCGTTTTTTCAGACAACTGAATCCCCATGTAACAGCAAAACTCAGAAGAGCCCACACACTCAGATCTTAACCCCACTGTGCAGAAAGGGTCAAAACGTGTTTTTAAGCAGAAATAAACATGTTTCTGCAAGTTTGGTCAACCCCATGTAAGTTATGGGGCAGTAACAGCACCCTTTTCAAAACTTTTTTTTCAGCCCGAAATAAACGCGTTTTTTCAGACAACTGAATCCCCATGTAACAGCAAGGCTCAGAAGAGCCCACACACTCAGATCTTAACCCCAGTGTGCAGAAAGTGTCAAAACGTGTTTTTCAGCAGAAATAAACATGTTTCTGCAAGTTTGGTCAACCCCTTGTAAGTTATGGGGCAGTAACAGCACCCTTTTCAAAACGTGTTTTTCAGCCCGAAATAAACGCGTTTTTTCAGACAACTGAATCCCCATGTAACAGCAAAACTCAGAAGAGCCCACACACTCAGATCTTAACCCCAGTGTGCAGAAAGGGTCAAAACGTGTTTTTCAGCAGAAATAAACATGTTTCTGCAAGTTTGGTCAACCCCATGTAAATTATGGGGCAGTAACAGCACCCTTTTCAAAACGTGTTTTTCAGCCCGAAATAAACGCGTTTTTTCAGACAACCGAATCCCCATGTAACAGCAAAACTCAGAAGAGCCCACACACTCAGATCTTAACCCCAGTGTGCAGAAAGGGTCAAAACGTGTTTTTCAGCAGAAATAAACTTGTTTCTGCAAGTTTGGTCAACCCCATATAAGTTATGGGGCAGTAACAGCACCCTTTTAAAAACGTGTTTTTCAGCCCGAAATAAACGCGTT
This sequence comes from Lepisosteus platostomus, assembly GCF_059453375.1. Taxonomy (NCBI): domain Eukaryota; kingdom Metazoa; phylum Chordata; class Actinopteri; order Semionotiformes; family Lepisosteidae; genus Lepisosteus; species Lepisosteus platostomus. Next base: position 8,755,806 of record NC_142625.1, on the reverse strand, counting down.
TTTTCAGACAACTGAATCCCCATGTAACAGCAAAACTCAGAAGAGCCCACACACTCAGATCTTAACCCCACTGTGCAGAAAGGGTCAAAACGTGTTTTTCAGCAGAAATAAACATGTTTCTGCAAGTTTGGTCAACCCCATGTAAGTTATGGGGCAGTAACAGCACCCTTTTCAAAACGTGTTTTTCAGCCCGAAATAAACACGTTTTTTCAGAAAACTGAATCCCCATGTAACAGCAAAACTCAGAAGAGCCCACACACTCAGATCTTAACCCCAGTGTGCAGAAAGGGTCAAAACGTGTTTTTCAGCAGAAATAAACATGTTTCTGCAAGTTTGGTCAACCCCATGTAAGTTATGGGGCAGTAACAGCACCCTTTTCAAAACGTGTTTTTCAGCCCGAAATAAACGCGTTTTTTCAGACAACTGAATCCCCATGTAACAGCAAGGCTCAGAAGAGCCCACACACTCAGATCTTAACCCCATTGTGCAGAAAGGGTCAAAACGTGTTTTTCAGCAGAAATAAACATGTTTCTGCAAGTTTGGTCAACCCCATGTAAGTTATGGGGCAGTAACAGCACCCTTTTCAAAACTTTTTTTTCAGCCCGAAATAAACGCGTTTTTTCAGACAACTGAATCCCCATGTAACAGCAAGGCTCAGAAGAGCCCACACTCTCAGATCTTAACCCCAGTGTGCAGAAAGGGTCAAAACGTGTTTTTCAGCAGAAATAAACATGTTTCTGCAAGTTTGGTCAACCCCATGTAAGTTATGGGGCAGTAACAGCACCCTTTTCAAAACGTGTTTTTCAGCCCGAAATAAACGCGTTTTTTCAGACAACTGAATCCCCATGTAACAGCAAAACTCAGAAGAGCCCACACACTCAGATCTTAACCCCAGTGTGCAGAAAGGGTCAAAACGTGTTTTTCAGCAGAAATAAACATGTTTCTGCAAGTTTGGTCGACCCCATGTAAGTTATAGGGCAGTAACAGCACCCTTTTAAAAACGTGTTTTTCAGCCCGAAATAAACGCGTTTTTTCAGACAACTGAATCCCCATGTAACAGCAAAACTCAGAAGAGCCCACACACTCAGATCTTAACCTTAGTGTGCAGAAAGGGTCAAAACGTGTTTTTCAGCAGAAATAAACATGTTTCTGCAAGTTTGGTCAACCCCATGTAAGTTATGGGGCAGTAACAGCACCCTTTTCAAAACGTGTTTTTCAGCCCGAAATAAACGCGTTTTTTCAGACAACCGAATCCCCATGTAACAGCAAAACTCAGAAGAGCCCACACACTCAGATCTTAACCCCAGTGTGCAGAAAGGGTCAAAACGTGTTTTTCAGCAGAAATAAACATGTTTCTGCAAGTTTGGTCAACCCCATGTAAGTTATGGGGCAGTAACAGCACCCTTTTCAAAACGTGTTTTTCAGCCCGAAATAAACGCGTTTTTTCAGACAACTGAATCCCCATGTAACAGCAAGGCTCAGAAGAGCCCACACACTCAGGTCTTAACCCCAGTGTGCAGAAAGTGTCAAAACGTGTTTTTCAGCAGAAATAAACATGTTTCTGCAAGTTTGGTCAACCCCATGTAAGTTATGGGGCAGTAACAGCACCCTTTTCAAAACGTGTTTTTCAGCCCGAAATAAACGCGTTTTTTCAGACAACTGAATCCCCATGTAACAGCAAAACTCAGAAGAGCCCACACATTCAGATCTTAACCCCAGTGTGCAGAAAGGGTCAAAACGTGTTTTTCAGCAGAAATAAACATGTTTCTGCAAGTTTGGTCGACCCCATGTAAGTTATAGGGCAGTAACAGCACCCTTTTAAAAACGTGTTTTTCAGCCCGAAATAAACGCGTTTTTTCAGACAACTGAATCCCCATGTAACAGCAAAACTCAGAAGAGCCCACACACTCAGATCTTAACCCCAGTGTGCAGAAAGGGTCAAAACTTGTTTTTCAGCAGAAATAAACATGTTTCTGCAAGTTTGGTCAACCCCATGTAAGTTATGGGGCAGTAACAGCACCCTTTTCAAAACGTGTTTTTCAGCCCGAAATAAACACGTTTTTTCAGAAAACTGAATCCCCATGTAACAGCAAAACTCAGAAGAGCCCACACACTCAGATCTTAACCCCAGTGTGCAGAAAGGGTCAAAACGTGTTTTTCAGCAGAAATAAACTTGTTTCTGCAAGTTTGGTCAACCCCATGTAAGTTATGGGGCAGTAACAGCACCCTTTTCAAAACGTGTTTTTCAGCCCGAAATAAACGCGTTTTTTCAGACAACTGAATCCCCATGTAACAGCAAGGCTCAGAAGAGCCCACACACTCAGATCTTAACCCCATTGTGCAGAAAGGGTCAAAACGTGTTTTTAAGCAGAAATAAACATGTTTCTGCAAGTTTGGTCAACCCCATGTAAGTTATGGGGCAGTAACAGCACCCTTTTCAAAACTTTTTTTTCAGCCCGAAATAAACGCGTTTTTTCAGACAACTGAATCCCCATGTAACAGCAAGGCTCAGAAGAGCCCACACACTCAGATCTTAACCCCAGTGTGCAGAAAGTGTCAAAACGTGTTTTTCAGCAGAAATAAACATGTTTCTGCAAGTTTGGTCAACCCCTTGTAAGTTATGGGGCAGTAACAGCACCCTTTTCAAAACGTGTTTTTCAGCCCGAAATAAACGCGTTTTTTCAGACAACTGAATCCCCATGTAACAGCAAAACTCAGAAGAGCCCACACACTCAGATCTTAACCCCAGTGTGCAGAAAGTGTCAAAACGTGTTTTTCAGCAGAAATAAACATGTTTCTGCAAGTTTGGTCAACCCCATGTAAGTTATGGGGCAGTAACAGCACCCTTTTCAAAACGTGTTTTTCAGCCCGAAATAAACGCGTTTTTTCAGACAACTGAATCCCCATGTAACAGCAAAACTCAGAAGAGCCCACACACTCAGATCTTAACCCCAGTGTGCAGAAAGGGTCAAAACGTGTTTTTCAGCAGAAATAAACATGTTTCTGCAAGTTTGGTCGACCCCATGTAAGTTATGGGGCAGTAACAGCACCCTTTTAAAAACGTGTTTTTCAGCCCGAAATAAACGCGTTTTTTCAGACAACTGAATCCCCATGTAAAAGCAAAACTCAGAAGAGCCCACACACTCAGATCTTAACCCCAGTGTGCAGAAAGGGTCAAAACGTGTTTTTCAGCAGAAATAAACATGTTTCTGCAAGTTTGGTCAACCCCATGTAAGTTATGGGGCAGTAACAGCACCCTTTTCAAAACGTGTTTTTCAGCCCGAAATAAACGCGTTTTTTCAGACAACCGAATCCCCATGTAACAGCAAAACTCAGAAGAGCCCACACACTCAGATCTTAACCCCAGTGTGCAGAAAGGGTCAAAACGTGTTTTTCAGCAGAAATAAACATGTTTCTGCAAGTTTGGTCAACCCCATGTAAGTTATGGGGCAGTAACAGCACCCTTTTCAAAACGTGTTTTTCAGCCCGAAATAAACGCGTTTTTTCAGACAACTGAATCCCCATGTAACAGCAAGGCTCAGAAGAGCCCACACACTCAGATCTTAACCCCAGTGTGCAGAAAGTGTCAAAACGTGTTTTTCAGCAGAAATAAACATGTTTCTGCAAGTTTGGTCAACCCCATGTAAGTTATGGGGCAGTAACAGCACCCTTTTCAAAACGTGTTTTTCAGCCCGAAATAAACGCGTTTTTTCAGACAACTGAATCCCCATGTAACAGCAAAACTCAGAAGAGCCCACACACTCAGATCTTAACCCCATTGTGCAGAAAGGGTCAAAACGTGTTTTTCAGCAGAAATAAACATGTTTCTGCAAGTTTGGTCAACCCCATGTTAGTTATGGGGCAGTAACAGCACCCTTTTCAAAACGTGTTTTTCAGCCCGAAATAAACGCGTTTTTTCAGACAACTGAATCCCCATGTAACAGCAAGGCTCAGAAGAGCCCACACACTCAGATCTTAACCCCAGTGTGCAGAAAGGGTCAAAACGTGTTTTTCAGCAGAAATAAACATGTTTCTGCAAGTTTGGTCGACCCCATGTAAGTTATAGGGCAGTAACAGCACCCTTTTAAAAACGTGTTTTTCAGCCCGAAATAAACGCGTTTTTTCAGACAACTGAATCCCCATGTAACAGCAAAACTCAGAAGAGCCCACACACTCAGATCTTAACCCCATTGTGCAGAAAGGGTCAAAACGTGTTTTTCAGCAGAAATAAACATGTTTCTGCAAGTTTGGTCAACCCCATGTTAGTTATGGGGCAGTAACAGCACCCTTTTCAAAACGTGTTTTTCAGCCCGAAATAAACGCGTTTTTTCATACAACTGAATCCCCATGTAACAGCAAAACTCAGAAGAGCCCACACACTCAGATGTTAACCCCAGTGTGCAGAAAGGGTCAAAACGTGTTTTTCAGCAGAAATAAACATGTTTCTGCAAGTTTGGTCAACCCCATGTAAGTTATGGGGCAGTAACAGCACCCTTTTCAAAACGTGTTTTTCAGCCCGAAATAAACGCGTTTTTTCAGACAACTGAATCCCCATGTAACAGCAAAACTCAGAAGAGCCCACACACTCAGATCTTAACCCCAGTGTGCAGAAAGGGTCAAAACGTGTTTTTCAGCAGAAATAAACATGTTTCTGCAAGTTTGGTCAACCCCATGTAAGTTATGGGGCAGTAACAGCACCCTTTTCAAAACTTTTTTTTCAGCCCGATATAAACGCGTTTTTTCAGACAACTGAATCCCCATGTAACAGCAAGGCTCAGAAGAGCCCACACACTTAGATCTTAACCCCAGTGTGCAGAAAGTGTCAAAACGTGTTTTTCAGCAGAAATAAACATGTTTCTGCAAGTTTGGTCAACCCCATGTAAGTTATGGGGCAGTAACAGCACCCTTTTCAAAACGTGTTTTTCAGCCCGAAATAAACGCGTTTTTTCAGACAACTGAATCCCCATGTAACAGCAAAACTCAGAAGAGCCCACACACTCAGATCTTAACCCCAGTGTGCAGAAAGGGTCAAAACGTGTTTTTCAGCAGAAATAAACATGTTTCTGCAAGTTTGGTCAACCCCATGTAAGTTATGGGGCAGTAACAGCACCCTTTTCAAAACGTGTTTTTCAGCCCGAAATAAACACGTTTTTTCAGAAAACTGAATCCCCATGTAACAGCAAAACTCAGAAGAGCCCACACACTCAGATCTTAACCCCAGTGTGCAGAAAGGGTCAAAACGTGTTTTTCAGCAGAAATAAACTTGTTTCTGCAAGTTTGGTCAACCCCATGTAAGTTATGGGGCAGTAACAGCACCCTTTTCAAAACGTGTTTTTCAGCCCGAAATAAACGCGTTTTTTCAGACAACTGAATCCCCATGTAACAGCAAGGCTCAGAAGAGCCCACACACTCAGATCTTAACCCCATTGTGCAGAAAGGGTCAAAACGTGTTTTTCAGCAGAAATAAACATGTTTCTGCAAGTTTGGTCAACCCCATGTAAGTTATGGGGCAGTAACAGCACCCTTTTCAAAACGTGTTTTTCAGCCCGAAATAAACGCGTTTTTTCAGACAACTGAATCCCCATGTAACAGCAAAACTCAGAAGAGCCCACACACTCAGATGTTAACCCCAGTGTGCAGAAAGTGTCAAAACGTGTTTTTCAGCAGAAATAAACATGTTTCTGCAAGTTTGGTCAACCCCATGTAAGTTATGGGGCAGTAACAGCACCCTTTTCAAAACGTGTTTTTCAGCCCGAAATAAACGCGTTTTTTCAGACAACTGAATCCCCATGTAACAGCAAAACTCAGAAGAGCCCACACACTCAGATCTTAACCCCAGTGTGCAGAAAGGGTCAAAACGTGTTTTTCAGCAGAAATAAACATGTTTCTGCAAGTTTGGTCAACCCCATGTAAGTTATGGGGCAGTAACAGCACCCTTTTCAAAACTTTTTTTTCAGCCCGATATAAACGCGTTTTTTCAGACAACTGAATCCCCATGTAACAGCAAGGCTCAGAAGAGCCCACACACTTAGATCTTAACCCCAGTGTGCAGAAAGTGTCAAAACGTGTTTTTCAGCAGAAATAAACATGTTTCTGCAAGTTTGGTCAACCCCATGTAAGTTATGGGGCAGTAACAGCACCCTTTTCAAAACGTGTTTTTCAGCCCGAAATAAACGCGTTTTTTCAGACAACTGAATCCCCATGTAACAGCAAAACTCAGAAGAGCCCACACACTCAGATCTTAACCCCAGTGTGCAGAAAGTGTCAAAACGTGTTTTTCAGCAGAAATAAACATGTTTCTGCAAGTTTGGTCAACCCCATGTAAGTTATGGGGCAGTAACAGCACCCTTTTCAAAACGTGTTTTTCAGCCCGAAATAAACGCGTTTTTTCAGACAACTGAATCCCCATGTAACAGCAAAACTCAGAAGAGCCCACACACTCAGATCTTAACCCCAGTGTGCAGAAAGGGTCAAAACGTGTTTTTCAGCAGAAATAAACATGTTTCTGCAAGTTTGGTCAACCCCATGTAAATTATGGGGCAGTAACAGCACCCTTTTCAAAACGTGTTTTTCAGCCCGAAATAAACGCGTTTTTTCAGACAACTGAATCCCCATGTAACAGCAAAACTCAGAAGAGCCCACACACTCAGATCTTAACCCCAGTGTGCAGAAAGGGTCAAAACGTGTTTTTCAGCAGAAATAAACATGTTTCTGCAAGTTTGGTCAACCCCATGTAAGTTATGGGGCAGTAACAGCACCCTTTTCAAAACGTGTTTTTCAGCCCGAAATAAACGCGTTTTTTCAGACAACTGAATCCCCATGTAACAGCAAGGCTCAGAAGAGCCCACACACTCAGATCTTAACCCCAGTGTGCAGAAAGTGTCAAAACGTGTTTTTCAGCAGAAATAAACATGTTTCTGCAAGTTTGGTCAACCCCATGTAAGTTATGGGGCAGTAACAGCACCCTTTTCAAAACGTGTTTTTCAGCCCGAAATAAACGCGTTTTTTCAGACAACTGAATCCCCATGTAACAGCAAAACTCAGAAGAGCCCACACACTCAGATCTTAACCCCAGTGTGCAGAAAGGGTCAAAACGTGTTTTTCAGCAGAAATAAACATGTTTCTGCAAGTTTGGTCGACCCCATGTAAGTTATAGGGCAGTAACAGCACCCTTTTAAAAACGTGTTTTTCAGCCCGAAATAAACGCGTTTTTTCAGACAACCGAATCCCCATGTAACAGCAAAACTCAGAAGAGCCCACACACTCAGATCTTAACCCCAGTGTGCAGAAAGGGTCAAAACGTGTTTTTCAGCAGAAATAAACATGTTTCTGCAAGTTTGGTCAAACCCATGTAAGTTATGGGGCAGTAACAGCACCCTTTTCAAAACGTGTTTTTCAGCCCGAAATAAACGCGTTTTTTCAGACAACCGAATCCCCATGTAACAGCAAAACTCAGAAGAGCCCACACACTCAGATCTTAACCCCAGTGTGCAGAAAGGGTCAAAACGTGTTTTTCAGCAGAAATAAACATGTTTCTGCAAGTTTGGTCAACCCCATGTAAGTTATGGGGCAGTAACAGCACCCTTTTCAAAACGTGTTTTTCAGCCCGAAATAAACGCGTTTTTTCAGACAACTGAATCCCCATGTAACAGCAAGGCTCAGAAGAGCCCACACACTCAGATCTTAACCCCAGTGTGCAGAAAGTGTCAAAACGTGTTTTTCAGCAGAAATAAACATGTTTCTGCAAGTTTGGTCAACCCCTTGTAAGTTATGGGGCAGTAACAGCACCCTTTTCAAAACGTGTTTTTCAGCCCGAAATAAACGCGTTTTTTCAGACAACTGAATCCCCATGTAACAGCAAAACTCAGAAGAGCCCACACACTCAGATCTTAACCCCAGTGTGCAGAAAGTGTCAAAACGTGTTTTTCAGCAGAAATAAACATGTTTCTGCAAGTTTGGTCAACCCCATGTAAGTTATGGGGCAGTAACAGCACCCTTTTCAAAACGTGTTTTTCAGCCCGAAATAAACGCGTTTTTTCAGACAACTGAATCCCCATGTAACAGCAAAACTCAGAAGAGCCCACACACTCAGATCTTAACCCCAGTGTGCAGAAAGGGTCAAAACGTGTTTTTCAGCAGAAATAAACATGTTTCTGCAAGTTTGGTCGACCCCATGTAAGTTATAGGGCAGTAACAGCACCCTTTTAAAAACGTGTTTTTCAGCCCGAAATAAACGCGTTTTTTCAGACAACTGAATCCCCATGTAAAAGCAAAACTCAGAAGAGCCCACACACTCAGATCTTAACCCCAGTGTGCAGAAAGGGTCAAAACGTGTTTTTCAGCAGAAATAAACATGTTTCTGCAAGTTTGGTCAACCCCATGTAAGTTATGGGGCAGTAACAGCACCCTTTTCAAAACGTGTTTTTCAGCCCGAAATAAACGCGTTTTTTCAGACAACCGAATCCCCATGTAACAGCAAAACTCAGAAGAGCCCACACACTCAGATCTTAACCCCAGTGTGCAGAAAGGGTCAAAACGTGTTTTTCAGCAGAAATAAACATGTTTCTGCAAGTTTGGTCAACCCCATGTAAGTTATGGGGCAGTAACAGCACCCTTTTCAAAACGTGTTTTTCAGCCCGAAATAAACGCGTTTTTTCAGACAACTGAATCCCCATGTAACAGCAAGGCTCAGAAGAGCCCACACACTCAGATCTTAACCCCAGTGTGCAGAAAGTGTCAAAACGTGTTTTTCAGCAGAAATAAACATGTTTCTGCAAGTTTGGTCAACCCCATGTAAGTTATGGGGCAGTAACAGCACCCTTTTCAAAACGTGTTTTTCAGCCCGAAATAAACGCGTTTTTTCAGACAACTGAATCCCCATGTAACAGCAAAACTCAGAAGAGCCCACACACTCAGATCTTAACCCCAGTGTGCAGAAAGGGTCAAAACGTGTTTTTCAGCAGAAATAAACATGTTTCTGCAAGTTTGGTCGACCCCATGTAAGTTATAGGGCAGTAACAGCACCCTTTTAAAAACGTGTTTTTCAGCCCGAAATAAACGCGTTTTTTCAGACAACTGAATCCCCATGTAACAGCAAAACTCAGAAGAGCCCACACACTCAGATCTTAACCCCATTGTGCAGAAAGGGTCAAAACGTGTTTTTCAGCAGAAATAAACATGTTTCTGCAAGTTTGGTCAACCCCATGTTAGTTATGGGGCAGTAACAGCACCCTTTTCAAAACGTGTTTTTCAGCCCGAAATAAACGCGTTTTTTCATACAACTGAATCCCCATGTAACAGCAAAACTCAGAAGAGCCCACACACTCAGATGTTAACCCCAGTGTGCAGAAAGGGTCAAAACGTGTTTTTCAGCAGAAATAAACATGTTTCTGCAAGTTTGGTCAACCCCATGTAAGTTATGGGGCAGTAACAGCACCCTTTTCAAAACGTGTTTTTCAGCCCGAAATAAACGCGTTTTTTCAGACAACTGAATCCCCATGTAACAGCAAAACTCAGAAGAGCCCACACACTCAGATCTTAACCCCAGTGTGCAGAAAGGGTCAAAACGTGTTTTTCAGCAGAAATAAACATGTTTCTGCAAGTTTGGTCAACCCCATGTAAGTTATGGGGCAGTAACAGCACCCTTTTCAAAACTTTTTTTTCAGCCCGATATAAACGCGTTTTTTCAGACAACTGAATCCCCATGTAACAGCAAGGCTCAGAAGAGCCCACACACTTAGATCTTAACCCCAGTGTGCAGAAAGTGTCAAAACGTGTTTTTCAGCAGAAATAAACATGTTTCTGCAAGTTTGGTCAACCCCATGTAAGTTATGGGGCAGTAACAGCACCCTTTTCAAAACGTGTTTTTCAGCCCGAAATAAACGCGTTTTTTCAGACAACTGAATCCCCATGTAACAGCAAAACTCAGAAGAGCCCACACACTCAGATCTTAACCCCAGTGTGCAGAAAGTGTCAAAACGTGTTTTTCAGCAGAAATAAACATGTTTCTGCAAGTTTGGTCAACCCCATGTAAGTTATGGGGCAGTAACAGCACCCTTTTCAAAACGTGTTTTTCAGCCCGAAATAAACGCGTTTTTTCAGACAACTGAATCCCCATGTAACAGCAAAACTCAGAAGAGCCCACACACTCAGATCTTAACCCCAGTGTGCAGAAAGGGTCAAAACGTGTTTTTCAGCAGAAATAAACATGTTTCTGCAAGTTTGGTCAACCCCATGTAAATTATGGGGCAGTAACAGCACCCTTTTCAAAACGTGTTTTTCAGCCCGATATAAACGCGTTTTTTCAGACAACTGAATCCCCATGTAACAGCAAAACTCAGAAGAGCCCACACACTCAGATCTTAACCCCAGTGTGCAGAAAGGGTCAAAACGTGTTTTTCAGCAGAAATAAACATGTTTCTGCAAGTTTGGTCAACCCCATGTAAGTTATGGGGCAGTAACAGCACCCTTTTCAAAACGTGTTTTTCAGCCCGAAATAAACGCGTTTTTTCAGACAACTGAATCCCCATGTAACAGCAAGGCTCAGAAGAGCCCACACACTCAGATCTTAACCCCAGTGTGCAGAAAGTGTCAAAACGTGTTTTTCAGCAGAAATAAACATGTTTCTGCAAGTTTGGTCAACCCCATGTAAGTTATGGGGCAGTAACAGCACCCTTTTCAAAACGTGTTTTTCAGCCCGAAATAAACGCGTTTTTTCAGACAACTGAATCCCCATGTAACAGCAAAACTCAGAAGAGCCCACACACTCAGATCTTAACCCCAGTGTGCAGAAAGGGTCAAAACGTGTTTTTCAGCAGAAATAAACATGTTTCTGCAAGTTTGGTCGACCCCATGTAAGTTATAGGGCAGTAACAGCACCCTTTTAAAAACGTGTTTTTCAGCCCGAAATAAACGCGTTTTTTCAGACAACCGAATCCCCATGTAACAGCAAAACTCAGAAGAGCCCACACACTCAGATCTTAACCCCAGTGTGCAGAAAGGGTCAAAACGTGTTTTTCAGCAGAAATAAACATGTTTCTGCAAGTTTGGTCAACCCCATGTAAGTTATGGGGCAGTAACAGCACCCTTTTCAAAACGTGTTTTTCAGCCCGAAATAAACGCGTTTTTTCAGACAACCGAATCCCCATGTAACAGCAAAACTCAGAAGAGCCCACACACTCAGATCTTAACCCCAGTGTGCAGAAAGGGTCAAAACGTGTTTTTCAGCAGAAATAAACATGTTTCTGCAAGTTTGGTCAACCCCATGTAAGTTATGGGGCAGTAACAGCACCCTTTTCAAAACGTGTTTTTCAGCCCGAAATAAACGCGTTTTTTCAGACAACTGAATCCCCATGTAACAGCAAGGCTCAGAAGAGCCCACACACTCAGATCTTAACCCCAGTGTGCAGAAAGGGTCAAAACGTGTTTTTCAGCAGAAATAAACATGTTTCTGCAAGTTTGGTCGACCCCATGTAAGTTATAGGGCAGTAACAGCACCCTTTTAAAAACGTGTTTTTCAGCCCGAAATAAACGCGTTTTTTCAGACAACTGAATCCCCATGTAACAGCAAAACTCAGAAGAGCCCACACACTCAGATCTTAACCCCAGTGTGCAGAAAGGGTCAAAACGTGTTTTTCAGCAGAAATAAACATGTTTCTGCAAGTTTGGTCAACCCCATGTAAGTTATGGGGCAGTAACAGCACCCTTTTCAAAACGTGTTTTTCAGCCCGAAATAAACACGTTTTTTCAGAAAACTGAATCCCCATGTAACAGCAAAACTCAGAAGAGCCCACACACTCAGATCTTAACCCCAGTGTGCAGAAAGGGTCAAAACGTGTTTTTCAGCAGAAATAAACATGTTTCTGCAAGTTTGGTCAACCCCATGTAAGTTATGGGGCAGTAACAGCACCCTTTTCAAAACGTGTTTTTCAGCCCGAAATAAACGCGTTTTTTCAGACAACTGAATCCCCATGTAACAGCAAGGCTCAGAAGAGCCCACACACTCAGATCTTAACCCCATTGTGCAGAAAGGGTCAAAACGTGTTTTTCAGCAGAAATAAACATGTTTCTGCAAGTTTGGTCAACCCCATGTTAGTTATGGGGCAGTAACAGCACCCTTTTCAAAACGTGTTTTTCAGCCCGAAATAAACACGTTTTTTCAGACAACTGAATCCCCATGTAACAGCAAAACTCAGAAGAGCCCACACACTCAGATCTTAACCCCAGTGTGCAGAAAGGGTCAAAACGTGTTTTTCAGCAGAAATAAACATGTTTCTGCAAGTTTGGTCAACCCCATGTAAGTTATGGGGCAGTAACAGCACACTTTTCAAAACGTGTTTTTCAGCCCGAAATAAACACGTTTTTTCAGACAACTGAATCCCCATGTAACAGCAAAACTCAGAAGAGCCCACACACTCAGATGTTAACCCCAGTGTGCAGAAAGGGTCAAAACGTGTTTTTCAGCAGAAATAAACATGTTTCTGCAAGTTTGGTCAACCCCATGTAAGTTATGGGGCAGTAACAGCACCCTTTTCAAAACGTGTTTTTCAGCCCGAAATAAACGCGTTTTTTCAGACAACTGAATCCCCATGTAACAGCAAAACTCAGAAGAGCCCACACACTCAGATCTTAACCCCAGTGTGCAGAAAGGGTCAAAACGTGTTTTTCAGCAGAAATAAACATGTTTCTGCAAGTTTGGTCAACCCCATGTAAGTTATGGGGCAGTAACAGCACACTTTTCAAAACGTGTTTTTCAGCCCGAAATAAACGCGTTTTTTCAGACAATTGAATCCCCATGTAACAGCAAGGCTCAGAAGAGCCCACACACTCAGATCTTAACCCCAGTGTGCAGAAAGGGTCAAAACGTGTTTTTCAGCAGAAATAAACATGTTTCTGCAAGTTTGGTCAACCCCATGTAAGTTATGGGGCAGTAACAGCACCCTTTTCAAAACGTGTTTTTCAGCCCGAAATAAACGCGTTTTTTCAGACAACTGAATCCCCATGTAACAGCAAGGCTCAGAAGAGCCCACACACTCAGATCTTAACCCCAGAGTGCAAAAAGGGTCAAAACGTGTTTTTCAGCAGAAATAAACATGTTTCTGCAAGTTTGGTCAACCCCATGTTAGTTATGGGGCAGTAACAGCACCCTTTTCAAAACGTGTTTTTCAGCCCGAAATAAACGCGTTTTTTCAGACAACTGAATCCCCATGTAACAGCAAGGCTCAGAAGAGCCCACACACTCAGATCTTAACCCCAGAGTGCAAAAAGGGTCAAAACGTGTTTTTCAGCAGAAATAAACATGTTTCTGCAAGTTTGGTCAACCCCATGTTAGTTATGGGGCAGTAACAGCACCCTTTTCAAAACGTGTTTTTCAGCCCGAAATAAACGCGTTTTTTCAGACAACTGAATCCCCATGTAACAACAAAACTCAGAAGAGCCCACACACTCAGATCTTAACCCCAGTGTGCAGAAAGGGTCAAAACGTGTTTTTCTGCAGAAATAAACATGTTTCTGCAAGTTTGGTCAACCCCATGTAAGTTATGCGGCAGTAACAGCACCCTTTTCAAAACGTGTTTTTCAGCCCGAAATAAACGCGTTTTTTCAGACAACTGAATCCCCATGTAACAGCAAGGCTCAGAAGAGCCCACACACTCAGATCTTAACCCCAGTGTGCAGAAAGGGTCAAAACGTGTTTTTCAGCAGAAATAAACATGTTTCTGCAAGTTTGGTCAACCCCATGTAAGTTATGGGGCAGTAACAGCACCCTTTTCAAAACGTGTTTTTCAGCCCGAAATAAACGCGTTTTTTCAGACAACTGAATCCCCATGTAACAGCAAAACTCAGAAGAGCCCACACACTCAGATGTTAACCCCAGTGTGCAGAAAGGGTCAAAACGTGTTTTTCAGCAGAAATAAACATGTTTCTGCAAGTTTGGTCAACCCCATGTAAGTTATGGGGCAGTAACAGCACCCTTTTCAAAACGTGTTTTTCAGCCCGAAATAAACGCGTTTTTTCAGACAACTGAATCCCCATGTAACAGCAAAACTCAGAAGAGCCCACACACTCAGATCTTAACCCCAGTGAGCAGAAAGGGTCAAAACGTGTTTTTCAGCAGAAATAAACTTGTTTCTGCAAGTTTGGTCAACCCCATGTAAGTTATGGGGCAGTAACAGCACCCTTTTCAAAACGTGTTTTTCAGCCCGAAATAAACGCGTTTTTTCAGACAACTGAATCCCCATGTAACAGCAAAACTCAGAAGAGCCCACACACTCAGATCTTAACCCCACTGTGCAGAAAGGGTCAAAACGTGTTTTTCAGCAGAAATAAACATGTTTCTGCAAGTTTGGTCAACCCCATGTAAGTTATGGGGCAGTAACAGCACCCTTTTCAAAACATGTTTTTCAGCCCGAAATAAACGCGTTTTTTCAGACAACTGAATCCCCATGTAACAGCAAGGCTCAGAAGAGCCCACACACTCAGATCTTAACCCCAGTGTGCAGAAAGTGTCAAAACGTGTTTTTCAGCAGAAATAAACATGTTTCTGCAAGTTTGGTCAACCCCATGTAAGTTATGGGGCAGTAACAGCACCCTTTTCAAAACGTGTTTTTCAGCCCGAAATAAACGCGTTTTTTCAGACAACTGAATCCCCATGTAACAGCAAAACTCAGAAGAGCCCACACACTCAGATCTTAACCCCAGTGTGCAGAAAGTGTCAAAACGTGTTTTTCAGCAGAAATAAACATGTTTCTGCAAGTTTGGTCAACCCCATGTAAGTTATGGGGCAGTAACAGCACCCTTTTCAAAACGTGTTTTTCAGCCCGAAATAAACGCGTTTTTTCAGACAACTGAATCCCCATGTAACAGCAAAACTCAGAAGAGCCCACACACTCAGATCTTAACCCCAGTGTGCAGAAAGGGTCAAAACGTGTTTTTCAGCAGAAATAAACATGTTTCTGCAAGTTTGGTCAACCCCATGTAAATTATGGGGCAGTAACAGCACCCTTTTCAAAACGTGTTTTTCAGCCCGAAATAAACGCGTTTTTTCAGACAACCGAATCCCCATGTAACAGCAAAACTCAGAAGAGCCCACACACTCAGATCTTAACCCCAGTGTGCAGAAAGGGTCAAAACGTGTTTTTCAGCAGAAATAAACTTGTTTCTGCAAGTTTGGTCAACCCCATATAAGTTATGGGGCAGTAACAGCACCCTTTTAAAAACGTGTTTTTCAGCCCGAAATAAACGCGTTTTTTCAGACAACTGAATCCCCATGTAACAGCAAAACTCAGAAGAGCCCACACACTCAGATCTTAACCCCACTGTGCAGAAAGGGTCAAAACGTGTTTTTCAGCAGAAATAAACATGTTTCTGCAAGTTTGGTCAACCCCATGTAAGTTATGGGGCAGTAACAGCACCCTTTTCAAAACGTGTTTTTCAGCCCGAAATAAACACGTTTTTTCAGAAAACTGAATCCCCATGTAACAGCAAAACTCAGAAGAGCCCACACACTCAGATCTTAACCCCAGTGTGCAGAAAGGGTCAAAACGTGTTTTTCAGCAGAAATAAACATGTTTCTGCAAGTTTGGTCAACCCCATGTAAGTTATGGGGCAGTAACAGCACCCTTTTCAAAACGTGTTTTTCAGCCCGAAATAAACGCGTTTTTTCAGACAACTGAATCCCCATGTAACAGCAAGGCTCAGAAGAGCCCACACACTCAGATCTTAACCCCATTGTGCAGAAAGGGTCAAAACGTGTTTTTCAGCAGAAATAAACATGTTTCTGCAAGTTTGGTCAACCCCATGTAAGTTATGGGGCAGTAACAGCACCCTTTTCAAAACTTTTTTTTCAGCCCGAAATAAACGCGTTTTTTCAGACAACTGAATCCCCATGTAACAGCAAGGCTCAGAAGAGCCCACACACTCAGATCTTAACCCCAGTGTGCAGAAAGGGTCAAAACGTGTTTTTCAGCAGAAATAAACATGTTTCTGCAAGTTTGGTCAACCCCATGTAAGTTATGGGGCAGTAACAGCACCCTTTTCAAAACGTGTTTTTCAGCCCGAAATAAACGCGTTTTTTCAGACAACTGAATCCCCATGTAACAGCAAAACTCAGAAGAGCCCACACACTCAGATCTTAACCCCAGTGTGCAGAAAGGGTCAAAACGTGTTTTTCAGCAGAAATAAACATGTTTCTGCAAGTTTGGTCGACCCCATGTAAGTTATAGGGCAGTAACAGCACCCTTTTAAAAACGTGTTTTTCAGCCCGAAATAAACGCGTTTTTTCAGACAACTGAATCCCCATGTAACAGCAAAACTCAGAAGAGCCCACACACTCAGATCTTAACCTTAGTGTGCAGAAAGGGTCAAAACGTGTTTTTCAGCAGAAATAAACATGTTTCTGCAAGTTTGGTCAACCCCATGTAAGTTATGGGGCAGTAACAGCACCCTTTTCAAAACGTGTTTTTCAGCCCGAAATAAACGCGTTTTTTCAGACAACCGAATCCCCATGTAACAGCAAAACTCAGAAGAGCCCACACACTCAGATCTTAACCCCAGTGTGCAGAAAGGGTCAAAACGTGTTTTTCAGCAGAAATAAACATGTTTCTGCAAGTTTGGTCAACCCCATGTAAGTTATGGGGCAGTAACAGCACCCTTTTCAAAACGTGTTTTTCAGCCCGAAATAAACGCGTTTTTTCAGACAACTGAATCCCCATGTAACAGCAAGGCTCAGAAGAGCCCACACACTCAGGTCTTAACCCCAGTGTGCAGAAAGTGTCAAAACGTGTTTTTCAGCAGAAATAAACATGTTTCTGCAAGTTTGGTCAACCCCATGTAAGTTATGGGGCAGTAACAGCACCCTTTTCAAAACGTGTTTTTCAGCCCGAAATAAACGCGTTTTTTCAGACAACTGAATCCCCATGTAACAGCAAAACTCAGAAGAGCCCACACATTCAGATCTTAACCCCAGTGTGCAGAAAGGGTCAAAACGTGTTTTTCAGCAGAAATAAACATGTTTCTGCAAGTTTGGTCGACCCCATGTAAGTTATAGGGCAGTAACAGCACCCTTTTAAAAACGTGTTTTTCAGCCCGAAATAAACGCGTTTTTTCAGACAACTGAATCCCCATGTAACAGCAAAACTCAGAAGAGCCCACACACTCAGATCTTAACCCCAGTGTGCAGAAAGGGTCAAAACTTGTTTTTCAGCAGAAATAAACATGTTTCTGCAAGTTTGGTCAACCCCATGTAAGTTATGGGGCAGTAACAGCACCCTTTTCAAAACGTGTTTTTCAGCCCGAAATAAACACGTTTTTTCAGAAAACTGAATCCCCATGTAACAGCAAAACTCAGAAGAGCCCACACACTCAGATCTTAACCCCAGTGTGCAGAAAGGGTCAAAACGTGTTTTTCAGCAGAAATAAACTTGTTTCTGCAAGTTTGGTCAACCCCATGTAAGTTATGGGGCAGTAACAGCACCCTTTTCAAAACGTGTTTTTCAGCCCGAAATAAACGCGTTTTTTCAGACAACTGAATCCCCATGTAACAGCAAGACTCAGAAGAGCCCACACACTCAGATCTTAACCCCATTGTGCAGAAAGGGTCAAAACGTGTTTTTAAGCAGAAATAAACATGTTTCTGCAAGTTTGGTCAACCCCATGTAAGTTATGGGGCAGTAACAGCACCCTTTTCAAAACTTTTTTTTCAGCCCGAAATAAACGCGTTTTTTCAGACAACTGAATCCCCATGTAACAGCAAGGCTCAGAAGAGCCCACACACTCAGATCTTAACCCCAGTGTGCAGAAAGTGTCAAAACGTGTTTTTCAGCAGAAATAAACATGTTTCTGCAAGTTTGGTCAACCCCTTGTAAGTTATGGGGCAGTAACAGCACCCTTTTCAAAACGTGTTTTTCAGCCCGAAATAAACGCGTTTTTTCAGACAACTGAATCCCCATGTAACAGCAAAACTCAGAAGAGCCCACACACTCAGATCTTAACCCCAGTGTGCAGAAAGTGTCAAAACGTGTTTTTCAGCAGAAATAAACATGTTTCTGCAAGTTTGGTCAACCCCATGTAAGTTATGGGGCAGTAACAGCACCCTTTTCAAAACGTGTTTTTCAGCCCGAAATAAACGCGTTTTTTCAGACAACTGAATCCCCATGTAACAGCAAAACTCAGAAGAGCCCACACACTCAGATCTTAACCCCAGTGTGCAGAAAGGGTCAAAACGTGTTTTTCAGCAGAAATAAACATGTTTCTGCAAGTTTGGTCGACCCCATGTAAGTTATGGGGCAGTAACAGCACCCTTTTAAAAACGTGTTTTTCAGCCCGAAATAAACGCGTTTTTTCAGACAACCGAATCCCCATGTAACAGCAAAACTCAGAAGAGCCCACACACTCAGATCTTAACCCCAGTGTGCAGAAAGGGTCAAAACGTGTTTTTCAGCAGAAATAAACATGTTTCTGCAAGTTTGGTCAACCCCATGTAAGTTATGGGGCAGTAACAGCACCCTTTTCAAAACGTGTTTTTCAGCCCGAAATAAACGCGTTTTTTCAGACAACTGAATCCCCATGTAACAGCAAGGCTCAGAAGAGCCCACACACTCAGATCTTAACCCCAGTGTGCAGAAAGTGTCAAAACGTGTTTTTCAGCAGAAATAAACATGTTTCTGCAAGTTTGGTCAACCCCATGTAAGTTATGGGGCAGTAACAGCACCCTTTTCAAAACGTGTTTTTCAGCCCGAAATAAACGCGTTTTTTCAGACAACTGAATCCCCATGTAACAGCAAAACTCAGAAGAGCCCACACACTCAGATCTTAACCCCATTGTGCAGAAAGGGTCAAAACGTGTTTTTCAGCAGAAATAAACATGTTTCTGCAAGTTTGGTCAACCCCATGTTAGTTATGGGGCAGTAACAGCACCCTTTTCAAAACGTGTTTTTCAGCCCGAAATAAACGCGTTTTTTCAGACAACTGAATCCCCATGTAACAGCAAGGCTCAGAAGAGCCCACACACTCAGATCTTAACCCCAGTGTGCAGAAAGGGTCAAAACGTGTTTTTCAGCAGAAATAAACATGTTTCTGCAAGTTTGGTCGACCCCATGTAAGTTATAGGGCAGTAACAGCACCCTTTTAAAAACGTGTTTTTCAGCCCGAAATAAACGCGTTTTTTCAGACAACTGAATCCCCATGTAACAGCAAAACTCAGAAGAGCCCACACACTCAGATCTTAACCCCATTGTGCAGAAAGGGTCAAAACGTGTTTTTCAGCAGAAATAAACATGTTTCTGCAAGTTTGGTCAACCCCATGTTAGTTATGGGGCAGTAACAGCACCCTTTTCAAAACGTGTTTTTCAGCCCGAAATAAACGCGTTTTTTCATACAACTGAATCCCCATGTAACAGCAAAACTCAGAAGAGCCCACACACTCAGATGTTAACCCCAGTGTGCAGAAAGGGTCAAAACGTGTTTTTCAGCAGAAATAAACATGTTTCTGCAAGTTTGGTCAACCCCATGTAAGTTATGGGGCAGTAACAGCACCCTTTTCAAAACGTGTTTTTCAGCCCGAAATAAACGCGTTTTTTCAGACAACTGAATCCCCATGTAACAGCAAAACTCAGAAGAGCCCACACACTCAGATCTTAACCCCAGTGTGCAGAAAGGGTCAAAACGTGTTTTTCAGCAGAAATAAACATGTTTCTGCAAGTTTGGTCAACCCCATGTAAGTTATGGGGCAGTAACAGCACCCTTTTCAAAACTTTTTTTTCAGCCCGATATAAACGCGTTTTTTCAGACAACTGAATCCCCATGTAACAGCAAGGCTCAGAAGAGCCCACACACTTAGATCTTAACCCCAGTGTGCAGAAAGTGTCAAAACGTGTTTTTCAGCAGAAATAAACATGTTTCTGCAAGTTTGGTCAACCCCATGTAAGTTATGGGGCAGTAACAGCACCCTTTTCAAAACGTGTTTTTCAGCCCGAAATAAACGCGTTTTTTCAGACAACTGAATCCCCATGTAACAGCAAAACTCAGAAGAGCCCACACACTCAGATCTTAACCCCAGTGTGCAGAAAGTGTCAAAACGTGTTTTTCAGCAGAAATAAACATGTTTCTGCAAGTTTGGTCAACCCCATGTAAGTTATGGGGCAGTAACAGCA
The DNA here is from genome assembly GCF_059453375.1 of Lepisosteus platostomus. Classification (NCBI taxonomy): domain Eukaryota; kingdom Metazoa; phylum Chordata; class Actinopteri; order Semionotiformes; family Lepisosteidae; genus Lepisosteus; species Lepisosteus platostomus. The sequence continues at coordinate 8,735,659 of NC_142625.1, read as the reverse complement.
CCCTTTTCAAAACGTGTTTTTCAGCCCGAAATAAACGCGTTTTTTCAGACAACTGAATCCCCATGTAACAGCAAAACTCAGAAGAGCCCACACACTCAGATCTTAACCCCAGTGTGCAGAAAGGGTCAAAACGTGTTTTTCAGCAGAAATAAACATGTTTCTGCAAGTTTGGTCAACCCCATGTAAATTATGGGGCAGTAACAGCACCCTTTTCAAAACGTGTTTTTCAGCCCGAAATAAACGCGTTTTTTCAGACAACTGAATCCCCATGTAACAGCAAAACTCAGAAGAGCCCACACACTCAGATCTTAACCCCAGTGTGCAGAAAGGGTCAAAACGTGTTTTTCAGCAGAAATAAACATGTTTCTGCAAGTTTGGTCAACCCCATGTAAGTTATGGGGCAGTAACAGCACCCTTTTCAAAACGTGTTTTTCAGCCCGAAATAAACGCGTTTTTTCAGACAACTGAATCCCCATGTAACAGCAAGGCTCAGAAGAGCCCACACACTCAGATCTTAACCCCAGTGTGCAGAAAGTGTCAAAACGTGTTTTTCAGCAGAAATAAACATGTTTCTGCAAGTTTGGTCAACCCCATGTAAGTTATGGGGCAGTAACAGCACCCTTTTCAAAACGTGTTTTTCAGCCCGAAATAAACGCGTTTTTTCAGACAACTGAATCCCCATGTAACAGCAAAACTCAGAAGAGCCCACACACTCAGATCTTAACCCCAGTGTGCAGAAAGGGTCAAAACGTGTTTTTCAGCAGAAATAAACTTGTTTCTGCAAGTTTGGTCAACCCCATGTAAGTTATGGGGCAGTAACAGCACCCTTTTCAAAACGTGTTTTTCAGCCCGAAATAAACGCGTTTTTTCAGACAACTGAATCCCCATGTAACAGCAAGGCTCAGAAGAGCCCACACACTCAGATCTTAACCCCAGTGTGCAGAAAGGGTCAAAACGTGTTTTTCAGCAGAAATAAACTTGTTTCTGCAAGTTTGGTCAACCCCATGTAAGTTATGGGGCAGTAACAGCACCCTTTTCAAAACGTGTTTTTCAGCCCGAAATAAACGCGTTTTTTCAGACAACTGAATCCCCATGTAACAGCAAGGCTCAGAAGAGCCCACACACTCAGATCTTAACCCCATTGTGCAGAAAGGGTCAAAACGTGTTTTTAAGCAGAAATAAACATGTTTCTGCAAGTTTGGTCAACCCCATGTAAGTTATGGGGCAGTAACAGCACCCTTTTCAAAACGTGTTTTTCAGCCCGAAATAAACGCGTTTTTTCAGACAACTGAATCCCCATGTAACAGCAAGGCTCAGAAGAGCCCACACACTCAGATCTTAACCCCAGTGTGCAGAAAGGGTCAAAACGTGTTTTTCAGCAGAAATAAACATGTTTCTGCAAGTTTGGTCGACCCCATGTAAGTTATAGGGCAGTAACAGCACCCTTTTAAAAACGTGTTTTTCAGCCCGAAATAAACGCGTTTTTTCAGACAACTGAATCCCCATGTAACAGCAAAACTCAGAAGAGCCCACACACTCAGATCTTAACCCCAGTGTGCAGAAAGGGTCAAAACGTGTTTTTCAGCAGAAATAAACATGTTTCTGCAAGTTTGGTCAACCCCATGTAAGTTATGGGGCAGTAACAGCACCCTTTTCAAAACGTGTTTTTCAGCCCGAAATAAACACGTTTTTTCAGAAAACTGAATCCCCATGTAACAGCAAAACTCAGAAGAGCCCACACACTCAGATCTTAACCCCAGTGTGCAGAAAGGGTCAAAACGTGTTTTTCAGCAGAAATAAACATGTTTCTGCAAGTTTGGTCAACCCCATGTAAGTTATGGGGCAGTAACAGCACCCTTTTCAAAACGTGTTTTTCAGCCCGAAATAAACGCGTTTTTTCAGACAACTGAATCCCCATGTAACAGCAAGGCTCAGAAGAGCCCACACACTCAGATCTTAACCCCATTGTGCAGAAAGGGTCAAAACGTGTTTTTCAGCAGAAATAAACATGTTTCTGCAAGTTTGGTCAACCCCATGTTAGTTATGGGGCAGTAACAGCACCCTTTTCAAAACGTGTTTTTCAGCCCGAAATAAACGCGTTTTTTCAGACAACTGAATCCCCATGTAACAGCAAAACTCAGAAGAGCCCACACACTCAGATCTTAACCCCAGTGTGCAGAAAGGGTCAAAACGTGTTTTTCAGCAGAAATAAACATGTTTCTGCAAGTTTGGTCAACCCCATGTAAGTTATGGGGCAGTAACAGCACACTTTTCAAAACGTGTTTTTCAGCCCGAAATAAACACGTTTTTTCAGACAACTGAATCCCCATGTAACAGCAAAACTCAGAAGAGCCCACACACTCAGATGTTAACCCCAGTGTGCAGAAAGGGTCAAAACGTGTTTTTCAGCAGAAATAAACATGTTTCTGCAAGTTTGGTCAACCCCATGTAAGTTATGGGGCAGTAACAGCACCCTTTTCAAAACGTGTTTTTCAGCCCGAAATAAACGCGTTTTTTCAGACAACTGAATCCCCATGTAACAGCAAAACTCAGAAGAGCCCACACACTCAGATCTTAACCCCAGTGTGCAGAAAGGGTCAAAACGTGTTTTTCAGCAGAAATAAACATGTTTCTGCAAGTTTGGTCAACCCCATGTAAGTTATGGGGCAGTAACAGCACACTTTTCAAAACGTGTTTTTCAGCCCGAAATAAACGCGTTTTTTCAGACAATTGAATCCCCATGTAACAGCAAGGCTCAGAAGAGCCCACACACTCAGATCTTAACCCCAGTGTGCAGAAAGGGTCAAAACGGGTTTTTCAGCAGAAATAAACATGTTTCTGCAAGTTTGGTCAACCCCATGTAAGTTATGGGGCAGTAACAGCACCCTTTTCAAAACGTGTTTTTCAGCCCGAAATAAACGCGTTTTTTCAGACAACTGAATCCCCATGTAACAGCAAGGCTCAGAAGAGCCCACACACTCAGATCTTAACCCCAGAGTGCAAAAAGGGTCAAAACGTGTTTTTCAGCAGAAATAAACATGTTTCTGCAAGTTTGGTCAACCCCATGTTAGTTATGGGGCAGTAACAGCACCCTTTTCAAAACGTGTTTTTCAGCCCGAAATAAACGCGTTTTTTCAGACAACTGAATCCCCATGTAACAGCAAGGCTCAGAAGAGCCCACACACTCAGATCTTAACCCCAGAGTGCAAAAAGGGTCAAAACGTGTTTTTCAGCAGAAATAAACATGTTTCTGCAAGTTTGGTCAACCCCATGTTAGTTATGGGGCAGTAACAGCACCCTTTTCAAAACGTGTTTTTCAGCCCGAAATAAACGCGTTTTTTCAGACAACTGAATCCCCATGTAACAACAAAACTCAGAAGAGCCCACACACTCAGATCTTAACCCCAGTGTGCAGAAAGGGTCAAAACGTGTTTTTCTGCAGAAATAAACATGTTTCTGCAAGTTTGGTCAACCCCATTTAAGTTATGCGGCAGTAACAGCACCCTTTTCAAAACGTGTTTTTCAGCCCGAAATAAACGCGTTTTTTCAGACAACTGAATCCCCATGTAACAGCAAGGCTCAGAAGAGCCCACACACTCAGATCTTAACCCCAGTGTGCAGAAAGGGTCAAAACGTGTTTTTCAGCAGAAATAAACATGTTTCTGCAAGTTTGGTCAACCCCATGTAAGTTATGGGGCAGTAACAGCACCCTTTTCAAAACGTGTTTTTCAGCCCGAAATAAACGCGTTTTTTCAGACAACTGAATCCCCATGTAACAGCAAAACTCAGAAGAGCCCACACACTCAGATGTTAACCCCAGTGTGCAGAAAGGGTCAAAACGTGTTTTTCAGCAGAAATAAACATGTTTCTGCAAGTTTGGTCAACCCCATGTAAGTTATGGGGCAGTAACAGCACCCTTTTCAAAACGTGTTTTTCAGCCCGAAATAAACGCGTTTTTTCAGACAACTGAATCCCCATGTAACAGCAAAACTCAGAAGAGCCCACACACTCAGATCTTAACCCCAGTGAGCAGAAAGGGTCAAAACGTGTTTTTCAGCAGAAATAAACTTGTTTCTGCAAGTTTGGTCAACCCCATGTAAGTTATGGGGCAGTAACAGCACCCTTTTCAAAACGTGTTTTTCAGCCCGAAATAAACGCGTTTTTTCAGACAACTGAATCCCCATGTAACAGCAAAACTCAGAAGAGCCCACACACTCAGATCTTAACCCCACTGTGCAGAAAGGGTCAAAACGTGTTTTTCAGCAGAAATAAACATGTTTCTGCAAGTTTGGTCAACCCCATGTAAGTTATGGGGCAGTAACAGCACCCTTTTCAAAACATGTTTTTCAGCCCGAAATAAACGCGTTTTTTCAGACAACTGAATCCCCATGTAACAGCAAGGCTCAGAAGAGCCCACACACTCAGATCTTAACCCCAGTGTGCAGAAAGTGTCAAAACGTGTTTTTCAGCAGAAATAAACATGTTTCTGCAAGTTTGGTCAACCCCATGTAAGTTATGGGGCAGTAACAGCACCCTTTTCAAAACGTGTTTTTCAGCCCGAAATAAACGCGTTTTTTCAGACAACTGAATCCCCATGTAACAGCAAAACTCAGAAGAGCCCACACACTCAGATCTTAACCCCAGTGTGCAGAAAGTGTCAAAACGTGTTTTTCAGCAGAAATAAACATGTTTCTGCAAGTTTGGTCAACCCCATGTAAGTTATGGGGCAGTAACAGCACCCTTTTCAAAACGTGTTTTTCAGCCCGAAATAAACGCGTTTTTTCAGACAACTGAATCCCCATGTAACAGCAAAACTCAGAAGAGCCCACACACTCAGATCTTAACCCCAGTGTGCAGAAAGGGTCAAAACGTGTTTTTCAGCAGAAATAAACATGTTTCTGCAAGTTTGGTCAACCCCATGTAAATTATGGGGCAGTAACAGCACCCTTTTCAAAACGTGTTTTTCAGCCCGAAATAAACGCGTTTTTTCAGACAACCGAATCCCCATGTAACAGCAAAACTCAGAAGAGCCCACACACTCAGATCTTAACCCCAGTGTGCAGAAAGGGTCAAAACGTGTTTTTCAGCAGAAATAAACTTGTTTCTGCAAGTTTGGTCAACCCCATATAAGTTATGGGGCAGTAACAGCACCCTTTTAAAAACGTGTTTTTCAGCCCGAAATAAACGCGTTTTTTCAGACAACTGAATCCCCATGTAACAGCAAAACTCAGAAGAGCCCACACACTCAGATCTTAACCCCACTGTGCAGAAAGGGTCAAAACGTGTTTTTCAGCAGAAATAAACATGTTTCTGCAAGTTTGGTCAACCCCATGTAAGTTATGGGGCAGTAACAGCACCCTTTTCAAAACGTGTTTTTCAGCCCGAAATAAACACGTTTTTTCAGAAAACTGAATCCCCATGTAACAGCAAAACTCAGAAGAGCCCACACACTCAGATCTTAACCCCAGTGTGCAGAAAGGGTCAAAACGTGTTTTTCAGCAGAAATAAACATGTTTCTGCAAGTTTGGTCAACCCCATGTAAGTTATGGGGCAGTAACAGCACCCTTTTCAAAACGTGTTTTTCAGCCCGAAATAAACGCGTTTTTTCAGACAACTGAATCCCCATGTAACAGCAAGGCTCAGAAGAGCCCACACACTCAGATCTTAACCCCATTGTGCAGAAAGGGTCAAAACGTGTTTTTCAGCAGAAATAAACATGTTTCTGCAAGTTTGGTCAACCCCATGTAAGTTATGGGGCAGTAACAGCACCCTTTTCAAAACTTTTTTTTCAGCCCGAAATAAACGCGTTTTTTCAGACAACTGAATCCCCATGTAACAGCAAGGCTCAGAAGAGCCCACACACTCAGATCTTAACCCCAGTGTGCAGAAAGTGTCAAAACGTGTTTTTCAGCAGAAATAAACATGTTTCTGCAAGTTTGGTCAACCCCATGTAAGTTATGGGGCAGTAACAGCACCCTTTTCAAAACGTGTTTTTCAGCCCGAAATAAACGCGTTTTTTCAGACAACTGAATCCCCATGTAACAGCAAAACTCAGAAGAGCCCACACACTCAGATCTTAACCCCAGTGTGCAGAAAGGGTCAAAACGTGTTTTTCAGCAGAAATAAACATGTTTCTGCAAGTTTGGTCGACCCCATGTAAGTTATAGGGCAGTAACAGCACCCTTTTAAAAACGTGTTTTTCAGCCCGAAATAAACGCGTTTTTTCAGACAACTGAATCCCCATGTAACAGCAAAACTCAGAAGAGCCCACACACTCAGATCTTAACCCCATTGTGCAGAAAGGGTCAAAACGTGTTTTTCAGCAGAAATAAACATGTTTCTGCAAGTTTGGTCAACCCCATGTTAGTTATGGGGCAGTAACAGCACCCTTTTCAAAACGTGTTTTTCAGCCCGAAATAAACGCGTTTTTTCATACAACTGAATCCCCATGTAACAGCAAAACTCAGAAGAGCCCACACACTCAGATGTTAACCCCAGTGTGCAGAAAGGGTCAAAACGTGTTTTTCAGCAGAAATAAACATGTTTCTGCAAGTTTGGTCAACCCCATGTAAGTTATGGGGCAGTAACAGCACCCTTTTCAAAACGTGTTTTTCAGCCCGAAATAAACGCGTTTTTTCAGACAACTGAATCCCCATGTAACAGCAAAACTCAGAAGAGCCCACACACTCAGATCTTAACCCCAGTGTGCAGAAAGGGTCAAAACGTGTTTTTCAGCAGAAATAAACATGTTTCTGCAAGTTTGGTCAACCCCATGTAAGTTATGGGGCAGTAACAGCACCCTTTTCAAAACTTTTTTTTCAGCCCGATATAAACGCGTTTCTTCAGACAACTGAATCCCCATGTAACAGCAAGGCTCAGAAGAGCCCACACACTTAGATCTTAACCCCAGTGTGCAGAAAGTGTCAAAACGTGTTTTTCAGCAGAAATAAACATGTTTCTGCAAGTTTGGTCAACCCCATGTAAGTTATGGGGCAGTAACAGCACCCTTTTCAAAACGTGTTTTTCAGCCCGAAATAAACGCGTTTTTTCAGACAACTGAATCCCCATGTAACAGCAAAACTCAGAAGAGCCCACACACTCAGATCTTAACCCCAGTGTGCAGAAAGTGTCAAAACGTGTTTTTCAGCAGAAATAAACATGTTTCTGCAAGTTTGGTCAACCCCATGTAAGTTATGGGGCAGTAACAGCACCCTTTTCAAAACGTGTTTTTCAGCCCGAAATAAACGCGTTTTTTCAGACAACTGAATCCCCATGTAACAGCAAAACTCAGAAGAGCCCACACACTCAGATCTTAACCCCAGTGTGCAGAAAGGGTCAAAACGTGTTTTTCAGCAGAAATAAACATGTTTCTGCAAGTTTGGTCAACCCCATGTAAATTATGGGGCAGTAACAGCACCCTTTTCAAAACGTGTTTTTCAGCCCGAAATAAACGCGTTTTTTCAGACAACTGAATCCCCATGTAACAGCAAAACTCAGAAGAGCCCACACACTCAGATCTTAACCCCAGTGTGCAGAAAGGGTCAAAACGTGTTTTTCAGCAGAAATAAACATGTTTCTGCAAGTTTGGTCAACCCCATGTAAGTTATGGGGCAGTAACAGCACCCTTTTCAAAACGTGTTTTTCAGCCCGAAATAAACGCGTTTTTTCAGACAACTGAATCCCCATGTAACAGCAAGGCTCAGAAGAGCCCACACACTCAGATCTTAACCCCAGTGTGCAGAAAGTGTCAAAACGTGTTTTTCAGCAGAAATAAACATGTTTCTGCAAGTTTGGTCAACCCCATGTAAGTTATGGGGCAGTAACAGCACCCTTTTCAAAACGTGTTTTTCAGCCCGAAATAAACGCGTTTTTTCAGACAACTGAATCCCCATGTAACAGCAAAACTCAGAAGAGCCCACACACTCAGATCTTAACCCCAGTGTGCAGAAAGGGTCAAAACGTGTTTTTCAGCAGAAATAAACATGTTTCTGCAAGTTTGGTCGACCCCATGTAAGTTATAGGGCAGTAACAGCACCCTTTTAAAAACGTGTTTTTCAGCCCGAAATAAACGCGTTTTTTCAGACAACCGAATCCCCATGTAACAGCAAAACTCAGAAGAGCCCACACACTCAGATCTTAACCCCAGTGTGCAGAAAGGGTCAAAACGTGTTTTTCAGCAGAAATAAACATGTTTCTGCAAGTTTGGTCAAACCCATGTAAGTTATGGGGCAGTAACAGCACCCTTTTCAAAACGTGTTTTTCAGCCCGAAATAAACGCGTTTTTTCAGACAACCGAATCCCCATGTAACAGCAAAACTCAGAAGAGCCCACACACTCAGATCTTAACCCCAGTGTGCAGAAAGGGTCAAAACGTGTTTTTCAGCAGAAATAAACATGTTTCTGCAAGTTTGGTCAACCCCATGTAAGTTATGGGGCAGTAACAGCACCCTTTTCAAAACGTGTTTTTCAGCCCGAAATAAACGCGTTTTTTCAGACAACTGAATCCCCATGTAACAGCAAGGCTCAGAAGAGCCCACACACTCAGATCTTAACCCCAGTGTGCAGAAAGTGTCAAAACGTGTTTTTCAGCAGAAATAAACATGTTTCTGCAAGTTTGGTCAACCCCTTGTAAGTTATGGGGCAGTAACAGCACCCTTTTCAAAACGTGTTTTTCAGCCCGAAATAAACGCGTTTTTTCAGACAACTGAATCCCCATGTAACAGCAAAACTCAGAAGAGCCCACACACTCAGATCTTAACCCCAGTGTGCAGAAAGTGTCAAAACGTGTTTTTCAGCAGAAATAAACATGTTTCTGCAAGTTTGGTCAACCCCATGTAAGTTATGGGGCAGTAACAGCACCCTTTTCAAAACGTGTTTTTCAGCCCGAAATAAACGCGTTTTTTCAGACAACTGAATCCCCATGTAACAGCAAAACTCAGAAGAGCCCACACACTCAGATCTTAACCCCAGTGTGCAGAAAGGGTCAAAACGTGTTTTTCAGCAGAAATAAACATGTTTCTGCAAGTTTGGTCGACCCCATGTAAGTTATAGGGCAGTAACAGCACCCTTTTAAAAACGTGTTTTTCAGCCCGAAATAAACGCGTTTTTTCAGACAACTGAATCCCCATGTAAAAGCAAAACTCAGAAGAGCCCACACACTCAGATCTTAACCCCAGTGTGCAGAAAGGGTCAAAACGTGTTTTTCAGCAGAAATAAACATGTTTCTGCAAGTTTGGTCAACCCCATGTAAGTTATGGGGCAGTAACAGCACCCTTTTCAAAACGTGTTTTTCAGCCCGAAATAAACGCGTTTTTTCAGACAACCGAATCCCCATGTAACAGCAAAACTCAGAAGAGCCCACACACTCAGATCTTAACCCCAGTGTGCAGAAAGGGTCAAAACGTGTTTTTCAGCAGAAATAAACATGTTTCTGCAAGTTTGGTCAACCCCACGTAAGTTATGGGGCAGTAACAGCACCCTTTTCAAAACGTGTTTTTCAGCCCGAAATAAACGCGTTTTTTCAGACAACTGAATCCCCATGTAACAGCAAGGCTCAGAAGAGCCCACACACTCAGATCTTAACCCCAGTGTGCAGAAAGTGTCAAAACGTGTTTTTCAGCAGAAATAAACATGTTTCTGCAAGTTTGGTCAACCCCATGTAAGTTATGGGGCAGTAACAGCACCCTTTTCAAAACGTGTTTTTCAGCCCGAAATAAACGCGTTTTTTCAGACAACTGAATCCCCATGTAACAGCAAAACTCAGAAGAGCCCACACACTCAGATCTTAACCCCAGTGTGCAGAAAGGGTCAAAACGTGTTTTTCAGCAGAAATAAACATGTTTCTGCAAGTTTGGTCGACCCCATGTAAGTTATAGGGCAGTAACAGCACCCTTTTAAAAACGTGTTTTTCAGCCCGAAATAAACGCGTTTTTTCAGACAACTGAATCCCCATGTAACAGCAAAACTCAGAAGAGCCCACACACTCAGATCTTAACCCCATTGTGCAGAAAGGGTCAAAACGTGTTTTTCAGCAGAAATAAACATGTTTCTGCAAGTTTGGTCAACCCCATGTTAGTTATGGGGCAGTAACAGCACCCTTTTCAAAACGTGTTTTTCAGCCCGAAATAAACGCGTTTTTTCATACAACTGAATCCCCATGTAACAGCAAAACTCAGAAGAGCCCACACACTCAGATGTTAACCCCAGTGTGCAGAAAGGGTCAAAACGTGTTTTTCAGCAGAAATAAACATGTTTCTGCAAGTTTGGTCAACCCCATGTAAGTTATGGGGCAGTAACAGCACCCTTTTCAAAACGTGTTTTTCAGCCCGAAATAAACGCGTTTTTTCAGACAACTGAATCCCCATGTAACAGCAAAACTCAGAAGAGCCCACACACTCAGATCTTAACCCCAGTGTGCAGAAAGGGTCAAAACGTGTTTTTCAGCAGAAATAAACATGTTTCTGCAAGTTTGGTCAACCCCATGTAAGTTATGGGGCAGTAACAGCACCCTTTTCAAAACTTTTTTTTCAGCCCGATATAAACGCGTTTTTTCACACAACTGAATCCCCATGTAACAGCAAGGCTCAGAAGAGCCCACACACTTAGATCTTAACCCCAGTGTGCAGAAAGTGTCAAAACGTGTTTTTCAGCAGAAATAATCATGTTTCTGCAAGTTTGGTCAACCCCATGTAAGTTATGGGGCAGTAACAGCACCCTTTTCAAAACGTGTTTTTCAGCCCGAAATAAACGCGTTTTTTCAGACAACTGAATCCCCATGTAACAGCAAAACTCAGAAGAGCCCACACACTCAGATCTTAACCCCAGTGTGCAGAAAGTGTCAAAACGTGTTTTTCAGCAGAAATAAACATGTTTCTGCAAGTTTGGTCAACCCCATGTAAGTTATGGGGCAGTAACAGCACCCTTTTCAAAACGTGTTTTTCAGCCCGAAATAAACGCGTTTTTTCAGACAACTGAATCCCCATGTAACAGCAAAACTCAGAAGAGCCCACACACTCAGATCTTAACCCCAGTGTGCAGAAAGGGTCAAAACGTGTTTTTCAGCAGAAATAAACATGTTTCTGCAAGTTTGGTCAACCCCATGTAAATTATGGGGCAGTAACAGCACCCTTTTCAAAACGTGTTTTTCAGCCCGATATAAACGCGTTTTTTCAGACAACTGAATCCCCATGTAACAGCAAAACTCAGAAGAGCCCACACACTCAGATCTTAACCCCAGTGTGCAGAAAGGGTCAAAACGTGTTTTTCAGCAGAAATAAACATGTTTCTGCAAGTTTGGTCAACCCCATGTAAGTTATGGGGCAGTAACAGCACCCTTTTCAAAACGTGTTTTTCAGCCCGAAATAAACGCGTTTTTTCAGACAACTGAATCCCCATGTAACAGCAAGGCTCAGAAGAGCCCACACACTCAGATCTTAACCCCAGTGTGCAGAAAGTGTCAAAACGTGTTTTTCAGCAGAAATAAACATGTTTCTGCAAGTTTGGTCAACCCCATGTAAGTTATGGGGCAGTAACAGCACCCTTTTCAAAACGTGTTTTTCAGCCCGAAATAAACGCGTTTTTTCAGACAACTGAATCCCCATGTAACAGCAAAACTCAGAAGAGCCCACACACTCAGATCTTAACCCCAGTGTGCAGAAAGGGTCAAAACGTGTTTTTCAGCAGAAATAAACATGTTTCTGCAAGTTTGGTCGACCCCATGTAAGTTATAGGGCAGTAACAGCACCCTTTTAAAAACGTGTTTTTCAGCCCGAAATAAACGCGTTTTTTCAGACAACCGAATCCCCATGTAACAGCAAAACTCAGAAGAGCCCACACACTCAGATCTTAACCCCAGTGTGCAGAAAGGGTCAAAACGTGTTTTTCAGCAGAAATAAACATGTTTCTGCAAGTTTGGTCAACCCCATGTAAGTTATGGGGCAGTAACAGCACCCTTTTCAAAACGTGTTTTTCAGCCCGAAATAAACGCGTTTTTTCAGACAACCGAATCCCCATGTAACAGCAAAACTCAGAAGAGCCCACACACTCAGATCTTAACCCCAGTGTGCAGAAAGGGTCAAAACGTGTTTTTCAGCAGAAATAAACATGTTTCTGCAAGTTTGGTCAACCCCATGTAAGTTATGGGGCAGTAACAGCACCCTTTTCAAAACGTGTTTTTCAGCCCGAAATAAACGCGTTTTTTCAGACAACTGAATCCCCATGTAACAGCAAGGCTCAGAAGAGCCCACACACTCAGATCTTAACCCCAGTGTGCAGAAAGGGTCAAAACGTGTTTTTCAGCAGAAATAAACATGTTTCTGCAAGTTTGGTCGACCCCATGTAAGTTATAGGGCAGTAACAGCACCCTTTTAAAAACGTGTTTTTCAGCCCGAAATAAACGCGTTTTTTCAGACAACTGAATCCCCATGTAACAGCAAAACTCAGAAGAGCCCACACACTCAGATCTTAACCCCAGTGTGCAGAAAGGGTCAAAACGTGTTTTTCAGCAGAAATAAACATGTTTCTGCAAGTTTGGTCAACCCCATGTAAGTTATGGGGCAGTAACAGCACCCTTTTCAAAACGTGTTTTTCAGCCCGAAATAAACACGTTTTTTCAGAAAACTGAATCCCCATGTAACAGCAAAACTCAGAAGAGCCCACACACTCAGATCTTAACCCCAGTGTGCAGAAAGGGTCAAAACGTGTTTTTCAGCAGAAATAAACATGTTTCTGCAAGTTTGGTCAACCCCATGTAAGTTATGGGGCAGTAACAGCACCCTTTTCAAAACGTGTTTTTCAGCCCGAAATAAACGCGTTTTTTCAGACAACTGAATCCCCATGTAACAGCAAGGCTCAGAAGAGCCCACACACTCAGATCTTAACCCCATTGTGCAGAAAGGGTCAAAACGTGTTTTTCAGCAGAAATAAACATGTTTCTGCAAGTTTGGTCAACCCCATGTTAGTTATGGGGCAGTAACAGCACCCTTTTCAAAACGTGTTTTTCAGCCCGAAATAAACGCGTTTTTTCAGACAACTGAATCCCCATGTAACAGCAAAACTCAGAAGAGCCCACACACTCAGATCTTAACCCCAGTGTGCAGAAAGGGTCAAAACGTGTTTTTCAGCAGAAATAAACATGTTTCTGCAAGTTTGGTCAACCCCATGTAAGTTATGGGGCAGTAACAGCACACTTTTCAAAACGTGTTTTTCAGCCCGAAATAAACACGTTTTTTCAGACAACTGAATCCCCATGTAACAGCAAAACTCAGAAGAGCCCACACACTCAGATGTTAACCCCAGTGTGCAGAAAGGGTCAAAACGTGTTTTTCAGCAGAAATAAACATGTTTCTGCAAGTTTGGTCAACCCCATGTAAGTTATGGGGCAGTAACAGCACCCTTTTCAAAACGTGTTTTTCAGCCCGAAATAAACGCGTTTTTTCAGACAACTGAATCCCCATGTAACAGCAAAACTCAGAAGAGCCCACACACTCAGATCTTAACCCCAGTGTGCAGAAAGGGTCAAAACGTGTTTTTCAGCAGAAATAAACATGTTTCTGCAAGTTTGGTCAACCCCATGTAAGTTATGGGGCAGTAACAGCACACTTTTCAAAACGTGTTTTTCAGCCCGAAATAAACGCGTTTTTTCAGACAATTGAATCCCCATGTAACAGCAAGGCTCAGAAGAGCCCACACACTCAGATCTTAACCCCAGTGTGCAGAAAGGGTCAAAACGTGTTTTTCAGCAGAAATAAACATGTTTCTGCAAGTTTGGTCAACCCCATGTAAGTTATGGGGCAGTAACAGCACCCTTTTCAAAACGTGTTTTTCAGCCCGAAATAAACGCGTTTTTTCAGACAACTGAATCCCCATGTAACAGCAAGGCTCAGAAGAGCCCACACACTCAGATCTTAACCCCAGAGTGCAAAAAGGGTCAAAACGTGTTTTTCAGCAGAAATAAACATGTTTCTGCAAGTTTGGTCAACCCCATGTTAGTTATGGGGCAGTAACAGCACCCTTTTCAAAACGTGTTTTTCAGCCCGAAATAAACGCGTTTTTTCAGACAACTGAATCCCCATGTAACAGCAAGGCTCAGAAGAGCCCACACACTCAGATCTTAACCCCAGAGTGCAAAAAGGGTCAAAACGTGTTTTTCAGCAGAAATAAACATGTTTCTGCAAGTTTGGTCAACCCCATGTTAGTTATGGGGCAGTAACAGCACCCTTTTCAAAACGTGTTTTTCAGCCCAAAATAAACGCGTTTTTTCAGACAACTGAATCCCCATGTAACAACAAAACTCAGAAGAGCCCACACACTCAGATCTTAACCCCAGTGTGCAGAAAGGGTCAAAACGTGTTTTTCAGCAGAAATAAACATGTTTCTGCAAGTTTGGTCAACCCCATGTAAGTTATGCGGCAGTAACAGCACCCTTTTCAAAACGTGTTTTTCAGCCCGAAATAAACGCGTTTTTTCAGACAACTGAATCCCCATGTAACAGCAAGGCTCAGAAGAGCCCACACACTCAGATCTTAACCCCAGTGTGCAGAAAGGGTCAAAACGTGTTTTTCAGCAGAAATAAACATGTTTCTGCAAGTTTGGTCAACCCCATGTAAGTTATGGGGCAGTAACAGCACCCTTTTCAAAACGTGTTTTTCAGCCCGAAATAAACGCGTTTTTTCAGACAACTGAATCCCCATGTAACAGCAAAACTCAGAAGAGCCCACACACTCAGATGTTAACCCCAGTGTGCAGAAAGGGTCAAAACGTGTTTTTCAGCAGAAATAAACATGTTTCTGCAAGTTTGGTCAACCCCATGTAAGTTATGGGGCAGTAACAGCACCCTTTTCAAAACGTGTTTTTCAGCCCGAAATAAACGCGTTTTTTCAGACAACTGAATCCCCATGTAACAGCAAAACTCAGAAGAGCCCACACACTCAGATCTTAACCCCAGTGAGCAGAAAGGGTCAAAACGTGTTTTTCAGCAGAAATAAACTTGTTTCTGCAAGTTTGGTCAACCCCATGTAAGTTATGGGGCAGTAACAGCACCCTTTTCAAAACGTGTTTTTCAGCCCGAAATAAACGCGTTTTTTCAGACAACTGAATCCCCATGTAACAGCAAAACTCAGAAGAGCCCACACACTCAGATCTTAACCCCACTGTGCAGAAAGGGTCAAAACGTGTTTTTCAGCAGAAATAAACATGTTTCTGCAAGTTTGGTCAACCCCATGTAAGTTATGGGGCAGTAACAGCACCCTTTTCAAAACATGTTTTTCAGCCCGAAATAAACGCGTTTTTTCAGACAACTGAATCCCCATGTAACAGCAAGGCTCAGAAGAGCCCACACACTCAGATCTTAACCCCAGTGTGCAGAAAGTGTCAAAACGTGTTTTTCAGCAGAAATAAACATGTTTCTGCAAGTTTGGTCAACCCCATGTAAGTTATGGGGCAGTAACAGCACCCTTTTCAAAACGTGTTTTTCAGCCCGAAATAAACGCGTTTTTTCAGACAACTGAATCCCCATGTAACAGCAAAACTCAGAAGAGCCCACACACTCAGATCTTAACCCCAGTGTGCAGAAAGTGTCAAAACGTGTTTTTCAGCAGAAATAAACATGTTTCTGCAAGTTTGGTCAACCCCATGTAAGTTATGGGGCAGTAACAGCACCCTTTTCAAAACGTGTTTTTCAGCCCGAAATAAACGCGTTTTTTCAGACAACTGAATCCCCATGTAACAGCAAAACTCAGAAGAGCCCACACACTCAGATCTTAACCCCAGTGTGCAGAAAGGGTCAAAACGTGTTTTTCAGCAGAAATAAACATGTTTCTGCAAGTTTGGTCAACCCCATGTAAATTATGGGGCAGTAACAGCACCCTTTTCAAAACGTGTTTTTCAGCCCGAAATAAACGCGTTTTTTCAGACAACCGAATCCCCATGTAACAGCAAAACTCAGAAGAGCCCACACACTCAGATCTTAACCCCAGTGTGCAGAAAGGGTCAAAACGTGTTTTTCAGCAGAAATAAACTTGTTTCTGCAAGTTTGGTCAACCCCATATAAGTTATGGGGCAGTAACAGCACCCTTTTAAAAACGTGTTTTTCAGCCCGAAATAAACGCGTTTTTTCAGACAACTGAATCCCCATGTAACAGCAAAACTCAGAAGAGCCCACACACTCAGATCTTAACCCCAGTGTGCAGAAAGGGTCAAAACGTGTTTTTCAGCAGAAATAAACATGTTTCTGCAAGTTTGGTCAACCCCATGTAAGTTATGGGGCAGTAACAGCACCCTTTTCAAAACGTGTTTTTCAGCCCGAAATAAACACGTTTTTTCAGAAAACTGAATCCCCATGTAACAGCAAAACTCAGAAGAGCCCACACACTCAGATCTTAACCCCAGTGTGCAGAAAGGGTCAAAACGTGTTTTTCAGCAGAAATAAACATGTTTCTGCAAGTTTGGTCAACCCCATGTAAGTTATGGGGCAGTAACAGCACCCTTTTCAAAACGTGTTTTTCAGCCCGAAATAAACGCGTTTTTTCAGACAACTGAATCCCCATGTAACAGCAAAACTCAGAAGAGCCCACACACTCAGATCTTAACCCCACTGTGCAGAAAGGGTCAAAACGTGTTTTTCAGCAGAAATAAACATGTTTCTGCAAGTTTGGTCAACCCCATGTAAGTTATGGGGCAGTAACAGCACCCTTTTCAAAACATGTTTTTCAGCCCGAAATAAACGCGTTTTTTCAGACAACTGAATCCCCATGTAACAGCAAGGCTCAGAAGAGCCCACACACTCAGATCTTAACCCCAGTGTGCAGAAAGTGTCAAAACGTGTTTTTCAGCAGAAATAAACATGTTTCTGCAAGTTTGGTCAACCCCATGTAAGTTATGGGGCAGTAACAGCACCCTTTTCAAAACGTGTTTTTCAGCCCGAAATAAACGCGTTTTTTCAGACAACTGAATCCCCATGTAACAGCAAAACTCAGAAGAGCCCACACACTCAGATCTTAACCCCAGTGTGCAGAAAGGGTCAAAACGTGTTTTTCAGCAGAAATAAACATGTTTCTGCAAGTTTGGTCAACCCCATGTAAATTATGGGGCAGTAACAGCACCCTTTTCAAAACGTGTTTTTCAGCCCGAAATAAACGCGTTTTTTCAGACAACCGAATCCCCATGTAACAGCAAAACTCAGAAGAGCCCACACACTCAGATCTTAACCCCAGTGTGCAGAAAGGGTCAAAACGTGTTTTTCAGCAGAAATAAACTTGTTTCTGCAAGTTTGGTCAACCCCATATAAGTTATGGGGCAGTAACAGCACCCTTTTCAAAACGTGTTTTTCAGCTCGAAATAAACGCGTTTTTTCACACAACTGAATCCCCATGTAACAGCAAAACTCAGAAGAGCCCACACACTCAGATCTTAACCCCACTGTGCAGAAAGGGTCAAAACGTGTTTTTCAGCAGAAATAAACATGTTTCTGCAAGTTTGGTCAACCCCATGTAAGTTATGGGGCAGTAACAGCACCCTTTTCAAAACGTGTTTTTCAGCCCGAAATAAACGCGTTTTTTCAGACAACTGAATCCCCATGTAACAGCAAGGCTCAGAAGAGCCCACACACTCAGATCTTAACCCCAGTGTGCAGAAAGTGTCAAAACGTGTTTTTCAGCAGAAATAAACATGTTTCTGCAAGTTTGGTCAACCCCATGTAAGTTATGGGGCAGTAACAGCACCCTTTTCAAAACGTGTTTTTCAGCCCGAAATAAACGCGTTTTTTCAGACAACTGAATCCCCATGTAACAGCAAAACTCAGAAGAGCCCACACACTCAGATCTTAACCCCAGTGTGCAGAAAGGGTCAAAACGTGTTTTTCAGCAGAAATAAACATGTTTCTGCAAGTTTGGTCAACCCCATGTAAGTTATGGGGCAGTAACAGCACCCTTTTCAAAACGTGTTTTTCAGCCCGAAATAAACGCGTTTTTTCAGACAACCGAATCCCCATGTAACAGCAAAACTCAGAAGAGCCCACACACTCAGATCTTAACCCCAGTGTGCAGAAAGGGTCAAAACGTGTTTTTCAGCAGAAATAAACATGTTTCTGCAAGTTTGGTCAACCCCATGTAAGTTATGGGGCAGTAACAGCACCCTTTTAAAAACGTGTTTTTCAGCCCGAAATAAACGCGTTTTTTCAGACAACTGAATCCCCATGTAACAGCAAAACTCAGAAGAGCCCACACACTCAGATCTTAACCCCAGTGTGCAGAAAGGGTCAAAACGTGTTTTTCAGCAGAAATAAACATGTTTCTGCAAGTTTGGTCAACCCCATGTAAGTTATGGGGCAGTAACAGCACCCTTTTCAAAACGTGTTTTTCAGCCCGAAATAAACACGTTTTTTCAGAAAACTGAATCCCCATGTAACAGCAAAACTCAGAAGAGCCCACACACTCAGATCTTAACCCCAGTGTGCAGAAAGGGTCAAAACGTGTTTTTCAGCAGAAATAAACATGTTTCTGCAAGTTTGGTCAACCCCATGTAAGTTATGGGGCAGTAACAGCACCCTTTTCAAAACGTGTTTTTCAGCCCGAAATAAACGCGTTTTTTCAGACAACTGAATCCCCATGTAACAGCAAAACTCAGAAGAGCCCACACACTCAGATCTTAACCCCACTGTGCAGAAAGGGTCAAAACGTGTTTTTCAGCAGAAATAAACATGTTTCTGCAAGTTTGGTCAACCCCATGTAAGTTATGGGGCAGTAACAGCACCCTTTTCAAAACATGTTTTTCAGCCCGAAATAAACGCGTTTTTTCAGACAACTGAATCCCCATGTAACAGCAAGGCTCAGAAGAGCCCACACACTCAGATCTTAACCCCAGTGTGCAGAAAGTGTCAAAACGTGTTTTTCAGCAGAAATAAACATGTTTCTGCAAGTTTGGTCAACCCCATGTAAGTTATGGGGCAGTAACAGCACCCTTTTCAAAACGTGTTTTTCAGCCCGAAATAAACGCGTTTTTTCAGACAACTGAATCCCCATGTAACAGCAAGGCTCAGAAGAGCCCACACACTCAGATCTTAACCCCGTTGTGCAAAAAGTGTCAAAACGTGTTTTTCAGCAGAAATAAACATGTTTCTGCAAGTTTGGTCAACCCCATGTAAGTTATGGGGCAGTAACAGCACCCTTTTCAAAACGTGTTTTTCAGCCCGAAATAAACGCGTTTTTTCAGACAACTGAATCCCCATGTAACAGCAAAACTCAGAAGAGCCCACACACTCAGATCTTAACCCCAGTGTGCAGAAAGGGTCAAAACGTGTTTTTCAGCAGAAATAAACATGTTTCTGCAAGTTTGGTCAACCCCATGTAAGTTATGGGGCAGTAACAGCACACTTTTCAAAACGTGTTTTTCAGCCCGAAATAAACGCGTTTTTTCAGACAACTGAATCCCCATGTAACAGCAAAACTCAGAAGAGCCCACACACTCAGATCTTAACCCCAGTGTGCAGAAAGGGTCAAAACATGTTATTCAGCAGAAATTAACATGTTTCTGCAAGTTTGGTCAACCCCATGTAAGTTATGGGGCAGTAACAGCACCCTTTTCAAAACGTGTTTTTCAGCCCGAAATAAACGCGTTTTTTCAGACAACTGAATCCCCATGTAACAGCAAAACTCAGAAGAGCCCACACACTCAGATCTTAACCCCAGTATGCAGAAAGGGTCAAAACATGTTTTTCAGCAGAAATTAACATGTTTCTGCAAGTTTGGTCAACCCCATGTAAGTTATGGGGCAGTAACAGCACCCTTTTCAAAACGTGTTTTTCAGCCCGAAATAAACGCGTTTTTTCAGACAACTGAATCCCCATGTAACAGCAAGGCTCAGAAGAGCCCACACACTCAGATCTTAACCCCAGTGTGCAGAAAGTGTCAAAACGTGTTTTTCAGCAGAAATAAACATGTTTCTGCAAGTTTGGTCAACCCCATGTAAGTTATGGGGCAGTAACAGCACCCTTTTCAAAACGTGTTTTTCAGCCCGAAATAAACGCGTTTTTTCAGACAACTGAATCCCCATGTAACAGCAAAACTCAGAAGAGCCCACACACTCAGATCTTAACCCCAGTGTGCAGAAAGTGTCAAAACGTGTTTTTCAGCAGAAATAAACATGTTTCTGCAAGTTTGGTCAACCCCATGTAAGTTATGGGGCAGTAACAGCACCCTTTTCAAAACGTGTTTTTCAGCCCGAAATAAACGCGTTTTTTCAGACAACTGAATCCCCATGTAACAGCAAAACTCAGAAGAGCCCACACACTCAGATCTTAACCCCAGTGTGCAGAAAGGGTCAAAACGTGTTTTTCAGCAGAAATAAACATGTTTCTGCAAGTTTGGTCAACCCCATGTAAATTATGGGGCAGTAACAGCACCCTTTTCAAAACGTGTTTTTCAGCCCGAAATAAACGCGTTTTTTCAGACAACCGAATCCCCATGTAACAGCAAAACTCAGAAGAGCCCACACACTCAGATCTTAACCCCAGTGTGCAGAAAGGGTCAAAACGTGTTTTTCAGCAGAAATAAACTTGTTTCTGCAAGTTTGGTCAACCCCATATAAGTTATGGGGCAGTAACAGCACCCTTTTCAAAACGTGTTTTTCAGCCCGAAATAAACGCGTTTTTTCACACAACTGAATCCCCATGTAACAGCAAAACTCAGAAGAGCCCACACACTCAGATCTTAACCCCAGTGTGCAGAAAGGGTCAAAACGTGTTTTTCAGCAGAAATAAACATGTTTCTGCAAGTTTGGTCAACCCCATGTAAGTTATGGGGCAGTAACAGCACCCTTTTCAAAACGTGTTTTTCAGCCCGAAATAAACACGTTTTTTCAGAAAACTGAATCCCCATGTAACAGCAAAACTCAGAAGAGCCCACACACTCAGATCTTAACCCCAGTGTGCAGAAAGGGTCAAAACGTGTTTTTCAGCAGAAATAAACATGTTTCTGCAAGTTTGGTCAACCCCATGTAAATTATGGGGCAGTAAC
Organism: Lepisosteus platostomus; assembly: GCF_059453375.1. NCBI lineage: Eukaryota > Metazoa > Chordata > Actinopteri > Semionotiformes > Lepisosteidae > Lepisosteus > Lepisosteus platostomus. The sequence goes on along the minus strand of NC_142625.1, from coordinate 8,714,651 downwards.
AGCACCCTTTTCAAAACGTGTTTTTCAGCCCGAAATAAACGCGTTTTTTCAGACAACCGAATCCCCATGTAACAGCAAAACTCAGAAGAGCCCACACACTCAGATCTTAACCCCAGTGTGCAGAAAGGGTCAAAACGTGTTTTTCAGCAGAAATAAACTTGTTTCTGCAAGTTTGGTCAACCCCATATAAGTTATGGGGCAGTAACAGCACCCTTTTCAAAACGTGTTTTTCAGGTCGAAATAAACGCGTTTTTTCACACAACTGAATCCCCATGTAACAGCAAAACTCAGAAGAGCCCACACACTCAGATCTTAACCCCACTGTGCAGAAAGGGTCAAAACGTGTTTTTCAGCAGAAATAAACATGTTTCTGCAAGTTTGGTCAACCCCATGTAAGTTATGGGGCAGTAACAGCACCCTTTTCAAAACGTGTTTTTCAGCCCGAAATAAACGCGTTTTTTCAGACAACCGAATCCCCATGTAACAGCAAAACTCAGAAGAGCCCACACACTCAGATCTTAACCCCAGTGTGCAGAAAGGGTCAAAACGTGTTTTTCAGCAGAAATAAACATGTTTCTGCAAGTTTGGTCAACCCCATGTAAGTTATGGGGCAGTAACAGCACCCTTTTCAAAACGTGTTTTTCAGCCCGAAATAAACGCGTTTTTTCAGACAACTGAATCCCCATGTAACAGCAAGGCTCAGAAGAGCCCACACACTCAGATCTTAACCCCAGTGTGCAGAAAGTGTCAAAACGTGTTTTTCAGCAGAAATAAACATGTTTCTGCAAGTTTGGTCAACCCCATGTAAGTTATGGGGCAGTAACAGCACCCTTTTCAAAACGTGTTTTTCAGCCCGAAATAAACGCGTTTTTTCAGACAACTGAATCCCCATGTAACAGCAAAACTCAGAAGAGCCCACACACTCAGATCTTAACCCCAGTGTGCAGAAAGGGTCAAAACGTGTTTTTCAGCAGAAATAAACATGTTTCTGCAAGTTTGGTCGACCCCATGTAAGTTATAGGGCAGTAACAGCACCCTTTTAAAAACGTGTTTTTCAGCCCGAAATAAACGCGTTTTTTCAGACAACTGAATCCCCATGTAACAGCAAAACTCAGAAGAGCCCACACACTCAGATCTTAACCCCAGTGTGCAGAAAGGGTCAAAACGTGTTTTTCAGCAGAAATAAACATGTTTCTGCAAGTTTGGTCAACCCCATGTAAGTTATGGGGCAGTAACAGCACCCTTTTCAAAACGTGTTTTTCAGCCCGAAATAAACACGTTTTTTCAGAAAACTGAATCCCCATGTAACAGCAAAACTCAGAAGAGCCCACACACTCAGATCTTAACCCCAGTGTGCAGAAAGGGTCAAAACGTGTTTTTCAGCAGAAATAAACATGTTTCTGCAAGTTTGGTCAACCCCATGTAAGTTATGGGGCAGTAACAGCACCCTTTTCAAAACGTGTTTTTCAGCCCGAAATAAACGCGTTTTTTCAGACAACTGAATCCCCATGTAACAGCAAAACTCAGAAGAGCCCACACACTCAGATCTTAACCCCAGTGTGCAGAAAGGGTCAAAACGTGTTTTTCAGCAGAAATAAACTTGTTTCTGCAAGTTTGGTCAACCCCATGTAAGTTATGGGGCAGTAACAGCACCCTTTTCAAAACGTGTTTTTCAGCCCGAAATAAACGCGTTTTTTCAGACAACTGAATCCCCATGTAACAGCAAAACTCAGAAGAGCCCACACACTCAGATCTTAACCCCAGTGTGCAGAAAGGGTCAAAACATGTTATTCAGCAGAAATTAACATGTTTCTGCAAGTTTGGTCAACCCCATGTAAGTTATGGGGCAGTAACAGCACCCTTTTCAAAACGTGTTTTTCAGCCCGAAATAAACGCGTTTTTTCAGACAACTGAATCCCCATGTAACAGCAAAACTCAGAAGAGCCCACACACTCAGATCTTAACCCCAGTGTGCAGAAAGGGTCAAAACGTGTTTTTCAGCAGAAATAAACTTGTTTCTGCAAGTTTGGTCAACCCCATATAAGTTATGGGGCAGTAACAGCACCCTTTTCAAAACGTGTTTTTCAGCCCGAAATAAACGCGTTTTTTCACACAACTGAATCCCCATGTAACAGCAAAACTCAGAAGAGCCCACACACTCAGATCTTAACCCCACTGTGCAGAAAGGGTCAAAACGTGTTTTTCAGCAGAAATAAACATGTTTCTGCAAGTTTGGTCAACCCCATGTAAGTTATGGGGCAGTAACAGCACCCTTTTCAAAACGTGTTTTTCAGCCCGAAATAAACGCGTTTTTACAGACAACTGAATCCCCATGTAACAGCAAGGCTCAGAAGAGCCCACACACTCAGATCTTAACCCCGTTGTGCAAAAAGTGTCAAAACGTGTTTTTCAGCAGAAATAAACATGTTTCTGCAAGTTTGGTCAACCCCATGTAAGTTATGGGGCAGTAACAGCACCCTTTTCAAAACGTGTTTTTCAGCCCGAAATAAACGCGTTTTTTCAGACAACTGAATCCCCATGTAACAGCAAAACTCAGAAGAGCCCACACACTCAGATCTTAACCCCAGTGTGCAGAAAGGGTCAAAACGTGTTTTTCAGCAGAAATAAACATGTTTCTGCAAGTTTGGTCAACCCCATGTAAGTTATGGGGCAGTAACAGCACACTTTTCAAAACGTGTTTTTCAGCCCGAAATAAACGCGTTTTTTCAGACAACTGAATCCCCATGTAACAGCAAAACTCAGAAGAGCCCACACACTCAGATCTTAACCCCAGTGTGCAGAAAGGGTCAAAACATGTTATTCAGCAGAAATTAACATGTTTCTGCAAGTTTGGTCAACCCCATGTAAGTTATGGGGCAGTAACAGCACCCTTTTCAAAACGTGTTTTTCAGCCCGAAATAAACGCGTTTTTTCAGACAACTGAATCCCCATGTAACAGCAAAACTCAGAAGAGCCCACACACTCAGATCTTAACCCCAGTATGCAGAAAGGGTCAAAACATGTTTTTCAGCAGAAATTAACATGTTTCTGCAAGTTTGGTCAACCCCATGTAAGTTATGGGGCAGTAACAGCACCCTTTTCAAAACGTGTTTTTCAGCCCGAAATAAACGCGTTTTTTCAGACAACTGAATCCCCATGTAACAGCAAAACTCAGAAGAGCCCACACACTCAGATCTTAACCCCAGTGTGCAGAAAGGGTCAAAACGTGTTTTTCAGCAGAAATAAACTTGTTTCTGCAAGTTTGGTCAACCCCATATAAGTTATGGGGCAGTAACAGCACCCTTTTCAAAACGTGTTTTTCAGCCCGAAATAAACGCGTTTTTTCACACAACTGAATCCCCATGTAACAGCAAAACTCAGAAGAGCCCACACACTCAAATCTTAACCCCACTGTGCAGAAAGGGTCAAAATGTGTTTTTCAGCAGAAATAAACATGTTTCTGCAAGTTTGGTCAACCCCATGTAAGTTATGGGGCAGTAACAGCACCCTTTTCAAAACGTGTTTTTCAGCCCGAAATAAACGCGTTTTTACAGACAACTGAATCCCCATGTAACAGCAAGGCTCAGAAGAGCCCACACACTCAGATCTTAACCCCAGTGTGCAGAAAGTGTCAAAACGTGTTTTTCAGCAGAAATAAACATGTTTCTGCAAGTTTGGTCAACCCCATGTAAGTTATGGGGCAGTAACAGCACCCTTTTCAAAACGTGTTTTTCAGCCCGAAATAAACGCGTTTTTTCAGACAACTGAATCCCCATGTAACAGCAAAGCTCAGAAGAGCCCACACACTCAGATCTTAACCCCAGTGAGCAGAAAGGGTCAAAACGTGTTTTTCAGCAGAAATAAACATGTTTCTGCAAGTTTGGTCAACCCCATGTAAGTTATGGGGCAGTAACAGCACCCTTTTCAAAACTTTTTTTTCAGCCCGAAATAAACGCGTTTTTTCAGACAACTGAATCCCCATGTAACAGCAAGGCTCAGAAGAGCCCACACACTCAGATCTTAACCCCAGTATGCAGAAAGGGTCAAAACATGTTTTTCAGCAGAAATTAACATGTTTCTGCAAGGTTGGTCAACCCCATGTAAGTTATGGGGCAGTAACAGCACCCTTTTCAAAACGTGTTTTTCAGCCCGAAATAAACGCGTTTTTTCAGACAACTGAATCCCCATGTAACAGCAAGGCTCAGAAGAGCCCACACACTCAGATCTTAACCCCAGTGTGCAGAAAGGGTCAAAACATGTTATTCAGCAGAAATTAACATGTTTCTGCAAGTTTGGTCAACCCCATGTAAGTTATGGGGCAGTAACAGCACCCTTTTCAAAACGTGTTTTTCAGCCCGAAATAAACGCGTTTCTTCAGACAACTGAATCCCCATGTAACAGCAAAACTCAGAAGAGCCCACACACTCAGATCTTAACCCCAGTGTGCAGAAAGGGTCAAAACGTGTTTTTCAGCAGAAATAAACATGTTTCTGCAAGTTTGGTCAACCCCATGTAAGTTATGGGGCAGTAACAGCACCCTTTTCAAAACGTGTTTTTCAGCCCGAAATAAACGCGTTTTTTCAGACAACTGAATCCCCATGTAACAGCAAAACTCAGAAGAGCCCACACACTCAGATCTTAACCCCAGTGTGCAGAAAGGGTCAAAACGTGTTTTTCAGCAGAAATAAACTTGTTTCTGCAAGTTTGGTCAACCCCATATAAGTTATGGGGCAGTAACAGCACCCTTTTCAAAACGTGTTTTTCAGCCCGAAATAAACGCGTTTTTTCACACAACTGAATCCCCATGTAACAGCAAAACTCAGAAGAGCCCACACACTCAGATCTTAACCCCACTGTGCAGAAAGGGTCAAAACGTGTTTTTCAGCAGAAATAAACATGTTTCTGCAAGTTTGGTCAACCCCATGTAAGTTATGGGGCAGTAACAGCACCCTTTTCAAAACGTGTTTTTCAGCCCGAAATAAACGCGTTTTTTCAGACAACTGAATCCCCATGTAACAGCAAGGCTCAGAAGAGCCCACACACTCAGATCTTAACCCCAGTGTGCAGAAAGTGTCAAAACGTGTTTTTCAGCAGAAATAAACATGTTTCTGCAAGTTTGGTCAACCCCATGTAAGTTATGGGGCAGTAACAGCACCCTTTTCAAAACGTGTTTTTCAGCCCGAAATAAACGCGTTTTTTCACACAACTGAATCCCCATGTAACAGCAAAACTCAGAAGAGCCCACACACTCAAATCTTAACCCCACTGTGCAGAAAGTGTCAAAACGTGTTTTTCAGCAGAAATAAACATGTTTCTGCAAGTTTGGTCAACCCCATGTAAGTTATGGGGCAGTAACAGCACCCTTTTCAAAACGTGTTTTTCAGCCCGAAATAAACGCGTTTTTTCAGACAACTGAATCCCCATGTAACAGCAAGGCTCAGAAGAGCCCACACACTCAGATCTTAACCCCAGTGTGCAGAAAGTGTCAAAACGTGTTTTTCAGCAGAAATAAACATGTTTCTGCAAGTTTGGTCAACCCCATGTAAGTTATGGGGCAGTAACAGCACCCTTTTCAAAACGTGTTTTTCAGCCCGAAATAAACGCGTTTTTTCAGACAACTGAATCCCCATGTAACAGCAAAGCTCAGAAGAGCCCACACACTCAGATCTTAACCCCAGTGAGCAGAAAGGGTCAAAACGTGTTTTTCAGCAGAAATAAACATGTTTCTGCAAGTTTGGTCAACCCCATGTAAGTTATGGGGCAGTAACAGCACCCTTTTCAAAACTTTTTTTTCAGCCCGAAATAAACGCGTTTTTTCAGACAACTGAATCCCCATGTAACAGCAAGGCTCAGAAGAGCCCACACACTCAGATCTTAACCCCAGTGTGCAGAAAGTGTCAAAACGTGTTTTTCAGCAGAAATAAACATGTTTCTGCAAGTTTGGTCAACCCCATGTAAGTTATGGGGCAGTAACAGCACCCTTTTCAAAACGTGTTTTTCAGCCCGAAATAAACGCGGTTTTTCAGACAACTGAATCCCCATGTAACAGCAAAACTCAGAAGAGCCCACACACTCAGATCTTAACCCCAGTGTGCAGAAAGGGTCAAAACGTGTTTTTCAGCAGAAATAAACTTGTTTCTGCAAGTTTGGTCAACCCCATATAAGTTATGGGGCAGTAACAGCACCCTTTTCAAAACGTGTTTTTCAGCCCGAAATAAACGCGTTTTTTCACACAACTGAATCCCCATGTAACAGCAAAACTCAGAAGAGCCCACACACTCAAATCTTAACCCCACTGTGCAGAAAGGGTCAAAACGTGTTTTTCAGCAGAAATAAACATGTTTCTGCAAGTTTGGTCAACCCCATGTAAGTTATGGGGCAGTAACAGCACCCTTTTCAAAACGTGTTTTTCAGCCCGAAATAAACGCGTTTTTACAGACAACTGAATCCCCATGTAACAGCAAGGCTCAGAAGAGCCCACACACTCAGATCTTAACCCCAGTGTGCAGAAAGTGTCAAAACGTGTTTTTCAGCAGAAATAAACATGTTTCTGCAAGTTTGGTCAACCCCATGTAAGTTATGGGGCAGTAACAGCACCCTTTTCAAAACGTGTTTTTCAGCCCGAAATAAACGCGTTTTTTCAGACAACTGAATCCCCATGTAACAGCAAAACTCAGAAGAGCCCACACACTCAGATCTTAACCCCAGTGTGCAGAAAGGGTCAAAACGTGTTTTTCAGCAGAAATAAACATGTTTCTGCAAGTTTGGTCAACCCCATGTAAGTTATGGGGCAGTAACAGCACACTTTTCAAAACGTGTTTTTCAGCCCGAAATAAACGCGTTTTTTCAGACAACTGAATCCCCATGTAACAGCAAAACTCAGAAGAGCCCACACACTCAGATCTTAACCCCAGTGTGCAGAAAGGGTCAAAACATGTTATTCAGCAGAAATTAACATGTTTCTGCAAGTTTGGTCAACCCCATGTAAGTTATGGGGCAGTAACAGCACCCTTTTCAAAACGTGTTTTTCAGCCCGAAATAAACGCGTTTTTTCAGACAACTGAATCCCCATGTAACAGCAAAACTCAGAAGAGCCCACACACTCAGATCTTAACCCCAGTATGCAGAAAGGGTCAAAACATGTTTTTCAGCAGAAATTAACATGTTTCTGCAAGTTTGGTCAACCCCATGTAAGTTATGGGGCAGTAACAGCACCCTTTTCAAAACGTGTTTTTCAGCCCGAAATAAACGCGTTTTTTCAGACAACTGAATCCCCATGTAACAGCAAAACTCAGAAGAGCCCACACACTCAGATCTTAACCCCAGTGTGCAGAAAGGGTCAAAACGTGTTTTTCAGCAGAAATAAACTTGTTTCTGCAAGTTTGGTCAACCCCATATAAGTTATGGGGCAGTAACAGCACCCTTTTCAAAACGTGTTTTTCAGCCCGAAATAAACGCGTTTTTTCAGACAACTGAATCCCCATGTAACAGCAAAGCTCAGAAGAGCCCACACACTCAGATCTTAACCCCAGTGAGCAGAAAGGGTCAAAACATGTTTTTCAGCAGAAATAAACATGTTTCTGCAAGTTTGGTCAACCCCATGTAAGTTATGGGGCAGTAACAGCACCCTTTTCAAAACTTTTTTTTCAGCCCGAAATAAACGCGTTTTTTCAGACAACTGAATCCCCATGTAACAGCAAGGCTCAGAAGAGCCCACACACTCAGATCTTAACCCCAGTGTGCAGAAAGTGTCAAAACGTGTTTTTCAGCAGAAATAAACATGTTTCTGCAAGTTTGGTCAACCCCATGTAAGTTATGGGGCAGTAACAGCACCCTTTTCAAAACGTGTTTTTCAGCCCGAAATAAACGCGTTTTTTCAGACAACTGAATCCCCATGTAACAGCAAAACTCAGAAGAGCCCACACACTCAGATCTTAACCCCAGTGTGCAGAAAGTGTCAAAACGTGTTTTTCAGCAGAAATAAACATGTTTCTGCAAGTTTGGTCAACCCCATGTAAGTTATGGGGCAGTAACAGCACCCTTTTCAAAACGTGTTTTTCAGCCCGAAATAAACGCGGTTTTTCAGACAACTGAATCCCCATGTAACAGCAAAACTCAGAAGAGCCCACACACTCAGATCTTAACCCCAGTGTGCAGAAAGGGTCAAAACGTGTTTTTCAGCAGAAATAAACATGTTTCTGCAAGTTTGGTCAACCCCATGTAAATTATGGGGCAGTAACAGCACCCTTTTCAAAACGTGTTTTTCAGCCCGAAATAAACGCGTTTTTTCAGACAACCGAATCCCCATGTAACAGCAAAACTCAGAAGAGCCCACACACTCAGATCTTAACCCCAGTGTGCAGAAAGGGTCAAAACGTGTTTTTCAGCAGTAATAAACTTGTTTCTGCAAGTTTGGTCAACCCCATATAAGTTATGGGGCAGTAACAGCACCCTTTTCAAAACGTGTTTTTCAGCCCGAAATAAACGCGTTTTTTCACACAACTGAATCCCCATGTAACAGCAAAACTCAGAAGAGCCCACACACTCAGATCTTAACCCCACTGTGCAGAAAGGGTCAAAACGTGTTTTTCAGCAGAAATAAACATGTTTCTGCAAGTTTGGTAAACCCCATGTAAGTTATGGGGCAGTAACAGCACCCTTTTCAAAACGTGTTTTTCAGCCCGAAATAAACGCGTTTTTTCAGACAACTGAATCCCCATGTAACAGCAAAACTCAGAAGAGCCCACACACTCAGATCTTAACCCCAGTGTGCAGAAAGGGTCAAAACGTGTTTTTCAGCAGAAATAAACATGTTTCTGCAAGTTTGGTCGACCCCATGTAAGTTATAGGGCAGTAACAGCACCCTTTTAAAAACGTGTTTTTCAGCCCGAAATAAACGCGTTTTTTCAGACAACCGAATCCCCATGTAACAGCAAAACTCAGAAGAGCCCACACACTCAGATCTTAACCCCAGTGTGCAGAAAGGGTCAAAACGTGTTTTTCTGCAGAAATAAACATGTTTCTGCAAGTTTGGTCAACCCCATGTAAGTTATGGGGCAGTAACAGCACCCTTTTCAAAACGTGTTTTTCAGCCCGAAATAAACGCGTTTTTACAGACAACTGAATCCCCATGTAACAGCAAGGCTCAGAAGAGCCCACACACTCAGATCTTAACCCCGTTGTGCAAAAAGTGTCAAAACGTGTTTTTCAGCAGAAATAAACATGTTTCTGCAAGTTTGGTCAACCCCATGTAAGTTATGGGGCAGTAACAGCACCCTTTTCAAAACGTGTTTTTCAGCCCGAAATAAACGCGTTTTTTCAGACAACTGAATCCCCATGTAACAGCAAAACTCAGAAGAGCCCACACACTCAGATCTTAACCCCAGTGTGCAGAAAGGGTCAAAACGTGTTTTTCAGCAGAAATAAACATGTTTCTGCAAGTTTGGTCAACCCCATGTAAGTTATGGGGCAGTAACAGCACACTTTTCAAAACGTGTTTTTCAGCCCGAAATAAACGCGTTTTTTCAGACAACTGAATCCCCATGTAACAGCAAAACTCAGAAGAGCCCACACACTCAGATCTTAACCCCAGTGTGCAGAAAGGGTCAAAACATGTTATTCAGCAGAAATTAACATGTTTCTGCAAGTTTGGTCAACCCCATGTAAGTTATGGGGCAGTAACAGCACCCTTTTCAAAACGTGTTTTTCAGCCCGAAATAAACGCGTTTTTTCAGACAACTGAATCCCCATGTAACAGCAAAACTCAGAAGAGCCCACACACTCAGATCTTAACCCCAGTATGCAGAAAGGGTCAAAACATGTTTTTCAGCAGAAATTAACATGTTTCTGCAAGTTTGGTCAACCCCATGTAAGTTATGGGGCAGTAACAGCACCCTTTTCAAAACGTGTTTTTCAGCCCGAAATAAACGCGTTTTTTCAGACAACTGAATCCCCATGTAACAGCAAAACTCAGAAGAGCCCACACACTCAGATCTTAACCCCAGTGTGCAGAAAGGGTCAAAACGTGTTTTTCAGCAGAAATAAACTTGTTTCTGCAAGTTTGGTCAACCCCATATAAGTTATGGGGCAGTAACAGCACCCTTTTCAAAACATGTTTTTCAGCCCGAAATAAACGCGTTTTTTCACACAACTGAATCCCCATGTAACAGCAAAACTCAGAAGAGCCCACACACTCAAATCTTAACCCCACTGTGCAGAAAGGGTCAAAATGTGTTTTTCAGCAGAAATAAACATGTTTCTGCAAGTTTGGTCAACCCCATGTAAGTTATGGGGCAGTAACAGCACCCTTTTCAAAACGTGTTTTTCAGCCCGAAATAAACGCGTTTTTACAGACAACTGAATCCCCATGTAACAGCAAGGCTCAGAAGAGCCCACACACTCAGATCTTAACCCCAGTGTGCAGAAAGTGTCAAAACGTGTTTTTCAGCAGAAATAAACATGTTTCTGCAAGTTTGGTCAACCCCATGTAAGTTATGGGGCAGTAACAGCACCCTTTTCAAAACGTGTTTTTCAGCCCGAAATAAACGCGTTTTTTCAGACAACTGAATCCCCATGTAACAGCAAAGCTCAGAAGAGCCCACACACTCAGATCTTAACCCCAGTGAGCAGAAAGGGTCAAAACGTGTTTTTCAGCAGAAATAAACATGTTTCTGCAAGTTTGGTCAACCCCATGTAAGTTATGGGGCAGTAACAGCACCCTTTTCAAAACTTTTTTTTCAGCCCGAAATAAACGCGTTTTTTCAGACAACTGAATCCCCATGTAACAGCAAGGCTCAGAAGAGCCCACACACTCAGATCTTAACCCCAGTATGCAGAAAGGGTCAAAACATGTTTTTCAGCAGAAATTAACATGTTTCTGCAAGTTTGGTCAACCCCATGTAAGTTATGGGGCAGTAACAGCACCCTTTTCAAAACGTGTTTTTCAGCCCGAAATAAACGCGTTTTTACAGACAACTGAATCCCCATGTAACAGCAAGGCTCAGAAGAGCCCACACACTCAGATCTTAACCCCAGTGTGCAGAAAGTGTCAAAACGTGTTTTTCAGCAGAAATAAACATGTTTCTGCAAGTTTGGTCAACCCCATGTAAGTTATGGGGCAGTAACAGCACCCTTTTCAAAACGTGTTTTTCAGCCCGAAATAAACGCGTTTTTTCAGACAACTGAATCCCCATGTAACAGCAAAGCTCAGAAGAGCCCACACACTCAGATCTTAACCCCAGTGAGCAGAAAGGGTCAAAACGTGTTTTTCAGCAGAAATAAACATGTTTCTGCAAGTTTGGTCAACCCCATGTAAGTTATGGGGCAGTAACAGCACCCTTTTCAAAACTTTTTTTTCAGCCCGAAATAAACGCGTTTTTTCAGACAACTGAATCCCCATGTAACAGCAAGGCTCAGAAGAGCCCACACACTCAGATCTTAACCCCAGTATGCAGAAAGGGTCAAAACATGTTTTTCAGCAGAAATTAACATGTTTCTGCAAGTTTGGTCAACCCCGTGTAAGTTATGGGGCAGTAACAGCACCCTTTTCAAAACGTGTTTTTCAGCCCGAAATAAACGAGTTTTTTCAGACAACTGAATCCCCATGTAACAGCAAAACTCAGAAGAGCCCACACACTCAGATCTTAACCCCAGTGTGCAGAAAGGGTCAAAACGTGTTTTTCAGCAGAAATAAACATGTTTCTGCAAGTTTGGTCAACCCCATGTAAGTTATGGGGCAGTAACAGCACCCTTTTCAAAACGTGTTTTTCAGCCCGAAATAAACGCGTTTTTTCAGACAACTGAATCCCCATGTAACAGCAAAACTCAGAAGAGCCCACACACTCAGATCTTAACCCCAGTGTGCAGAAAGGGTCAAAACGTGTTTTTCAGCAGAAATAAACTTGTTTCTGCAAGTTTGGTCAACCCCATATAAGTTATGGGGCAGTAACAGCACCCTTTTCAAAACGTGTTTTTCAGCCCGAAATAAACGCGTTTTTTCACACAACTGAATCCCCATGTAACAGCAAAACTCAGAAGAGCCCACACACTCAGATCTTAACCCCACTGTGCAGAAAGGGTCAAAACGTGTTTTTCAGCAGAAATAAACATGTTTCTGCAAGTTTGGTCAACCCCATGTAAGTTATGGGGCAGTAACAGCACCCTTTTCAAAACGTGTTTTTCAGCCCGAAATAAACGCGTTTTTTCAGACAACTGAATCCCCATGTAACAGCAAGGCTCAGAAGAGCCCACACACTCAGATCTTAACCCCAGTGTGCAGAAAGTGTCAAAACGTGTTTTTCAGCAGAAATAAACATGTTTCTGCAAGTTTGGTCAACCCCATGTAAGTTATGGGGCAGTAACAGCACCCTTTTCAAAACGTGTTTTTCAGCCCGAAATAAACGCGTTTTTTCACACAACTGAATCCCCATGTAACAGCAAAACTCAGAAGAGCCCACACACTCAGATCTTAACCCCACTGTGCAGAAAGGGTCAAAACGTGTTTTTCAGCAGAAATAAACATGTTTCTGCAAGTTTGGTCAACCCCATGTAAGTTATGGGGCAGTAACAGCACCCTTTTCAAAACGTGTTTTTCAGCCCGAAATAAACGCGTTTTTTCAGACAACTGAATCCCCATGTAACAGCAAGGCTCAGAAGAGCCCACACACTCAGATCTTAACCCCAGTGTGCAGAAAGTGTCAAAACGTGTTTTTCAGCAGAAATAAACATGTTTCTGCAAGTTTGGTCAACCCCATGTAAGTTATGGGGCAGTAACAGCACCCTTTTCAAAACGTGTTTTTCAGCCCGAAATAAACGCGTTTTTTCAGACAACTGAATCCCCATGTAACAGCAAAGCTCAGAAGAGCCCACACACTCAGATCTTAACCCCAGTGAGCAGAAAGGGTCAAAACGTGTTTTTCAGCAGAAATAAACATGTTTCTGCAAGTTTGGTCAACCCCATGTAAGTTATGGGGCAGTAACAGCACCCTTTTCAAAACTTTTTTTTCAGCCCGAAATAAACGCGTTTTTTCAGACAACTGAATCCCCATGTAACAGCAAGGCTCAGAAGAGCCCACACACTCAGATCTTAACCCCAGTGTGCAGAAAGTGTCAAAACGTGTTTTTCAGCAGAAATAAACATGTTTCTGCAAGTTTGGTCAACCCCATGTAAGTTATGGGGCAGTAACAGCACCCTTTTCAAAACGTGTTTTTCAGCCCGAAATAAACGCGGTTTTTCAGACAACTGAATCCCCATGTAACAGCAAAACTCAGAAGAGCCCACACACTCAGATCTTAACCCCAGTGTGCAGAAAGGGTCAAAACGTGTTTTTCAGCAGAAATAAACTTGTTTCTGCAAGTTTGGTCAACCCCATATAAGTTATGGGGCAGTAACAGCACCCTTTTCAAAACGTGTTTTTCAGCCCGAAATAAACGCGTTTTTTCACACAACTGAATCCCCATGTAACAGCAAAACTCAGAAGAGCCCACACACTCAAATCTTAACCCCACTGTGCAGAAAGGGTCAAAACGTGTTTTTCAGCAGAAATAAACATGTTTCTGCAAGTTTGGTCAACCCCATGTAAGTTATGGGGCAGTAACAGCACCCTTTTCAAAACGTGTTTTTCAGCCCGAAATAAACGCGTTTTTACAGACAACTGAATCCCCATGTAACAGCAAGGCTCAGAAGAGCCCACACACTCAGATCTTAACCCCAGTGTGCAGAAAGTGTCAAAACGTGTTTTTCAGCAGAAATAAACATGTTTCTGCAAGTTTGGTCAACCCCATGTAAGTTATGGGGCAGTAACAGCACCCTTTTCAAAACGTGTTTTTCAGCCCGAAATAAACGCGTTTTTTCAGACAACTGAATCCCCATGTAACAGCAAAACTCAGAAGAGCCCACACACTCAGATCTTAACCCCAGTGTGCAGAAAGGGTCAAAACGTGTTTTTCAGCAGAAATAAACATGTTTCTGCAAGTTTGGTCAACCCCATGTAAGTTATGGGGCAGTAACAGCACACTTTTCAAAACGTGTTTTTCAGCCCGAAATAAACGCGTTTTTTCAGACAACTGAATCCCCATGTAACAGCAAAACTCAGAAGAGCCCACACACTCAGATCTTAACCCCAGTGTGCAGAAAGGGTCAAAACATGTTATTCAGCAGAAATTAACATGTTTCTGCAAGTTTGGTCAACCCCATGTAAGTTATGGGGCAGTAACAGCACCCTTTTCAAAACGTGTTTTTCAGCCCGAAATAAACGCGTTTTTTCAGACAACTGAATCCCCATGTAACAGCAAAACTCAGAAGAGCCCACACACTCAGATCTTAACCCCAGTATGCAGAAAGGGTCAAAACATGTTTTTCAGCAGAAATTAACATGTTTCTGCAAGTTTGGTCAACCCCATGTAAGTTATGGGGCAGTAACAGCACCCTTTTCAAAACGTGTTTTTCAGCCCGAAATAAACGCGTTTTTTCAGACAACTGAATCCCCATGTAACAGCAAAACTCAGAAGAGCCCACACACTCAGATCTTAACCCCAGTGTGCAGAAAGGGTCAAAACGTGTTTTTCAGCAGAAATAAACTTGTTTCTGCAAGTTTGGTCAACCCCATATAAGTTATGGGGCAGTAACAGCACCCTTTTCAAAACGTGTTTTTCAGCCCGAAATAAACGCGTTTTTTCACACAACTGAATCCCCATGTAACAGCAAAACTCAGAAGAGCCCACACAATCAAATCTTAACCCCACTGTGCAGAAAGGGTCAAAACGTGTTTTTCAGCAGAAATAAACATGTTTCTGCAAGTTTGGTCAACCCCATGTAAGTTATGGGGCAGTAACAGCACCCTTTTCAAAACGTGTTTTTCAGCCCGAAATAAACGCGTTTTTACAGACAACTGAATCCCCATGTAACAGCAAGGCTCAGAAGAGCCCACACACTCAGATCTTAACCCCAGTGTGCAGAAAGTGTCAAAACGTGTTTTTCAGCAGAAATAAACATGTTTCTGCAAGTTTGGTCAACCCCATGTAAGTTATGGGGCAGTAACAGCACCCTTTTCAAAACGTGTTTTTCAGCCCGAAATAAACGCGTTTTTTCAGACAACTGAATCCCCATGTAACAGCAAAGCTCAGAAGAGCCCACACACTCAGATCTTAACCCCAGTGAGCAGAAAGGGTCAAAACGTGTTTTTCAGCAGAAATAAACATGTTTCTGCAAGTTTGGTCAACCCCATGTAAGTTATGGGGCAGTAACAGCACCCTTTTCAAAACTTTTTTTTCAGCCCGAAATAAACGCGTTTTTTCAGACAACTGAATCCCCATGTAACAGCAAGGCTCAGAAGAGCCCACACACTCAGATCTTAACCCCAGTGTGCAGAAAGTGTCAAAACGTGTTTTTCAGCAGAAATAAACATGTTTCTGCAAGTTTGGTCAACCCCATGTAAGTTATGGGGCAGTAACAGCACCCTTTTCAAAACGTGTTTTTCAGCCCGAAATAAACGCGTTTTTTCAGACAACTGAATCCCCATGTAACAGCAAAACTCAGAAGAGCCCACACACTCAGATCTTAACCCCAGTGTGCAGAAAGGGTCAAAACGTGTTTTTCAGCAGAAATAAACATGTTTCTGCAAGTTTGGTCAACCCCATGTAAGTTATGGGGCAGTAACAGCACCCTTTTCAAAACGTGTTTTTCAGCCCGAAATAAACGCGTTTTTTCAGACAACTGAATCCCCATGTAACAGCAAAACTCAGAAGAGCCCACACACTCAGATCTTAACCCCAGTGTGCAGAAAGTGTCAAAACGTGTTTTTCAGCAGAAATAAACTTGTTTCTGCAAGTTTGGTCAACCCCATATAAGTTATGGGGCAGTAACAGCACCCTTTTCAAAACGTGTTTTTCAGCCCGAAATAAACGCGTTTTTTCACACAACTGAATCCCCATGTAACAGCAAAACTCAGAAGAGCCCACACACTCAGATCTTAACCCCACTGTGCAGAAAGGGTCAAAACGTGTTTTTCAGCAGAAATAAACATGTTTCTGCAAGTTTGGTCAACCCCATGTAAGTTATGGGGCAGTAACAGCACCCTTTTCAAAACGTGTTTTTCAGCCCGAAATAAACGCGTTTTTTCAGACAACTGAATCCCCATGTAACAGCAAGGCTCAGAAGAGCCCACACACTCAGATCTTAACCCCAGTGTGCAGAAAGTGTCAAAACGTGTTTTTCAGCAGAAATAAACATGTTTCTGCAAGTTTGGTCAACCCCATGTAAGTTATGGGGCAGTAACAGCACCCTTTTCAAAACGTGTTTTTCAGCCCGAAATAAACGCGTTTTTTCAGACAACTGAATCCCCATGTAACAGCAAAGCTCAGAAGAGCCCACACACTCAGATCTTAACCCCAGTGAGCAGAAAGGGTCAAAACATGTTTTTCAGCAGAAATAAACATGTTTCTGCAAGTTTGGTCAACCCCATGTAAGTTATGGGGCAGTAACAGCACCCTTTTCAAAACTTTTTTTTCAGCCCGAAATAAACGCGTTTTTTCAGACAACTGAATCCCCATGTAACAGCAAGGCTCAGAAGAGCCCACACACTCAGATCTTAACCCCAGTGTGCAGAAAGTGTCAAAACGTGTTTTTCAGCAGAAATAAACATGTTTCTGCAAGTTTGGTCAACCCCATGTAAGTTATGGGGCAGTAACAGCACCCTTTTCAAAACGTGTTTTTCAGCCCGAAATAAACGCGTTTTTTCAGACAACTGAATCCCCATGTAACAGCAAAACTCAGAAGAGCCCACACACTCAGATCTTAACCCCAGTGTGCAGAAAGTGTCAAAACGTGTTTTTCAGCAGAAATAAACATGTTTCTGCAAGTTTGGTCAACCCCATGTAAGTTATGGGGCAGTAACAGCACCCTTTTCAAAACGTGTTTTTCAGCCCGAAATAAACGCGGTTTTTCAGACAACTGAATCCCCATGTAACAGCAAAACTCAGAAGAGCCCACACACTCAGATCTTAACCCCAGTGTGCAGAAAGGGTCAAAACGTGTTTTTCAGCAGAAATAAACATGTTTCTGCAAGTTTGGTCAACCCCATGTAAATTATGGGGCAGTAACAGCACCCTTTTCAAAACGTGTTTTTCAGCCCGAAATAAACGCGTTTTTTCAGACAACCGAATCCCCATGTAACAGCAAAACTCAGAAGAGCCCACACACTCAGATCTTAACCCCAGTGTGCAGAAAGGGTCAAAACGTGTTTTTCAGCAGTAATAAACTTGTTTCTGCAAGTTTGGTCAACCCCATATAAGTTATGGGGCAGTAACAGCACCCTTTTCAAAACGTGTTTTTCAGCCCGAAATAAACGCGTTTTTTCACACAACTGAATCCCCATGTAACAGCAAAACTCAGAAGAGCCCACACACTCAGATCTTAACCCCACTGTGCAGAAAGGGTCAAAACGTGTTTTTCAGCAGAAATAAACATGTTTCTGCAAGTTTGGTAAACCCCATGTAAGTTATGGGGCAGTAACAGCACCCTTTTCAAAACGTGTTTTTCAGCCCGAAATAAACGCGTTTTTTCAGACAACTGAATCCCCATGTAACAGCAAAACTCAGAAGAGCCCACACACTCAGATCTTAACCCCAGTGTGCAGAAAGGGTCAAAACGTGTTTTTCAGCAGAAATAAACATGTTTCTGCAAGTTTGGTCGACCCCATGTAAGTTATAGGGCAGTAACAGCACCCTTTTAAAAACGTGTTTTTCAGCCCGAAATAAACGCGTTTTTTCAGACAACCGAATCCCCATGTAACAGCAAAACTCAGAAGAGCCCACACACTCAGATCTTAACCCCAGTGTGCAGAAAGGGTCAAAACGTGTTTTTCTGCAGAAATAAACATGTTTCTGCAAGTTTGGTCAACCCCATGTAAGTTATGGGGCAGTAACAGCACCCTTTTCAAAACGTGTTTTTCAGCCCGAAATAAATGCGTTTTTTCAGACAACTGAATCCCCATGTAACAGCAAAGCTCAGAAGAGCCCACACACTCAGATCTTAACCCCAGTGAGCAGAAAGGGTCAAAACGTGTTTTTCAGCAGAAATAAACATGTTTCTGCAAGTTTGGTCAACCCCATGTAAGTTATGGGGCAGTAACAGCACCCTTTTCAAAACTTTTTTTTCAGCCCGAAATAAACGCGTTTTTTCAGACAACTGAATCCCCATGTAACAGCAAGGCTCAGAAGAGCCCACACACTCAGATCTTAACCCCAGTGTGCAGAAAGTGTCAAAACGTGTTTTTCAGCAGAAATAAACATGTTTCTGCAAGTTTGGTCAACCCCATGTAAGTTATGGGGCAGTAACAGCACCCTTTTCAAAACGTGTTTTTCAGCCCGAAATAAACGCGGTTTTTCAGACAACTGAATCCCCATGTAACAGCAAAACTCAGAAGAGCCCACACACTCAGATCTTAACCCCAGTGAGCAGAAAGGGTCAAAACGTGTTTTTCAGCAGAAATAAACATGTTTCTGCAAGTTTGGTCAACCCCATGTAAATTATGGGGCAGTAACAGCACCCTTTTCAAAACGTGTTTTTCAGCCCGAAATAAACGCGTTTTTTCAGACAACCGAATCCCCATGTAACAGCAAAACTCAGAAGAGCCCACACACTCAGATCTTAACCCCAGTGTGCAGAAAGGGTCAAAACGTGTTTTTCAGCAGAAATAAACTTGTTTCTGCAAGTTTGGTCAACCCCATATAAGTTATGGGGCAGTAACAGCACCCTTTTCAAAACGTGTTTTTCAGCCCGAAATAAACGCGTTTTTTCACACAACTGAATCCCCATGTAACAGCAAAACTCAGAAGAGCCCACACACTCAGATCTTAACCCCACTGTGCAGAAAGGGTCAAAACGTGTTTTTCAGCAGAAATAAACATGTTTCTGCAAGTTTGGTAAACCCCATGTAAGTTATGGGGCAGTAACAGCACCCTTTTCAAAACGTGTTTTTCAGCCCGAAATAAACGCGTTTTTTCAGACAACTGAATCCCCATGT
This sequence comes from Lepisosteus platostomus, assembly GCF_059453375.1. Classification (NCBI taxonomy): domain Eukaryota; kingdom Metazoa; phylum Chordata; class Actinopteri; order Semionotiformes; family Lepisosteidae; genus Lepisosteus; species Lepisosteus platostomus. Next base: position 8,695,629 of record NC_142625.1, on the reverse strand, counting down.
AACAGCAAAACTCAGAAGAGCCCACACACTCAGATCTTAACCCCAGTGTGCAGAAAGGGTCAAAACGTGTTTTTCAGCAGAAATAAACATGTTTCTGCAAGTTTGGTCAACCCCATGTAAGTTATGGGGCAGTAACAGCACCCTTTTCAAAACGTGTTTTTCAGCCCGAAATAAACGCGTTTTTTCAGACAACTGAATCCCCATGTAACAGCAAAACTCAGAAGAGCCCACACACTCAGATCTTAACCCCAGTATGCAGAAAGGGTCAAAACATGTTTTTCAGCAGAAATTAACATGTTTCTGCAAGTTTGGTCAACCCCATGTAAGTTATGGGGCAGTAACAGCACCCTTTTCAAAACGTGTTTTTCAGCCCGAAATAAACGCGTTTTTTCAGACAACTGAATCCCCATGTAGCAACAAGGCTCAGAAGAGCCCACACACTCAGATCTTAACCCCAGTGTGCTGAAAGTGTCAAAACATGTTTTTCAGCAGAAATAAACATGTTTCTGCAAGTTTGGTCAACCCCATGTAAGTTATGGAGCAGTAACAGTACACTTTTCAAAACGTGTTTTTCAGCCCGAAATAAACGCGTTTTTTCAGACAACTGAATCCCCATGTAGCAACAAGGCTCAGAAGAGCCCACACACTCAGATCTTAACCCCAGTGTGCTTAAAGGGTCAAAACGTGTTTTTCAGCAGAAATAAACTTGTTTCTGCAAGTTTGGTCAACCCCATATAAGTTATGGGGCAGTAACAGCACCCTTTTCAAAACGTGTTTTTCAGCCCGAAATAAACGCGTTTTTTCACACAACTGAATCCCCATGTAACAGCAAAACTCAGAAGAGCCCACACACTCAAATCTTAACCCCACTGTGCAGAAAGGGTCAAAACGTGTTTTTCAGCAGAAATAAACATGTTTCTGCAAGTTTGGTCAACCCCATGTAAGTTATGGGGCAGTAACAGCACCCTTTTCAAAACGTGTTTTTCAGCCCGAAATAAACGCGTTTTTACAGACAACTGAATCCCCATGTAACAGCAAGGCTCAGAAGAGCCCACACACTCAGATCTTAACCCCAGTGTGCAGAAAGTGTCAAAACGTGTTTTTCAGCAGAAATAAACATGTTTCTGCAAGTTTGGTCAACCCCATGTAAGTTATGGGGCAGTAACAGCACCCTTTTCAAAACGTGTTTTTCAGCCCGAAATAAACGCGTTTTTTCAGACAACTGAATCCCCATGTAACAGCAAAGCTCAGAAGAGCCCACACACTCAGATCTTAACCCCAGTGAGCAGAAAGGGTCAAAACGTGTTTTTCAGCAGAAATAAACATGTTTCTGCAAGTTTGGTCAACCCCATGTAAGTTATGGGGCAGTAACAGCACCCTTTTCAAAACTTTTTTTTCAGCCCGAAATAAACGCGTTTTTTCAGACAACTGAATCCCCATGTAACAGCAAGGCTCAGAAGAGCCCACACACTCAGATCTTAACCCCAGTGTGCAGAAAGTGTCAAAACGTGTTTTTCAGCAGAAATAAACATGTTTCTGCAAGTTTGGTCAACCCCATGTAAGTTATGGGGCAGTAACAGCACCCTTTTCAAAACGTGTTTTTCAGCCCGAAATAAACGCGTTTTTTCAGACAACTGAATCCCCATGTAACAGCAAAACTCAGAAGAGCCCACACACTCAGATCTTAACCCCAGTGTGCAGAAAGGGTCAAAACGTGTTTTTCAGCAGAAATAAACATGTTTCTGCAAGTTTGGTCAACCCCATGTAAGTTATGGGGCAGTAACAGCACCCTTTTCAAAACGTGTTTTTCAGCCCGAAATAAACGCGTTTTTTCAGACAACTGAATCACCATGTAACAGCAAAACTCAGAAGAGCCCACACACTCAGATCTTAACCCCAGTGTGCAGAAAGGGTCAAAACGTGTTTTTCAGCAGAAATAAACTTGTTTCTGCAAGTTTGGTCAACCCCATATAAGTTATGGGGCAGTAACAGCACCCTTTTCAAAACGTGTTTTTCAGCCCGAAATAAACGCGTTTTTTCACACAACTGAATCCCCATGTAACAGCAAAACTCAGAAGAGCCCACACACTCAGATCTTAACCCCACTGTGCAGAAAGGGTCAAAACGTGTTTTTCAGCAGAAATAAACATGTTTCTGCAAGTTTGGTCAACCCCATGTAAGTTATGGGGCAGTAACAGCACCCTTTTCAAAACGTGTTTTTCAGCCCGAAATAAACGCGTTTTTTCAGACAACTGAATCCCCATGTAACAGCAAGGCTCAGAAGAGCCCACACACTCAGATCTTAACCCCAGTGTGCAGAAAGTGTCAAAACGTGTTTTTCAGCAGAAATAAACATGTTTCTGCAAGTTTGGTCAACCCCATGTAAGTTATGGGGCAGTAACAGCACCCTTTTCAAAACGTGTTTTTCAGCCCGAAATAAACGCGTTTTTTCACACAACTGAATCCCCATGTAACAGCAAAACTCAGAAGAGCCCACACACTCAGATCTTAACCCCACTGTGCAGAAAGGGTCAAAACGTGTTTTTCAGCAGAAATAAACATGTTTCTGCAAGTTTGGTCAACCCCATGTAAGTTATGGGGCAGTAACAGCACCCTTTTCAAAACTTTTTTTTCAGCCCGAAATAAACGCGTTTTTTCAGACAACTGAATCCCCATGTAACAGCAAGGCTCAGAAGAGCCCACACACTCAGATCTTAACCCCAGTGTGCAGAAAGTGTCAAAACGTGTTTTTCAGCAGAAATAAACATGTTTCTGCAAGTTTGGTCAACCCCATGTAAGTTATGGGGCAGTAACAGCACTCTTTTCAAAACGTGTTTTTCAGCCCGAAATAAACGCGGTTTTTCAGACAACTGAATCCCCATGTAACAGCAAAACTCAGAAGAGCCCACACACTCAGATCTTAACCCCAGTGTGCAGAAAGGGTCAAAACGTGTTTTTCAGCAGAAATAAACATGTTTCTGCAAGTTTGGTCAACCCCATGTAAATTATGGGGCAGTAACAGCACCCTTTTCAAAACGTGTTTTTCAGCCCGAAATAAACGCGTTTTTCAGACAACTGAATCCCCATGTAACAGCAAAACTCAGAAGAGCCCACACACTCAGATCTTAACCCCAGTGTGCAGAAAGGGTCAAAACGTGTTTTTCAGCAGAAATAAACATGTTTCTGCAAGTTTGGTCAACCCCATATAAGTTATGGGGCAGTAACAGCACCCTTTTCAAAACGTGTTTTTCAGCCCGAAATAAACGCGTTTTTTCACACAACTGAATCCCCATGTAACAGCAAAACTCAGAAGAGCCCACACACTCAGATCTTAACCCCACTGTGCAGAAAGGGTCAAATCGTGTTTTTCAGCAGAAATAAACATGTTTCTGCAAGTTTGGTAAACCCCATGTAAGTTATGGGGCAGTAACAGCACCCTTTTCAAAACGTGTTTTTCAGCCCGAAATAAACGCGTTTTTTCAGACAACTGAATCCCCATGTAACAGCAAAACTCAGAAGAGCCCACACACTCAGATCTTAACCCCAGTGTGCAGAAAGGGTCAAAACGTGTTTTTCAGCAGAAATAAACATGTTTCTGCAAGTTTGGTCGACCCCATGTAAGTTATAGGGCAGTAACAGCACCCTTTTAAAAACGTGTTTTTCAGCCCGAAATAAACGCGTTTTTTCAGACAACTGAATCCCCATGTAACAGCAAAACTCAGAAGAGCCCACACACTCAGATCTTAACCCCAGTGTGCAGAAAGGGTCAAAACGTGTTTTTCAGCAGAAATAAACATGTTTCTGCAAGTTTGGTCAACCCCATGTAAGTTATGGGGCAGTAACAGCACCCTTTTCAAAACGTGTTTTTCAGCCCGAAATAAACGCGTTTTTTCAGACAACCGAATCCCCATGTAACAGCAAAACTCAGAAGAGCCCACACACTCAGATCTTAACCCCAGTGTGCAGAAAGGGTCAAAACGTGTTTTTCAGCAGAAATAAACATGTTTCTGCAAGTTTGGTCAACCCCATGTAAGTTATGGGGCAGTAACAGCACCCTTTTCAAAACGTGTTTTTCAGCCCGAAATAAACGCGTTTTTTCAGACAACTGAATCCCCATGTAACAGCAAGGCTCAGAAGAGCCCACACACTCAGATCTTGACCCCAGTGTGCAGAAAGTGTCAAAACGTGTTTTTCAGCAGAAATAAACATGTTTCTGCAAGTTTGGTCAACCCCATGTAAGTTATGGGGCAGTAACAGCACCCTTTTCAAAACGTGTTTTTCAGCCCGAAATAAACGCGTTTTTTCAGACAACTGAATTCCCATGTAACAGCAAAACTCAGAAGAGCCCACACACTCAGATCTTAACCCCAGTGTGCAGAAAGGGTCAAAACGTGTTTTTCAGCAGAAATAAACATGTTTCTGCAAGTTTGGTCGACCCCATGTAAGTTATAGGGCAGTAACAGCACCCTTTTAAAAACGTGTTTTTCAGCCCGAAATAAACGCGTTTTTTCAGACAACTGAATCCCCATGTAACAGCAAAACTCAGAAGAGCCCACACACTCAGATCTTAACCCCATTGTGCAGAAAGGGTCAAAACGTGTTTTTCAGCAGAAATAAACATGTTTCTGCAAGTTTGGTCAACCCCATGTTAGTTATGGGGCAGTAACAGCACCCTTTTCAAAACGTGTTTTTCAGCCCGAAATAAACGCGTTTTTTCAGACAACTGAATCCCCATGTAACAGCAAAACTCAGAAGAGCCCACACACTCAGATCTTAACCCCAGTGTGCAGAAAGGGTCAAAACGTGTTTTTCAGCAGAAATAAAAATGTTTCTGCAAGTTTGGTCAACCCCATGTAAGTTATGGGGCAGTAACAGCACCCTTTTCAAAACGTGTTTTTCAGCCCGAAATAAACGCGTTTTTTCAGACAACTGAATCCCCATGTAACAGCAAAACTCAGAAGAGCCCACACACTCAGATGTTAACCCCAGTGTGCAGAAAGGGTCAAAACGTGTTTTTCAGCAGAAATAAACATGTTTCTGCAAGTTTGGTCAACCCCATGTAAGTTATGGGGCAGTAACAGCACCCTTTTCAAAACGTGTTTTTCAGCCCGAAATAAACGCGTTTTTTCAGACAACTGAATCCCCATGTAACAGCAAGGCTCAGAAGAGCCCACACACTCAGATCTTAACCCCAGTGTGCAGAAAGTGTCAAAACGTGTTTTTCAGCAGAAATAAACATGTTTCTGCAAGTTTGGTCAACCCCATGTAAGTTATGGGGCAGTAACAGCACCCTTTTCAAAACGTGTTTTTCAGCCCGAAATAAACGCGTTTTTTCACACAACTGAATCCCCATGTAACAGCAAAACTCAGAAGAGCCCACACACTCAGATCTTAACCCCACTGTGCAGAAAGGGTCAAAACGTGTTTTTCAGCAGAAATAAACATGTTTCTGCAAGTTTGGTCAACCCCATGTAAGTTATGGGGCAGTAACAGCACCCTTTTCAAAACGTGTTTTTCAGCCCGAAATAAACGCGTTTTTTCAGACAACTGAATCCCCATGTAACAGCAAGGCTCAGAAGAGCCCACACACTCAGATCTTAACCCCAGTGTGCAGAAAGTGTCAAAACGTGTTTTTCAGCAGAAATAAACATGTTTCTGCAAGTTTGGTCAACCCCATGTAAGTTATGGGGCAGTAACAGCACCCTTTTCAAAACGTGTTTTTCAGCCCGAAATAAACGCGTTTTTTCAGACAACTGAATCCCCATGTAACAGCAAAGCTCAGAAGAGCCCACACACTCAGATCTTAACCCCAGTGAGCAGAAAGGGTCAAAACGTGTTTTTCAGCAGAAATAAACATGTTTCTGCAAGTTTGGTCAACCCCATGTAAGTTATGGGGCAGTAACAGCACCCTTTTCAAAACTTTTTTTTCAGCCCGAAATAAACGCGTTTTTTCAGACAACTGAATCCCCATGTAACAGCAAGGCTCAGAAGAGCCCACACACTCAGATCTTAACCCCAGTGTGCAGAAAGTGTCAAAACGTGTTTTTCAGCAGAAATAAACATGTTTCTGCAAGTTTGGTCAACCCCATGTAAGTTATGGGGCAGTAACAGCACCCTTTTCAAAACGTGTTTTTCAGCCCGAAATAAACGCGGTTTTTCAGACAACTGAATCCCCATGTAACAGCAAAACTCAGAAGAGCCCACACACTCAGATCTTAACCCCAGTGTGCAGAAAGGGTCAAAACGTGTTTTTCAGCAGAAATAAACATGTTTCTGCAAGTTTGGTCAACCCCATGTAAATTATGGGGCAGTAACAGCACCCTTTTCAAAACGTGTTTTTCAGCCCGAAATAAACGCGTTTTTTCAGACAACCGAATCCCCATGTAACAGCAAAACTCAGAAGAGCCCACACACTCAGATCTTAACCCCAGTGTGCAGAAAGGGTCAAAACGTGTTTTTCAGCAGAAATAAACTTGTTTCTGCAAGTTTGGTCAACCCCATATAAGTTATGGGGCAGTAACAGCACCCTTTTCAAAACGTGTTTTTCAGCCCGAAATAAACGCGTTTTTTCACACAACTGAATCCCCATGTAACAGCAAAACTCAGAAGAGCCCACACACTCAGATCTTAACCCCACTGTGCAGAAAGGGTCAAAACGTGTTTTTCAGCAGAAATAAACATGTTTCTGCAAGTTTGGTGAACCCCATGTAAGTTATGGGGCAGTAACAGCACCCTTTTCAAAACGTGTTTTTCAGCCCGAAATAAACGCGTTTTTTCAGACAACTGAATCCCCATGTAACAGCAAAACTCAGAAGAGCCCACACACTCAGATCTTAACCCCAGTGTGCAGAAAGGGTCAAAACGTGTTTTTCAGCAGAAATAAACATGTTTCTGCAAGTTTGGTCAACCCCATGTAAGTTATGGGGCAGTAACAGCACCCTTTTCAAAACGTGTTTTTCAGCCCGAAATAAACGCGTTTTTTCAGACAACTGAATCCCCATGTAACAGCAAAACTCAGAAGAGCCCACACACTCAGATCTTAACCCCAGTATGCAGAAAGGGTCAAAACATGTTTTTCAGCAGAAATTAACATGTTTCTGCAAGTTTGGTCAACCCCATGTAAGTTATGGGGCAGTAACAGCACCCTTTTCAAAACGTGTTTTTCAGCCCGAAATAAACGCGTTTTTTCAGACAACTGAATCCCCATGTAGCAACAAGGCTCAGAAGAGCCCACACACTCAGATCTTAACCCCAGTGTGCTGAAAGTGTCAAAACATGTTTTTCAGCAGAAATAAACATGTTTCTGCAAGTTTGGTCAACCCCATGTAAGTTATGGGGCAGTAACAGTACACTTTTCAAAACGTGTTTTTCAGCCCGAAATAAACGCGTTTTTTCAGACAACTGAATCCCCATGTAGCAACAAGGCTCAGAAGAGCCCACACACTCAGATCTTAACCCCAGTGTGCTTAAAGGGTCAAAACGTGTTTTTCAGCAGAAATAAACTTGTTTCTGCAAGTTTGGTCAACCCCATATAAGTTATGGGGCAGTAACAGCACCCTTTTCAAAACGTGTTTTTCAGCCCGAAATAAACGCGTTTTTTCACACAACTGAATCCCCATGTAACAGCAAAACTCAGAAGAGCCCACACACTCAAATCTTAACCCCACTGTGCAGAAAGGGTCAAAACGTGTTTTTCAGCAGAAATAAACATGTTTCTGCAAGTTTGGTCAACCCCATGTAAGTTATGGGGCAGTAACAGCACCCTTTTCAAAACGTGTTTTTCAGCCCGAAATAAACGCGTTTTTACAGACAACTGAATCCCCATGTAACAGCAAGGCTCAGAAGAGCCCACACACTCAGATCTTAACCCCAGTGTGCAGAAAGTGTCAAAACGTGTTTTTCAGCAGAAATAAACATGTTTCTGCAAGTTTGGTCAACCCCATGTAAGTTATGGGGCAGTAACAGCACCCTTTTCAAAACGTGTTTTTCAGCCCGAAATAAACGCGTTTTTTCAGACAACTGAATCCCCATGTAACAGCAAAGCTCAGAAGAGCCCACACACTCAGATCTTAACCCCAGTGAGCAGAAAGGGTCAAAACGTGTTTTTCAGCAGAAATAAACATGTTTCTGCAAGTTTGGTCAACCCCATGTAAGTTATGGGGCAGTAACAGCACCCTTTTCAAAACTTTTTTTTCAGCCCGAAATAAACGCGTTTTTTCAGACAACTGAATCCCCATGTAACAGCAAGGCTCAGAAGAGCCCACACACTCAGATCTTAACCCCAGTGTGCAGAAAGTGTCAAAACGTGTTTTTCAGCAGAAATAAACATGTTTCTGCAAGTTTGGTCAACCCCATGTAAGTTATGGGGCAGTAACAGCACCCTTTTCAAAACGTGTTTTTCAGCCCGAAATAAACGCGTTTTTTCACACAACTGAATCCCCATGTAACAGCAAAACTCAGAAGAGCCCACACACTCAGATCTTAACCCCACTGTGCAGAAAGGGTCAAAACGTGTTTTTCAGCAGAAATAAACATGTTTCTGCAAGTTTGGTCAACCCCATGTAAGTTATGGGGCAGTAACAGCACCCTTTTCAAAACTTTTTTTTCAGCCCGAAATAAACGCGTTTTTTCAGACAACTGAATCCCCATGTAACAGCAAGGCTCAGAAGAGCCCACACACTCAGATCTTAACCCCAGTGTGCAGAAAGTGTCAAAACGTGTTTTTCAGCAGAAATAAACATGTTTCTGCAAGTTTGGTCAACCCCATGTAAGTTATGGGGCAGTAACAGCACTCTTTTCAAAACGTGTTTTTCAGCCCGAAATAAACGCGGTTTTTCAGACAACTGAATCCCCATGTAACAGCAAAACTCAGAAGAGCCCACACACTCAGATCTTAACCCCAGTGTGCAGAAAGGGTCAAAACGTGTTTTTCAGCAGAAATAAACATGTTTCTGCAAGTTTGGTCAACCCCATGTAAATTATGGGGCAGTAACAGCACCCTTTTCAAAACGTGTTTTTCAGCCCGAAATAAACGCGTTTTTCAGACAACTGAATCCCCATGTAACAGCAAAACTCAGAAGAGCCCACACACTCAGATCTTAACCCCAGTGTGCAGAAAGGGTCAAAACGTGTTTTTCAGCAGAAATAAACATGTTTCTGCAAGTTTGGTCAACCCCATATAAGTTATGGGGCAGTAACAGCACCCTTTTCAAAACGTGTTTTTCAGCCCGAAATAAACGCGTTTTTTCACACAACTGAATCCCCATGTAACAGCAAAACTCAGAAGAGCCCACACACTCAGATCTTAACCCCACTGTGCAGAAAGGGTCAAATCGTGTTTTTCAGCAGAAATAAACATGTTTCTGCAAGTTTGGTAAACCCCATGTAAGTTATGGGGCAGTAACAGCACCCTTTTCAAAACGTGTTTTTCAGCCCGAAATAAACGCGTTTTTTCAGACAACTGAATCCCCATGTAACAGCAAAACTCAGAAGAGCCCACACACTCAGATCTTAACCCCAGTGTGCAGAAAGGGTCAAAACGTGTTTTTCAGCAGAAATAAACATGTTTCTGCAAGTTTGGTCGACCCCATGTAAGTTATAGGGCAGTAACAGCACCCTTTTAAAAACGTGTTTTTCAGCCCGAAATAAACGCGTTTTTTCAGACAACTGAATCCCCATGTAACAGCAAAACTCAGAAGAGCCCACACACTCAGATCTTAACCCCAGTGTGCAGAAAGGGTCAAAACGTGTTTTTCAGCAGAAATAAACATGTTTCTGCAAGTTTGGTCAACCCCATGTAAGTTATGGGGCAGTAACAGCACCCTTTTCAAAACGTGTTTTTCAGCCCGAAATAAACGCGTTTTTTCAGACAACCGAATCCCCATGTAACAGCAAAACTCAGAAGAGCCCACACACTCAGATCTTAACCCCAGTGTGCAGAAAGGGTCAAAACGTGTTTTTCAGCAGAAATAAACATGTTTCTGCAAGTTTGGTCAACCCCATGTAAGTTATGGGGCAGTAACAGCACCCTTTTCAAAACGTGTTTTTCAGCCCGAAATAAACGCGTTTTTTCAGACAACTGAATCCCCATGTAACAGCAAGGCTCAGAAGAGCCCACACACTCAGATCTTGACCCCAGTGTGCAGAAAGTGTCAAAACGTGTTTTTCAGCAGAAATAAACATGTTTCTGCAAGTTTGGTCAACCCCATGTAAGTTATGGGGCAGTAACAGCACCCTTTTCAAAACGTGTTTTTCAGCCCGAAATAAACGCGTTTTTTCAGACAACTGAATTCCCATGTAACAGCAAAACTCAGAAGAGCCCACACACTCAGATCTTAACCCCAGTGTGCAGAAAGGGTCAAAACGTGTTTTTCAGCAGAAATAAACATGTTTCTGCAAGTTTGGTCGACCCCATGTAAGTTATAGGGCAGTAACAGCACCCTTTTAAAAACGTGTTTTTCAGCCCGAAATAAACGCGTTTTTTCAGACAACTGAATCCCCATGTAACAGCAAAACTCAGAAGAGCCCACACACTCAGATCTTAACCCCATTGTGCAGAAAGGGTCAAAACGTGTTTTTCAGCAGAAATAAACATGTTTCTGCAAGTTTGGTCAACCCCATGTTAGTTATGGGGCAGTAACAGCACCCTTTTCAAAACGTGTTTTTCAGCCCGAAATAAACGCGTTTTTTCAGACAACTGAATCCCCATGTAACAGCAAAACTCAGAAGAGCCCACACACTCAGATCTTAACCCCAGTGTGCAGAAAGGGTCAAAACGTGTTTTTCAGCAGAAATAAAAATGTTTCTGCAAGTTTGGTCAACCCCATGTAAGTTATGGGGCAGTAACAGCACCCTTTTCAAAACGTGTTTTTCAGCCCGAAATAAACGCGTTTTTTCAGACAACTGAATCCCCATGTAACAGCAAAACTCAGAAGAGCCCACACACTCAGATGTTAACCCCAGTGTGCAGAAAGGGTCAAAACGTGTTTTTCAGCAGAAATAAACATGTTTCTGCAAGTTTGGTCAACCCCATGTAAGTTATGGGGCAGTAACAGCACCCTTTTCAAAACGTGTTTTTCAGCCCGAAATAAACGCGTTTTTTCAGACAACTGAATCCCCATGTAACAGCAAGGCTCAGAAGAGCCCACACACTCAGATCTTAACCCCAGTGTGCAGAAAGTGTCAAAACGTGTTTTTCAGCAGAAATAAACATGTTTCTGCAAGTTTGGTCAACCCCATGTAAGTTATGGGGCAGTAACAGCACCCTTTTCAAAACGTGTTTTTCAGCCCGAAATAAACGCGTTTTTTCACACAACTGAATCCCCATGTAACAGCAAAACTCAGAAGAGCCCACACACTCAGATCTTAACCCCACTGTGCAGAAAGGGTCAAAACGTGTTTTTCAGCAGAAATAAACATGTTTCTGCAAGTTTGGTCAACCCCATGTAAGTTATGGGGCAGTAACAGCACCCTTTTCAAAACGTGTTTTTCAGCCCGAAATAAACGCGTTTTTTCAGACAACTGAATCCCCATGTAACAGCAAGGCTCAGAAGAGCCCACACACTCAGATCTTAACCCCAGTGTGCAGAAAGTGTCAAAACGTGTTTTTCAGCAGAAATAAACATGTTTCTGCAAGTTTGGTCAACCCCATGTAAGTTATGGGGCAGTAACAGCACCCTTTTCAAAACGTGTTTTTCAGCCCGAAATAAACGCGTTTTTTCAGACAACTGAATCCCCATGTAACAGCAAAGCTCAGAAGAGCCCACACACTCAGATCTTAACCCCAGTGAGCAGAAAGGGTCAAAACGTGTTTTTCAGCAGAAATAAACATGTTTCTGCAAGTTTGGTCAACCCCATGTAAGTTATGGGGCAGTAACAGCACCCTTTTCAAAACTTTTTTTTCAGCCCGAAATAAACGCGTTTTTTCAGACAACTGAATCCCCATGTAACAGCAAGGCTCAGAAGAGCCCACACACTCAGATCTTAACCCCAGTGTGCAGAAAGTGTCAAAACGTGTTTTTCAGCAGAAATAAACATGTTTCTGCAAGTTTGGTCAACCCCATGTAAGTTATGGGGCAGTAACAGCACCCTTTTCAAAACGTGTTTTTCAGCCCGAAATAAACGCGGTTTTTCAGACAACTGAATCCCCATGTAACAGCAAAACTCAGAAGAGCCCACACACTCAGATCTTAACCCCAGTGTGCAGAAAGGGTCAAAACGTGTTTTTCAGCAGAAATAAACATGTTTCTGCAAGTTTGGTCAACCCCATGTAAATTATGGGGCAGTAACAGCACCCTTTTCAAAACGTGTTTTTCAGCCCGAAATAAACGCGTTTTTTCAGACAACCGAATCCCCATGTAACAGCAAAACTCAGAAGAGCCCACACACTCAGATCTTAACCCCAGTGTGCAGAAAGGGTCAAAACGTGTTTTTCAGCAGAAATAAACTTGTTTCTGCAAGTTTGGTCAACCCCATATAAGTTATGGGGCAGTAACAGCACCCTTTTCAAAACGTGTTTTTCAGCCCGAAATAAACGCGTTTTTTCACACAACTGAATCCCCATGTAACAGCAAAACTCAGAAGAGCCCACACACTCAGATCTTAACCCCACTGTGCAGAAAGGGTCAAAACGTGTTTTTCAGCAGAAATAAACATGTTTCTGCAAGTTTGGTGAACCCCATGTAAGTTATGGGGCAGTAACAGCACCCTTTTCAAAACGTGTTTTTCAGCCCGAAATAAACGCGTTTTTTCAGACAACTGAATCCCCATGTAACAGCAAAACTCAGAAGAGCCCACACACTCAGATCTTAACCCCAGTGTGCAGAAAGGGTCAAAACGTGTTTTTCAGCAGAAATAAACATGTTTCTGCAAGTTTGGTCAACCCCATGTAAGTTATGGGGCAGTAACAGCACCCTTTTCAAAACGTGTTTTTCAGCCCGAAATAAACGCGTTTTTTCAGACAACTGAATCCCCATGTAACAGCAAAACTCAGAAGAGCCCACACACTCAGATCTTAACCCCAGTATGCAGAAAGGGTCAAAACATGTTTTTCAGCAGAAATTAACATGTTTCTGCAAGTTTGGTCAACCCCATGTAAGTTATGGGGCAGTAACAGCACCCTTTTCAAAACGTGTTTTTCAGCCCGAAATAAACGCGTTTTTTCAGACAACTGAATCCCCATGTAGCAACAAGGCTCAGAAGAGCCCACACACTCAGATCTTAACCCCAGTGTGCTGAAAGTGTCAAAACATGTTTTTCAGCAGAAATAAACATGTTTCTGCAAGTTTGGTCAACCCCATGTAAGTTATGGGGCAGTAACAGTACACTTTTCAAAACGTGTTTTTCAGCCCGAAATAAACGCGTTTTTTCAGACAACTGAATCCCCATGTAGCAACAAGGCTCAGAAGAGCCCACACACTCAGATCTTAACCCCAGTGTGCTTAAAGGGTCAAAACGTGTTTTTCAGCAGAAATAAACTTGTTTCTGCAAGTTTGGTCAACCCCATATAAGTTATGGGGCAGTAACAGCACCCTTTTCAAAACGTGTTTTTCAGCCCGAAATAAACGCGTTTTTTCACACAACTGAATCCCCATGTAACAGCAAAACTCAGAAGAGCCCACACACTCAAATCTTAACCCCACTGTGCAGAAAGGGTCAAAACGTGTTTTTCAGCAGAAATAAACATGTTTCTGCAAGTTTGGTCAACCCCATGTAAGTTATGGGGCAGTAACAGCACCCTTTTCAAAACGTGTTTTTCAGCCCGAAATAAACGCGTTTTTACAGACAACTGAATCCCCATGTAACAGCAAGGCTCAGAAGAGCCCACACACTCAGATCTTAACCCCAGTGTGCAGAAAGTGTCAAAACGTGTTTTTCAGCAGAAATAAACATGTTTCTGCAAGTTTGGTCAACCCCATGTAAGTTATGGGGCAGTAACAGCACCCTTTTCAAAACGTGTTTTTCAGCCCGAAATAAACGCGTTTTTTCAGACAACTGAATCCCCATGTAACAGCAAAGCTCAGAAGAGCCCACACACTCAGATCTTAACCCCAGTGAGCAGAAAGGGTCAAAACGTGTTTTTCAGCAGAAATAAACATGTTTCTGCAAGTTTGGTCAACCCCATGTAAGTTATGGGGCAGTAACAGCACCCTTTTCAAAACTTTTTTTTCAGCCCGAAATAAACGCGTTTTTTCAGACAACTGAATCCCCATGTAACAGCAAGGCTCAGAAGAGCCCACACACTCAGATCTTAACCCCAGTGTGCAGAAAGTGTCAAAACGTGTTTTTCAGCAGAAATAAACATGTTTCTGCAAGTTTGGTCAACCCCATGTAAGTTATGGGGCAGTAACAGCACCCTTTTCAAAACGTGTTTTTCAGCCCGAAATAAACGCGTTTTTTCAGACAACTGAATCCCCATGTAACAGCAAAACTCAGAAGAGCCCACACACTCAGATCTTAACCCCAGTGTGCAGAAAGGGTCAAAACGTGTTTTTCAGCAGAAATAAACATGTTTCTGCAAGTTTGGTCAACCCCATGTAAGTTATGGGGCAGTAACAGCACCCTTTTCAAAACGTGTTTTTCAGCCCGAAATAAACGCGTTTTTTCAGACAACTGAATCCCCATGTAACAGCAAAACTCAGAAGAGCCCACACACTCAGATCTTAACCCCAGTGTGCAGAAAGGGTCAAAACGTGTTTTTCAGCAGAAATAAACTTGTTTCTGCAAGTTTGGTCAACCCCATATAAGTTATGGGGCAGTAACAGCACCCTTTTCAAAACGTGTTTTTCAGCCCAAAATAAACGCGTTTTTTCACACAACTGAATCCCCATGTAACAGCAAAACTCAGAAGAGCCCACACACTCAGATCTTAACCCCACTGTGCAGAAAGGGTCAAAACGTGTTTTTCAGCAGAAATAAACATGTTTCTGCAAGTTTGGTCAACCCCATGTAAGTTATGGGGCAGTAACAGCACCCTTTTCAAAACGTGTTTTTCAGCCCGAAATAAACGCGTTTTTTCAGACAACTGAATCCCCATGTAACAGCAAGGCTCAGAAGAGCCCACACACTCAGATCTTAACCCCAGTGTGCAGAAAGTGTCAAAACGTGTTTTTCAGCAGAAATAAACATGTTTCTGCAAGTTTGGTCAACCCCATGTAAGTTATGGGGCAGTAACAGCACCCTTTTCAAAACGTGTTTTTCAGCCCGAAATAAACGCGTTTTTTCAGACAACTGAATCCCCATGTAACAGCAAAGCTCAGAAGAGCCCACACACTCAGATCTTAACCCCAGTGAGCAGAAAGGGTCAAAACGTGTTTTTCAGCAGAAATAAACATGTTTCTGCAAGTTTGGTCAACCCCATGTAAGTTATGGGGCAGTAACAGCACCCTTTTCAAAACTTTTTTTTCAGCCCGAAATAAACGCGTTTTTTCAGACAACTGAATCCCCATGTAACAGCAAGGCTCAGAAGAGCCCACACACTCAGATCTTAACCCCAGTGTGCAGAAAGTGTCAAAACGTGTTTTTCAGCAGAAATAAACATGTTTCTGCAAGTTTGGTCAACCCCATGTAAGTTATGGGGCAGTAACAGCACCCTTTTCAAAACGTGTTTTTCAGCCCGAAATAAACGCGTTTTTTCAGACAACTGAATCCCCATGTAACAGCAAGGCTCAGAAGAGCCCACACACTCAGATCTTAACCCCAGTGTGCAGAAAGTGTCAAAACGTGTTTTTCAGCAGAAATAAACATGTTTCTGCAAGTTTGGTCAACCCCATGTAAGTTATGGGGCAGTAACAGCACCCTTTTCAAAACGTGTTTTTCAGCCCGAAATAAACGCGTTTTTTCACACAACTGAATCCCCATGTAACAGCAAAACTCAGAAGAGCCCACACACTCAGATCTTAACCCCACTGTGCAGAAAGGGTCAAAACGTGTTTTTCAGCAGAAATAAACATGTTTCTGCAAGTTTGGTCAACCCCATGTAAGTTATGGGGCAGTAACAGCACCCTTTTCAAAACGTGTTTTTCAGCCCGAAATAAACGCGTTTTTTCAGACAACTGAATCCCCATGTAACAGCAAGGCTCAGAAGAGCCCACACACTCAGATCTTAACCCCAGTGTGCAGAAAGTGTCAAAACGTGTTTTTCAGCAGAAATAAACATGTTTCTGCAAGTTTGGTCAACCCCATGTAAGTTATGGGGCAGTAACAGCACCCTTTTCAAAACGTGTTTTTCAGCCCGAAATAAACGCGTTTTTTCAGACAACTGAATCCCCATGTAACAGCAAAGCTCAGAAGAGCCCACACACTCAGATCTTAACCCCAGTGAGCAGAAAGGGTCAAAACGTGTTTTTCAGCAGAAATAAACATGTTTCTGCAAGTTTGGTCAACCCCATGTAAGTTATGGGGCAGTAACAGCACCCTTTTCAAAACTTTTTTTTCAGCCCGAAATAAACGCGTTTTTTCAGACAACTGAATCCCCATGTAACAGCAAGGCTCAGAAGAGCCCACACACTCAGATCTTAACCCCAGTGTGCAGAAAGTGTCAAAACGTGTTTTTCAGCAGAAATAAACATGTTTCTGCAAGTTTGGTCAACCCCATGTAAGTTATGGGGCAGTAACAGCACCCTTTTCAAAACGTGTTTTTCAGCCCGAAATAAACGCGGTTTTTCAGACAACTGAATCCCCATGTAACAGCAAAACTCAGAAGAGCCCACACACTCAGATCTTAACCCCAGTGTGCAGAAAGGGTCAAAACGTGTTTTTCAGCAGAAATAAACATGTTTCTGCAAGTTTGGTCAACCCCATGTAAATTATGGGGCAGTAACAGCACCCTTTTCAAAACGTGTTTTTCAGCCCGAAATAAACGCGTTTTTTCAGACAACCGAATCCCCATGTAACAGCAAAACTCAGAAGAGCCCACACACTCAGATCTTAACCCCAGTGTGCAGAAAGGGTCAAAACGTGTTTTTCAGCAGAAATAAACTTGTTTCTGCAAGTTTGGTCAACCCCATATAAGTTATGGGGCAGTAACAGCACCCTTTTCAAAACGTGTTTTTCAGCCCGAAATAAACGCGTTTTTTCACACAACTGAATCCCCATGTAACAGCAAAACTCAGAAGAGCCCACACACTCAGATCTTAACCCCACTGTGCAGAAAGGGTCAAAACGTGTTTTTCAGCAGAAATAAACATGTTTCTGCAAGTTTGGTAAACCCCATGTAAGTTATGGGGCAGTAACAGCACCCTTTTCAAAACGTGTTTTTCAGCCCGAAATAAACGCGTTTTTTCAGACAACTGAATCCCCATGTAACAGCAAAACTCAGAAGAGCCCACACACTCAGATCTTAACCCCAGTGTGCAGAAAGGGTCAAAACGTGTTTTTCAGCAGAAATAAACATGTTTCTGCAAGTTTGGTCAACCCCATGTAAGTTATGGGGCAGTAACAGCACCCTTTTCAAAACGTGTTTTTCAGCCCGAAATAAACGCGTTTTTTCAGACAACTGAATCCCCATGTAACAGCAAAACTCAGAAGAGCCCACACACTCAGATCTTAACCCCAGTATGCAGAAAGGGTCAAAACATGTTTTTCAGCAGAAATTAACATGTTTCTGCAAGTTTGGTCAACCCCATGTAAGTTATGGGGCAGTAACAGCACCCTTTTCAAAACGTGTTTTTCAGCCCGAAATAAACGCGTTTTTTCAGACAACTGAATCCCCATGTAGCAACAAGGCTCAGAAGAGCCCACACACTCAGATCTTAACCCCAGTGTGCTGAAAGTGTCAAAACATGTTTTTCAGCAGAAATAAACATGTTTCTGCAAGTTTGGTCAACCCCATGTAAGTTATGGGGCAGTAACAGTACACTTTTCAAAACGTGTTTTTCAGCCCGAAATAAACGCGTTTTTTCAGACAACTGAATCCCCATGTAGCAACAAGGCTCAGAAGAGCCCACACACTCAGATCTTAACCCCAGTGTGCTTAAAGGGTCAAAACGTGTTTTTCAGCAGAAATAAACTTGTTTCTGCAAGTTTGGTCAACCCCATATAAGTTATGGGGCAGTAACAGCACCCTTTTCAAAACGTGTTTTTCAGCCCGAAATAAACGCGTTTTTTCACACAACTGAATCCCCATGTAACAGCAAAACTCAGAAGAGCCCACACACTCAAATCTTAACCCCACTGTGCAGAAAGGGTCAAAACGTGTTTTTCAGCAGAAATAAACATGTTTCTGCAAGTTTGGTCAACCCCATGTAAGTTATGGGGCAGTAACAGCACCCTTTTCAAAACGTGTTTTTCAGCCCGAAATAAACGCGTTTTTACAGACAACTGAATCCCCATGTAACAGCAAGGCTCAGAAGAGCCCACACACTCAGATCTTAACCCCAGTGTGCAGAAAGTGTCAAAACGTGTTTTTCAGCAGAAATAAACATGTTTCTGCAAGTTTGGTCAACCCCATGTAAGTTATGGGGCAGTAACAGCACCCTTTTCAAAACGTGTTTTTCAGCCCGAAATAAACGCGTTTTTTCAGACAACTGAATCCCCATGTAACAGCAAAGCTCAGAAGAGCCCACACACTCAGATCTTAACCCCAGTGAGCAGAAAGGGTCAAAACGTGTTTTTCAGCAGAAATAAACATGTTTCTGCAAGTTTGGTCAACCCCATGTAAGTTATGGGGCAGTAACAGCACCCTTTTCAAAACTTTTTTTTCAGCCCGAAATAAACGCGTTTTTTCAGACAACTGAATCCCCATGTAACAGCAAGGCTCAGAAGAGCCCACACACTCAGATCTTAACCCCAGTGTGCAGAAAGTGTCAAAACGTGTTTTTCAGCAGAAATAAACATGTTTCTGCAAGTTTGGTCAACCCCATGTAAGTTATGGGGCAGTAACAGCACCCTTTTCAAAACGTGTTTTTCAGCCCGAAATAAACGCGTTTTTTCAGACAACTGAATCCCCATGTAACAGCAAAACTCAGAAGAGCCCACACACTCAGATCTTAACCCCAGTGTGCAGAAAGGGTCAAAACGTGTTTTTCAGCAGAAATAAACATGTTTCTGCAAGTTTGGTCAACCCCATGTAAGTTATGGGGCAGTAACAGCACCCTTTTCAAAACGTGTTTTTCAGCCCGAAATAAACGCGTTTTTTCAGACAACTGAATCCCCATGTAACAGCAAAACTCAGAAGAGCCCACACACTCAGATCTTAACCCCAGTGTGCAGAAAGGGTCAAAACGTGTTTTTCAGCAGAAATAAACTTGTTTCTGCAAGTTTGGTCAACCCCATATAAGTTATGGGGCAGTAACAGCACCCTTTTCAAAACGTGTTTTTCAGCCCAAAATAAACGCGTTTTTTCACACAACTGAATCCCCATGTAACAGCAAAACTCAGAAGAGCCCACACACTCAGATCTTAACCCCACTGTGCAGAAAGGGTCAAAACGTGTTTTTCAGCAGAAATAAACATGTTTCTGCAAGTTTGGTCAACCCCATGTAAGTTATGGGGCAGTAACAGCACCCTTTTCAAAACGTGTTTTTCAGCCCGAAATAAACGCGTTTTTTCAGACAACTGAATCCCCATGTAACAGCAAGGCTCAGAAGAGCCCACACACTCAGATCTTAACCCCAGTGTGCAGAAAGTGTCAAAACGTGTTTTTCAGCAGAAATAAACATGTTTCTGCAAGTTTGGTCAACCCCATGTAAGTTATGGGGCAGTAACAGCACCCTTTTCAAAACGTGTTTTTCAGCCCGAAATAAACGCGTTTTTTCAGACAACTGAATCCCCATGTAACAGCAAAGCTCAGAAGAGCCCACACACTCAGATCTTAACCCCAGTGAGCAGAAAGGGTCAAAACGTGTTTTTCAGCAGAAATAAACATGTTTCTGCAAGTTTGGTCAACCCCATGTAAGTTATGGGGCAGTAACAGCACCCTTTTCAAAACTTTTTTTTCAGCCCGAAATAAAC
The DNA here is from genome assembly GCF_059453375.1 of Lepisosteus platostomus. Lineage (NCBI taxonomy): Eukaryota > Metazoa > Chordata > Actinopteri > Semionotiformes > Lepisosteidae > Lepisosteus > Lepisosteus platostomus. The sequence continues at coordinate 8,675,679 of NC_142625.1, read as the reverse complement.
GCGTTTTTTCAGACAACTGAATCCCCATGTAACAGCAAGGCTCAGAAGAGCCCACACACTCAGATCTTAACCCCAGTGTGCAGAAAGTGTCAAAACGTGTTTTTCAGCAGAAATAAACATGTTTCTGCAAGTTTGGTCAACCCCATGTAAGTTATGGGGCAGTAACAGCACCCTTTTCAAAACGTGTTTTTCAGCCCGAAATAAACGCGGTTTTTCAGACAACTGAATCCCCATGTAACAGCAAAACTCAGAAGAGCCCACACACTCAGATCTTAACCCCAGTGTGCAGAAAGGGTCAAAACGTGTTTTTCAGCAGAAATAAACATGTTTCTGCAAGTTTGGTCAACCCCATGTAAATTATGGGGCAGTAACAGCACCCTTTTCAAAACGTGTTTTTCAGCCCGAAATAAACGCGTTTTTTCAGACAACCGAATCCCCATGTAACAGCAAAACTCAGAAGAGCCCACACACTCAGATCTTAACCCCAGTGTGCAGAAAGGGTCAAAACGTGTTTTTCAGCAGAAATAAACTTGTTTCTGCAAGTTTGGTCAACCCCATATAAGTTATGGGGCAGTAACAGCACCCTTTTCAAAACGTGTTTTTCAGCCCGAAATAAACGCGTTTTTTCACACAACTGAATCCCCATGTAACAGCAAAACTCAGAAGAGCCCACACACTCAGATCTTAACCCCACTGTGCAGAAAGGGTCAAAACGTGTTTTTCAGCAGAAATAAACATGTTTCTGCAAGTTTGGTAAACCCCATGTAAGTTATGGGGCAGTAACAGCACCCTTTTCAAAACGTGTTTTTCAGCCCGAAATAAACGCGTTTTTTCAGACAACTGAATCCCCATGTAACAGCAAAACTCAGAAGAGCCCACACACTCAGATCTTAACCCCAGTGTGCAGAAAGGGTCAAAACGTGTTTTTCAGCAGAAATAAACATGTTTCTGCAAGTTTGGTCGACCCCATGTAAGTTATAGGGCAGTAACAGCACCCTTTTAAAAACGTGTTTTTCAGCCCGAAATAAACGCGTTTTTTCAGACAACTGAATCCCCATGTAACAGCAAAACTCAGAAGAGCCCACACACTCAGATCTTAACCCCAGTGTGCAGAAAGGGTCAAAACGTGTTTTTCAGCAGAAATAAACATGTTTCTGCAAGTTTGGTCAACCCCATGTAAGTTATGGGGCAGTAACAGCACCCTTTTCAAAACGTGTTTTTCAGCCCGAAATAAACGCGTTTTTTCAGACAACCGAATCCCCATGTAACAGCAAAACTCAGAAGAGCCCACACACTCAGATCTTAACCCCAGTGTGCAGAAAGGGTCAAAACGTGTTTTTCAGCAGAAATAAACATGTTTCTGCAAGTTTGGTCAACCCCATGTAAGTTATGGGGCAGTAACAGCACCCTTTTCAAAACGTGTTTTTCAGCCCGAAATAAACGCGTTTTTTCAGACAACTGAATCCCCATGTAACAGCAAGGCTCAGAAGAGCCCACACACTCAGATCTTGACCCCAGTGTGCAGAAAGTGTCAAAACGTGTTTTTCAGGAGAAATAAACATGTTTCTGCAAGTTTGGTCAACCCCATGTAAGTTATGGGGCAGTAACAGCACCCTTTTCAAAACGTGTTTTTCAGCCCGAAATAAACGCGTTTTTTCAGACAACTGAATCCCCATGTAACAGCAAAACTCAGAAGAGCCCACACACTCAGATCTTAACCCCAGTGTGCAGAAAGGGTCAAAACGTGTTTTTCAGCAGAAATAAACATGTTTCTGCAAGTTTGGTCGACCCCATGTAAGTTATAGGGCAGTAACAGCACCCTTTTAAAAACGTGTTTTTCAGCCCGAAATAAACGCGTTTTTTCAGACAACTGAATCCCCATGTAACAGCAAAACTCAGAAGAGCCCACACACTCAGATCTTAACCCCATTGTGCAGAAAGGGTCAAAACGTGTTTTTCAGCAGAAATAAACATGTTTCTGCAAGTTTGGTCAACCCCATGTTAGTTATGGGGCAGTAACAGCACCCTTTTCAAAACGTGTTTTTCAGCCCGAAATAAACGCGTTTTTTCAGACAACTGAATCCCCATGTAACAGCAAAACTCAGAAGAGCCCACACACTCAGATCTTAACCCCAGTGTGCAGAAAGGGTCAAAACGTGTTTTTCAGCAGAAATAAACATGTTTCTGCAAGTTTGGTCAACCCCATGTAAGTTATGGGGCAGTAACAGCACCCTTTTCAAAACGTGTTTTTCAGCCCGAAATAAACGCGTTTTTTCAGACAACTGAATCCCCATGTAACAGCAAAACTCAGAAGAGCCCACACACTCAGATGTTAACCCCAGTGTGCAGAAAGGGTCAAAACGTGTTTTTCAGCAGAAATAAACATGTTTCTGCAAGTTTGGTCAACCCCATGTAAGTTATGGGGCAGTAACAGCACCCTTTTCAAAACGTGTTTTTCAGCCCGAAATAAACGCGTTTTTTCAGACAACTGAATCCCCATGTAACAGCAAGGCTCAGAAGAGCCCACACACTCAGATCTTAACCCCAGTGTGCAGAAAGTGTCAAAACGTGTTTTTCAGCAGAAATAAACATGTTTCTGCAAGTTTGGTCAACCCCATGTAAGTTATGGGGCAGTAACAGCACCCTTTTCAAAACGTGTTTTTCAGCCCGAAATAAACACGTTTTTTCAGACAACTGAATCCCCATGTAACAGCAAAGCTCAGGAGAGCCCACACACTCAGATCTTAACCCCAGTGAGCAGAAAGGGTCAAAACGTGTTTTTCAGCAGAAATAAACATGTTTCTGCAAGTTTGGTCAACCCCATGTAAGTTATGGGGCAGTAACAGCACCCTTTTCAAAACTTTTTTTTCAGCCCGAAATAAACGCGTTTTTTCAGACAACTGAATCCCCATGTAACAGCAAGGCTCAGAAGAGCCCACACACTCAGATCTTAACCCCAGTGTGCAGAAAGTGTCAAAACGTGTTTTTCAGCAGAAATAAACATGTTTCTGCAAGTTTGGTCAACCCCATGTAAGTTATGGGGCAGTAACAGCACCCTTTTCAAAACGTGTTTTTCAGCCCGAAATAAACGCGTTTTTTCAGACAACTGAATCCCCATGTAACAGCAAAACTCAGAAGAGCCCACACACTCAGATCTTAACCCCAGTGTGCAGAAAGGGTCAAAACATGTTATTCAGCAGAAATTAACATGTTTCTGCAAGTTTGGTCAACCCCATGTAAGTTATGGGGCAGTAACAGCACCCTTTTCAAAACGTGTTTTTCAGCCCGAAATAAACGCGTTTTTTCAGACAACTGAATCCCCATGTAACAGCAAAACTCAGAAGAGCCCACACACTCAGATCTTAACCCCAGTATGCAGAAAGGGTCAAAACATGTTTTTCAGCAGAAATTAACATGTTTCTGCAAGTTTGGTCAACCCCATGTAAGTTATGGGGCAGTAACAGCACCCTTTTCAAAACGTGTTTTTCAGCCCGAAATAAACGCGTTTTTTCAGACAACTGAATCCCCATGTAACAGCAAAACTCAGAAGAGCCCACACACTCAGATCTTAACCCCAGTGTGCAGAAAGGGTCAAAACGTGTTTTTCAGCAGAAATAAACTTGTTTCTGCAAGTTTGGTCAACCCCATATAAGTTATGGGGCAGTAACAGCACCCTTTTCAAAACGTGTTTTTCAGCCCGAAATAAACGCGTTTTTTCACACAACTGAATCCCCATGTAACAGCAAAACTCAGAAGAGCCCACACACTCAAATCTTAACCCCACTGTGCAGAAAGGGTCAAAACGTGTTTTTCAGCAGAAATAAACATGTTTCTGCAAGTTTGGTCAACCCCATGTAAGTTATGGGGCAGTAACAGCACCCTTTTCAAAACGTGTTTTTCAGCCCGAAATAAACGCGTTTTTACAGACAACTGAATCCCCATGTAACAGCAAGGCTCAGAAGAGCCCACACACTCAGATCTTAACCCCAGTGTGCAGAAAGTGTCAAAACGTGTTTTTCAGCAGAAATAAACATGTTTCTGCAAGTTTGGTCAACCCCATGTAAGTTATGGGGCAGTAACAGCACCCTTTTCAAAACGTGTTTTTCAGCCCGAAATAAACGCGTTTTTTCAGACAACTGAATCCCCATGTAACAGCAAAGCTCAGAAGAGCCCACACACTCAGATCTTAACCCCAGTGAGCAGAAAGGGTCAAAACGTGTTTTTCAGCAGAAATAAACATGTTTCTGCAAGTTTGGTCAACCCCATGTAAGTTATGGGGCAGTAACAGCACCCTTTTCAAAACTTTTTTTTCAGCCCGAAATAAACGCGTTTTTTCAGACAACTGAATCCCCATGTAACAGCAAGGCTCAGAAGAGCCCACACACTCAGATCTTAACCCCAGTGTGCAGAAAGTGTCAAAACGTGTTTTTCAGCAGAAATAAACATGTTTCTGCAAGTTTGGTCAACCCCATGTAAGTTATGGGGCAGTAACAGCACCCTTTTCAAAACGTGTTTTTCAGCCCGAAATAAACGCGTTTTTTCAGACAACTGAATCCCCATGTAACAGCAAAACTCAGAAGAGCCCACACACTCAGATCTTAACCCCAGTGTGCAGAAAGGGTCAAAACGTGTTTTTCAGCAGAAATAAACATGTTTCTGCAAGTTTGGTCAACCCCATGTAAGTTATGGGGCAGTAACAGCACCCTTTTCAAAACGTGTTTTTCAGCCCGAAATAAACGCGTTTTTTCAGACAACTGAATCCCCATGTAACAGCAAAAATCAGAAGAGCCCACACACTCAGATCTTAACCCCAGTGTGCAGAAAGGGTCAAAACGTGTTTTTCAGCAGAAATAAACTTGTTTCTGCAAGTTTGGTCAACCCCATATAAGTTATGGGGCAGTAACAGCACCCTTTTCAAAACGTGTTTTTCAGCCCGAAATAAACGTGTTTTTTCACACAACTGAATCCCCATGTAACAGCAAAACTCAGAAGAGCCCACACACTCAGATCTTAACCCCACTGTGCAGAAAGGGTCAAAACGTGTTTTTCAGCAGAAATAAACATGTTTCTGCAAGTTTGGTCAACCCCATGTAAGTTATGGGGCAGTAACAGCACCCTTTTCAAAACGTGTTTTTCAGCCCGAAATAAACGCGTTTTTTCAGACAACTGAATCCCCATGTAACAGCAAGGCTCAGAAGAGCCCACACACTCAGATCTTAACCCCAGTGTGCAGAAAGTGTCAAAACGTGTTTTTCAGCAGAAATAAACATGTTTCTGCAAGTTTGGTCAACCCCATGTAAGTTATGGGGCAGTAACAGCACCCTTTTCAAAACGTGTTTTTCAGCCCGAAATAAACGCGTTTTTTCACACAACTGAATCCCCATGTAACAGCAAAACTCAGAAGAGCCCACACACTCAGATCTTAACCCCACTGTGCAGAAAGGGTCAAAACGTGTTTTTCAGCAGAAATAAACATGTTTCTGCAAGTTTGGTCAACCCCATGTAAGTTATGGGGCAGTAACAGCACCCTTTTCAAAACGTGTTTTTCAGCCCGAAATAAACGCGTTTTTTCAGACAACTGAATCCCCATGTAACAGCAAGGCTCAGAAGAGCCCACACACTCAGATCTTAACCCCAGTGTGCAGAAAGTGTCAAAACGTGTTTTTCAGCAGAAATAAACATGTTTCTGCAAGTTTGGTCAACCCCATGTAAGTTATGGGGCAGTAACAGCACCCTTTTCAAAACGTGTTTTTCAGCCCGAAATAAACGCGTTTTTTCAGACAACTGAATCCCCATGTAACAGCAAAGCTCAGAAGAGCAAACACAATCAGATCTTAACCCCAGTGAGCAGAAAGGGTCAAAACGTGTTTTTCAGCAGAAATAAACATGTTTCTGCAAGTTTGGTCAACCCCATGTAAGTTATGGGGCAGTAACAGCACCCTTTTCAAAACTTTTTTTTCAGCCCGAAATAAACGGGTTTTTTCAGACAACTGAATCCCCATGTAACAGCAAGGCTCAGAAGAGCCCACACACTCAGATCTTAACCCCAGTGTGCAGAAAGTGTCAAAACGTGTTTTTCAGCAGAAATAAACATGTTTCTGCAAGTTTGGTCAACCCCATGTAAGTTATGGGGCAGTAACAGCACCCTTTTCAAAACGTGTTTTTCAGCCCGAAATAAACGCGTTTTTTCAGACAACTGAATCCCCATGTAACAGCAAAACTCAGAAGAGCCCACACACTCAGATCTTAACCCCAGTGTGCAGAAAGTGTCAAAACGTGTTTTTCAGCAGAAATAAACATGTTTCTGCAAGTTTGGTCAACCCCATGTAAGTTATGGGGCAGTAACAGCACCCTTTTCAAAACGTGTTTTTCAGCCCGAAATAAACGCGGTTTTTCAGACAACTGAATCCCCATGTAACAGCAAAACTCAGAAGAGCCCACACACTCAGATCTTAACCCCAGTGTGCAGAAAGGGTCAAAACGTGTTTTTCAGCAGAAATAAACATGTTTCTGCAAGTTTGGTCAACCCCATGTAAATTATGGGGCAGTAACAGCACCCTTTTCAAAACGTGTTTTTCAGCCCGAAATAAACGCGTTTTTTCAGACAACCGAATCCCCATGTAACAGCAAAACTCAGAAGAGCCCACACACTCAGATCTTAACCCCAGTGTGCAGAAAGGGTCAAAACGTGTTTTTCAGCAGAAATAAACTTGTTTCTGCAAGTTTGGTCAACCCCATATAAGTTATGGGGCAGTAACAGCACCCTTTTCAAAACGTGTTTTTCAGCCCGAAATAAACGCGTTTTTTCACACAACTGAATCCCCATGTAACAGCAAAACTCAGAAGAGCCCACACACTCAGATCTTAACCCCACTGTGCAGAAAGGGTCAAAACGTGTTTTTCAGCAGAAATAAACATGTTTCTGCAAGTTTGGTAAACCCCATGTAAGTTATGGGGCAGTAACAGCACCCTTTTCAAAACGTGTTTTTCAGCCCGAAATAAACGCGTTTTTTCAGACAACTGAATCCCCATGTAACAGCAAAACTCAGAAGAGCCCACACACTCAGATCTTAACCCCAGTGTGCAGAAAGGGTCAAAACGTGTTTTTCAGCAGAAATAAACATGTTTCTGCAAGTTTGGTCGACCCCATGTAAGTTATAGGGCAGTAACAGCACCCTTTTAAAAACGTGTTTTTCAGCCCGAAATAAACGCGTTTTTTCAGACAACTGAATCCCCATGTAACAGCAAAACTCAGAAGAGCCCACACACTCAGATCTTAACCCCAGTGTGCAGAAAGGGTCAAAACGTGTTTTTCAGCAGAAATAAACATGTTTCTGCAAGTTTGGTCAACCCCATGTAAGTTATGGGGCAGTAACAGCACCCTTTTCAAAACGTGTTTTTCAGCCCGAAATAAACGCGTTTTTTCAGACAACCGAATCCCCATGTAACAGCAAAACTCAGAAGAGCCCATACACTCAGATCTTAACCCCAGTGTGCAGAAAGGGTCAAAACGTGTTTTTCAGCAGAAATAAACATGTTTCTGCAAGTTTGGTCAACCCCATGTAAGTTATGGGGCAGTAACAGCACCCTTTTCAAAACGTGTTTTTCAGCCCGAAATAAACGCGTTTTTTCAGACAACTGAATCCCCATGTAACAGCAAGGCTCAGAAGAGCCCACACACTCAGATCTTGACCCCAGTGTGCAGAAAGTGTCAAAACGTGTTTTTCAGCAGAAATAAACATGTTTCTGCAAGTTTGGTCAACCCCATGTAAGTTATGGGGCAGTAACAGCACCCTTTTCAAAACGTGTTTTTCAGCCCGAAATAAACGCGTTTTTTCAGACAACTGAATCCCCATGTAACAGCAAAACTCAGAAGAGCCCACACACTCAGATCTTAACCCCAGTGTGCAGAAAGGGTCAAAACGTGTTTTTCAGCAGAAATAAACATGTTTCTGCAAGTTTGGTCGACCCCATGTAAGTTATAGGGCAGTAACAGCACCCTTTTAAAAACGTGTTTTTCAGCCCGAAATAAACGCGTTTTTTCAGACAACTGAATCCCCATGTAACAGCAAAACTCAGAAGAGCCCACACACTCAGATCTTAACCCCATTGTGCAGAAAGGGTCAAAACGTGTATTTCAGCAGAAATAAACATGTTTCTGCAAGTTTGGTCAACCCCATGTTAGTTATGGGGCAGTAACAGCACCCTTTTCAAAACGTGTTTTTCAGCCCGAAATAAACGCGTTTTTTCAGACAACTGAATCCCCATGTAACAGCAAAACTCAGAAGAGCCCACACACTCAGATCTTAACCCCAGTGTGCAGAAAGGGTCAAAACGTGTTTTTCAGCAGAAATAAACATGTTTCTGCAAGTTTGGTCAACCCCATGTAAGTTATGGGGCAGTAACAGCACCCTTTTCAAAACGTGTTTTTCAGCCCGAAATAAACGCGTTTTTTCAGACAACTGAATCCCCATGTAACAGCAAAACTCAGAAGAGCCCACACACTCAGATGTTAACCCCAGTGTGCAGAAAGGGTCAAAACGTGTTTTTCAGCAGAAATAAACATGTTTCTGCAAGTTTGGTCAACCCCATGTAAGTTATGGGGCAGTAACAGCACCCTTTTCAAAACGTGTTTTTCAGCCCGAAATAAACGCGTTTTTTCAGACAACTGAATCCCCATGTAACAGCAAGGCTCAGAAGAGCCCACACACTCAGATCTTAACCCCAGTGTGCAGAAAGTGTCAAAACGTGTTTTTCAGCAGAAATAAACATGTTTCTGCAAGTTTGGTCAACCCCATGTAAGTTATGGGGCAGTAACAGCACCCTTTTCAAAACGTGTTTTTCAGCCCGAAATAAACACGTTTTTTCAGACAACTGAATCCCCATGTAACAGCAAAGCTCAGGAGAGCCCACACACTCAGATCTTAACCCCAGTGAGCAGAAAGGGTCAAAACGTGTTTTTCAGCAGAAATAAACATGTTTCTGCAAGTTTGGTCAACCCCATGTAAGTTATGGGGCAGTAACAGCACCCTTTTCAAAACTTTTTTTTCAGCCCGAAATAAACGCGTTTTTTCAGACAACTGAATCCCCATGTAACAGCAAGGCTCAGAAGAGCCCACACACTCAGATCTTAACCCCAGTGTGCAGAAAGTGTCAAAACGTGTTTTTCAGCAGAAATAAACATGTTTCTGCAAGTTTGGTCAACCCCATGTAAGTTATGGGGCAGTAACAGCACCCTTTTCAAAACGTGTTTTTCAGCCCGAAATAAACGCGTTTTTTCAGACAACTGAATCCCCATGTAACAGCAAAACTCAGAAGAGCCCACACACTCAGATCTTAACCCCAGTGTGCAGAAAGGGTCAAAACGTGTTTTTCAGCAGAAATAAACATGTTTCTGCAAGTTTGGTCAACCCCATGTAAGTTATGGGGCAGTAACAGCACACTTTTCAAAACGTGTTTTTCAGCCCGAAATAAACGCGTTTTTTCAGACAACTGAATCCCCATGTAACAGCAAAACTCAGAAGAGCCCACACACTCAGATCTTAACCCCAGTGTGCAGAAAGGGTCAAAACATGTTATTCAGCAGAAATTAACATGTTTCTGCAAGTTTGGTCAACCCCATGTAAGTTATGGGGCAGTAACAGCACCCTTTTCAAAACGTGTTTTTCAGCCCGAAATAAACGCGTTTTTTCAGACAACTGAATCCCCATGTAACAGCAAAACTCAGAAGAGCCCACACACTCAGATCTTAACCCCAGTATGCAGAAAGGGTCAAAACATGTTTTTCAGCAGAAATTAACATGTTTCTGCAAGTTTGGTCAACCCCATGTAAGTTATGGAGCAGTAACAGCACCCTTTTCAAAACGTGTTTTTCAGCCCGAAATAAACGCGTTTTTTCAGACAACTGAATCCCCATGTAACAGCAAAACTCAGAAGAGCCCACACACTCAGATCTTAACCCCAGTGTGCAGAAAGGGTCAAAACGTGTTTTTCAGCAGAAATAAACTTGTTTCTGCAAGTTTGGTCAACCCCATATAAGTTATGGGGCAGTAACAGCACCCTTTTCAAAACGTGTTTTTCAGCCCGAAATAAACGCGTTTTTTCACACAACTGAATCCCCATGTAACAGCAAAACTCAGAAGAGCCCACACACTCAAATCTTAACCCCACTGTGCAGAAAGGGTCAAAACGTGTTTTTCAGCAGAAATAAACATGTTTCTGCAAGTTTGGTCAACCCCATGTAAGTTATGGGGCAGTAACAGCACCCTTTTCAAAACGTGTTTTTCAGCCCGAAATAAACGCGTTTTTACAGACAACTGAATCCCCATGTAACAGCAAGGCTCAGAAGAGCCCACACACTCAGATCTTAACCCCAGTGTGCAGAAAGTGTCAAAACGTGTTTTTCAGCAGAAATAAACATGTTTCTGCAAGTTTGGTCAACCCCATGTAAGTTATGGGGCAGTAACAGCACCCTTTTCAAAACGTGTTTTTCAGCCCGAAATAAACGCGTTTTTTCAGACAACTGAATCCCCATGTAACAGCAAAGCTCAGAAGAGCCCACACACTCAGATCTTAACCCCAGTGAGCAGAAAGGGTCAAAACGTGTTTTTCAGCAGAAATAAACATGTTTCTGCAAGTTTGGTCAACCCCATGTAAGTTATGGGGCAGTAACAGCACCCTTTTCAAAACTTTTTTTTCAGCCCGAAATAAACGCGTTTTTTCAGACAACTGAATCCCCATGTAACAGCAAGGCTCAGAAGAGCCCACACACTCAGATCTTAACCCCAGTGTGCAGAAAGTGTCAAAACGTGTTTTTCAGCAGAAATAAACATGTTTCTGCAAGTTTGGTCAACCCCATGTAAGTTATGGGGCAGTAACAGCACCCTTTTCAAAACGTGTTTTTCAGCCCGAAATAAACGCGTTTTTTCAGACAACTGAATCCCCATGTAACAGCAAAACTCAGAAGAGCCCACACACTCAGATCTTAACCCCAGTGTGCAGAAAGGGTCAAAACGTGTTTTTCAGCAGAAATAAACATGTTTCTGCAAGTTTGGTCAACCCCATGTAAGTTATGGGGCAGTAACAGCACCCTTTTCAAAACGTGTTTTTCAGCCCGAAATAAACGCGTTTTTTCAGACAACCGAATCCCCATGTAACAGCAAAACTCAGAAGAGCCCACACACTCAGATCTTAACCCCAGTGTGCAGAAAGGGTCAAAACGTGTTTTTCAGCAGAAATAAACATGTTTCTGCAAGTTTGGTCAACCCCATGTAAGTTATGGGGCAGTAACAGCACCCTTTTCAAAACGTGTTTTTCAGCCCGAAATAAACGCGTTTTTTCAGACAACTGAATCCCCATGTAACAGCAAAACTCAGAAGAGCCCACACACTCAGATCTTAACCCCAGTGTGCAGAAAGGGTCAAAACGTGTTTTTCAGCAGAAATAAACTTGTTTCTGCAAGTTTGGTCAACCCCATATAAGTTATGGGGCAGTAACAGCACCCTTTTCAAAACGTGTTTTTCAGCCCGAAATAAACGTGTTTTTTCACACAACTGAATCCCCATGTAACAGCAAAACTCAGAAGAGCCCACACACTCAGATCTTAACCCCACTGTGCAGAAAGGGTCAAAACGTGTTTTTCAGCAGAAATAAACATGTTTCTGCAAGTTTGGTCAACCCCATGTAAGTTATGGGGCAGTAACAGCACCCTTTTCAAAACGTGTTTTTCAGCCCGAAATAAACGCGTTTTTTCAGACAACTGAATCCCCATGTAACAGCAAGGCTCAGAAGAGCCCACACACTCAGATCTTAACCCCAGTGTGCAGAAAGTGTCAAAACGTGTTTTTCAGCAGAAATAAACATGTTTCTGCAAGTTTGGTCAACCCCATGTAAGTTATGGGGCAGTAACAGCACCCTTTTCAAAACGTGTTTTTCAGCCCGAAATAAACGCGTTTTTTCACACAACTGAATCCCCATGTAACAGCAAAACTCAGAAGAGCCCACACACTCAGATCTTAACCCCAGTGTGCAGAAAGTGTCAAAACGTGTTTTTCAGCAGAAATAAACATGTTTCTGCAAGTTTGGTCAACCCCATGTAAGTTATGGGGCAGTAACAGCACCCTTTTCAAAACGTGTTTTTCAGCCCGAAATAAACGCGTTTTTTCAGACAACTGAATCCCCATGTAACAGCAAAGCTCAGAAGAGCCCACACACTCAGATCTTAACCCCAGTGAGCAGAAAGGGTCAAAACGTGTTTTTCAGCAGAAATAAACATGTTTCTGCAAGTTTGGTCAACCCCATGTAAGTTATGGGGCAGTAACAGCACCCTTTTCAAAACTTTTTTTTCAGCCCGAAATAAACGCGTTTTTTCAGACAACTGAATCCCCATGTAACAGCAAGGCTCAGAAGAGCCCACACACTCAGATCTTAACCCCAGTGTGCAGAAAGTGTCAAAACGTGTTTTTCAGCAGAAATAAACATGTTTCTGCAAGTTTGGTCAACCCCATGTAAGTTATGGGGCAGTAACAGCACCCTTTTCAAAACGTGTTTTTCAGCCCGAAATAAACGCGTTTTTTCAGACAACTGAATCCCCATGTAACAGCAAAACTCAGAAGAGCCCACACACTCAGATCTTAACCCCAGTGTGCAGAAAGTGTCAAAACGTGTTTTTCAGCAGAAATAAACATGTTTCTGCAAGTTTGGTCAACCCCATGTAAGTTATGGGGCAGTAACAGCACCCTTTTCAAAACGTGTTTTTCAGCCCGAAATAAACGCGGTTTTTCAGACAACTGAATCCCCATGTAACAGCAAAACTCAGAAGAGCCCACACACTCAGATCTTAACCCCAGTGTGCAGAAAGGGTCAAAACGTGTTTTTCAGCAGAAATAAACATGTTTCTGCAAGTTTGGTCAACCCCATGTAAATTATGGGGCAGTAACAGCACCCTTTTCAAAACGTGTTTTTCAGCCCGAAATAAACGCGTTTTTTCAGACAACCGAATCCCCATGTAACAGCAAAACTCAGAAGAGCCCACACACTCAGATCTTAACCCCAGTGTGCAGAAAGGGTCAAAACGTGTTTTTCAGCAGAAATAAACTTGTTTCTGCAAGTTTGGTCAACCCCATATAAGTTATGGGGCAGTAACAGCACCCTTTTCAAAACGTGTTTTTCAGCCCGAAATAAACGCGTTTTTTCACACAACTGAATCCCCATGTAACAGCAAAACTCAGAAGAGCCCACACACTCAGATCTTAACCCCACTGTGCAGAAAGGGTCAAAACGTGTTTTTCAGCAGAAATAAACATGTTTCTGCAAGTTTGGTAAACCCCATGTAAGTTATGGGGCAGTAACAGCACCCTTTTCAAAACGTGTTTTTCAGCCCGAAATAAACGCGTTTTTTCAGACAACTGAATCCCCATGTAACAGCAAAACTCAGAAGAGCCCACACACTCAGATCTTAACCCCAGTGTGCAGAAAGGGTCAAAACGTGTTTTTCAGCAGAAATAAACATGTTTCTGCAAGTTTGGTCGACCCCATGTAAGTTATAGGGCAGTAACAGCACCCTTTTAAAAACGTGTTTTTCAGCCCGAAATAAACGCGTTTTTTCAGACAACTGAATCCCCATGTAACAGCAAAACTCAGAAGAGCCCACACACTCAGATCTTAACCCCAGTGTGCAGAAAGGGTCAAAACGTGTTTTTCAGCAGAAATAAACATGTTTCTGCAAGTTTGGTCAACCCCATGTAAGTTATGGGGCAGTAACAGCACCCTTTTCAAAACGTGTTTTTCAGCCCGAAATAAACGCGTTTTTTCAGACAACCGAATCCCCATGTAACAGCAAAACTCAGAAGAGCCCACACACTCAGATCTTAACCCCAGTGTGCAGAAAGGGTCAAAACGTGTTTTTCAGCAGAAATAAACATGTTTCTGCAAGTTTGGTCAACCCCATGTAAGTTATGGGGCAGTAACAGCACCCTTTTCAAAACGTGTTTTTCAGCCCGAAATAAACGCGTTTTTTCAGACAACTGAATCCCCATGTAACAGCAAGGCTCAGAAGAGCCCACACACTCAGATCTTGACCCCAGTGTGCAGAAAGTGTCAAAACGTGTTTTTCAGCAGAAATAAACATGTTTCTGCAAGTTTGGTCAACCCCATGTAAGTTATGGGGCAGTAACAGCACCCTTTTCAAAACGTGTTTTTCAGCCCGAAATAAACGCGTTTTTTCAGACAACTGAATCCCCATGTAACAGCAAAACTCAGAAGAGCCCACACACTCAGATCTTAACCCCAGTGTGCAGAAAGGGTCAAAACGTGTTTTTCAGCAGAAATAAACATGTTTCTGCAAGTTTGGTCGACCCCATGTAAGTTATAGGGCAGTAACAGCACCCTTTTAAAAACGTGTTTTTCAGCCCGAAATAAACGCGTTTTTTCAGACAACTGAATCCCCATGTAACAGCAAAACTCAGAAGAGCCCACACACTCAGATCTTAACCCCATTGTGCAGAAAGGGTCAAAACGTGTTTTTCAGCAGAAATAAACATGTTTCTGCAAGTTTGGTCAACCCCATGTTAGTTATGGGGCAGTAACAGCACCCTTTTCAAAACGTGTTTTTCAGCCCGAAATAAACGCGTTTTTTCAGACAACTGAATCCCCATGTAACAGCAAAACTCAGAAGAGCCCACACACTCAGATCTTAACCCCAGTGTGCAGAAAGGGTCAAAACGTGTTTTTCAGCAGAAATAAACATGTTTCTGCAAGTTTGGTCAACCCCATGTAAGTTATGGGGCAGTAACAGCACCCTTTTCAAAACGTGTTTTTCAGCCCGAAATAAACGCGTTTTTTCAGACAACTGAATCCCCATGTAACAGCAAAACTCAGAAGAGCCCACACACTCAGATGTTAACCCCAGTGTGCAGAAAGGGTCAAAACGTGTTTTTCAGCAGAAATAAACATGTTTCTGCAAGTTTGGTCAACCCCATGTAAGTTATGGGGCAGTAACAGCACCCTTTTCAAAACGTGTTTTTCAGCCCGAAATAAACGCGTTTTTTCAGACAACTGAATCCCCATGTAACAGCAAAACTCAGAAGAGCCCACACACTCAGATCTTAACCCCAGTGTGCAGAAAGGGTCAAAACGTGTTTTTCAGCAGAAATAAACATGTTTCTGCAAGTTTGGTCAACCCCATGTAAGTTATGGGGCAGTAACAGCACACTTTTCAAAACGTGTTTTTCAGCCCGAAATAAACGCGTTTTTTCAGACAACTGAATCCCCATGTAACAGCAAAACTCAGAAGAGCCCACACACTCAGATCTTAACCCCAGTGTGCAGAAAGGGTCAAAACGTGTTTTTCAGCAGAAATAAACATGTTTCTGCAAGTTTGGTCAACCCCATGTAAGTTATGGGGCAGTAACAGCACACTTTTCAAAACGTGTTTTTCAGCCCGAAATAAACGCGTTTTTTCAGACAACTGAATCCCCATGTAACAGCAAAACTCAGAAGAGCCCACACACTCAGATCTTAACCCCAGTGTGCAGAAAGGGTCAAAACATGTTATTCAGCAGAAATTAACATGTTTCTGCAAGTTTGGTCAACCCCATGTAAGTTATGGGGCAGTAACAGCACCCTTTTCAAAACGTGTTTTTCAGCCCGAAATAAACGCGTTTTTTCAGACAACTGAATCCCCATGTAACAGCAAAACTCAGAAGAGCCCACACACTCAGATCTTAACCCCAGTATGCAGAAAGGGTCAAAACATGTTTTTCAGCAGAAATTAACATGTTTCTGCAAGTTTGGTCAACCCCATGTAAGTTATGGGGCAGTAACAGCACCCTTTTCAAAACGTGTTTTTCAGCCCGAAATAAACGCGTTTTTTCAGACAACTGAATCCCCATGTAACAGCAAAACTCAGAAGAGCCCACACACTCAGATCTTAACCCCAGTGTGCAGAAAGGGTCAAAACGTGTTTTTCAGCAGAAATAAACTTGTTTCTGCAAGTTTGGTCAACCCCATATAAGTTATGGGGCAGTAACAGCACCCTTTTCAAAACGTGTTTTTCAGCCCGAAATAAACGCGTTTTTTCACACAACTGAATCCCCATGTAACAGCAAAACTCAGAAGAGCCCACACACTCAAATCTTAACCCCACTGTGCAGAAAGGGTCAAAACGTGTTTTTCAGCAGAAATAAACATGTTTCTGCAAGTTTGGTCAACCCCATGTAAGTTATGGGGCAGTAACAGCACCCTTTTCAAAACGTGTTTTTCAGCCCGAAATAAACGCGTTTTTACAGACAACTGAATCCCCATGTAACAGCAAGGCTCAGAAGAGCCCACACACTCAGATCTTAACCCCAGTGTGCAGAAAGTGTCAAAACGTGTTTTTCAGCAGAAATAAACATGTTTCTGCAAGTTTGGTCAACCCCATGTAAGTTATGGGGCAGTAACAGCACCCTTTTCAAAACGTGTTTTTCAGCCCGAAATAAACGCGTTTTTTCAGACAACTGAATCCCCATGTAACAGCAAAGCTCAGAAGAGCCCACACACTCAGATCTTAACCCCAGTGAGCAGAAAGGGTCAAAACGTGTTTTTCAGCAGAAATAAACATGTTTCTGCAAGTTTGGTCAACCCCATGTAAGTTATGGGGCAGTAACAGCACCCTTTTCAAAACTTTTTTTTCAGCCCGAAATAAACGCGTTTTTTCAGACAACTGAATCCCCATGTAACAGCAAAACTCAGAAGAGCCCACACACTCAGATCTTAACCCAAGTGTGCAGAAAGGGTCAAAACGTGTTTTTCAGCAGAAATAAACTTGTTTCTGCAAGTTTGGTCAACCCCATATAAGTTATGGGGCAGTAACAGCACCCTTTTCAAAACGTGTTTTTCAGCCCGAAATAAACGTGTTTTTTCACACAACTGAATCCCCATGTAACAGCAAAACTCAGAAGAGCCCACACACTCAGATCTTAACCCCACTGTGCAGAAAGGGTCAAAACGTGTTTTTCAGCAGAAATAAACATGTTTCTGCAAGTTTGGTCAACCCCATGTAAGTTATGGGGCAGTAACAGCACCCTTTTCAAAACGTGTTTTTCAGCCCGAAATAAACGCGTTTTTTCACACAACTGAATCCCCATGTAACAGCAAAACTCAGAAGAGCCCACACACTCAGATCTTAACCCCAGTGTGCAGAAAGGGTCAAAACGTGTTTTTCAGCAGAAATAAACATGTTTCTGCAAGTTTGGTCAACCCCATGTAAGTTATGGGGCAGTAACAGCACCCTTTTCAAAACGTGTTTTTCAGCCCGAAATAAACGCGTTTTTTCAGACAACTGAATCCCCATGTAACAGCAAGGCTCAGAAGAGCCCACACACTCAGATCTTAACCCCAGTGTGCAGAAAGTGTCAAAACGTGTTTTTCAGCAGAAATAAACATGTTTCTGCAAGTTTGGTCAACCCCATGTAAGTTATGGGGCAGTAACAGCACCCTTTTCAAAACGTGTTTTTCAGCCCGAAATAAACGCGTTTTTTCAGACAACTGAATCCCCATGTAACAGCAAAGCTCAGAAGAGCCCACACACTCAGATCTTAACCCCAGTGAGCAGAAAGGGTCAAAACGTGTTTTTCAGCAGAAATAAACATGTTTCTGCAAGTTTGGTCAACCCCATGTAAGTTATGGGGCAGTAACAGCACCCTTTTCAAAACTTTTTTTTCAGCCCGAAATAAACGCGTTTTTTCAGACAACTGAATCCCCATGTAACAGCAAGGCTCAGAAGAGCCCACACACTCAGATCTTAACCCCAGTGTGCAGAAAGTGTCAAAACGTGTTTTTCAGCAGAAATAAACATGTTTCTGCAAGTTTGGTCAACCCCATGTAAGTTATGGGGCAGTAACAGCACCCTTTTCAAAACGTGTTTTTCAGCCCGAAATAAACGCGTTTTTTCAGACAACTGAATCCCCATGTAACAGCAAAACTCAGAAGAGCCCACACACTCAGATCTTAACCCCAGTGTGCAGAAAGTGTCAAAACGTGTTTTTCAGCAGAAATAAACATGTTTCTGCAAGTTTGGTCAACCCCATGTAAGTTATGGGGCAGTAACAGCACCCTTTTCAAAACGTGTTTTTCAGCCCGAAATAAACGCGGTTTTTCAGACAACTGAATCCCCATGTAACAGCAAAACTCAGAAGAGCCCACACACTCAGATCTTAACCCCAGTGTGCAGAAAGGGTCAAAACGTGTTTTTCAGCAGAAATAAACATGTTTCTGCAAGTTTGGTCAACCCCATGTTAGTTATGGGGCAGTAACAGCACCCTTTTCAAAACGTGTTTTTCAGCCCGAAATAAACGCGTTTTTTCAGACAACTGAATCCCCATGTAACAGCAAAACTCAGAAGAGCCCACACACTCAGATCTTAACCCCAGTGTGCAGAAAGGGTCAAAACGTGTTTTTCAGCAGAAATAAACATGTTTCTGCAAGTTTGGTCAACCCCATGTAAGTTATGGGGCAGTAACAGCACCCTTTTCAAAACGTGTTTTTCAGCCCGAAATAAACGCGTTTTTTCAGACAACTGAATCCCCATGTAACAGCAAAACTCAGAAGAGCCCACACACTCAGATGTTAACCCCAGTGTGCAGAAAGGGTCAAAACGTGTTTTTCAGCAGAAATAAACATGTTTCTGCAAGTTTGGTCAACCCCATGTAAGTTATGGGGCAGTAACAGCACCCTTTTCAAAACGTGTTTTTCAGCCCGAAATAAACGCGTTTTTTCAGACAACTGAATCCCCATGTAACAGCAAAACTCAGAAGAGCCCACACACTCAGATCTTAACCCCAGTGTGCAGAAAGGGTCAAAACGTGTTTTTCAGCAGAAATAAACATGTTTCTGCAAGTTTGGTCAACCCCATGTAAGTTATGGGGCAGTAACAGCACACTTTTCAAAACGTGTTTTTCAGCCCGAAATAAACGCGTTTTTTCAGACAACTGAATCCCCATGTAACAGCAAGGCTCAGAAGAGCCCACACACTCAGATCTTAACCCCAGTGTGCAGAAAGGGTCAAAACGTGTTTTTCAGCAGAAATAAACATGTTTCTGCAAGTTTGGTCAACCCCATGTAAGTTATGGGGCAGTAACAGCACCCTTTTCAAAACGTGTTTTTCAGCCCGAAATAAACGCGTTTTTTCAGACAACTGAATCCCCATGTAACAGCAAGGCTCAGAAGAGCCCACACACTCAGATCTTAACCCCAGTGTGCAAAAAGGGTCAAAACGTGTTTTTCAGCAGAAATAAACATGTTTCTGCAAGTTTGGTCAACCCCATGTTAGTTATGGGGCAGTAACAGCACCCTTTTCAAAACGTGTTTTTCAGCCCAAAATAAACGCGTTTTTTCAGACAACTGAATCCCCATGTAACAACAAAACTCAGAAGAGCCCACACACTCAGATCTTAACCCCAGTGTGCAGAAAGGGTCAAAACGTGTTTTTCAGCAGAAATAAACATGTTTCTGCAAGTTTGGTCAACCCCATGTAAGTTATGGGGCAGTAACAGCACCCTTTTCAAAACGTGTTTTTCAGCCCGAAATAAACGCGTTTTATCAGACAACTGAATCCCCATGTAACAGCAAAACTCAGAAGAGCCCACACACTCAGATCTTAACCCCAGTGTGCAGAAAGGGTCAAAACGTGTTTTTCAGCAGAAATAAACATGTTTCTGCAAGTTTGGTCAACCCCATGTAAGTTATGGGGCAGTAACAGCACCCTTTTCAAAACGTGTTTTTCAGCCCGAAATAAACGCGTTTTTTCAGACAACTGAATCCCCATGTAACAGCAAAACTCAGAAGAGCCCACACACTCAGATCTTAACCCCAGTGAGCAGAAAGGGTCAAAACGTGTTTTTCAGCAGAAATAAACATGTTTCTGCAAGTTTGGTCAACCCCATGTAAGTTATGGGGCAGTAACAGCACCCTTTTCAAAACGTGTTTTTCAGCCCGAAATAAACGCGTTTTTTCAGACAACTGAATCCCCATGTAACAGCAAGGCTCAGAAGAGCCCACACACTCAGATCTTAACCCCAGTGTGCAGAAAGGGTCAAAACGTGTTTTTCAGCAGAAATAAACATGTTTCTGCAAGTTTGGTCAACCCCATGTAAGTTATGGGGCAGTAACAGCACCCTTTTCAAAACGTGTTTTTCAGCCCGAAATAAACGCGTTTTTTCAGACAACTGAATCCCCATGTAACAGCAAAACTCAGAAGAGCCCACACACTCAGATCTTAACCCCAGTGTGCAGAAAGGGTCAAAACGTTTTTTTCAGCAGAAATAAACTTGTTTCTGCAAGTTTGGTCAACCCCATGTAAGTTATGGGGCAGTAACAGCACCCTTTTCAAAACGTGTTTTTCAGCCCGAAATAAACGCGTTTTTTCAGACAACTGAATCCCCATGTAACAGCAAAAGTCAGAAGAGCCCACACACTCAGATCTTAACCCCAGTGTGCAGAAAGGGTCAAAACGTGTTTTTCAGCAGAAATAAACATGTTTCTGCAAGTTTGGTCGACCCCATGTAAGTTATAGGGCAGTAACAGCACCCTTTTCAAAACGTGTTTTTCAGCCCGAAATAAACGCGTTTTTTCATACAACTGAATCCCCATGTAACAGCAAAACTCAGAAGAGCCCACACACTCAGATCTTAACCCCAGTGTGCAGAAAGGGTCAAAACGTGTTTTTCAGCAGAAATAAACATGTTTCTGCAAGTTTGGTCAACCCCATGTAAGTTATGGGGCAGTAACAGCACCCTTTTCAAAACGTGTTTTTCAGCCCGAAATAAACGCGTTTTTTCAGACAACTGAATCCCCATGTAACAGCAAAACTCAGAAGAGCCCACACACTCAGATCTTAAACCCAGTGTGCAGAAAGGGTCAAAACGTGTTTTTCAGCAGAAATAAACATGTTTCTGCAAGTTTGGTCAACCCCATGTAAGTTATGGGGCAGTAACAGCACCCTTTTCAAAACGTGTTTTTCAGCCCGAAATAAACGCGTTTTTTCAGACAACTGAATCCCCATGTAACAGCAAAACTCAGAAGAGCCCACACACTCAGATCTTAACCCCAGTGAGCAGAAAGGGTCAAAACGTGTTTTTCAGCAGAAATAAACATGTTTCTGCAAGTTTGGTCAACCCCATGTAAGTTATGGGGCAGTAACAGCACCCTTTTCAAAACGTGTTTTTCAGCCCGAAATAAACGCGTTTTTTCAGACAACTGAATCCCCATGTAACAGCAAGGCTCAGAAGAGCCCACACACTCAGATCTTAACCCCAGTGTGCAGAAAGGGTCAAAACGTGTTTTTCAGCAGAAATAAACATGTTTCTGCAAGTTTGGTCAACCCCATGTAAGTTATGGGGCAGTAACAGCACCCTTTTCAAAACGTGTTTTTCAGCCCGAAATAAACGCGTTTTTTCAGACAACTGAATCCCCATGTAACAGCAAAACTCAGAAGAGCCCACACACTCAGATCTTAACCCCAGTGTGCAGAAAGGGTCAAAACGTGTTTTTCAGCAGAAATAAACATGTTTCTGCAAGTTTGGTCAACCCCATGTAAGTTATGGGGCAGTAACAGCACCCTTTTCAAAACGTGTTTTTCAGCCCGAAATAAACGCGTTTTTTCAGACAACTGAATCCCCATGTAACAGCAAGGCTCAGAAGAGCCCACACACTCAGATCTTAACCCCAGTGTGCAAAAAGGGTCAAAACGTGTTTTTCAGCAGAAATAAACATGTTTCTGCAAGTTTGGTCAACCCCATGTTAGTTATGGGGCAGTAACAGCACCCTTTTAAAAACGTGTTTTTCAGCCCGAAATAAACGCGTTTTTTCAGACAACTGAATCCCCATGTAACAGCAAAACTCAGAAGAGCCCACACACTCAGATCTTAACCCCAGTGTGCAGAAAGGGTCAAAACGTGTTTTTCAGCAGAAATAAACATGTTTCTGCAAGTTTGGTCAACCCCATGTAAGTTATGGGGCAGTAACAGCACCCTTTTCAAAACGTGTTTTTCAGCCCGAAATAAACGCGTTTTTTCAGACAACTGAATCCCCATGTAACAGCAAGGCTCAGAAGAGCCCACACACTGAGATCTTAACCCCAGTGTGCAGAAAGGGTCAAAACGTGTTTTTCAGCAGAAATAAACATGTTTCTGCAAGTTTGGTCAACCCCATGTAAGTTATGGGGCAGTAACAGCACCCTTTTCAAAACGTGTTTTTCAGCCCGAAATAAACGCGTTTTTTCAGACAACTGAATCCCCATGTAACAGCAAAACTCAGAAGAGCCCACACACTCAGATCTTAACCCCAGTGTGCAGAAAGGGTCAAAATGTGTTTTTCAGCAGAAATAAACATGTTTCTGCAAGTTTGGTCAACCCCATGTAAGTTATGGGGCAGTAACAGCACACTTTTCAAAACGTGTTTTTCAGCCCGAAATAAACGCGTTTTTTCAGACAACTGAATCCCCATGTAACAGCAAAACTCAGAAGAGCCCACACACTCAGAACTTAACCCCAGTGTGCAGAAAGGGTCAAAACGTTTTTTTCAGCAGAAATAAACTTGTTTCTGCAAGTTTGGTCAACCCCATGTAAGTTATGGGGCAGTAACAGCACCCTTTTCAAAACGTGTTTTTCAGCCCGAAATAAACGCGTTTTTTCAGACAACTGAATCCCCATGTAACAGCAAAACTCAGAAGAGCCCACACACTCAGATCTTAACCCCACTGTGCAGAAAGGGTCAAAACGTGTTTTTCAGCAGAAATAAACATGTTTCTGCAAGTTTGGTCAACCCCATGTAAGTTATGGGGCAGTAACAGCACCCTTTTCAAAACGTGTTTTTCAGCCCGAAATAAACGCGTTTTTTCAGACAACTGAATCCCCATGTAACAGCAAAACTCAGAAGAGCCCACACACTCAGATCTTAACCCCAGTGTGCAGAAAGGGTCAAAACGTGTTTTTCAGCAGAAATAAACATGTTTCTGCAAGTTTGGTCAACCCCATGTAAATTATGGGGCAGTAACAGCACCCTTTTCAAAACGTGTTTTTCAGCCCGAAATAAACGCGTTTTTTCAGACAACTGAATCCCCATGTAACAGCAAAACTCAGAAGAGCCCACACACTCAGATCTTAACCCCAGTGTGCAGAAAGGGTCAAAACGTGTTTTTCAGCAGAAATAAACATGTTTCTGCAAGTTTGGTCGACCCCATGTAAGTTATAGGGCAGTAACAGCACCCTTTTCAAAACGTGTTTTTCAGCCCGAAATAAACGCGTTTTTTCATACAACTGAATCCCCATGTAACAGCAAAACTCAGAAGAGCCCACACACTCAGATCTTAACCCCAGTGTGCAGAAAGGGTCAAAACGTGTTTTTCAGCAGAAATAAACATGTTTCTGCAAGTTTGGTCAACCCCATGTAAGTTATGGGGCAGTAACAGCACCCTTTTCAAAACGTGTTTTTCAGCCCGAAATAAACGCGTTTTTTCAGACAACTGAATCCCCATGTAACAGCAAAACTCAGAAGAGCCCACACACTCAGATCTTAAACCCAGTGTGCAGAAAGGGTCAAAACGTGTTTTTCAGCAGAAATAAACATGTTTCTGCAAGTTTGGTCAACCCCATGTAAGTTATGGGGCAGTAACAGCACCCTTTTCAAAACGTGTTTTTCAGCCCGAAATAAACGCGTTTTTTCAGACAACTGAATCCCCATGTAACAGCAAAACTCAGAAGAGCCCACACACTCAGATCTTAACCCCAGTGAGCAGAAAGGGTCAAAACGTGTTTTTCAGCAGAAATAAACATGTTTCTGCAAGTTTGGTCAACCCCATGTAAGTTATGGGGCAGTAACAGCACCCTTTTCAAAACGTGTTTTTCAGCCCGAAATAAACGCGTTTTTTCAGACAACTGAATCCCCATGTAACAGCAAGGCTCAGAAGAGCCCACACACTCAGATCTTAACCCCAGTGTGCAGAAAGGGTCAAAACGTGTTTTTCAGCAGAAATAAACATGTTTCTGCAAGTTTGGTCAACCCCATGTAAGTTATGGGGCAGTAACAGCACCCTTTTCAAAACGTGTTTTTCAGCCCGAAATAAACGCGTTTTTTCAGACAACTGAATCCCCATGTAACAGCAAAACTCAGAAGAGCCCACACACTCAGATCTTAACCCCAGTGTGCAGAAAGGGTCAAAACGTGTTTTTCAGCAGAAATAAACATGTTTCTGCAAGTTTGGTCAACCCCATGTAAGTTATGGGGCAGTAACAGCACCCTTTTCAAAACGTGTTTTTCAGCCCGAAATAAACGCGTTTTTTCAGACAACTGAATCCCCATGTAACAGCAAGGCTCAGAAGAGCCCACACACTCAGATCTTAACCCCAGTGTGCAAAAAGGGTCAAAACGTGTTTTTCAGCAGAAATAAACATGTTTCTGCAAGTTTGGTCAACCCCATGTTAGTTATGGGGCAGTAACAGCACCCTTTTAAAAACGTGTTTTTCAGCCCGAAATAAACGCGTTTTTTCAGACAACTGAATCCCCATGTAACAGCAAAACTCAGAAGAGCCCACACACTCAGATCTTAACCCCAGTGTGCAGAAAGGGTCAAAACGTGTTTTTCAGCAGAAATAAACATGTTTCTGCAAGTTTGGTCAACCCCATGTAAGTTATGGGGCAGTAACAGCACCCTTTTCAAAACGTGTTTTTCAGCCCGAAATAAACGCGTTTTTTCAGACAACTGAATCCCCATGTAACAGCAAGGCTCAGAAGAGCCCACACACTGAGATCTTAACCCCAGTGTGCAGAAAGGGTCAAAACGTGTTTTTCAGCAGAAATAAACATGTTTCTGCAAGTTTGGTCAACCCCATGTAAGTTATGGGGCAGTAACAGCACCCTTTTCAAAACGTGTTTTTCAGCCCGAAATAAACGCGTTTTTTCAGACAACTGAATCCCCATGTAACAGCAAAACTCAGAAGAGCCCACACACTCAGATCTTAACCCCAGTGTGCAGAAAGGGTCAAAATGTGTTTTTCAGCAGAAATAAACATGTTTCTGCAAGTTTGGTCAACCCCATGTAAGTTATGGGGCAGTAACAGCACACTTTTCAAAACGTGTTTTTCAGCCCGAAATAAACGCGTTTTTTCAGACAACTGAATCCCCATGTAACAGCAAAACTCAGAAGAGCCCACACACTCAGAACTTAACCCCAGTGTGCAGAAAGGGTCAAAACGTTTTTTTCAGCAGAAATAAACTTGTTTCTGCAAGTTTGGTCAACCCCATGTAAGTTATGGGGCAGTAACAGCACCCTTTTCAAAACGTGTTTTTCAGCCCGAAATAAACGCGTTTTTTCAGACAACTGAATCCCCATGTAACAGCAAAACTCAGAAGAGCCCACACACTCAGATCTTAACCCCACTGTGCAGAAAGGGTCAAAACGTGTTTTTCAGCAGAAATAAACATGTTTCTGCAAGTTTGGTCAACCCCATGTAAGTTATGGGGCAGTAACAGCACCCTTTTCAAAACGTGTTTTTCAGCCCGAAATAAACGCGTTTTTTCAGACAACTGAATCCCCATGTAACAGCAAAACTCAGAAGAGCCCACACACTCAGATCTTAACCCCAGTGTGCAGAAAGGGTCAAAACGTGTTTTTC
The DNA here is from genome assembly GCF_059453375.1 of Lepisosteus platostomus. Taxonomy (NCBI): domain Eukaryota; kingdom Metazoa; phylum Chordata; class Actinopteri; order Semionotiformes; family Lepisosteidae; genus Lepisosteus; species Lepisosteus platostomus. The sequence goes on along the minus strand of NC_142625.1, from coordinate 8,650,030 downwards.
AGCAGAAATAAACATGTTTCTGCAAGTTTGGTCAACCCCATGTAAATTATGGGGCAGTAACAGCACCCTTTTCAAAACGTGTTTTTCAGCCCGAAATAAACGCGTTTTTTCAGACAACTGAATCCCCATGTAACAGCAAAACTCAGAAGAGCCCACACACTCAGATCTTAACCCCAGTGTGCAGAAAGGGTCAAAACGTGTTTTTCAGCAGAAATAAACATGTTTCTGCAAGTTTGGTCGACCCCATGTAAGTTATAGGGCAGTAACAGCACCCTTTTAAAAACGTGTTTTTCAGCCCGAAATAAACGCGTTTTTTCAGACAACTGAATCCCCATGTAACAGCAAAACTCAGAAGAGCCCACACACTCAGATCTTAACCCCAGTGTGCAGAAAGGGTCAAAACGTGTTTTTCAGCAGAAATAAACATGTTTCTGCAAGTTTGGTCAACCCCATGTAAGTTATGGGGCAGTAACAGCACCCTTTTCAAAACGTGTTTTTCAGCCCGAAATAAACACGTTTTTTCAGAAAACTGAATCCCCATGTAACAGCAAAACTCAGAAGAGCCCACACACTCAGATCTTAACCCCAGTGTGCAGAAAGGGTCAAAACGTGTTTTTCAGCAGAAATAAACATGTTTCTGCAAGTTTGGTCAACCCCATGTAAGTTATGGGGCAGTAACAGCACCCTTTTCAAAACGTGTTTTTCAGCCCGAAATAAACGCGTTTTTTCAGACAACTGAATCCCCATGTAACAGCAAGGCTCAGAAGAGCCCACACACTCAGATCTTAACCCCAGTGTGCAGAAAGGGTCAAAACGTGTTTTTCAGCAGAAATAAACATGTTTCTGCAAGTTTGGTCAACCCCATGTAAGTTATGGGGCAGTAACAGCACCCTTTTCAAAACGTGTTTTTCAGCCCGAAATAAACGCGTTTTTTCAGACAACTGAATCCCCATGTAACAGCAAAACTCAGAAGAGCCCACACACTCAGATCTTAACCCCAGTGTGCAGAAAGGGTCAAAATGTGTTTTTCAGCAGAAATAAACATGTTTCTGCAAGTTTGGTCAACCCCATGTAAGTTATGGGGCAGTAACAGCACACTTTTCAAAACGTGTTTTTCAGCCCGAAATAAACGCGTTTTTTCAGACAACTGAATCCCCATGTAACAGCAAAACTCAGAAGAGCCCACACACTCAGAACTTAACCCCAGTGTGCAGAAAGGGTCAAAACGTTTTTTTCAGCAGAAATAAACTTGTTTCTGCAAGTTTGGTCAACCCCATGTAAGTTATGGGGCAGTAACAGCACCCTTTTCAAAACGTGTTTTTCAGCCCGAAATAAACGCGTTTTTTCAGACAACTGAATCCCCATGTAACAGCAAAACTCAGAAGAGCCCACACACTCAGATCTTAACCCCAGTGTGCAGAAAGGGTCAAAACGTGTTTTTCAGCAGAAATAAACATGTTTCTGCAAGTTTGGTCAACCCCATGTAAATTATGGGGCAGTAACAGCACCCTTTTCAAAACGTGTTTTTCAGCCCGAAATAAACGCGTTTTTTCAGACAACTGAATCCCCATGTAACAGCAAAACTCAGAAGAGCCCACACACTCAGATCTTAACCCCAGTGTGCAGAAAGGGTCAAAACGTGTTTTTCAGCAGAAATAAACATGTTTCTGCAAGTTTGGTCGACCCCATGTAAGTTATAGGGCAGTAACAGCACCCTTTTAAAAACGTGTTTTTCAGCCCGAAATAAACGCGTTTTTTCAGACAACTGAATCCCCATGTAACAGCAAAACTCAGAAGAGCCCACACACTCAGATCTTAACCCCAGTGTGCAGAAAGGGTCAAAACGTGTTTTTCAGCAGAAATAAACATGTTTCTGCAAGTTTGGTCAACCCCATGTAAGTTATGGGGCAGTAACAGCACCCTTTTCAAAACGTGTTTTTCAGCCCGAAATAAACACGTTTTTTCAGAAAACTGAATCCCCATGTAACAGCAAAACTCAGAAGAGCCCACACACTCAGATCTTAACCCCAGTGTGCAGAAAGGGTCAAAACGTGTTTTTCAGCAGAAATAAACATGTTTCTGCAAGTTTGGTCAACCCCATGTAAGTTATGGGGCAGTAACAGCACCCTTTTCAAAACGTGTTTTTCAGCCCGAAATAAACGCGTTTTTTCAGACAACTGAATCCCCATGTAACAGCAAGGCTCAGAAGAGCCCACACACTCAGATCTTAACCCCATTGTGCAGAAAGGGTCAAAACGTGTTTTTCAGCAGAAATAAACATGTTTCTGCAAGTTTGGTCAACCCCATGTTAGTTATGGGGCAGTAACAGCACCCTTTTCAAAACGTGTTTTTCAGCCCGAAATAAACGCGTTTTTTCATACAACTGAATCCCCATGTAACAGCAAAACTCAGAAGAGCCCACACACTCAGATCTTAACCCCAGTGTGCAGAAAGGGTCAAAACGTGTTTTTCAGCAGAAATAAACATGTTTCTGCAAGTTTGGTCAACCCCATGTAAGTCATGGGGCAGTAACAGCACCCTTTTCAAAACGTGTTTTTCAGCCCGAAATAAACGCGTTTTTTCAGACAACTGAATCCCCATGTAACAGCAAAACTCAGAAGAGCCCACACACTCAGATGTTAACCCCAGTGTGCAGAAAGGGTCAAAACGTGTTTTTCAGCAGAAATAAACATGTTTCTGCAAGTTTGGTCAACCCCATGTAAGTTATGGGGCAGTAACAGCACCCTTTTCAAAACGTGTTTTTCAGCCCGAAATAAACGCGTTTTTTCAGACAACTGAATCCCCATGTAACAGCAAAACTCAGAAGAGCCCACACACTCAGATCTTAACCCCAGTGTGCAGAAAGGGTCAAAACGTGTTTTTCAGCAGAAATAAACATGTTTCTGCAAGTTTGGTCAACCCCATGTAAGTTATGGGGCAGTAACAGCACCCTTTTCAAAACGTGTTTTTCAGCCCGAAATAAACGCGTTTTTTCAGACAACTGAATCCCCATGTAACAGCAAGGCTCAGAAGAGCCCACACACTCAGATCTTAACCCCAGTGTGCAGAAAGGGTCAAAACGTGTTTTTCAGCAGAAATAAACATGTTTCTGCAAGTTTGGTCAACCCCATGTAAGTTATGGGGCAGTAACAGCACACTTTTCAAAACGTGTTTTTCAGCCCGAAATAAACGCGTTTTTTCAGACAACTGAATCCCCATGTAACAGCAAAACTCAGAAGAGCCCACACACTCAGATCTTAACCCCACTGTGCAGAAAGGGTCAAAACGTGTTTTTCAGCAGAAATAAACATGTTTCTGCAAGTTTGGTCAACCCCATGTAAGTTATGGGGCAGTAACAGCACCCTTTTCAAAACATGTTTTTCAGCACGAAATAAACGCGTTTTTTCAGACAACTGAATCCCCATGTAACAGCAAGGCTCAGAAGAGCCCACACACTCAGATCTTAACCCCAGTGTGCAGAAAGTGTCAAAACGTGTTTTTCAGCAGAAATAAACATGTTTCTGCAAGTTTGGTCAACCCCATGTAAGTTATGCGGCAGTAACAGCACCCTTTTCAAAACGTGTTTTTCAGCCCGAAATAAACGCGTTTTTTCAGACAACTGAATCCCCATGTAACAGCAAGGCTCAGAAGAGCCCACACACTCAGATCTTAACCCCAGTGTGCAGAAAGGGTCAAAACGTGTTTTTCAGCAGAAATAAACATGTTTCTGCAAGTTTGGTCAACCCCATGTAAGTTATGGGGCAGTAACAGCACCCTTTTCAAAACGTGTTTTTCAGCCCGAAATAAACGCGTTTTTTCAGACAACTGAATCCCCATGTAACAGCAAGGCTCAGAAGAGCCCACACACTCAGATCTTAACCCCAGTGTGCAGAAAGGGTCAAAACGTGTTTTTCAGCAGAAATAAACATGTTTCTGCAAGTTTGGTCAACCACATGTAAGTTATGGGGCAGTAACAGCACCCTTTTCAAAACGTGTTTTTCAGCCCAAAATAAACGCGTTTTTTCAGACAACTGAATCCCCATGTAACAGCAAGGCTCAGAAGAGCCCACACACTCAGAACTTAACCCCAGTGTGCAGAGAGTGTCAAAACGTGTTTTTCAGCAGAAATAAACATGTTTCTGCAAGTTTGGTCAACCCCATGTAAGTTATGGGGCAGTAACAGCACCCTTTTCAAAACGTGTTTTTCAGCCCGAAATAAACGCGTTTTTTCAGACAACTGAATCCCCATGTAACAGCAAAACTCAGAAGAGCCCACACACTCAGATCTTAACCCCAGTGTGCAGAAAGGGTCAAAACGTGTTTTTCAGCAGAAATAAACTTGTTTCTGCAAGTTTGGTCAACCCCATGTAAGTTATGGGGCAGTAACAGCACCCTTTTCAAAACGTGTTTTTCAGCCCGAAATAAACGCGTTTTTTCAGACAACTGAATCCCCATGTAACAGCAAAACTCAGAAGAGCCCACACACTCAGATCTTAACCCCAGTGTGCAGAAAGGGTCAAAACGTGTTTTTCAGCAGAAATAAACATGTTTCTGCAAGTTTGGTCGACCCCATGTAAGTTATAGGGCAGTAACAGCACCCTTTTCAAAACGTGTTTTTCAGCCCGAAATAAACGCGTTTTTTCAGACAACTGAATCCCCATGTAACAGCAAAACTCAGAAGAGCCCACACACTCAGATCTTAACCCCAGTGTGCAGAAAGGGTCAAAACGTGTTTTTCAGCAGAAATAAACTTGTTTCTGCAAGTTTGGTCAACCCCATATAAGTTATGGGGCAGTAACAGCACCCTTTTCAAAACGTGTTTTTCAGCCCGAAATAAACGCGTTTTTTCACACAACTGAATCCCCATGTAACAGCAAAACTCAGAAGAGCCCACACACTCAAATCTTAACCCCACTGTGCAGAAAGGGTCAAAACGTGTTTTTCAGCAGAAATAAACATGTTTCTGCAAGTTTGGTCAACCCCATGTAAGTTATGGGGCAGTAACAGCACCCTTTTCAAAACGTGTTTTTCAGCCCGAAATAAACGCGTTTTTACAGACAACTGAATCCCCATGTAACAGCAAGGCTCAGAAGAGCCCACACACTCAGATCTTAACCCCAGTGTGCAGAAAGTGTCAAAACGTGTTTTTCAGCAGAAATAAACATGTTTCTGCAAGTTTGGTCAACCCCATGTAAGTTATGGGGCAGTAACAGCACCCTTTTCAAAACGTGTTTTTCAGCCCGAAATAAACGCGTTTTTTCAGACAACTGAATCCCCATGTAACAGCAAAGCTCAGAAGAGCCCACACACTCAGATCTTAACCCCAGTGTGCAGAAAGGGTCAAAACGTGTTTTTCAGCAGAAATAAACTTGTTTCTGCAAGTTTGGTCAACCCCATATAAGTTATGGGGCAGTAACAGCACCCTTTTCAAAACGTGTTTTTCAGCCCGAAATAAACGCGTTTTTTCACACAACTGAATCCCCATGTAACAGCAAAACTCAGAAGAGCCCACACACTCAGATCTTAACCCCACTGTGCAGAAAGGGTCAAAACGTGTTTTTCAGCAGAAATAAACATGTTTCTGCAAGTTTGGTCAACCCCATGTAAGTTATGGGGCAGTAACAGCACCCTTTTCAAAACGTGTTTTTCAGCCCGAAATAAACGCGTTTTTTCAGACAACTGAATCCCCATGTAACAGCAAGGCTCAGAAGAGCCCACACACTCAGATCTTAACCCCAGTGTGCAGAAAGGGTCAAAACGTGTTTTTCAGCAGAAATAAACATGTTTCTGCAAGTTTGGTCAACCCCATGTAAGTTATGGGGCAGTAACAGCACCCTTTTCAAAACGTGTTTTTCAGCCCGAAATAAACGCGTTTTTTCAGACAACTGAATCCCCATGTAACAGCAAAACTCAGAAGAGCCCACACACTCAGATCTTAACCCCAGTGTGCAGAAAGGGTCAAAACGTTTTTTTCAGCAGAAATAAACTTGTTTCTGCAAGTTTGGTCAACCCCATGTAAGTTATGGGGCAGTAACAGCACCCTTTTCAAAACTTTTTTTTCAGCCCGAAATAAACGCGTTTTTTCAGACAACTGAATCCCCATGTAACAGCAAGGCTCAGAAGAGCCCACACACTCAGATCTTAACCCCAGTGTGCAGAAAGTGTCAAAACGTGTTTTTCAGCAGAAATAAACATGTTTCTGCAAGTTTGGTCAACCCCATGTAAGTTATGGGGCAGTAACAGCACCCTTTTCAAAACGTGTTTTTCAGCCCGAAATAAACGCGTTTTTTCAGACAACTGAATCCCCATGTAACAGCAAAACTCAGAAGAGCCCACACACTCAGATCTTAACCCCAGTGTGCAGAAAGGGTCAAAACGTGTTTTTCAGCAGAAATAAACTTGTTTCTGCAAGTTTGGTCAACCCCATATAAGTTATGGGGCAGTAACAGCACCCTTTTCAAAACGTGTTTTTCAGCCCGAAATAAACGTGTTTTTTCACACAACTGAATCCCCATGTAACAGCAAAACTCAGAAGAGCCCACACACTCAGATCTTAACCCCACTGTGCAGAAAGGGTCAAAACGTGTTTTTCAGCAGAAATAAACATGTTTCTGCAAGTTTGGTCAACCCCATGTAAGTTATGGGGCAGTAACAGCACCCTTTTCAAAACGTGTTTTTCAGCCCGAAATAAACGCGTTTTTTCAGACAACTGAATCCCCATGTAACAGCAAGGCTCAGAAGAGCCCACACACTCAGATCTTAACCCCAGTGTGCAGAAAGTGTCAAAACGTGTTTTTCAGCAGAAATAAACATGTTTCTGCAAGTTTGGTCAACCCCATGTAAGTTATGGGGCAGTAACAGCACCCTTTTCAAAACGTGTTTTTCAGCCCGAAATAAACGCGTTTTTTCACACAACTGAATCCCCATGTAACAGCAAAACTCAGAAGAGCCCACACACTCAGATCTTAACCCCACTGTGCAGAAAGGGTCAAAACGTGTTTTTCAGCAGAAATAAACATGTTTCTGCAAGTTTGGTTAACCCCATGTAAGTTATGGGGCAGTAACAGCACCCTTTTCAAAACGTGTTTTTCAGCCCGAAATAAACGCGTTTTTTCAGACAACTGAATCCCCATGTAACAGCAAGGCTCAGAAGAGCCCACACACTCAGATCTTAACCCCAGTGTGCAGAAAGTGTCAAAACGTGTTTTTCAGCAGAAATAAACATGTTTCTGCAAGTTTGGTCAACCCCATGTAAGTTATGGGGCAGTAACAGCACCCTTTTCAAAACGTGTTTTTCAGCCCGAAATAAACGCGTTTTTTCAGACAACTGAATCCCCATGTAACAGCAAAGCTCAGAAGAGCCCACACACTCAGATCTTAACCCCAGTGAGCAGAAAGGGTCAAAACGTGTTTTTCAGCAGAAATAAACATGTTTCTGCAAGTTTGGTCAACCCCATGTAAGTTATGGGGCAGTAACAGCACCCTTTTCAAAACTTTTTTTTCAGCCCGAAATAAACGCGTTTTTTCAGACAACTGAATCCCCATGTAACAGCAAGGCTCAGAAGAGCCCACACACTCAGATCTTAACCCCAGTGTGCAGAAAGTGTCAAAACGTGTTTTTCAGCAGAAATAAACATGTTTCTGCAAGTTTGGTCAACCCCATGTAAGTTATGGGGCAGTAACAGCACCCTTTTCAAAACGTGTTTTTCAGCCCGAAATAAACGCGTTTTTTCAGACAACTGAATCCCCATGTAACAGCAAAACTCAGAAGAGCCCACACACTCAGATCTTAACCCCAGTGTGCAGAAAGTGTCAAAACGTGTTTTTCAGCAGAAATAAACATGTTTCTGCAAGTTTGGTCAACCCCATGTAAGTTATGGGGCAGTAACAGCACCCTTTTCAAATTGTGTTTTTCAGCCCGAAATAAACGCGGTTTTTCAGACAACTGAATCCCCATGTAACAGCAAAACTCAGAAGAGCCCACACACTCAGATCTTAACCCCAGTGTGCAGAAAGGGTCAAAACGTGTTTTTCAGCAGAAATAAACATGTTTCTGCAAGTTTGGTCAACCCCATGTAAATTATGGGGCAGTAACAGCACCCTTTTCAAAACGTGTTTTTCAGCCCGAAATAAACGCGTTTTTTCAGACAACCGAATCCCCATGTAACAGCAAAACTCAGAAGAGCCCACACACTCAGATCTTAACCCCAGTGTGCAGAAAGGGTCAAAACGTGTTTTTCAGCAGAAATAAACTTGTTTCTGCAAGTTTGGTCAACCCCATATAAGTTATGGGGCAGTAACAGCACCCTTTTCAAAACGTGTTTTTCAGCCCGAAATAAACGCGTTTTTTCACACAACTGAATCCCCATGTAACAGCAAAACTCAGAAGAGCCCACACACTCAGATCTTAACCCCACTGTGCAGAAAGGGTCAAAACGTGTTTTTCAGCAGAAATAAACATGTTTCTGCAAGTTTGGTAAACCCCATGTAAGTTATGGGGCAGTAACAGCACCCTTTTCAAAACGTGTTTTTCAGCCCGAAATAAACGCGTTTTTTCAGACAACTGAATCCCCATGTAACAGCAAAACTCAGAAGAGCCCACACACTCAGATCTTAACCCCAGTGTGCAGAAAGGGTCAAAACGTGTTTTTCAGCAGAAATAAACATGTTTCTGCAAGTTTGGTCGACCCCATGTAAGTTATAGGGCAGTAACAGCACCCTTTTAAAAACGTGTTTTTCAGCCCGAAATAAACGCGTTTTTTCAGACAACTGAATCCCCATGTAACAGCAAAACTCAGAAGAGCCCACACACTCAGATCTTAACCCCAGTGTGCAGAAAGGGTCAAAACGTGTTTTTCAGCAGAAATAAACATGTTTCTGCAAGTTTGGTCAACCCCATGTAAGTTATGGGGCAGTAACAGCACCCTTTTCAAAACGTGTTTTTCAGCCCGAAATAAACGCGTTTTTTCAGACAACCGAATCCCCATGTAACAGCAAAACTCAGAAGAGCCCACACACTCAGATCTTAACCCCAGTGTGCAGAAAGGGTCAAAACGTGTTTTTCAGCAGAAATAAACATGTTTCTGCAAGTTTGGTCAACCCCATGTAAGTTATGGGGCAGTAACAGCACCCTTTTCAAAACGTGTTTTTCAGCCCGAAATAAACGCGTTTTTTCAGACAACTGAATCCCCATGTAACAGCAAGGCTCAGAAGAGCCCACACACTCAGATCTTGACCCCAGTGTGCAGAAAGTGTCAAAACGTGTTTTTCAGCAGAAATAAACATGTTTCTGCAAGTTTGGTCAACCCCATGTAAGTTATGGGGCAGTAACAGCACCCTTTTCAAAACGTGTTTTTCAGCCCGAAATAAACGCGTTTTTTCAGACAACTGAATCCCCATGTAACAGCAAAACTCAGAAGAGCCCACACACTCAGATCTTAACCCCAGTGTGCAGAAAGGGTCAAAACGTGTTTTTCAGCAGAAATAAACATGTTTCTGCAAGTTTGGTCGACCCCATGTAAGTTATAGGGCAGTAACAGCACCCTTTTAAAAACGTGTTTTTCAGCCCGAAATAAACGCGTTTTTTCAGACAACTGAATCCCCATGTAACAGCAAAACTCAGAAGAGCCCACACACTCAGATCTTAACCCCATTGTGCAGAAAGGGTCAAAACGTGTTTTTCAGCAGAAATAAACATGTTTCTGCAAGTTTGGTCAACCCCATGATAGTTATGGGGCAGTAACAGCACCCTTTTCAAAACGTGTTTTTCAGCCCGAAATAAACGCGTTTTTTCAGACAACTGAATCCCCATGTAACAGCAAAACTCAGAAGAGCCCACACACTCAGATCTTAACCCCAGTGTGCAGAAAGGGTCAAAACGTGTTTTTCAGCAGAAATAAACATGTTTCTGCAAGTTTGGTCAACCCCATGTAAGTTATGGGGCAGTAACAGCACCCTTTTCAAAACGTGTTTTTCAGCCCGAAATAAACGCGTTTTTTCAGACAACTGAATCCCCATGTAACAGCAAAACTCAGAAGAGCCCACACACTCAGATGTTAACCCCAGTGTGCAGAAAGGGTCAAAACGTGTTTTTCAGCAGAAATAAACATGTTTCTGCAAGTTTGGTCAACCCCATGTAAGTTATGGGGCAGTAACAGCACCCTTTTCAAAACGTGTTTTTCAGCCCGAAATAAACGCGTTTTTTCAGACAACTGAATCCCCATGTAACAGCAAAACTCAGAAGAGCCCACACACTCAGATCTTAACCCCAGTGTGCAGAAAGGGTCAAAACGTGTTTTTCAGCAGAAATAAACATGTTTCTGCAAGTTTGGTCAACCCCATGTAAGTTATGGGGCAGTAACAGCACACTTTTCAAAACGTGTTTTTCAGCCCGAAATAAACGCGTTTTTTCAGACAACTGAATCCCCATGTAACAGCAAGGCTCAGAAGAGCCCACACACTCAGATCTTAACCCCAGTGTGCAGAAAGGGTCAAAACGTGTTTTTCAGCAGAAATAAACATGTTTCTGCAAGTTTGGTCAACCCCATGTAAGTTATGGGGCAGTAACAGCACCCTTTTCAAAACGTGTTTTTCAGCCCGAAATAAACGCGTTTTTTCAGACAACTGAATCCCCATGTAACAGCAAGGCTCAGAAGAGCCCACACACTCAGATCTTAACCCCAGTGTGCAAAAAGGGTCAAAACGTGTTTTTCAGCAGAAATAAACATGTTTCTGCAAGGTTGTTCAACCCCATGTTAGTTATGGGGCAGTAACAGCACCCTTTTCAAAACGTGTTTTTCAGCCCAAAATAAACGCGTTTTTTCAGACAACTGAATCCCCATGTAACAACAAAACTCAGAAGAGCCCACACACTCAGATCTTAACCCCAGTGTGCAGAAAGGGTCAAAACGTGTTTTTCAGCAGAAATAAACATGTTTCTGCAAGTTTGGTCAACCCCATGTAAGTTATGGGGCAGTAACAGCACCCTTTTCAAAACGTGTTTTTCAGCCCGAAATAAACGCGTTTTATCAGACAACTGAATCCCCATGTAACAGCAAAACTCAGAAGAGCCCACACACTCAGATCTTAACCCCAGTGTGCAGAAAGGGTCAAAACGTGTTTTTCAGCAGAAATAAACATGTTTCTGCAAGTTTGGTCAACCCCATGTAAGTTATGGGGCAGTAACAGCACCCTTTTCAAAACGTGTTTTTCAGCCCGAAATAAACGCGTTTTTTCAGACAACTGAATCCCCATGTAACAGCAAAACTCAGAAGAGCCCACACACTCAGATCTTAACCCCAGTGAGCAGAAAGGGTCAAAACGTGTTTTTCAGCAGAAATAAACATGTTTCTGCAAGTTTGGTCAACCCCATGTAAGTTATGGGGCAGTAACAGCACCCTTTTCAAAACGTGTTTTTCAGCCCGAAATAAACGCGTTTTTTCAGACAACTGAATCCCCATGTAACAGCAAGGCTCAGAAGAGCCCACACACTCAGATCTTAACCCCAGTGTGCAGAAAGGGTCAAAACGTGTTTTTCAGCAGAAATAAACATGTTTCTGCAAGTTTGGTCAACCCCATGTAAGTTATGGGGCAGTAACAGCACCCTTTTCAAAACGTGTTTTTCAGCCCGAAATAAACGCGTTTTTTCAGACAACTGAATCCCCATGTAACAGCAAAACTCAGAAGAGCCCACACACTCAGATCTTAACCCCAGTGTGCAGAAAGGGTCAAAACGTTTTTTTCAGCAGAAATAAACTTGTTTCTGCAAGTTTGGTCAACCCCATGTAAGTTATGGGGCAGTAACAGCACCCTTTTCAAAACGTGTTTTTCAGCCCGAAATAAACGCGTTTTTTCAGACAACTGAATCCCCATGTAACAGCAAAAGTCAGAAGAGCCCACACACTCAGATCTTAACCCCAGTGTGCAGAAAGGGTCAAAACGTGTTTTTCAGCAGAAATAAACATGTTTCTGCAAGTTTGGTCGACCCCATGTAAGTTATAGGGCAGTAACAGCACCCTTTTCAAAACGTGTTTTTCAGCCCGAAATAAACGCGTTTTTTCATACAACTGAATCCCCATGTAACAGCAAAACTCAGAAGAGCCCACACACTCAGATCTTAACCCCAGTGTGCAGAAAGGGTCAAAACGTGTTTTTCAGCAGAAATAAACATGTTTCTGCAAGTTTGGTCAACCCCATGTAAGTTATGGGGCAGTAACAGCACCCTTTTCAAAACGTGTTTTTCAGCCCGAAATAAACGCGTTTTTTCAGACAACTGAATCCCCATGTAACAGCAAAACTCAGAAGAGCCCACACACTCAGATCTTAAACCCAGTGTGCAGAAAGGGTCAAAACGTGTTTTTCAGCAGAAATAAACATGTTTCTGCAAGTTTGGTCAACCCCATGTAAGTTATGGGGCAGTAACAGCACCCTTTTCAAAACGTGTTTTTCAGCCCGAAATAAACGCGTTTTTTCAGACAACTGAATCCCCATGTAACAGCAAAACTCAGAAGAGCCCACACACTCAGATCTTAACCCCAGTGAGCAGAAAGGGTCAAAACGTGTTTTTCAGCAGAAATAAACATGTTTCTGCAAGTTTGGTCAACCCCATGTAAGTTATGGGGCAGTAACAGCACCCTTTTCAAAACGTGTTTTTCAGCCCGAAATAAACGCGTTTTTTCAGACAACTGAATCCCCATGTAACAGCAAGGCTCAGAAGAGCCCACACACTCAGATCTTAACCCCAGTGTGCAGAAAGGGTCAAAACGTGTTTTTCAGCAGAAATAAACATGTTTCTGCAAGTTTGGTCAACCCCATGTAAGTTATGGGGCAGTAACAGCACCCTTTTCAAAACGTGTTTTTCAGCCCGAAATAAACGCGTTTTTTCAGACAACTGAATCCCCATGTAACAGCAAAACTCAGAAGAGCCCACACACTCAGATCTTAACCCCAGTGTGCAGAAAGGGTCAAAACGTGTTTTTCAGCAGAAATAAACATGTTTCTGCAAGTTTGGTCAACCCCATGTAAGTTATGGGGCAGTAACAGCACCCTTTTCAAAACGTGTTTTTCAGCCCGAAATAAACGCGTTTTTTCAGACAACTGAATCCCCATGTAACAGCAAGGCTCAGAAGAGCCCACACACTCAGATCTTAACCCCAGTGTGCAAAAAGGGTCAAAACGTGTTTTTCAGCAGAAATAAACATGTTTCTGCAAGTTTGGTCAACCCCATGTTAGTTATGGGGCAGTAACAGCACCCTTTTAAAAACGTGTTTTTCAGCCCGAAATAAACGCGTTTTTTCAGACAACTGAATCCCCATGTAACAGCAAAACTCAGAAGAGCCCACACACTCAGATCTTAACCCCAGTGTGCAGAAAGGGTCAAAACGTGTTTTTCAGCAGAAATAAACATGTTTCTGCAAGTTTGGTCAACCCCATGTAAGTTATGGGGCAGTAACAGCACCCTTTTCAAAACGTGTTTTTCAGCCCGAAATAAACGCGTTTTTTCAGACAACTGAATCCCCATGTAACAGCAAGGCTCAGAAGAGCCCACACACTCAGATCTTAACCCCAGTGTGCAGAAAGGGTCAAAACGTGTTTTTCAGCAGAAATAAACATGTTTCTGCAAGTTTGGTCAACCCCATGTAAGTTATGGGGCAGTAACAGCACCCTTTTCAAAACGTGTTTTTCAGCCCGAAATAAACGCGTTTTTTCAGACAACTGAATCCCCATGTAACAGCAAAACTCAGAAGAGCCCACACACTCAGATCTTAACCCCAGTGTGCAGAAAGGGTCAAAATGTGTTTTTCAGCAGAAATAAACATGTTTCTGCAAGTTTGGTCAACCCCATGTAAGTTATGGGGCAGTAACAGCACACTTTTCAAAACGTGTTTTTCAGCCCGAAATAAACGCGTTTTTTCAGACAACTGAATCCCCATGTAACAGCAAAACTCAGAAGAGCCCACACACTCAGAACTTAACCCCAGTGTGCAGAAAGGGTCAAAACGTTTTTTTCAGCAGAAATAAACTTGTTTCTGCAAGTTTGGTCAACCCCATGTAAGTTATGGGGCAGTAACAGCACCCTTTTCAAAACGTGTTTTTCAGCCCGAAATAAACGCGTTTTTTCAGACAACTGAATCCCCATGTAACAGCAAAACTCAGAAGAGCCCACACACTCAGATCTTAACCCCACTGTGCAGAAAGGGTCAAAACGTGTTTTTCAGCAGAAATAAACATGTTTCTGCAAGTTTGGTCAACCCCATGTAAGTTATGGGGCAGTAACAGCACCCTTTTCAAAACGTGTTTTTCAGCCCGAAATAAACGCGTTTTTTCAGACAACTGAATCCCCATGTAACAGCAAAACTCAGAAGAGCCCACACACTCAGATCTTAACCCCAGTGTGCAGAAAGGGTCAAAACGTGTTTTTCAGCAGAAATAAACATGTTTCTGCAAGTTTGGTCAACCCCATGTAAATTATGGGGCAGTAACAGCACCCTTTTCAAAACGTGTTTTTCAGCCCGAAATAAACGCGTTTTTTCAGACAACTGAATCCCCATGTAACAGCAAAACTCAGAAGAGCCCACACACTCAGATCTTAACCCCAGTGTGCAGAAAGGGTCAAAACGTGTTTTTCAGCAGAAATAAACATGTTTCTGCAAGTTTGGTCGACCCCATGTAAGTTATAGGGCAGTAACAGCACCCTTTTAAAAACGTGTTTTTCAGCCCGAAATAAACGCGTTTTTTCAGACAACTGAATCCCCATGTAACAGCAAAACTCAGAAGAGCCCACACACTCAGATCTTAACCCCAGTGTGCAGAAAGGGTCAAAACGTGTTTTTCAGCAGAAATAAACATGTTTCTGCAAGTTTGGTCAACCCCATGTAAGTTATGGGGCAGTAACAGCACCCTTTTCAAAACGTGTTTTTCAGCCCGAAATAAACACGTTTTTTCAGAAAACTGAATCCCCATGTAACAGCAAAACTCAGAAGAGCCCACACACTCAGATCTTAACCCCAGTGTGCAGAAAGGGTCAAAACGTGTTTTTCAGCAGAAATAAACATGTTTCTGCAAGTTTGGTCAACCCCATGTAAGTTATGGGGCAGTAACAGCACCCTTTTCAAAACGTGTTTTTCAGCCCGAAATAAACGCGTTTTTTCAGACAACTGAATCCCCATGTAACAGCAAGGCTCAGAAGAGCCCACACACTCAGATCTTAACCCCATTGTGCAGAAAGGGTCAAAACGTGTTTTTCAGCAGAAATAAACATGTTTCTGCAAGTTTGGTCAACCCCATGTTAGTTATGGGGCAGTAACAGCACCCTTTTCAAAACGTGTTTTTCAGCCCGAAATAAACGCGTTTTTTCATACAACTGAATCCCCATGTAACAGCAAAACTCAGAAGAGCCCACACACTCAGATCTTAACCCCAGTGTGCAGAAAGGGTCAAAACGTGTTTTTCAGCAGAAATAAACATGTTTCTGCAAGTTTGGTCAACCCCATGTAAGTCATGGGGCAGTAACAGCACCCTTTTCAAAACGTGTTTTTCAGCCCGAAATAAACGCGTTTTTTCAGACAACTGAATCCCCATGTAACAGCAAAACTCAGAAGAGCCCACACACTCAGATGTTAACCCCAGTGTGCAGAAAGGGTCAAAACGTGTTTTTCAGCAGAAATAAACATGTTTCTGCAAGTTTGGTCAACCCCATGTAAGTTATGGGGCAGTAACAGCACCCTTTTCAAAACGTGTTTTTCAGCCCGAAATAAACGCGTTTTTTCAGACAACTGAATCCCCATGTAACAGCAAAACTCAGAAGAGCCCACACACTCAGATCTTAACCCCAGTGTGCAGAAAGGGTCAAAACGTGTTTTTCAGCAGAAATAAACATGTTTCTGCAAGTTTGGTCAACCCCATGTAAGTTATGGGGCAGTAACAGCACCCTTTTCAAAACGTGTTTTTCAGCCCGAAATAAACGCGTTTTTTCAGACAACTGAATCCCCATGTAACAGCAAGGCTCAGAAGAGCCCACACACTCAGATCTTAACCCCAGTGTGCAGAAAGGGTCAAAACGTGTTTTTCAGCAGAAATAAACATGTTTCTGCAAGTTTGGTCAACCCCATGTAAGTTATGGGGCAGTAACAGCACACTTTTCAAAACGTGTTTTTCAGCCCGAAATAAACGCGTTTTTTCAGACAACTGAATCCCCATGTAACAGCAAAACTCAGAAGAGCCCACACACTCAGATCTTAACCCCACTGTGCAGAAAGGGTCAAAACGTGTTTTTCAGCAGAAATAAACATGTTTCTGCAAGTTTGGTCAACCCCATGTAAGTTATGGGGCAGTAACAGCACCCTTTTCAAAACATGTTTTTCAGCACGAAATAAACGCGTTTTTTCAGACAACTGAATCCCCATGTAACAGCAAGGCTCAGAAGAGCCCACACACTCAGATCTTAACCCCAGTGTGCAGAAAGTGTCAAAACGTGTTTTTCAGCAGAAATAAACATGTTTCTGCAAGTTTGGTCAACCCCATGTAAGTTATGCGGCAGTAACAGCACCCTTTTCAAAACGTGTTTTTCAGCCCGAAATAAACGCGTTTTTTCAGACAACTGAATCCCCATGTAACAGCAAGGCTCAGAAGAGCCCACACACTCAGATCTTAACCCCAGTGTGCAGAAAGGGTCAAAACGTGTTTTTCAGCAGAAATAAACATGTTTCTGCAAGTTTGGTCAACCCCATGTAAGTTATGGGGCAGTAACAGCACCCTTTTCAAAACGTGTTTTTCAGCCCGAAATAAACGCGTTTTTTCAGACAACTGAATCCCCATGTAACAGCAAGGCTCAGAAGAGCCCACACACTCAGAACTTAACCCCAGTGTGCAGAGAGTGTCAAAACGTGTTTTTCAGCAGAAATAAACATGTTTCTGCAAGTTTGGTCAACCCCATGTAAGTTATGGGGCAGTAACAGCACCCTTTTCAAAACGTGTTTTTCAGCCCGAAATAAACGCGTTTTTTCAGACAACTGAATCCCCATGTAACAGCAAAACTCAGAAGAGCCCACACACTCAGATCTTAACCCCAGTGTGCAGAAAGGGTCAAAACGTGTTTTTCAGCAGAAATAAACTTGTTTCTGCAAGTTTGGTCAACCCCATGTAAGTTATGGGGCAGTAACAGCACCCTTTTCAAAACGTGTTTTTCAGCCCGAAATAAACGCGTTTTTTCAGACAACTGAATCCCCATGTAACAGCAAAACTCAGAAGAGCCCACACACTCAGATCTTAACCCCAGTGTGCAGAAAGGGTCAAAACGTGTTTTTCAGCAGAAATAAACATGTTTCTGCAAGTTTGGTCGACCCCATGTAAGTTATAGGGCAGTAACAGCACCCTTTTCAAAACGTGTTTTTCAGCCCGAAATAAACGCGTTTTTTCAGACAACTGAATCCCCATGTAACAGCAAAACTCAGAAGAGCCCACACACTCAGATCTTAACCCCAGTGTGCAGAAAGGGTCAAAACGTGTTTTTCAGCAGAAATAAACTTGTTTCTGCAAGTTTGGTCAACCCCATATAAGTTATGGGGCAGTAACAGCACCCTTTTCAAAACGTGTTTTTCAGCCCGAAATAAACGCGTTTTTTCACACAACTGAATCCCCATGTAACAGCAAAACTCAGAAGAGCCCACACACTCAAATCTTAACCCCACTGTGCAGAAAGGGTCAAAACGTGTTTTTCAGCAGAAATAAACATGTTTCTGCAAGTTTGGTCAACCCCATGTAAGTTATGGGGCAGTAACAGCACCCTTTTCAAAACGTGTTTTTCAGCCCGAAATAAACGCGTTTTTACAGACAACTGAATCCCCATGTAACAGCAAGGCTCAGAAGAGCCCACACACTCAGATCTTAACCCCAGTGTGCAGAAAGTGTCAAAACGTGTTTTTCAGCAGAAATAAACATGTTTCTGCAAGTTTGGTCAACCCCATGTAAGTTATGGGGCAGTAACAGCACCCTTTTCAAAACGTGTTTTTCAGCCCGAAATAAACGCGTTTTTTCAGACAACTGAATCCCCATGTAACAGCAAGGCTCAGAAGAGCCCACACACTCAGATCTTAACCCCATTGTGCAGAAAGGGTCAAAACGTGTTTTTCAGCAGAAATAAACATGTTTCTGCAAGTTTGGTCAACCCCATGTTAGTTATGGGGCAGTAACAGCACCCTTTTCAAAACGTGTTTTTCAGCCCGAAATAAACGCGTTTTTTCATACAACTGAATCCCCATGTAACAGCAAAACTCAGAAGAGCCCACACACTCAGATCTTAACCCCAGTGTGCAGAAAGGGTCAAAACGTGTTTTTCAGCAGAAATAAACATGTTTCTGCAAGTTTGGTCAACCCCATGTAAGTCATGGGGCAGTAACAGCACCCTTTTCAAAACGTGTTTTTCAGCCCGAAATAAACGCGTTTTTTCAGACAACTGAATCCCCATGTAACAGCAAAACTCAGAAGAGCCCACACACTCAGATGTTAACCCCAGTGTGCAGAAAGGGTCAAAACGTGTTTTTCAGCAGAAATAAACATGTTTCTGCAAGTTTGGTCAACCCCATGTAAGTTATGGGGCAGTAACAGCACCCTTTTCAAAACGTGTTTTTCAGCCCGAAATAAACGCGTTTTTTCAGACAACTGAATCCCCATGTAACAGCAAAACTCAGAAGAGCCCACACACTCAGATCTTAACCCCAGTGTGCAGAAAGGGTCAAAACGTGTTTTTCAGCAGAAATAAACATGTTTCTGCAAGTTTGGTCAACCCCATGTAAGTTATGGGGCAGTAACAGCACCCTTTTCAAAACGTGTTTTTCAGCCCGAAATAAACGCGTTTTTTCAGACAACTGAATCCCCATGTAACAGCAAGGCTCAGAAGAGCCCACACACTCAGATCTTAACCCCAGTGTGCAGAAAGGGTCAAAACGTGTTTTTCAGCAGAAATAAACATGTTTCTGCAAGTTTGGTCAACCCCATGTAAGTTATGGGGCAGTAACAGCACACTTTTCAAAACGTGTTTTTCAGCCCGAAATAAACGCGTTTTTTCAGACAACTGAATCCCCATGTAACAGCAAAACTCAGAAGAGCCCACACACTCAGATCTTAACCCCACTGTGCAGAAAGGGTCAAAACGTGTTTTTCAGCAGAAATAAACATGTTTCTGCAAGTTTGGTCAACCCCATGTAAGTTATGGGGCAGTAACAGCACCCTTTTCAAAACATGTTTTTCAGCACGAAATAAACGCGTTTTTTCAGACAACTGAATCCCCATGTAACAGCAAGGCTCAGAAGAGCCCACACACTCAGATCTTAACCCCAGTGTGCAGAAAGTGTCAAAACGTGTTTTTCAGCAGAAATAAACATGTTTCTGCAAGTTTGGTCAACCCCATGTAAGTTATGCGGCAGTAACAGCACCCTTTTCAAAACGTGTTTTTCAGCCCGAAATAAACGCGTTTTTTCAGACAACTGAATCCCCATGTAACAGCAAGGCTCAGAAGAGCCCACACACTCAGATCTTAACCCCAGTGTGCAGAAAGGGTCAAAACGTGTTTTTCAGCAGAAATAAACATGTTTCTGCAAGTTTGGTCAACCCCATGTAAGTTATGGGGCAGTAACAGCACCCTTTTCAAAACGTGTTTTTCAGCCCGAAATAAACGCGTTTTTTCAGACAACTGAATCCCCATGTAACAGCAAGGCTCAGAAGAGCCCACACACTCAGAACTTAACCCCAGTGTGCAGAGAGTGTCAAAACGTGTTTTTCAGCAGAAATAAACATGTTTCTGCAAGTTTGGTCAACCCCATGTAAGTTATGGGGCAGTAACAGCACCCTTTTCAAAACGTGTTTTTCAGCCCGAAATAAACGCGTTTTTTCAGACAACTGAATCCCCATGTAACAGCAAAACTCAGAAGAGCCCACACACTCAGATCTTAACCCCAGTGTGCAGAAAGGGTCAAAACGTGTTTTTCAGCAGAAATAAACTTGTTTCTGCAAGTTTGGTCAACCCCATGTAAGTTATGGGGCAGTAACAGCACCCTTTTCAAAACGTGTTTTTCAGCCCGAAATAAACGCGTTTTTTCAGACAACTGAATCCCCATGTAACAGCAAAACTCAGAAGAGCCCACACACTCAGATCTTAACCCCAGTGTGCAGAAAGGGTCAAAACGTGTTTTTCAGCAGAAATAAACATGTTTCTGCAAGTTTGGTCGACCCCATGTAAGTTATAGGGCAGTAACAGCACCCTTTTCAAAACGTGTTTTTCAGCCCGAAATAAACGCGTTTTTTCAGACAACTGAATCCCCATGTAACAGCAAAACTCAGAAGAGCCCACACACTCAGATCTTAACCCCAGTGTGCAGAAAGGGTCAAAACGTGTTTTTCAGCAGAAATAAACTTGTTTCTGCAAGTTTGGTCAACCCCATATAAGTTATGGGGCAGTAACAGCACCCTTTTCAAAACGTGTTTTTCAGCCCGAAATAAACGCGTTTTTTCACACAACTGAATCCCCATGTAACAGCAAAACTCAGAAGAGCCCACACACTCAAATCTTAACCCCACTGTGCAGAAAGGGTCAAAACGTGTTTTTCAGCAGAAATAAACATGTTTCTGCAAGTTTGGTCAACCCCATGTAAGTTATGGGGCAGTAACAGCACCCTTTTCAAAACGTGTTTTTCAGCCCGAAATAAACGCGTTTTTACAGACAACTGAATCCCCATGTAACAGCAAGGCTCAGAAGAGCCCACACACTCAGATCTTAACCCCAGTGTGCAGAAAGTGTCAAAACGTGTTTTTCAGCAGAAATAAACATGTTTCTGCAAGTTTGGTCAACCCCATGTAAGTTATGGGGCAGTAACAGCACCCTTTTCAAAACGTGTTTTTCAGCCCGAAATAAACGCGTTTTTTCAGACAACTGAATCCCCATGTAACAGCAAAGCTCAGAAGAGCCCACACACTCAGATCTTAACCCCAGTGTGCAGAAAGGGTCAAAACGTGTTTTTCAGCAGAAATAAACTTGTTTCTGCAAGTTTGGTCAACCCCATATAAGTTATGGGGCAGTAACAGCACCCTTTTCAAAACGTGTTTTTCAGCCCGAAATAAACGCGTTTTTTCACACAACTGAATCCCCATGTAACAGCAAAACTCAGAAGAGCCCACACACTCAGATCTTAACCCCACTGTGCAGAAAGGGTCAAAACGTGTTTTTCAGCAGAAATAAACATGTTTCTGCAAGTTTGGTCAACCCCATGTAAGTTATGGGGCAGTAACAGCACCCTTTTCAAAACGTGTTTTTCAGCCCGAAATAAACGCGTTTTTTCAGACAACTGAATCCCCATGTAACAGCAAGGCTCAGAAGAGCCCACACACTCAGATCTTAACCCCAGTGTGCAGAAAGGGTCAAAACGTGTTTTTCAGCAGAAATAAACATGTTTCTGCAAGTTTGGTCAACCCCATGTAAGTTATGGGGCAGTAACAGCACCCTTTTCAAAACGTGTTTTTCAGCCCGAAATAAACGCGTTTTTTCAGACAACTGAATCCCCATGTAACAGCAAAACTCAGAAGAGCCCACACACTCAGATCTTAACCCCAGTGTGCAGAAAGGGTCAAAACGTTTTTTTCAGCAGAAATAAACTTGTTTCTGCAAGTTTGGTCAACCCCATGTAAGTTATGGGGCAGTAACAGCACCCTTTTAAAAACGTGTTTTTCAGCCCGAAATAAACGCGTTTTTTCAGACAACTGAATCCCCATGTAACAGCAAAAGTCAGAAGAGCCCACACACTCAGATCTTAACCCCAGTGTGCAGAAAGGGTCAAAACGTGTTTTTCAGCAGAAATAAACATGTTTCTGCAAGTTTGGTCGACCCCATGTAAGTTATAGGGCAGTAACAGCACCCTTTTCAAAACGTGTTTTTCAGCCCGAAATAAACGCGTTTTTTCAGACAACTGAATCCCCATGTAACAGCAAAACTCAGAAGAGCCCACACACTCAGATCTTAACCCCAGTGTGCAGAAAGGGTCAAAACGTGTTTTTCAGCAGAAATAAACATGTTTCTGCAAGTTTGGTCAACCCCATGTAAGTTATGGGGCAGTAACAGCACCCTTTTCAAAACGTGTTTTTCAGCCCGAAATAAACGCGTTTTTTCAGACAACTGAATCCCCATGTAACAGCAAAACTCAGAAGAGCCCACACACTCAGATCTTAAACCCAGTGTGCAGAAAGGGTCAAAACGTGTTTTTCAGCAGAAATAAACATGTTTCTGCAAGTTTGGTCAACCCCATGTAAGTTATGGGGCAGTAACAGCACCCTTTTCAAAACGTGTTTTTCAGCCCGAAATAAACGCGTTTTTTCAGACAACTGAATCCCCATGTAACAGCAAAACTCAGAAGAGCCCACACACTCAGATCTTAACCCCAGTGAGCAGAAAGGGTCAAAACGTGTTTTTCAGCAGAAATAAACATGTTTCTGCAAGTTTGGTCAACCCCATGTAAGTTATGGGGCAGTAACAGCACCCTTTTCAAAACGTGTTTTTCAGCCCGAAATAAACGCGTTTTTTCAGACAACTGAATCCCCATGTAACAGCAAGGCTCAGAAGAGCCCACACACTCAGATCTTAACCCCAGTGTGCAGAAAGGGTCAAAACGTGTTTTTCAGCAGAAATAAACATGTTTCTGCAAGTTTGGTCAACCCCATGTAAGTTATGGGGCAGTAACAGCACCCTTTTCAAAACGTGTTTTTCAGCCCGAAATAAACGCGTTTTTTCAGACAACTGAATCCCCATGTAACAGCAAAACTCAGAAGAGCCCACACACTCAGATCTTAACCCCAGTGTGCAGAAAGGGTCAAAACGTGTTTTTCAGCAGAAATAAACATGTTTCTGCAAGTTTGGTCAACCCCATGTAAGTTATGGGGCAGTAACAGCACCCTTTTCAAAACGTGTTTTTCAGCCCGAAATAAACGCGTTTTTTCAGACAACTGAATCCCCATGTAACAGCAAGGCTCAGAAGAGCCCACACACTCAGATCTTAACCCCAGTGTGCAAAAAGGGTCAAAACGTGTTTTTCAGCAGAAATAAACATGTTTCTGCAAGTTTGGTCAACCCCATGTTAGTTATGGGGCAGTAACAGCACCCTTTTAAAAACGTGTTTTTCAGCCCGAAATAAACGCGTTTTTTCAGACAACTGAATCCCCATGTAACAGCAAAACTCAGAAGAGCCCACACACTCAGATCTTAACCCCAGTGTGCAGAAAGGGTCAAAACGTGTTTTTCAGCAGAAATAAACATGTTTCTGCAAGTTTGGTCAACCCCATGTAAGTTATGGGGCAGTAACAGCACCCTTTTCAAAACGTGTTTTTCAGCCCGAAATAAACGCGTTTTTTCAGACAACTGAATCCCCATGTAACAGCAAGGCTCAGAAGAGCCCACACACTCAGATCTTAACCCCAGTGTGCAGAAAGGGTCAAAACGTGTTTTTCAGCAGAAATAAACATGTTTCTGCAAGTTTGGTCAACCCCATGTAAGTTATGGGGCAGTAACAGCACCCTTTTCAAAACGTGTTTTTCAGCCCGAAATAAACGCGTTTTTTCAGACAACTGAATCCCCATGTAACAGCAAAACTCAGAAGAGCCCACACACTCAGATCTTAACCCCAGTGTGCAGAAAGGGTCAAAATGTGTTTTTCAGCAGAAATAAACATGTTTCTGCAAGTTTGGTCAACCCCATGTAAGTTATGGGGCAGTAACAGCACACTTTTCAAAACGTGTTTTTCAGCCCGAAATAAACGCGTTTTTTCAGACAACTGAATCCCCATGTAACAGCAAAACTCAGAAGAGCCCACACACTCAGAACTTAACCCCAGTGTGCAGAAAGGGTCAAAACGTTTTTTTCAGCAGAAATAAACTTGTTTCTGCAAGTTTGGTCAACCCCATGTAAGTTATGGGGCAGTAACAGCACCCTTTTCAAAACGTGTTTTTCAGCCCGAAATAAACGCGTTTTTTCAGACAACTGAATCCCCATGTAACAGCAAAACTCAGAAGAGCCCACACACTCAGATCTTAACCCCACTGTGCAGAAAGGGTCAAAACGTGTTTTTCAGCAGAAATAAACATGTTTCTGCAAGTTTGGTCAACCCCATGTAAGTTATGGGGCAGTAACAGCACCCTTTTCAAAACGTGTTTTTCAGCCCGAAATAAACGCGTTTTTTCAGACAACTGAATCCCCATGTAACAGCAAAACTCAGAAGAGCCCACACACTCAGATCTTAACCCCAGTGTGCAGAAAGGGTCAAAACGTGTTTTTCAGCAGAAATAAACATGTTTCTGCAAGTTTGGTCAACCCCATGTAAATTATGGGGCAGTAACAGCACCCTTTTCAAAACGTGTTTTTCAGCCCGAAATAAACGCGTTTTTTCAGACAACTGAATCCCCATGTAACAGCAAAACTCAGAAGAGCCCACACACTCAGATCTTAACCCCAGTGTGCAGAAAGGGTCAAAACGTGTTTTTCAGCAGAAATAAACATGTTTCTGCAAGTTTGGTCGACCCCATGTAAGTTATAGGGCAGTAACAGCACCCTTTTAAAAACGTGTTTTTCAGCCCGAAATAAACGCGTTTTTTCAGACAACTGAATCCCCATGTAACAGCAAAACTCAGAAGAGCCCACACACTCAGATCTTAACCCCAGTGTGCAGAAAGGGTCAAAACGTGTTTTTCAGCAGAAATAAACATGTTTCTGCAAGTTTGGTCAACCCCATGTAAGTTATGGGGCAGTAACAGCACCCTTTTCAAAACGTGTTTTTCAGCCCGAAATAAACACGTTTTTTCAGAAAACTGAATCCCCATGTAACAGCAAAACTCAGAAGAGCCCACACACTCAGATCTTAACCCCAGTGTGCAGAAAGGGTCAAAACGTGTTTTTCAGCAGAAATAAACATGTTTCTGCAAGTTTGGTCAACCCCATGTAAGTTATGGGGCAGTAACAGCACCCTTTTCAAAACGTGTTTTTCAGCCCGAAATAAACGCGTTTTTTCAGACAACTGAATCCCCATGTAACAGCAAGGCTCAGAAGAGCCCACACACTCAGATCTTAACCCCATTGTGCAGAAAGGGTCAAAACGTGTTTTTCAGCAGAAATAAACATGTTTCTGCAAGTTTGGTCAACCCCATGTTAGTTATGGGGCAGTAACAGCACCCTTTTCAAAACGTGTTTTTCAGCCCGAAATAAACGCGTTTTTTCATACAACTGAATCCCCATGTAACAGCAAAACTCAGAAGAGCCCACACACTCAGATCTTAACCCCAGTGTGCAGAAAGGGTCAAAACGTGTTTTTCAGCAGAAATAAACATGTTTCTGCAAGTTTGGTCAACCCCATGTAAGTCATGGGGCAGTAACAGCACCCTTTTCAAAACGTGTTTTTCAGCCCGAAATAAACGCGTTTTTTCAGACAACTGAATCCCCATGTAACAGCAAAACTCAGAAGAGCCCACACACTCAGATGTTAACCCCAGTGTGCAGAAAGGGTCAAAACGTGTTTTTCAGCAGAAATAAACATGTTTCTGCAAGTTTGGTCAACCCCATGTAAGTTATGGGGCAGTAACAGCACCCTTTTCAAAACGTGTTTTTCAGCCCGAAATAAACGCGTTTTTTCAGACAACTGAATCCCCATGTAACAGCAAAACTCAGAAGAGCCCACACACTCAGATCTTAACCCCAGTGTGCAGAAAGGGTCAAAACGTGTTTTTCAGCAGAAATAAACATGTTTCTGCAAGTTTGGTCAACCCCATGTAAGTTATGGGGCAGTAACAGCACCCTTTTCAAAACGTGTTTTTCAGCCCGAAATAAACGCGTTTTTTCAGACAACTGAATCCCCATGTAACAGCAAGGCTCAGAAGAGCCCACACACTCAGATCTTAACCCCAGTGTGCAGAAAGGGTCAAAACGTGTTTTTCAGCAGAAATAAACATGTTTCTGCAAGTTTGGTCAACCCCATGTAAGTTATGGGGCAGTAACAGCACACTTTTCAAAACGTGTTTTTCAGCCCGAAATAAACGCGTTTTTTCAGACAACTGAATCCCCATGTAACAGCAAAACTCAGAAGAGCCCACACACTCAGATCTTAACCCCACTGTGCAGAAAGGGTCAAAACGTGTTTTTCAGCAGAAATAAACATGTTTCTGCAAGTTTGGTCAACCCCATGTAAGTTATGGGGCAGTAACAGCACCCTTTTCAAAACATGTTTTTCAGCACGAAATAAACGCGTTTTTTCAGACAACTGAATCCCCATGTAACAGCAAGGCTCAGAAGAGCCCACACACTCAGATCTTAACCCCAGTGTGCAGAAAGTGTCAAAACGTGTTTTTCAGCAGAAATAAACATGTTTCTGCAAGTTTGGTCAACCCCATGTAAGTTATGCGGCAGTAACAGCACCCTTTTCAAAACGTGTTTTTCAGCCCGAAATAAACGCGTTTTTTCAGACAACTGAATCCCCATGTAACAGCAAGGCTCAGAAGAGCCCACACACTCAGATCTTAACCCCAGTGTGCAGAAAGGGTCAAAACGTGTTTTTCAGCAGAAATAAACATGTTTCTGCAAGTTTGGTCAACCCCATGTAAGTTATGGGGCAGTAACAGCACCCTTTTCAAAACGTGTTTTTCAGCCCGAAATAAACGCGTTTTTTCAGACAACTGAATCCCCATGTAACAGCAAAACTCAGAAGAGCCCACACACTCAGATCTTAACCCCAGTGTGCAGAAAGGGTCAAAACGTGTTTTTCAGCAGAAATAAACATGTTTCTGCAAGTTTGGTCAACCCCATGTAAGTTATGGGGCAGTAACAGCACCCTTTTCAAAACGTGTTTTTCAGCCCGAAATAAACGCGTTTTTTCAGACAACTGAATCCCCATGTAACAGCAAGGCTCAGAAGAGCCCACACACTCAGATCTTAACCCCAGTGTGCAAAAAGGGTCAAAACGTGTTTTTCAGCAGAAATAAACATGTTTCTGCAAGTTTGGTCAACCCCATGTTAGTTATGGGGCAGTAACAGCACCCTTTTAAAAACGTGTTTTTCAGCCCGAAATAAACGCGTTTTTTCAGACAACTGAATCCCCATGTAACAGCAAAACTCAGAAGAGCCCACACACTCAGATCTTAACCCCAGTGTGCAGAAAGGGTCAAAACGTGTTTTTCAGCAGAAATAAACATGTTTCTGCAAGTTTGGTCAACCCCATGTAAGTTATGGGGCAGTAACAGCACCCTTTTCAAAACGTGTTTTTCAGCCCGAAATAAACGCGTTTTTTCAGACAACTGAATCCCCATGTAACAGCAAGGCTCAGAAGAGCCCACACACTCAGATCTTAACCCCAGTGTGCAGAAAGGGTCAAAACGTGTTTTTCAGCAGAAATAAACATGTTTCTGCAAGTTTGGTCAACCCCATGTAAGTTATGGGGCAGTAACAGCACCCTTTTCAAAACGTGTTTTTCAGCCCGAAATAAACGCGT
Source organism: Lepisosteus platostomus (assembly GCF_059453375.1). Taxonomy (NCBI): domain Eukaryota; kingdom Metazoa; phylum Chordata; class Actinopteri; order Semionotiformes; family Lepisosteidae; genus Lepisosteus; species Lepisosteus platostomus. The sequence goes on along the minus strand of NC_142625.1, from coordinate 8,622,527 downwards.
TTTTTCAGACAACTGAATCCCCATGTAACAGCAAAACTCAGAAGAGCCCACACACTCAGATCTTAACCCCAGTGTGCAGAAAGGGTCAAAATGTGTTTTTCAGCAGAAATAAACATGTTTCTGCAAGTTTGGTCAACCCCATGTAAGTTATGGGGCAGTAACAGCACACTTTTCAAAACGTGTTTTTCAGCCCGAAATAAACGCGTTTTTTCAGACAACTGAATCCCCATGTAACAGCAAAACTCAGAAGAGCCCACACACTCAGAACTTAACCCCAGTGTGCAGAAAGGGTCAAAACGTTTTTTTCAGCAGAAATAAACTTGTTTCTGCAAGTTTGGTCAACCCCATGTAAGTTATGGGGCAGTAACAGCACCCTTTTCAAAACGTGTTTTTCAGCCCGAAATAAACGCGTTTTTTCAGACAACTGAATCCCCATGTAACAGCAAAACTCAGAAGAGCCCACACACTCAGATCTTAACCCCACTGTGCAGAAAGGGTCAAAACGTGTTTTTCAGCAGAAATAAACATGTTTCTGCAAGTTTGGTCAACCCCATGTAAGTTATGGGGCAGTAACAGCACCCTTTTCAAAACGTGTTTTTCAGCCCGAAATAAACGCGTTTTTTCAGACAACTGAATCCCCATGTAACAGCAAAACTCAGAAGAGCCCACACACTCAGATCTTAACCCCAGTGTGCAGAAAGGGTCAAAACGTGTTTTTCAGCAGAAATAAACATGTTTCTGCAAGTTTGGTCAACCCCATGTAAATTATGGGGCAGTAACAGCACCCTTTTCAAAACGTGTTTTTCAGCCCGAAATAAACGCGTTTTTTCAGACAACTGAATCCCCATGTAACAGCAAAACTCAGAAGAGCCCACACACTCAGATCTTAACCCCAGTGTGCAGAAAGGGTCAAAACGTGTTTTTCAGCAGAAATAAACATGTTTCTGCAAGTTTGGTCGACCCCATGTAAGTTATAGGGCAGTAACAGCACCCTTTTAAAAACGTGTTTTTCAGCCCGAAATAAACGCGTTTTTTCAGACAACTGAATCCCCATGTAACAGCAAAACTCAGAAGAGCCCACACACTCAGATCTTAACCCCAGTGTGCAGAAAGGGTCAAAACGTGTTTTTCAGCAGAAATAAACATGTTTCTGCAAGTTTGGTCAACCCCATGTAAGTTATGGGGCAGTAACAGCACCCTTTTCAAAACGTGTTTTTCAGCCCGAAATAAACACGTTTTTTCAGAAAACTGAATCCCCATGTAACAGCAAAACTCAGAAGAGCCCACACACTCAGATCTTAACCCCAGTGTGCAGAAAGGGTCAAAACGTGTTTTTCAGCAGAAATAAACATGTTTCTGCAAGTTTGGTCAACCCCATGTAAGTTATGGGGCAGTAACAGCACCCTTTTCAAAACGTGTTTTTCAGCCCGAAATAAACGCGTTTTTTCAGACAACTGAATCCCCATGTAACAGCAAGGCTCAGAAGAGCCCACACACTCAGATCTTAACCCCATTGTGCAGAAAGGGTCAAAACGTGTTTTTCAGCAGAAATAAACATGTTTCTGCAAGTTTGGTCAACCCCATGTTAGTTATGGGGCAGTAACAGCACCCTTTTCAAAACGTGTTTTTCAGCCCGAAATAAACGCGTTTTTTCATACAACTGAATCCCCATGTAACAGCAAAACTCAGAAGAGCCCACACACTCAGATCTTAACCCCAGTGTGCAGAAAGGGTCAAAACGTGTTTTTCAGCAGAAATAAACATGTTTCTGCAAGTTTGGTCAACCCCATGTAAGTCATGGGGCAGTAACAGCACCCTTTTCAAAACGTGTTTTTCAGCCCGAAATAAACGCGTTTTTTCAGACAACTGAATCCCCATGTAACAGCAAAACTCAGAAGAGCCCACACACTCAGATGTTAACCCCAGTGTGCAGAAAGGGTCAAAACGTGTTTTTCAGCAGAAATAAACATGTTTCTGCAAGTTTGGTCAACCCCATGTAAGTTATGGGGCAGTAACAGCACCCTTTTCAAAACGTGTTTTTCAGCCCGAAATAAACGCGTTTTTTCAGACAACTGAATCCCCATGTAACAGCAAAACTCAGAAGAGCCCACACACTCAGATCTTAACCCCAGTGTGCAGAAAGGGTCAAAACGTGTTTTTCAGCAGAAATAAACATGTTTCTGCAAGTTTGGTCAACCCCATGTAAGTTATGGGGCAGTAACAGCACCCTTTTCAAAACGTGTTTTTCAGCCCGAAATAAACGCGTTTTTTCAGACAACTGAATCCCCATGTAACAGCAAGGCTCAGAAGAGCCCACACACTCAGATCTTAACCCCAGTGTGCAGAAAGGGTCAAAACGTGTTTTTCAGCAGAAATAAACATGTTTCTGCAAGTTTGGTCAACCCCATGTAAGTTATGGGGCAGTAACAGCACACTTTTCAAAACGTGTTTTTCAGCCCGAAATAAACGCGTTTTTTCAGACAACTGAATCCCCATGTAACAGCAAAACTCAGAAGAGCCCACACACTCAGATCTTAACCCCACTGTGCAGAAAGGGTCAAAACGTGTTTTTCAGCAGAAATAAACATGTTTCTGCAAGTTTGGTCAACCCCATGTAAGTTATGGGGCAGTAACAGCACCCTTTTCAAAACATGTTTTTCAGCACGAAATAAACGCGTTTTTTCAGACAACTGAATCCCCATGTAACAGCAAGGCTCAGAAGAGCCCACACACTCAGATCTTAACCCCAGTGTGCAGAAAGTGTCAAAACGTGTTTTTCAGCAGAAATAAACATGTTTCTGCAAGTTTGGTCAACCCCATGTAAGTTATGCGGCAGTAACAGCACCCTTTTCAAAACGTGTTTTTCAGCCCGAAATAAACGCGTTTTTTCAGACAACTGAATCCCCATGTAACAGCAAGGCTCAGAAGAGCCCACACACTCAGATCTTAACCCCAGTGTGCAGAAAGGGTCAAAACGTGTTTTTCAGCAGAAATAAACATGTTTCTGCAAGTTTGGTCAACCCCATGTAAGTTATGGGGCAGTAACAGCACCCTTTTCAAAACGTGTTTTTCAGCCCGAAATAAACGCGTTTTTTCAGACAACTGAATCCCCATGTAACAGCAAGGCTCAGAAGAGCCCACACACTCAGAACTTAACCCCAGTGTGCAGAGAGTGTCAAAACGTGTTTTTCAGCAGAAATAAACATGTTTCTGCAAGTTTGGTCAACCCCATGTAAGTTATGGGGCAGTAACAGCACCCTTTTCAAAACGTGTTTTTCAGCCCGAAATAAACGCGTTTTTTCAGACAACTGAATCCCCATGTAACAGCAAAACTCAGAAGAGCCCACACACTCAGATCTTAACCCCAGTGTGCAGAAAGGGTCAAAACGTGTTTTTCAGCAGAAATAAACTTGTTTCTGCAAGTTTGGTCAACCCCATGTAAGTTATGGGGCAGTAACAGCACCCTTTTCAAAACGTGTTTTTCAGCCCGAAATAAACGCGTTTTTTCAGACAACTGAATCCCCATGTAACAGCAAAACTCAGAAGAGCCCACACACTCAGATCTTAACCCCAGTGTGCAGAAAGGGTCAAAACGTGTTTTTCAGCAGAAATAAACATGTTTCTGCAAGTTTGGTCGACCCCATGTAAGTTATAGGGCAGTAACAGCACCCTTTTCAAAACGTGTTTTTCAGCCCGAAATAAACGCGTTTTTTCAGACAACTGAATCCCCATGTAACAGCAAAACTCAGAAGAGCCCACACACTCAGATCTTAACCCCAGTGTGCAGAAAGGGTCAAAACGTGTTTTTCAGCAGAAATAAACTTGTTTCTGCAAGTTTGGTCAACCCCATATAAGTTATGGGGCAGTAACAGCACCCTTTTCAAAACGTGTTTTTCAGCCCGAAATAAACGCGTTTTTTCACACAACTGAATCCCCATGTAACAGCAAAACTCAGAAGAGCCCACACACTCAAATCTTAACCCCACTGTGCAGAAAGGGTCAAAACGTGTTTTTCAGCAGAAATAAACATGTTTCTGCAAGTTTGGTCAACCCCATGTAAGTTATGGGGCAGTAACAGCACCCTTTTCAAAACGTGTTTTTCAGCCCGAAATAAACGCGTTTTTACAGACAACTGAATCCCCATGTAACAGCAAGGCTCAGAAGAGCCCACACACTCAGATCTTAACCCCAGTGTGCAGAAAGTGTCAAAACGTGTTTTTCAGCAGAAATAAACATGTTTCTGCAAGTTTGGTCAACCCCATGTAAGTTATGGGGCAGTAACAGCACCCTTTTCAAAACGTGTTTTTCAGCCCGAAATAAACGCGTTTTTTCAGACAACTGAATCCCCATGTAACAGCAAAGCTCAGAAGAGCCCACACACTCAGATCTTAACCCCAGTGTGCAGAAAGGGTCAAAACGTGTTTTTCAGCAGAAATAAACTTGTTTCTGCAAGTTTGGTCAACCCCATATAAGTTATGGGGCAGTAACAGCACCCTTTTCAAAACGTGTTTTTCAGCCCGAAATAAACGCGTTTTTTCACACAACTGAATCCCCATGTAACAGCAAAACTCAGAAGAGCCCACACACTCAGATCTTAACCCCACTGTGCAGAAAGGGTCAAAACGTGTTTTTCAGCAGAAATAAACATGTTTCTGCAAGTTTGGTCAACCCCATGTAAGTTATGGGGCAGTAACAGCACCCTTTTCAAAACGTGTTTTTCAGCCCGAAATAAACGCGTTTTTTCAGACAACTGAATCCCCATGTAACAGCAAGGCTCAGAAGAGCCCACACACTCAGATCTTAACCCCAGTGTGCAGAAAGTGTCAAAACGTGTTTTTCAGCAGAAATAAACATGTTTCTGCAAGTTTGGTCAACCCCATGTAAGTTATGGGGCAGTAACAGCACCCTTTTCAAAACGTGTTTTTCAGCCCGAAATAAACGCGTTTTTTCACACAACTGAATCCCCATGTAACAGCAAAACTCAGAAGAGCCCACACACTCAGATCTTAACCCCAGTGTGCAGAAAGGGTCAAAACGTGTTTTTCAGCAGAAATAAACATGTTTCTGCAAGTTTGGTCAACCCCATGTAAGTTATGGGGCAGTAACAGCACCCTTTTCAAAACGTGTTTTTCAGCCCGAAATAAACGCGTTTTTTCAGACAACTGAATCCCCATGTAACAGCAAGGCTCAGAAGAGCCCACACACTCAGATCTTAACCCCAGTGTGCAGAAAGTGTCAAAACGTGTTTTTCAGCAGAAATAAACATGTTTCTGCAAGTTTGGTCAACCCCATGTAAGTTATGGGGCAGTAACAGCACCCTTTTCAAAACGTGTTTTTCAGCCCGAAATAAACGCGTTTTTTCAGACAACTGAATCCCCATGTAACAGCAAAGCTCAGAGGAGCCCACACACTCAGATCTTAACCCCAGTGAGCAGAAAGGGTCAAAACGTGTTTTTCAGCAGAAATAAACATGTTTCTGCAAGTTTGGTCAACCCCATGTAAGTTATGGGGCAGTAACAGCACCCTTTTCAAAACTTTTTTTTCAGCCCGAAATAAACGCGTTTTTTCAGACAACTGAATCCCCATGTAACAGCAAAACTCAGAAGAGCCCACACACTCAGATCTTAACCCCAGTGTGCAGAAAGTGTCAAAACGTGTTTTTCAGCAGAAATAAACATGTTTCTGCAAGTTTGGTCAACCCCATGTAAGTTATGGGGCAGTAACAGCACCCTTTTCAAAACGTGTTTTTCAGCCCGAAATAAACGCGGTTTTTCAGACAACTGAATCCCCATGTAACAGCAAAACTCAGAAGAGCCCACACACTCAGATCTTAACCCCAGTGTGCAGAAAGGGTCAAAACGTGTTTTTCAGCAGAAATAAACATGTTTCTGCAAGTTTGGTCAACCCCATGTAAATTATGGGGCAGTAACAGCACCCTTTTCAAAACGTGTTTTTCAGCCCGAAATAAACGCGTTTTTTCAGACAACCGAATCCCCATGTAACAGCAAAACTCAGAAGAGCCCACACACTCAGATCTTAACCCCAGTGTGCAGAAAGGGTCAAAACGTGTTTTTCAGCAGAAATAAACATGTTTCTGCAAGTTTGGTCGACCCCATGTAAGTTATAGGGCATTAACAGCACTCTTTTAAAAACGTGTTTTTCAGCCCGAAATAAACGCGTTTTTTCAGACAACTGAATCCCCATGTAACAGCAAAACTCAGAAGAGCCCACACACTCAGATCTTAACCCCAGTGTGCAGAAAGGGTCAAAACGTGTTTTTCAGCAGAAATAAACATGTTTCTGCAAGTTTGGTCAACCCCATGTAAGTTATGGGGCAGTAACAGCACCCTTTTCAAAACGTGTTTTTCAGCCCGAAATAAACGCGTTTTTTCAGACAACCGAATCCCCATGTAACAGCAAAACTCAGAAGAGCCCACACACTCAGATCTTAACCCCAGTGTGCAGAAAGGGTCAAAACGTGTTTTTCAGCAGAAATAAACATGTTTCTGCAAGTTTGGTCAACCCCATGTAAGTTATGGGGCAGTAACAGCACCCTTTTCAAAACGTGTTTTTCAGCCCGAAATAAACGCGTTTTTTCAGACAACTGAATCCCCATGTAACAGCAAGGCTCACAAGAGCCCACACACTCAGATCTTGACCCCAGTGTGCAGAAAGTGTCAAAACGTGTTTTTCAGCAGAAATAAACATGTTTCTGCAAGTTTGGTCAACCCCATGTAAGTTATGGGGCAGTAACAGCACCCTTTTCAAAACGTGTTTTTCAGCCCGAAATAAACGCGTTTTTTCAGACAACTGAATCCCCATGTAACAGCAAAACTCAGAAGAGCCCACACACTCAGATCTTAACCCCAGTGTGCAGAAAGGGTCAAAACGTGTTTTTCAGCAGAAATAAACATGTTTCTGCAAGTTTGGTCGACCCCATGTAAGTTATAGGGCAGTAACAGCACCCTTTTAAAAACGTGTTTTTCAGCCCGAAATAAACGCGTTTTTTCAGACAACTGAATCCCCATGTAACAGCAAAACTCAGAAGAGCCCACACACTCAGATCTTAACCCCATTGTGCAGAAAGGGTCAAAACGTGTTTTTCAGCAGAAATAAACATGTTTCTGCAAGTTTGGTCAACCCCATGTTAGTTATGGGGCAGTAACAGCACCCTTTTCAAAACGTGTTTTTCAGCCCGAAATAAACGCGTTTTTTCAGACAACTGAATCCCCATGTAACAGCAAAACTCAGAAGAGCCCACACACTCAGATCTTAACCCCAGTGTGCAGAAAGGGTCAAAACGTGTTTTTCAGCAGAAATAAACATGTTTCTGCAAGTTTGGTCAACCCCATGTAAGTTATGGGGCAGTAACAGCACCCTTTTCAAAACGTGTTTTTCAGCCCGAAATAAACGCGTTTTTTCAGACAACTGAATCCCCATGTAACAGCAAAACTCAGAAGAGCCCACACACTCAGATGTTAACCCCAGTGTGCAGAAAGGGTCAAAACGTGTTTTTCAGCAGAAATAAACATGTTTCTGCAAGTTTGGTCAACCCCATGTAAGTTATGGGGCAGTAACAGCACCCTTTTCAAAACGTGTTTTTCAGCCCGAAATAAACGCGTTTTTTCAGACAACTGAATCCCCATGTAACAGCAAAACTCAGAAGAGCCCACACACTCAGATCTTAACCCCAGTGTGCAGAAAGGGTCAAAACGTGTTTTTCAGCAGAAATAAACATGTTTCCGCAAGTTTGGTCAACCCCATGTAAGTTATGGGGCAGTAACAGCACACTTTTCAAAACGTGTTTTTCAGCCCGAAATAAACGCGTTTTTTCAGACAACTGAATCCCCATGTAACAGCAAGGCTCAGAAGAGCCCACACACTCAGATCTTAACCCCAGTGTGCAGAAAGGGTCAAAACGTGTTTTTCAGCAGAAATAAACATGTTTCTGCAAGTTTGGTCAACCCCATGTAAGTTATGGGGCAGTAACAGCACCCTTTTCAAAACGTGTTTTTCAGCCCGAAATAAACGCGTTTTTTCAGACAACTGAATCCCCATGTAACAGCAAGGCTCAGAAGAGCCCACACACTCAGATCTTAACCCCAGTGTGCAAAAAGGGTCAAAACGTGTTTTTCAGCAGAAATAAACATGTTTCTGCAAGTTTGGTCAACCCCATGTTAGTTATGGGGCAGTAACAGCACCCTTTTCAAAACGTGTTTTTCAGCCCGAAATAAACGCGTTTTTTCAGACAACTGAATCCCCATGTAACAACAAAACTCAGAAGAGCCCACACACTCAGATCTTAACCCCAGTGTGCAGAAAGGGTCAAAACGTGTTTTTCAGCAGAAATAAACATGTTTCTGCAAGTTTGGTCAACCCCATGTAAGTTATGGGGCAGTAACAGCACCCTTTTCAAAACGTGTTTTTCAGCCCGAAATAAACACGTTTTTTCAGACAACTGAATCCCCATGTAACAGCAAAACTCAGAAGAGCCCACACACTCAGATCTTAACCCTAGTGTGCAGAAAGGGTCAAAACGTGTTTTTCAGCAGAAATAAACATGTTTCTGCAAGTTTGGTCAACCCCATGTAAGTTATGGGGCAGTAACAGCACCCTTTTCAAAACGTGTTTTTCAGCCCGAAATAAACGCGTTTTTTCAGACAACTGAATCCCCATGTAACAGCAAAACTCAGAAGAGCCCACACACTCAGATCTTAACCCCAGTGAGCAGAAAGGGTCAAAACGTGTTTTTCAGCAGAAATAAACATGTTTCTGCAAGTTTGGTCAACCCCATGTAAGTTATGGGGCAGTAACAGCACCCTTTTCAAAACGTGTTTTTCAGCCCGAAATAAACGCGTTTTTTCAGACAACTGAATCCCCATGTAACAGCAAGGCTCAGAAGAGCCCACACACTCAGATCTTAACCCCAGTGTGCAGAAAGGGTCAAAACGTGTTTTTCAGCAGAAATAAACATGTTTCTGCAAGTTTGGTCAACCCCATGTAAGTTATGGGGCAGTAACAGCACCCTTTTCAAAACGTGTTTTTCAGCCCGAAATAAACGCGTTTTTTCAGACAACTGAATCCCCATGTAACAGCAAAACTCAGAAGAGCCCACACACTCAGATCTTAACCCCAGTGTGCAGAAAGGGTCAAAACGTTTTTTTCAGCAGAAATAAACTTGTTTCTGCAAGTTTGGTCAACCCCATGTAAGTTATGGGGCAGTAACAGCACCCTTTTCAAAACGTGTTTTTCAGCCCGAAATAAACGCGTTTTTTCAGACAACTGAATCCCCATGTAACAGCAAAAGTCAGAAGAGCCCACACACTCAGATCTTAACCCCAGTGTGCAGAAAGGGTCAAAACGTGTTTTTCAGCAGAAATAAACATGTTTCTGCAAGTTTGGTCGACCCCATGTAAGTTATAGGGCAGTAACAGCACCCTTTTCAAAACGTGTTTTTCAGCCCGAAATAAACGCGTTTTTTCAGACAACTGAATCCCCATGTAACAGCAAAACTCAGAAGAGCCCACACACTCAGATCTTAACCCCAGTGTGCAGAAAGGGTCAAAACGTGTTTTTCAGCAGAAATAAACATGTTTCTGCAAGTTTGGTCAACCCCATGTAAGTTATGGGGCAGTAACAGCACCCTTTTCAAAACGTGTTTTTCAGCCCGAAATAAACGCGTTTTTTCAGACAACTGAATCCCCATGTAACAGCAAGGCTCAGAAGAGCCCACACACTCAGATCTTAACCCCAGTGTGCAGAAAGGGTCAAAACGTGTTTTTTCAGCAGAAATAAACATGTTTCTGCAAGTTTGGTCAACCCCATGTAAGTTATGGGGCAGTAACAGCACCCTTTTCAAAACGTGTTTTTCAGCCCGAAATAAACGCGTTTTTTCAGACAACTGAATCCCCATGTAACAGCAAGGCTCAGAAGAGCCCACACACTCAGATCTTAACCCCAGTGTGCAAAAAGGGTCAAAACGTGTTTTTCAGCAGAAATAAACATGTTTCTGCAAGTTTGGTCAACCCCATGTTAGTTATGGGGCAGTAACAGCACCCTTTTAAAAACGTGTTTTTCAGCCCGAAATAAACGCGTTTTTTCAGACAACTGAATCCCCATGTAACAGCAAAACTCAGAAGAGCCCACACACTCAGATCTTAACCCCAGTGTGCAGAAAGGGTCAAAACGTGTTTTTCAGCAGAAATAAACATGTTTCTGCAAGTTTGGTCAACCCCATGTAAGTTATGGGGCAGTAACAGCACCCTTTTCAAAACGTGTTTTTCAGCCCGAAATAAACGCGTTTTTTCAGACAACTGAATCCCCATGTAACAGCAAGGCTCAGAAGAGCCCACACACTCAGATCTTAACCCCAGTGTGCAGAAAGGGTCAAAACGTGTTTTTCAGCAGAAATAAACATGTTTCTGCAAGTTTGGTCAACCCCATGTAAGTTATGGGGCAGTAACAGCACCCTTTTCAAAACGTGTTTTTCAGCCCGAAATAAACGCGTTTTTTCAGACAACTGAATCCCCATGTAACAGCAAAACTCAGAAGAGCCCACACACTCAGATCTTAACCCCAGTGTGCAGAAAGGGTCAAAATGTGTTTTTCAGCAGAAATAAACATGTTTCTGCAAGTTTGGTCAACCCCATGTAAGTTATGGGGCAGTAACAGCACCCTTTTCAAAACGTGTTTTTCAGCCCGAAATAAACGCGTTTTTTCAGACAACTGAATCCCCATGTAACAGCAAAACTCAGAAGAGCCCACACACTCAGATCTTAACCCCAGTGTGCAGAAAGGGTCAAAACGTGTTTTTCAGCAGAAATAAACATGTTTCTGCAAGTTTGGTCAACCCCATGTAAGTTATGGGGCAGTAACAGCACCCTTTTCAAAACGTGTTTTTCAGCCCGAAATAAACACGTTTTTTCAGAAAACTGAATCCCCATGTAACAGCAAAACTCAGAAGAGCCCACACACTCAGATCTTAACCCCAGTGTGCAGAAAGGGTCAAAACGTGTTTTTCAGCAGAAATAAACTTGTTTCTGCAAGTTTGGTCAACCCCATGTAAGTTATGGGGCAGTAACAGCACACTTTTCAAAACGTGTTTTTCAGCCCGAAATAAACGCGTTTTTTCAGACAACTGAATCCCCATGTAACAGCAAAACTCAGAAGAGCCCACACACTCAGATCTTAACCCCAGTGTGCAGAAAGGGTCAAAACGTGTTTTTCAGCAGAAATAAACTTGTTTCTGCAAGTTTGGTCAACCCCATGTAAGTTATGGGGCAGTAACAGCACCCTTTTCAAAACGTGTTTTTCAGCCCGAAATAAACGCGTTTTTTCAGACAACTGAATCCCCATGTAACAGCAAGGCTCAGAAGAGCCCACACACTCAGATCTTAACCCCATTGTGCAGAAAGGGTCAAAACGTGTTTTTCAGCAGAAATAAACATGTTTCTGCAAGTTTGGTCAACCCCATGTTAGTTATGGGGCAGTAACAGCACCCTTTTCAAAACGTGTTTTTCAGCCCGAAATAAACGCGTTTTTTCATACAACTGAATCCCCATGTAACAGCAAAACTCAGAAGAGCCCACACACTCAGATCTTAACCCCAGTGTGCAGAAAGGGTCAAAACGTGTTTTTCAGCAGAAATAAACATGTTTCTGCAAGTTTGGTCAACCCCATGTAAGTCATGGGGCAGTAACAGCACCCTTTTCAAAACGTGTTTTTCAGCCCGAAATAAACGCGTTTTTTCAGACAACTGAATCCCCATGTAACAGCAAAACTCAGAAGAGCCCACACACTCAGATGTTAACCCCAGTGTGCAGAAAGGGTCAAAACGTGTTTTTCAGCAGAAATAAACATGTTTCTGCAAGTTTGGTCAACCCCATGTAAGTTATGGGGCAGTAACAGCACCCTTTTCAAAACGTGTTTTTCAGCCCGAAATAAACGCGTTTTTTCACACAACTGAATCCCCATGTAACAGCAAAACTCAGAAGAGCCCACACACTCAGATCTTAACCCCAGTGTGCAGAAAGGGTCAAAACGTGTTTTTCAGCAGAAATAAACATGTTTCTGCAAGTTTGGTCAACCCCATGTAAGTTATGGGGCAGTAACAGCACCCTTTTCAAAACGTGTTTTTCAGCCCGAAATAAACGCGTTTTTTCAGACAACTGAATCCCCATGTAACAGCAAGGCTCAGAAGAGCCCACACACTCAGATCTTAACCCCAGTGTGCAAAAAGGGTCAAAACGTGTTTTTCAGCAGAAATAAACATGTTTCTGCAAGTTTGGTCAACCCCATGTTAGTTATGGGGCAGTAACAGCACCCTTTTAAAAACGTGTTTTTCAGCCCGAAATAAACGCGTTTTTTCAGACAACTGAATCCCCATGTAACAGCAAAACTCAGAAGAGCCCACACACTCAGATCTTAACCCCAGTGTGCAGAAAGGGTCAAAACGTGTTTTTCAGCAGAAATAAACATGTTTCTGCAAGTTTGGTCAACCCCATGTAAGTTATGGGGCAGTAACAGCACCCTTTTCAAAACGTGTTTTTCAGCCCGAAATAAACGCGTTTTTTCAGACAACTGAATCCCCATGTAACAGCAAGGCTCAGAAGAGCCCACACACTCAGATCTTAACCCCAGTGTGCAGAAAGGGTCAAAACGTGTTTTTCAGCAGAAATAAACATGTTTCTGCAAGTTTGGTCAACCCCATGTAAGTTATGGGGCAGTAACAGCACCCTTTTCAAAACGTGTTTTTCAGCCCGAAATAAACGCGTTTTTTCAGACAACTGAATCCCCATGTAACAGCAAAACTCAGAAGATCCCACACACTCAGATCTTAACCCCAGTGTGCAGAAAGGGTCAAAATGTGTTTTTCAGCAGAAATAAACATGTTTCTGCAAGTTTGGTCAACCCCATGTAAGTTATGGGGCAGTAACAGCACACTTTTCAAAACGTGTTTTTCAGCCCGAAATAAACGCGTTTTTTCAGACAACTGAATCCCCATGTAACAGCAAAACTCAGAAGAGCCCACACACTCAGATCTTAACCCCAGTGTGCAGAAAGGGTCAAAACGTGTTTTTCAGCAGAAATAAACTTGTTTCTGCAAGTTTGGTCAACCCCATGTAAGTTATGGGGCAGTAACAGCACCCTTTTCAAAACGTGTTTTTCAGCCCGAAATAAACGCGTTTTTTCAGACAACTGAATCCCCATGTAACAGCAAGGCTCAGAAGAGCCCACACACTCAGATCTTAACCCCATTGTGCAGAAAGGGTCAAAACGTGTTTTTCAGCAGAAATAAACATGTTTCTGCAAGTTTGGTCAACCCCATGTTAGTTATGGGGCAGTAACAGCACCCTTTTCAAAACGTGTTTTTCAGCCCGAAATAAACGCGTTTTTTCATACAACTGAATCCCCATGTAACAGCAAAACTCAGAAGAGCCCACACACTCAGATCTTAACCCCAGTGTGCAGAAAGGGTCAAAACGTGTTTTTCAGCAGAAATAAACATGTTTCTGCAAGTTTGGTCAACCCCATGTAAGTCATGGGGCAGTAACAGCACCCTTTTCAAAACGTGTTTTTCAGCCCGAAATAAACGCGTTTTTTCAGACAACTGAATCCCCATGTAACAGCAAAACTCAGAAGAGCCCACACACTCAGATGTTAACCCCAGTGTGCAGAAAGGGTCAAAACGTGTTTTTCAGCAGAAATAAACATGTTTCTGCAAGTTTGGTCAACCCCATGTAAGTTATGGGGCAGTAACAGCACCCTTTTCAAAACGTGTTTTTCAGCCCGAAATAAACGCGTTTTTTCAGACAACTGAATCCCCATGTAACAGCAAAACTCAGAAGAGCCCACACACTCAGATCTTAACCCCAGTGTGCAGAAAGGGTCAAAACGTGTTTTTCAGCAGAAATAAACATGTTTCTGCAAGTTTGGTCAACCCCATGTAAGTTATGGGGCAGTAACAGCACCCTTTTCAAAACGTGTTTTTCAGCCCGAAATAAACGCGTTTTTTCACACAACTGAATCCCCATGTAACAGCAACACTCAGAAGAGCCCACACACTCAGATCTTAACCCCAGTGTGCAGAAAGGGTCAAAACGTGTTTTTCAGCAGAAATAAACATGTTTCTGCAAGTTTGGTCAACCCCATGTAAGTTATGGGGCAGTAACAGCACCCTTTTCAAAACGTGTTTTTCAGCCCGAAATAAACGCGTTTTTTCAGACAACTGAATCCCCATGTAACAGCAAGGCTCAGAAGAGCCCACACACTCAGATCTTAACCCCAGTGTGCAAAAAGGGTCAAAACGTGTTTTTCAGCAGAAATAAACATGTTTCTGCAAGTTTGGTCAACCCCATGTTACTTATGGGGCAGTAACAGCACCCTTTTCAAAACGTGTTTTTCAGCCCGAAATAAACGCGTTTTTTCAGACAACTGAATCCCCATGTAACAGCAAGGCTCAGAAGAGCCCACACACTCAGATCTTAACCCCAGTGTGCAAAAAGGGTCAAAACGTGTTTTTCAGCAGAAATAAACATGTTTCTGCAAGTTTGGTCAACCCCATGTTAGTTATGGGGCAGTAACAGCACCCTTTTAAAAACGTGTTTTTCAGCCCGAAATAAACGCGTTTTTTCAGACAACTGAATCCCCATGTAACAGCAAAACTCAGAAGAGCCCACACACTCAGATCTTAACCCCAGTGTGCAGAAAGGGTCAAAACGTGTTTTTCAGCAGAAATAAACATGTTTCTGCAAGTTTGGTCAACCCCATGTAAGTTATGGGGCAGTAACAGCACCCTTTTCAAAACGTGTTTTTCAGCCCGAAATAAACGCGTTTTTTCAGACAACTGAATCCCCATGTAACAGCAAGGCTCAGAAGAGCCCACACACTCAGATCTTAACCCCAGTGTGCAGAAAGGGTCAAAACGTGTTTTTCAGCAGAAATAAACATGTTTCTGCAAGTTTGGTCAACCCCATGTAAGTTATGGGGCAGTAACAGCACCCTTTTCAAAACGTGTTTTTCAGCCCGAAATAAACGCGTTTTTTCAGACAACTGAATCCCCATGTAACAGCAAAACTCAGAAGAGCCCACACACTCAGATCTTAACCCCAGTGTGCAGAAAGGGTCAAAATGTGTTTTTCAGCAGAAATAAACATGTTTCTGCAAGTTTGGTCAACCCCATGTAAGTTATGGGGCAGTAACAGCACACTTTTCAAAACGTGTTTTTCAGCCCGAAATAAACGCGTTTTTTCAGACAACTGAATCCCCATGTAACAGCAAAACTCAGAAGAGCCCACACACTCAGATCTTAACCCCAGTGTGCAGAAAGGGTCAAAACGTTTTTTTCAGCAGAAATAAACTTGTTTCTGCAAGTTTGGTCAACCCCATGTAAGTTATGGGGCAGTAACAGCACCCTTTTCAAAACGTGTTTTTCAGCCCGAAATAAACGCGTTTTTTCAGACAACTGAATCCCCATGTAACAGCAAAACTCAGAAGAGCCCACACACTCAGATCTTAACCCCACTGTGCAGAAAGTGTCAAAACGTGTTTTTCAGCAGAAATAAACATGTTTCTGCAAGTTTGGTCAACCCCATGTAAGTTATGGGGCAGTAACAGCACCCTTTTCAAAACGTGTTTTTCAGCCCGAAATAAACGCGTTTTTTCAGACAACTGAATCCCCATGTAACAGCAAAACTCAGAAGAGCCCACACACTCAGATCTTAACCCCAGTGTGCAGAAAGGGTCAAAACGTGTTTTTCAGCAGAAATAAACATGTTTCTGCAAGTTTGGTCAACCCCATGTAAATTATGGGGCAGTAACAGCACCCTTTTCAAAACGTGTTTTTCAGCCCGAAATAAACGCGTTTTTTCAGACAACTGAATCCCCATGTAACAGCAAAACTCAGAAGAGCCCACACACTCAGATCTTAACCCCAGTGTGCAGAAAGGGTCAAAACGTGTTTTTCAGCAGAAATAAACATGTTTCTGCAAGTTTGGTCGACCCCATGTAAGTTATAGGGCAGTAACAGCACCCTTTTAAAAACGTGTTTTTCAGCCCGAAATAAACGCGTTTTTTCAGACAACTGAATCCCCATGTAACAGCAAAACTCAGAAGAGCCCACACACTCAGATCTTAACCCCAGTGTGCAGAAAGGGTCAAAACGTGTTTTTCAGCAGAAATAAACATGTTTCTGCAAGTTTGGTCAACCCCATGTAAGTTATGGGGCAGTAACAGCACCCTTTTCAAAACGTGTTTTTCAGCCTGAAATAAACACGTTTTTTCAGAAAACTGAATCCCCATGTAACAGCAAAACTCAGAAGAGCCCACACACTCAGATCTTAACCCCAGTGTGCAGAAAGGGTCAAAACGTGTTTTTCAGCAGAAATAAACATGTTTCTGCAAGTTTGGTCAACCCCATGTAAGTTATGGGGCAGTAACAGCACACTTTTCAAAACGTGTTTTTCAGCCCGAAATAAACGCGTTTTTTCAGACAACTGAATCCCCATGTAACAGCAAAACTCAGAAGAGCCCACACACTCAGATCTTAACCCCAGTGTGCAGAAAGGGTCAATACGTGTTTTTCAGCAGAAATAAACTTGTTTCTGCAAGTTTGGTCAACCCCATGTAAGTTATGGGGCAGTAACAGCACCCTTTTCAAAACGTGTTTTTCAGCCCGAAATAAACGCGTTTTTTCAGACAACTGAATCCCCATGTAACAGCAAGGCTCAGAAGAGCCCACACACTCAGATCTTAACCCCATTGTGCAGAAAGGGTCAAAACGTGTTTTTCAGCAGAAATAAACATGTTTCTGCAAGTTTGGTCAACCCCATGTAAGTTATGGGGCAGTAACAGCACCCTTTTCAAAACGTGTTTTTCAGCCCGAAATAAACGCGTTTTTTCAGACAACTGAATCCCCATGTAACAGCAAAACTCAGAAGATCCCACACACTCAGATCTTAACCCCAGTGTGCAGAAAGGGTCAAAATGTGTTTTTCAGCAGAAATAAACATGTTTCTGCAAGTTTGGTCAACCCCATGTAAGTTATAGGGCAGTAACAGCACACTTTTCAAAACGTGTTTTTCAGCCCGAAATAAACGCGTTTTTTCAGACAACTGAATCCCCATGTAACAGCAAAACTCAGAAGAGCCCACACACTCAGATCTTAACCCCAGTGTGCAGAAAGGGTCAAAACGTGTTTTTCAGCAGAAATAAACTTGTTTCTGCAAGTTTGGTCAACCCCATGTAAGTTATGGGGCAGTAACAGCACCCTTTTCAAAACGTGTTTTTCAGCCCGAAATAAACGCGTTTTTTCAGACAACTGAATCCCCATGTAACAGCAAGGCTCAGAAGAGCCCACACACTCAGATCTTAACCCCATTGTGCAGAAAGGGTCAAAACGTGTTTTTCAGCAGAAATAAACATGTTTCTGCAAGTTTGGTCAACCCCATGTTAGTTATGGGGCAGTAACAGCACCCTTTTCAAAACGTGTTTTTCAGCCCGAAATAAACGCGTTTTTTCATACAACTGAATCCCCATGTAACAGCAAAACTCAGAAGAGCCCACACACTCAGATCTTAACCCCAGTGTGCAGAAAGGGTCAAAACGTGTTTTTCAGCAGAAATAAACATGTTTCTGCAAGTTTGGTCAACCCCATGTAAGTCATGGGGCAGTAACAGCACCCTTTTCAAAACGTGTTTTTCAGCCCGAAATAAACGCGTTTTTTCAGACAACTGAATCCCCATGTAACAGCAAAACTCAGAAGAGCCCACACACTCAGATGTTAACCCCAGTGTGCAGAAAGGGTCAAAACGTGTTTTTCAGCAGAAATAAACATGTTTCTGCAAGTTTGGTCAACCCCATGTAAGTTATGGGGCAGTAACAGCACCCTTTTCAAAACGTGTTTTTCAGCCCGAAATAAACGCGTTTTTTCAGACAACTGAATCCCCATGTAACAGCAAAACTCAGAAGAGCCCACACACTCAGATCTTAACCCCAGTGTGCAGAAAGGGTCAAAACGTGTTTTTCAGCAGAAATAAACATGTTTCTGCAAGTTTGGTCAACCCCATGTAAGTTATGGGGCAGTAACAGCACCCTTTTCAAAACGTGTTTTTCAGCCCGAAATAAACGCGTTTTTTCACACAACTGAATCCCCATGTAACAGCAACACTCAGAAGAGCCCACACACTCAGATCTTAACCCCAGTGTGCAGAAAGGGTCAAAACGTGTTTTTCAGCAGAAATAAACATGTTTCTGCAAGTTTGGTCAACCCCATGTAAGTTATGGGGCAGTAACAGCACCCTTTTCAAAACGTGTTTTTCAGCCCGAAATAAACGCGTTTTTTCAGACAACTGAATCCCCATGTAACAGCAAGGCTCAGAAGAGCCCACACACTCAGATCTTAACCCCAGTGTGCAAAAAGGGTCAAAACGTGTTTTTCAGCAGAAATAAACATGTTTCTGCAAGTTTGGTCAACCCCATGTTACTTATGGGGCAGTAACAGCACCCTTTTAAAAACGTGTTTTTCAGCCCGAAATAAACGCGTTTTTTCAGACAACTGAATCCCCATGTAACAGCAAAACTCAGAAGAGCCCACACACTCAGATCTTAACCCCAGTGTGCAGAAAGGGTCAAAACGTGTTTTTCAGCAGAAATAAACATGTTTCTGCAAGTTTGGTCAACCCCATGTAAGTTATGGGGCAGTAACAGCACCCTTTTCAAAACGTGTTTTTCAGCCCGAAATAAACGCGTTTTTTCAGACAACTGAATCCCCATGTAACAGCAAAACTCAGAAGATCCCACACACTCAGATCTTAACCCCAGTGTGCAGAAAGGGTCAAAATGTGTTTTTCAGCAGAAATAAACATGTTTCTGCAAGTTTGGTCAACCCCATGTAAGTTATGGGGCAGTAACAGCACACTTTTCAAAACGTGTTTTTCAGCCCGAAATAAACGCGTTTTTTCAGACAACTGAATCCCCATGTAACAGCAAAACTCAGAAGAGCCCACACACTCAGATCTTAACCCCAGTGTGCAGAAAGGGTCAAAACGTTTTTTTCAGCAGAAATAAACTTGTTTCTGCAAGTTTGGTCAACCCCATGTAAGTTATGGGGCAGTAACAGCACCCTTTTCAAAACGTGTTTTTCAGCCCGAAATAAACGCGTTTTTTCAGACAACTGAATCCCCATGTAACAGCAAAACTCAGAAGAGCCCACACACTCAGATCTTAACCCCACTGTGCAGAAAGTGTCAAAACGTGTTTTTCAGCAGAAATAAACATGTTTCTGCAAGTTTGGTCAACCCCATGTAAGTTATGGGGCAGTAACAGCACCCTTTTCAAAACGTGTTTTTCAGCCCGAAATAAACGCGTTTTTTCAGACAACTGAATCCCCATGTAACAGCAAAACTCAGAAGAGCCCACACACTCAGATCTTAACCCCAGTGTGCAGAAAGGGTCAAAACGTGTTTTTCAGCAGAAATAAACATGTTTCTGCAAGTTTGGTCAACCCCATGTAAATTATGGGGCAGTAACAGCACCCTTTTCAAAACGTGTTTTTCAGCCCGAAATAAACGCGTTTTTTCAGACAACTGAATCCCCATGTAACAGCAAAACTCAGAAGAGCCCACACACTCAGATCTTAACCCCAGTGTGCAGAAAGGGTCAAAACGTGTTTTTCAGCAGAAATAAACATGTTTCTGCAAGTTTGGTCGACCCCATGTAAGTTATAGGGCAGTAACAGCACCCTTTTAAAAACGTGTTTTTCAGCCCGAAATAAACGCGTTTTTTCAGACAACTGAATCCCCATGTAACAGCAAAACTCAGAAGAGCCCACACACTCAGATCTTAACCCCAGTGTGCAGAAAGGGTCAAAACGTGTTTTTCAGCAGAAATAAACATGTTTCTGCAAGTTTGGTCAACCCCATGTAAGTTATGGGGCAGTAACAGCACCCTTTTCAAAATGTGTTTTTCAGCCCGAAATAAACACGTTTTTTCAGAAAACTGAATCCCCATGTAACAGCAAAACTCAGAAGAGCCCACACACTCAGATCTTAACCCCAGTGTGCAGAAAGGGTCAAAACGTGTTTTTCAGCAGAAATAAACATGTTTCTGCAAGTTTGGTCAACCCCATGTAAGTTATGGGGCAGTAACAGCACACTTTTCAAAACGTGTTTTTCAGCCCGAAATAAACGCGTTTTTTCAGACAACTGAATCCCCATGTAACAGCAAAACTCAGAAGAGCCCACACACTCAGATCTTAACCCCAGTGTGCAGAAAGGGTCAAAACGTGTTTTTCAGCAGAAATAAACTTGTTTCTGCAAGTTTGGTCAACCCCATGTAAGTTATGGGGCAGTAACAGCACCCTTTTCAAAACGTGTTTTTCAGCCCGAAATAAACGCGTTTTTTCAGACAACTGAATCCCCATGTAACAGCAAGGCTCAGAAGAGCCCACACACTCAGATCTTAACCCCATTGTGCAGAAAGGGTCAAAACGTGTTTTTCAGCAGAAATAAACATGTTTCTGCAAGTTTGGTCAACCCCATGTTAGTTATGGGGCAGTAACAGCACCCTTTTCAAAACGTGTTTTTCAGCCCGAAATAAACGCGTTTTTTCATACAACTGAATCCCCATGTAACAGCAAAACTCAAAAGAGCCCACACACTCAGATCTTAACCCCAGTGTGCAGAAAGGGTCAAAACGTGTTTTTCAGCAGAAATAAACATGTTTCTGCAAGTTTGGTCAACCCCATGTAAGTCATGGGGCAGTAACAGCACCCTTTTCAAAACGTGTTTTTCAGCCCGAAATAAACGCGTTTTTTCAGACAACTGAATCCCCATGTAACAGCAAAACTCAGAAGAGCCCACACACTCAGATGTTAACCCCAGTGTGCAGAAAGGGTCAAAACGTGTTTTTCAGCAGAAATAAACATGTTTCTGCAAGTTTGGTCAACCCCATGTAAGTTATGGGGCAGTAACAGCACCCTTTTCAAAACGTGTTTTTCAGCCCGAAATAAACGCGTTTTTTCAGACAACTGAATCCCCATGTAACAGCAAAACTCAGAAGAGCCCACACACTCAGATCTTAACCCCAGTGTGCAGAAAGGGTCAAAACGTGTTTTTCAGCAGAAATAAACATGTTTCTGCAAGTTTGGTCAACCCCATG
This sequence comes from Lepisosteus platostomus, assembly GCF_059453375.1. Classification (NCBI taxonomy): domain Eukaryota; kingdom Metazoa; phylum Chordata; class Actinopteri; order Semionotiformes; family Lepisosteidae; genus Lepisosteus; species Lepisosteus platostomus. Next base: position 8,601,371 of record NC_142625.1, on the reverse strand, counting down.
TAAGTTATGGGGCAGTAACAGCACCCTTTTCAAAACGTGTTTTTCAGCCCGAAATAAACGCGTTTTTTCAGACAACTGAATCCCCATGTAACAGCAAGGCTCAGAAGAGCCCACACACTCAGATCTTAACCCCAGTGTGCAAAAAGGGTCAAAACGTGTTTTTCAGCAGAAATAAACATGTTTCTGCAAGTTTGGTCAACCCCATGTTAGTTATGGGGCAGTAACAGCACCCTTTTCAAAACGTGTTTTTCAGCCCGAAATAAACGCGTTTTTTCAGACAACTGAATCCCCATGTAACAGCAAAAGTCAGAAGAGCCCACACACTCAGATCTTAACCCCAGTGTGCAGAAAGGGTCAAAACGTGTTTTTCAGCAGAAATAAACATGTTTCTGCAAGTTTGGTCGACCCCATGTAAGTTATAGGGCAGTAACAGCACCCTTTTCAAAACGTGTTTTTCAGCCCGAAATAAACGCGTTTTTTCAGACAACTGAATCCCCATGTAACAGCAAAACTCAGAAGAGCCCACACACTCAGATCTTAACCCCAGTGTGCAGAAAGGGTCAAAACGTGTTTTTCAGCAGAAATAAACATGTTTCTGCAAGTTTGGTCAACCCCATGTAAGTTATGGGGCAGTAACAGCACCCTTTTCAAAACGTGTTTTTCAGCCCGAAATAAACGCGTTTTTTCAGACAACTGAATCCCCATGTAACAGCAAAACTCAGAAGAGCCCACACACTCAGATCTTAACCCCAGTGTGCAGAAAGGGTCAAAACGTGTTTTTCAGCAGAAATAAACATGTTTCTGCAAGTTTGGTCAACCCCATGTAAGTTATGGGGCAGTAACAGCACACTTTTCAAAACGTGTTTTTCAGCCCGAAATAAACGCGTTTTTTCAGACAACTGAATCCCCATGTAACAGCAAAACTCAGAAGAGCCCACACACTCAGATCTTAACCCCAGTGAGCAGAAAGGGTCAAAACGTGTTTTTCAGCAGAAATAAACATGTTTCTGCAAGTTTGGTCAAACCCATGTAAGTTATGGGGCAGTAACAGCACCCTTTTCAAAACGTGTTTTTCAGCCCGAAATAAACGCGTTTTTTCAGACAACTGAATCCCCATGTAACAGCAAGGCTCAGAAGAGCCCACACACTCAGATCTTAACCCCAGTGTGCAGAAAGGGTCAAAACGTGTTTTTCAGCAGAAATAAACATGTTTCTGCAAGTTTGGTCAACCCCATGTAAGTTATGGGGCAGTAACAGCACCCTTTTCAAAACGTGTTTTTCAGCCCGAAATAAACGCGTTTTTTCAGACAACTGAATCCCCATGTAACAGCAAAACTCAGAAGAGCCCACACACTCAGATCTTAACCCCAGTGTGCAGAAAGGGTCAAAACGTGTTTTTCAGCAGAAATAAACATGTTTCTGCAAGTTTGGTCAACCCCATGTAAGTTATGGGGCAGTAACAGCACCCTTTTCAAAACGTGTTTTTCAGCCCGAAATAAACGCGTTTTTTCAGACAACTGAATCCCCATGTAACAGCAAGGCTCAGAAGAGCCCACACACTCAGATCTTAACCCCACTGTGCAAAAAGGGTCAAAACGTGTTTTTCAGCAGAAATAAACATGTTTCTGCAAGTTTGGTCAACCCCATGTTAGTTATGGGGCAGTAACAGCACCCTTTTAAAAACGTGTTTTTCAGCCCGAAATAAACGCGTTTTTTCAGACAACTGAATCCCCATGTAACAGCAAAACTCAGAAGAGCCCACACACTCAGATCTTAACCCCAGTGTGCAGAAAGGGTCAAAACGTGTTTTTCAGCAGAAATAAACATGTTTCTGCAAGTTTGGTCAACCCCATGTAAGTTATGGGGCAGTAACAGCACCCTTTTCAAAACGTGTTTTTCAGCCCGAAATAAACGCGTTTTTTCAGACAACTGAATCCCCATGTAACAGCAAGGCTCAGAAGAGCCCACACACTCAGATCTTAACCCCAGTGTGCAGAAAGGGTCAAAACATGTTTTTCAGCAGAAATAAACATGTTTCTGCAAGTTTGGTCAACCCCATGTAAGTTATGGGGCAGTAACAGCACCCTTTTCAAAACGTGTTTTTCAGCCCGAAATAAACGCGTTTTTTCAGACAACTGAATCCCCATGTAACAGCAAAACTCAGAAGAGCCCACACACTCAGATCTTAACCCCAGTGTGCAGAAAGGGTCAAAATGTGTTTTTCAGCAGAAATAAACATGTTTCTGCAAGTTTGGTCAACCCCATGTAAGTTATGGGGCAGTAACAGCACACTTTTCAAAACGTGTTTTTCAGCCCGAAATAAACGCGTTTTTTCAGACAACTGAATCCCCATGTAACAGCAAAACTCAGAAGAGCCCACACACTCAGATCTTAACCCCAGTGTGCAGAAAGGGTCAAAACGTTTTTTTCAGCAGAAATAAACTTGTTTCTGCAAGTTGTGTCAACCCCATGTAAGTTATGGGGCAGTAACAGCACCCTTTTCAAAACGTGTTTTTCAGCCCGAAATAAACGCGTTTTTTCAGACAACTGAATCCCCATGTAACAGCAAAACTCAGAAGAGCCCACACACTCAGATCTTAACCCCACTGTGCAGAAAGTGTCAAAACGTGTTTTTCAGCAGAAATAAACATGTTTCTGCAAGTTTGGTCAACCCCATGTAAGTTATGGGGCAGTAACAGCACCCTTTTCAAAACGTGTTTTTCAGCCCGAAATAAACGCGTTTTTTCAGACAACTGAATCCCCATGTAACAGCAAAACTCAGAAGAGCCCACACACTCAGATCTTAACCCCAGTGTGCAGAAAGGGTCAAAACGTGTTTTTCAGCAGAAATAAACATGTTTCTGCAAGTTTGTTCAACCCCATGTAAATTATGGGGCAGTAACAGCACCCTTTTCAAAACGTGTTTTTCAGCCCGAAATAAACGCGTTTTTTCAGACAACTGAATCCCCATGTAACAGCAAAACTCAGAAGAGCCCACACACTCAGATCTTAACCCCAGTGTGCAGAAAGGGTCAAAACGTGTTTTTCAGCAGAAATAAACATGTTTCTGCAAGTTTGGTCGACCCCATGTAAGTTATAGGGCAGTAACAGCACCCTTTTAAAAACGTGTTTTTCAGCCCGAAATAAACGCGTTTTTTCAGACAACTGAATCCCCATGTAACAGCAAAACTCAGAAGAGCCCACACACTCAGATCTTAACCCCAGTGTGCAGAAAGGGTCAAAACGTGTTTTTCAGCAGAAATAAACATGTTTCTGCAAGTTTGGTCAACCCCATGTAAGTTATGGGGCAGTAACAGCACCCTTTTCAAAACGTGTTTTTCAGCCCGAAATAAACACGTTTTTTCAGAAAACTGAATCCCCATGTAACAGCAAAACTCAGAAGAGCCCACACACTCAGATCTTAACCCCAGTGTGCAGAAAGGGTCAAAACGTGTTTTTCAGCAGAAATAAACATGTTTCTGCAAGTTTGGTCAACCCCATGTAAGTTATGGGGCAGTAACAGCACACTTTTCAAAACGTGTTTTTCAGCCCGAAATAAACGCGTTTTTTCAGACAACTGAATCCCCATGTAACAGCAAAACTCAGAAGAGCCCACACACTCAGATCTTAACCCCAGTGTGCAGAAAGGGTCAAAACGTGTTTTTCAGCAGAAATAAACTTGTTTCTGCAAGTTTGGTCAACCCCATGTAAGTTATGGGGCAGTAACAGCACCCTTTTCAAAACGTGTTTTTCAGCCCGAAATAAACGCGTTTTTTCAGACAACTGAATCCCCATGTAACAGCAAGGCTCAGAAGAGCCCACACACTCAGATCTTAACCCCATTGTGCAGAAAGGGTCAAAACGTGTTTTTCAGCAGAAATAAACATGTTTCTGCAAGTTTGGTCAACCCCATGTTAGTTATGGGGCAGTAACAGCACCCTTTTCAAAACGTGTTTTTCAGCCCGAAATAAACGCGTTTTTTCATACAACTGAATCCCCATGTAACAGCAAAACTCAGAAGAGCCCACACACTCAGATCTTAACCCCAGTGTGCAGAAAGGGTCAAAACGTGTTTTTCAGCAGAAATAAACATGTTTCTGCAAGTTTGGTCAACCCCATGTAAGTCATGGGGCAGTAACAGCACCCTTTTCAAAACGTGTTTTTCAGCCCGAAATAAACGCGTTTTTTCAGACAACTGAATCCCCATGTAACAGCAAAACTCAGAAGAGCCCACACACTCAGATGTTAACCCCAGTGTGCAGAAAGGGTCAAAACGTGTTTTTCAGCAGAAATAAACATGTTTCTGCAAGTTTGGTCAACCCCATGTAAGTTATGGGGCAGTAACAGCACCCTTTTCAAAACGTGTTTTTCAGCCCGAAATAAACGCGTTTTTTCAGACAACTGAATCCCCATGTAACAGCAAAACTCAGAAGAGCCCACACACTCAGATCTTAACCCCAGTGTGCAGAAAGGGTCAAAACGTGTTTTTCAGCAGAAATAAACATGTTTCTGCAAGTTTGGTCAACCCCATGTAAGTTATGGGGCAGTAACAGCACCCTTTTCAAAACGTGTTTTTCAGCCCGAAATAAACGCGTTTTTTCAGACAACTGAATCCCCATGTAACAGCAAGGCTCAGAAGAGCCCACACACTCAGATCTTAACCCCAGTGTGCAAAAAGGGTCAAAACGTGTTTTTCAGCAGAAATAAACATGTTTCTGCAAGTTTGGTCAACCCCATGTTAGTTATGGGGCAGTAACAGCACCCTTTTCAAAACGTGTTTTTCAGCCCGAAATAAACGCGTTTTTTCAGACAACTGAATCCCCATGTAACAGCAAAACTCAGAAGATCCCACACACTCAGATCTTAACCCCAGTGTGCAGAAAGGGTCAAAATGTGTTTTTCAGCAGAAATAAACATGTTTCTGCAAGTTTGGTCAACCCCATGTAAGTTATGGGGCAGTAACAGCACACTTTTCAAAACGTGTTTTTCAGCCCGAAATAAACGCGTTTTTTCAGACAACTGAATCCCCATGTAACAGCAAAACTCAGAAGAGCCCACACACTCAGATCTTAACCCCAGTGTGCAGAAAGGGTCAAAACGTTTTTTTCAGCAGAAATAAACTTGTTTCTGCAAGTTTGGTCAACCCCATGTAAGTTATGGGGCAGTAACAGCACCCTTTTCAAAACGTGTTTTTCAGCCCGAAATAAACGCGTTTTTTCAGACAACTGAATCCCCATGTAACAGCAAAACTCAGAAGAGCCCACACACTCAGATCTTAACCCCACTGTGCAGAAAGTGTCAAAACGTGTTTTTCAGCAGAAATAAACATGTTTCTGCAAGTTTGGTCAACCCCATGTAAATTATGGGGCAGTAACAGCACCCTTTTCAAAACGTGTTTTTCAGCCCGAAATAAACGCGTTTTTTCAGACAACTGAATCCCCATGTAACAGCAAAACTAAGAAGAGCCCACACACTCAGATCTTAACCCCAGTGTGCAGAAAGGGTCAAAACGTGTTTTTCAGCAGAAATAAACATGTTTCTGCAAGTTTGGTCGACCCCATGTAAGTTATAGGGCAGTAACAGCACCCTTTTAAAAACGTGTTTTTCAGCCCGAAATAAACGCGTTTTTTCAGACAACTGAATCCCCATGTAACAGCAAAACTCAGAAGAGCCCACACACTCAGATCTTAACCCCAGTGTGCAGAAAGGGTCAAAACGTGTTTTTCAGCAGAAATAAACATGTTTCTGCAAGTTTGGTCAACCCCATGTAAGTTATGGGGCAGTAACAGCACCCTTTTCAAAACGTGTTTTTCAGCCCGAAATAAACACGTTTTTTCAGAAAACTGAATCCCCATGTAACAGCAAAACTCAGAAGAGCCCACACACTCAGATCTTAACCCCAGTGTGCAGAAAGGGTCAAAACGTGTTTTTCAGCAGAAATAAACATGTTTCTGCAAGTTTGGTCAACCCCATGTAAGTTATGGGGCAGTAACAGCACACTTTTCAAAACGTGTTTTTCAGCCCGAAATAAACGCGTTTTTTCAGACAACTGAATCCCCATGTAACAGCAAAACTCAGAAGAGCCCACACACTCAGATCTTAACCCCAGTGTGCAGAAAGGGTCAAAACGTGTTTTTCAGCAGAAATAAACATGTTTCTGCAAGTTTGGTCAACCCCATGTTAGTTATGGGGCAGTAACAGCACCCTTTTCAAAACGTGTTTTTCAGCCCGAAATAAACGCGTTTTTTCAGACAACTGAATCCCCATGTAACAGCAAAACTCAGAAGAGCCCACACACTCAGATCTTAACCCCAGTGTGCAGAAAGGGTCAAAACGTGTTTTTCAGCAGAAATAAACATGTTTCTGCAAGTTTGGTCAACCCCATGTAAGTCATGGGGCAGTAACAGCACCCTTTTCAAAACGTGTTTTTCAGCCCGAAATAAACGCGTTTTTTCAGACAACTGAATCCCCATGTAACAGCAAAACTCAGAAGAGCCCACACACTCAGATGTTAACCCCAGTGTGCAGAAAGGGTCAAAACGTGTTTTTCAGCAGAAATAAACATGTTTCTGCAAGTTTGGTCAACCCCATGTAAGTTATAGGGCAGTAACAGCACCCTTTTCAAAACGTGTTTTTCAGCCCGAAATAAACGCGTTTTTTCAGACAACTGAATCCCCATGTAACAGCAAGGCTCAGAAGAGCCCACACACTCAGATCTTAACCCCAGTGTGCAGAAAGGGTCAAAACGTGTTTTTCAGCAGAAATAAACATGTTTCTGCAAGTTTGGTCAACCCCATGTAAGTTATGGGGCAGTAACAGCACCCTTTTCAAAACGTGTTTTTCAGCCCGAAATAAACGCGTTTTTTCAGACAACTGAATCCCCATGTAACAGCAAGGCTCAGAAGAGCCCACACACTCAGATCTTAACCCCACTGTGCAAAAAGGGTCAAAACGTGTTTTTCAGCAGAAATAAACATGTTTCTGCAAGTTTGGTCAACCCCATGTTAGTTATGGGGCAGTAACAGCACCCTTTTAAAAACGTGTTTTTCAGCCCGAAATAAACGCGTTTTTTCAGACAACTGAATCCCCATGTAACAGCAAAACTCAGAAGAGCCCACACACTCAGATCTTAACCCCAGTGTGCAGAAAGGGTCAAAATGTGTTTTTCAGCAGAAATAAACATGTTTCTGCAAGTTTGGTCAACCCCATGTAAGTTATGGGGCAGTAACAGCACACTTTTCAAAACGTGTTTTTCAGCCCGAAATAAACGCGTTTTTTCAGACAACTGAATCCCCATGTAACAGCAAAACTCAGAAGAGCCCACACACTCAGATCTTAACCCCAGTGTGCAGAAAGGGTCAAAACGTTTTTTTCAGCAGAAATAAACTTGTTTCTGCAAGTTTGGTCAACCCCATGTAAGTTATGGGGCAGTAACAGCACCCTTTTCAAAACGTGTTTTTCAGCCCGAAATAAACGCGTTTTTTCAGACAACTGAATCCCCATGTAACAGCAAAACTCAGAAGAGCCCACACACTCAGATCTTAACCCCACTGTGCAGAAAGTGTCAAAACGTGTTTTTCAGCAGAAATAAACATGTTTCTGCAAGTTTGGTCAACCCCATGTAAGTTATGGGGCAGTAACAGCACCCTTTTCAAAACGTGTTTTTCAGCCCGAAATAAACGCGTTTTTTCAGACAACTGAATCCCCATGTAACAGCAAAACTCAGAAGAGCCCACACACTCAGATCTTAACCCCAGTGTGCAGAAAGGGTCAAAACGTGTTTTTCAGCAGAAATAAACATGTTTCTGCAAGTTTGGTCAACCCCATGTAAATTATGGGGCAGTAACAGCACCCTTTTCAAAACGTGTTTTTCAGCCCGAAATAAACGCGTTTTTTCAGACAACTGAATCCCCATGTAACAGCAAAACTCAGAAGAGCCCACACACTCAGATCTTAACCCCAGTGTGCAGAAAGGGTCAAAACGTGTTTTTCAGCAGAAATAAACATGTTTCTGCAAGTTTGGTCGACCCCATGTAAGTTATAGGGCAGTAACAGCACCCTTTTAAAAACGTGTTTTTCAGCCCGAAATAAACGCGTTTTTTCAGACAACTGAATCCCCATGTAACAGCAAAACTCAGAAGACCCCACACACTCAGATCTTAACCCCAGTGTGCAGAAAGGGTCAAAACGTGTTTTTCAGCAGAAATAAACATGTTTCTGCAAGTTTGGTCAACCCCATGTAAGTTATGGGGCAGTAACAGCACCCTTTTCAAAACGTGTTTTTCAGCCCGAAATAAACGCGTTTTTTCAGACAACTGAATCCCCATGTAACAGCAAAACTCAGAAGAGCCCACACACTCAGATCTTAACCCCAGTGTGCAGAAAGGGTCAAAACGTGTTTTTCAGCAGAAATAAACATGTTTCTGCAAGTTTGGTCAACCCCATGTAAGTTATGGGGCAGTAACAGCACCCTTTTCAAAACGTGTTTTTCAGCCCGAAATAAACGCGTTTTTTCAGACAACTGAATCCCCATGTAACAGCAAGGCTCAGAAGAGCCCACACACTCAGATCTTAACCCCAGTGTGCAAAAAGGGTCAAAACGTGTTTTTCAGCAGAAATAAACATGTTTCTGCAAGTTTGGTCAACCCCATGTTAGTTATGGGGCAGTAACAGCACCCTTTTCAAAACGTGTTTTTCAGCCCGAAATAAACGCGTTTTTTCAGACAACTGAATCCCCATGTAACAGCAAAACTCAGAAGATCCCACACACTCAGATCTTAACCCCAGTGTGCAGAAAGGGTCAAAATGTGTTTTTCAGCAGAAATAAACATGTTTCTGCAAGTTTGGTCAACCCCATGTAAGTTATGGGGCAGTAACAGCACACTTTTCAAAACGTGTTTTTCAGCCCGAAATAAACGCGTTTTTTCAGACAACTGAATCCCCATGTAACAGCAAAACTCAGAAGAGCCCACACACTCAGATCTTAACCCCAGTGTGCAGAAAGGGTCAAAACGTTTTTTTCAGCAGAAATAAACTTGTTTCTGCAAGTTTGGTCAACCCCATGTAAGTTATGGGGCAGTAACAGCACCCTTTTCAAAACGTGTTTTTCAGCCCGAAATAAACGCGTTTTTTCAGACAACTGAATCCCCATGTAACAGCAAAACTCAGAAGAGCCCACACACTCAGATCTTAACCCCACTGTGCAGAAAGTGTCAAAACGTGTTTTTCAGCAGAAATAAACATGTTTCTGCAAGTTTGGTCAACCCCATGTAAGTTATGGGGCAGTAACAGCACCCTTTTCAAAACGTGTTTTTCAGCCCGAAATAAACGCGTTTTTTCAGACAACTGAATCCCCATGTAACAGCAAAACTCAGAAGAGCCCACACACTCAGATCTTAACCCCAGTGTGCAGAAAGGGTCAAAACGTGTTTTTCAGCAGAAATAAACATGTTTCTGCAAGTTTGGTCAACCCCATGTAAATTATGGGGCAGTAACAGCACCCTTTTCAAAACGTGTTTTTCAGCCCGAAATAAACGCGTTTTTTCAGACAACTGAATCCCCATGTAACAGCAAAACTAAGAAGAGCCCACACACTCAGATCTTAACCCCAGTGTGCAGAAAGGGTCAAAACGTGTTTTTCAGCAGAAATAAACATGTTTCTGCAAGTTTGGTCGACCCCATGTAAGTTATAGGGCAGTAACAGCACCCTTTTAAAAACGTGTTTTTCAGCCCGAAATAAACGCGTTTTTTCAGACAACTGAATCCCCATGTAACAGCAAAACTCAGAAGAGCCCACACACTCAGATCTTAACCCCAGTGTGCAGAAAGGGTCAAAACGTGTTTTTCAGCAGAAATAAACATGTTTCTGCAAGTTTGGTCAACCCCATGTAAGTTATGGGGCAGTAACAGCACCCTTTTCAAAACGTGTTTTTCAGCCCGAAATAAACACGTTTTTTCAGAAAACTGAATCCCCATGTAACAGCAAAACTCAGAAGAGCCCACACACTCAGATCTTAACCCCAGTGTGCAGAAAGGGTCAAAACGTGTTTTTCAGCAGAAATAAACATGTTTCTGCAAGTTTGGTCAACCCCATGTAAGTTATGGGGCAGTAACAGCACACTTTTCAAAACGTGTTTTTCAGCCCGAAATAAACGCGTTTTTTCAGACAACTGAATCCCCATGTAACAGCAAAACTCAGAAGAGCCCACACACTCAGATCTTAACCCCAGTGTGCAGAAAGGGTCAAAACGTGTTTTTCAGCAGAAATAAACATGTTTCTGCAAGTTTGGTCAACCCCATGTTAGTTATGGGGCAGTAACAGCACCCTTTTCAAAACGTGTTTTTCAGCCCGAAATAAACGCGTTTTTTCAGACAACTGAATCCCCATGTAACAGCAAAACTCAGAAGAGCCCACACACTCAGATCTTAACCCCAGTGTGCAGAAAGGGTCAAAACGTGTTTTTCAGCAGAAATAAACATGTTTCTGCAAGTTTGGTCAACCCCATGTAAGTCATGGGGCAGTAACAGCACCCTTTTCAAAACGTGTTTTTCAGCCCGAAATAAACGCGTTTTTTCAGACAACTGAATCCCCATGTAACAGCAAAACTCAGAAGAGCCCACACACTCAGATGTTAACCCCAGTGTGCAGAAAGGGTCAAAACGTGTTTTTCAGCAGAAATAAACATGTTTCTGCAAGTTTGGTCAACCCCATGTAAGTTATAGGGCAGTAACAGCACCCTTTTCAAAACGTGTTTTTCAGCCCGAAATAAACGCGTTTTTTCAGACAACTGAATCCCCATGTAACAGCAAAACTCAGAAGAGCCCACACACTCAGATCTTAACCCCACTGTGCAGAAAGTGTCAAAACGTGTTTTTCAGCAGAAATAAACATGTTTCTGCAAGTTTGGTCAACCCCATGTAAGTTATGGGGCAGTAACAGCACCCTTTTCAAAACGTGTTTTTCAGCCCGAAATAAACGCGTTTTTTCAGACAACTGAATCCCCATGTAACAGCAAAACTCAGAAGAGCCCACACACTCAGATCTTAACCCCAGTGTGCAGAAAGGGTCAAAACGTGTTTTTCAGCAGAAATAAACATGTTTCTGCAAGTTTGGTCAACCCCATGTAAATTATGGGGCAGTAACAGCACCCTTTTCAAAACGTGTTTTTCAGCCCGAAATAAACGCGTTTTTTCAGACAACTGAATCCCCATGTAACAGCAAAACTCAGAAGAGCCCACACACTCAGATCTTAACCCCAGTGTGCAGAAAGGGTCAAAACGTGTTTTTCAGCAGAAATAAACATGTTTCTGCAAGTTTGGTCGACCCCATGTAAGTTATAGGGCAGTAACAGCACCCTTTTAAAAACGTGTTTTTCAGCCCGAAATAAACGCGTTTTTTCAGACAACTGAATCCCCATGTAACAGCAAAACTCAGAAGAGCCCACACACTCAGATCTTAACCCCAGTGTGCAGAAAGGGTCAAAACGTGTTTTTCAGCAGAAATAAACATGTTTCTGCAAGTTTGGTCAACCCCATGTAAGTTATGGGGCAGTAACAGCACCCTTTTCAAAACGTGTTTTTCAGCCCGAAATAAACGCGTTTTTTCAGACAACTGAATCCCCATGTAACAGCAAGGCTCAGAAGAGCCCACACACTCAGATCTTAACCCCATTGTGCAGAAAGGGTCAAAACGTGTTTTTCAGCAGAAATAAACATGTTTCTGCAAGTTTGGTCAACCCCATGTTAGTTATGGGGCAGTAACAGCACCCTTTTCAAAACGTGTTTTTCAGCCCGAAATAAACGCATTTTTTCATACAACTGAATCCCCATGTAACAGCAAAACTCAGAAGAGCCCACACACTCAGATCTTAACCCCAGTGTGCAGAAAGGGTCAAAACGTGTTTTTCAGCAGAAATAAACATGTTTCTGCAAGTTTGGTCAACCCCATGTAAGTCATGGGGCAGTAACAGCACCCTTTTCAAAACGTGTTTTTCAGCCCGAAATAAACGCGTTTTTTCAGACAACTGAATCCCCATGTAACAGCAAAACTCAGAAGAGCCCACACACTCAGATGTTAACCCCAGTGTGCAGAAAGGGTCAAAACGTGTTTTTCAGCAGAAATAAACATGTTTCTGCAAGTTTGGTCAACCCCATGTAAGTTATGGGGCAGTAACAGCACCCTTTTCAAAACGTGTTTTTCAGCCCGAAATAAACGCGTTTTTTCAGACAACTGAATCCCCATGTAACAGCAAAACTCAGAAGAGCCCACACACTCAGATCTTAACCCCAGTGTGCAGAAAGGGTCAAAACGTGTTTTTCAGCAGAAATAAACATGTTTCTGCAAGTTTGGTCAACCCCATGTAAGTTATGGGGCAGTAACAGCACCCTTTTCAAAACGTGTTTTTCAGCCCGAAATAAACGCGTTTTTTCAGACAACTGAATCCCCATGTAACAGCAAGGCTCAGAAGAGCCCACACACTCAGATCTTAACCCCAGTGTGCAAAAAGGGTCAAAACGTGTTTTTCAGCAGAAATAAACATGTTTCTGCAAGTTTGGTCAACCCCATGTTAGTTATGGGGCAGTAACAGCACCCTTTTAAAAACGTGTTTTTCAGCCCGAAATAAACGCGTTTTTTCAGACAACTGAATCCCCATGTAACAGCAAAACTCAGAAGAGCCCACACACTCAGATCTTAACCCCAGTGTGCAGAAAGGGTCAAAACGTGTTTTTCAGCAGAAATAAACATGTTTCTGCAAGTTTGGTCAACCCCATGTAAGTTATGGGGCAGTAACAGCACCCTTTTCAAAACGTGTTTTTCAGCCCGAAATAAACGCGTTTTTTCAGACAACTGAATCCCCATGTAACAGCAAGGCTCAGAAGAGCCCACACACTCAGATCTTAACCCCAGTGTGCAGAAAGGGTCAAAACGTGTTTTTCAGCAGAAATAAACATGTTTCTGCAAGTTTGGTCAACCCCATGTAAGTTATGGGGCAGTAACAGCACACTTTTCAAAACGTGTTTTTCAGCCCGAAATAAACGCGTTTTTTCAGACAACTGAATCCCCATGTAACAGCAAAACTCAGAAGAGCCCACACACTCAGATCTTAACCCCACTGTGCAGAAAGGGTCAAAACGTGTTTTTCAGCAGAAATAAACATGTTTCTGCAAGTTTGGTCAACCCCATGTAAGTTATGCGGCAGTAACAGCACCCTTTTCAAAACGTGTTTTTCAGCCCGAAATAAACGCGTTTTTTCAGACAACTGAATCCCCATGTAACAGCAAGGCTCAGAAGAGCCCACACACTCAGATCTTAACCCCAGTGTGCAGAAAGGGTCAAAACGTGTTTTTCAGCAGAAATAAACATGTTTCTGCAAGTTTGGTCAACCCCATGTAAGTTATGGGGCAGTAACAGCACCCTTTTCAAAACGTGTTTTTCAGCCCGAAATAAACGCGTTTTTTCAGACAACTGAATCCCCATGTAACAGCAAAACTCAGAAGAGCCCACATACTCAGATCTTAACCCCAGTGTGCAGAAAGGGTCAAAACGTGTTTTTCAGCAGAAATAAACTTGTTTCTGCAAGTTTGGTCAACCCCATGTAAGTTATGGGGCAGTAACAGCACCCTTTTCAAAACGTGTTTTTCAGCCCGAAATAAACGCGTTTTTTCAGACAACTGAATCCCCATGTAACAGCAAGGCTCAGAAGAGCCCACACACTCAGATCTTAACCCCATTGTGCAGAAAGGGTCAAAACGTGTTTTTCAGCAGAAATAAACATGTTTCTGCAAGTTTGGTCAACCCCATGTTAGTTATGGGGCAGTAACAGCACCCTTTTCAAAACGTGTTTTTCAGCCCGAAATAAACGCGTTTTTTCATACAACTGAATCCCCATGTAACAGCAAAACTCAGAAGAGCCCACACACTCAGATCTTAACCCCAGTGTGCAGAAAGGGTCAAAACGTGTTTTTCAGCAGAAATAAACATGTTTCTGCAAGTTTGGTCAACCCCATGTAAGTCATGGGGCAGTAACAGCACCCTTTTCAAAACGTGTTTTTCAGCCCGAAATAAACGCGTTTTTTCAGACAACTGAATCCCCATGTAACAGCAAAACTCAGAAGAGCCCACACACTCAGATGTTAACCCAGTGTGCAGAAAGGGTCAAAACGTGTTTTTCAGCAGAAATAAACATGTTTCTGCAAGTTTGGTCAACCCCATGTAAGTTATGGGGCAGTAACAGCACCCTTTTCAAAACGTGTTTTTCAGCCCGAAATAAACGCGTTTTTTCAGACAACTGAATCCCCATGTAACAGCAAAACTCAGAAGAGCCCACACACTCAGATCTTAACCCCAGTGTGCAGAAAGGGTCAAAACGTGTTTTTCAGCAGAAATAAACATGTTTCTGCAAGTTTGGTCAACCCCATGTAAGTTATGGGGCAGTAACAGCACCCTTTTCAAAACGTGTTTTTCAGCCCGAAATAAACGCGTTTTTTCAGACAACTGAATCCCCATGTAACAGCAAGGCTCAGAAGAGCCCACACACTCAGATCTTAACCCCAGTGTGCAAAAAGGGTCAAAACGTGTTTTTCAGCAGAAATAAACATGTTTCTGCAAGTTTGGTCAACCCCATGTTAGTTATGGGGCAGTAACAGCACCCTTTTAAAAACGTGTTTTTCAGCCCGAAATAAACGCGTTTTTTCAGACAACTGAATCCCCATGTAACAGCAAAACTCAGAAGAGCCCACACACTCAGATCTTAACCCCAGTGTGCAGAAAGGGTCAAAACGTGTTTTTCAGCAGAAATAAACATGTTTCTGCAAGTTTGGTCAACCCCATGTAAGTTATGGGGCAGTAACAGCACCCTTTTCAAAACGTGTTTTTCAGCCCGAAATAAACGCGTTTTTTCAGACAACTGAATCCCCATGTAACAGCAAGGCTCAGAAGAGCCCACACACTCAGATCTTAACCCCAGTGTGCAGAAAGGGTCAAAACGTGTTTTTCAGCAGAAATAAACATGTTTCTGCAAGTTTGGTCAACCCCATGTAAGTTATGGGGCAGTAACAGCACACTTTTCAAAACGTGTTTTTCAGCCCGAAATAAACGCGTTTTTTCAGACAACTGAATCCCCATGTAACAGCAAAACTCAGAAGAGCCCACACACTCAGATCTTAACCCCACTGTGCAGAAAGGGTCAAAACGTGTTTTTCAGCAGAAATAAACATGTTTCTGCAAGTTTGGTCAACCCCATGTAAGTTATGCGGCAGTAACAGCACCCTTTTCAAAACGTGTTTTTCAGCCCGAAATAAACGCGTTTTTTCAGACAACTGAATCCCCATGTAACAGCAAGGCTCAGAAGAGCCCACACACTCAGATCTTAACCCCAGTGTGCAGAAAGGGTCAAAACGTGTTTTTCAGCAGAAATAAACATGTTTCTGCAAGTTTGGTCAACCCCATGTAAGTTATGGGGCAGTAACAGCACCCTTTTCAAAACGTGTTTTTCAGCCCGAAATAAACGCGTTTTTTCAGACAACTGAATCCCCATGTAACAGCAAAACTCAGAAGAGCCCACATACTCAGATCTTAACCCCAGTGTGCAGAAAGGGTCAAAACGTGTTTTTCAGCAGAAATAAACTTGTTTCTGCAAGTTTGGTCAACCCCATGTAAGTTATGGGGCAGTAACAGCACCCTTTTCAAAACGTGTTTTTCAGCCCGAAATAAACGCGTTTTTTCAGACAACTGAATCCCCATGTAACAGCAAGGCTCAGAAGAGCCCACACACTCAGATCTTAACCCCATTGTGCAGAAAGGGTCAAAACGTGTTTTTCAGCAGAAATAAACATGTTTCTGCAAGTTTGGTCAACCCCATGTTAGTTATGGGGCAGTAACAGCACCCTTTTCAAAACGTGTTTTTCAGCCCGAAATAAACGCGTTTTTTCATACAACTGAATCCCCATGTAACAGCAAAACTCAGAAGAGCCCACACACTCAGATCTTAACCCCAGTGTGCAGAAAGGGTCAAAACGTGTTTTTCAGCAGAAATAAACATGTTTCTGCAAGTTTGGTCAACCCCATGTAAGTCATGGGGCAGTAACAGCACCCTTTTCAAAACGTGTTTTTCAGCCCGAAATAAACGCGTTTTTTCAGACAACTGAATCCCCATGTAACAGCAAAACTCAGAAGAGCCCACACACTCAGATGTTAACCCAGTGTGCAGAAAGGGTCAAAACGTGTTTTTCAGCAGAAATAAACATGTTTCTGCAAGTTTGGTCAACCCCATGTAAGTTATGGGGCAGTAACAGCACCCTTTTCAAAACGTGTTTTTCAGCCCGAAATAAACGCGTTTTTTCAGACAACTGAATCCCCATGTAACAGCAAAACTCAGAAGAGCCCACACACTCAGATCTTAACCCCAGTGTGCAGAAAGGGTCAAAACGTGTTTTTCAGCAGAAATAAACATGTTTCTGCAAGTTTGGTCAACCCCATGTAAGTTATGGGGCAGTAACAGCACCCTTTTCAAAACGTGTTTTTCAGCCCGAAATAAACGCGTTTTTTCAGACAACTGAATCCCCATGTAACAGCAAGGCTCAGAAGAGCCCACACACTCAGATCTTAACCCCAGTGTGCAAAAAGGGTCAAAACGTGTTTTTCAGCAGAAATAAACATGTTTCTGCAAGTTTGGTCAACCCCATGTTAGTTATGGGGCAGTAACAGCACCCTTTTAAAAACGTGTTTTTCAGCCCGAAATAAACGCGTTTTTTCAGACAACTGAATCCCCATGTAACAGCAAAACTCAGAAGAGCCCACACACTCAGATCTTAACCCCAGTGTGCAGAAAGGGTCAAAACGTGTTTTTCAGCAGAAATAAACATGTTTCTGCAAGTTTGGTCAACCCCATGTAAGTTATGGGGCAGTAACAGCACCCTTTTCAAAACGTGTTTTTCAGCCCGAAATAAACGCGTTTTTTCAGACAACTGAATCCCCATGTAACAGCAAGGCTCAGAAGAGCCCACACACTCAGATCTTAACCCCAGTGTGCAGAAAGGGTCAAAACGTGTTTTTCAGCAGAAATAAACATGTTTCTGCAAGTTTGGTCAACCCCATGTAAGTTATGGGGCAGTAACAGCACACTTTTCAAAACGTGTTTTTCAGCCCGAAATAAACGCGTTTTTTCAGACAACTGAATCCCCATGTAACAGCAAAACTCAGAAGAGCCCACACACTCAGATCTTAACCCCACTGTGCAGAAAGGGTCAAAACGTGTTTTTCAGCAGAAATAAACATGTTTCTGCAAGTTTGGTCAACCCCATGTAAGTTATGCGGCAGTAACAGCACCCTTTTCAAAACGTGTTTTTCAGCCCGAAATAAACGCGTTTTTTCAGACAACTGAATCCCCATGTAACAGCAAGGCTCAGAAGAGCCCACACACTCAGATCTTAACCCCAGTGTGCAGAAAGGGTCAAAACGTGTTTTTCAGCAGAAATAAACATGTTTCTGCAAGTTTGGTCAACCCCATGTAAGTTATGGGGCAGTAACAGCACCCTTTTCAAAACGTGTTTTTCAGCCCGAAATAAACGCGTTTTTTCAGACAACTGAATCCCCATGTAACAGCAAAACTCAGAAGAGCCCACACACTCAGATCTTAACCCCAGTGTGCAGAAAGGGTCAAAACGTGTTTTTCAGCAGAAATAAACTTGTTTCTGCAAGTTTAGTCAACCCCATGTAAGTTATGGGGCAGTAACAGCACCCTTTTCAAAACGTGTTTTTCAGCCCGAAATAAACGCGTTTTTTCAGACAACTGAATCCCCATGTAACAGCAAAACTCAGAAGAGCCCACACACTCAGATCTTAACCCCAGTGTGCAGAAAGGGTCAAAACGTGTTTTTCAGCAGAAATAAACATGTTTCTGCAAGTTTGGTCGACCCCATGTAAGTTATAGGGCAGTAACAGCACCCTTTTCAAAACGTGTTTTTCAGCCCGAAATAAACGCGTTTTTTCAGACAACTGAATCCCCATGTAACAGCAAAACTCAGAAGAGCCCACACACTCAGATCTTAACCCCAGTGTGCAGAAAGGGTCAAAACGTGTTTTTCAGCAGAAATAAACATGTTTCTGCAAGTTTGGTCAACCCCATGTAAGTTATGGGGCAGTAACAGCACCCTTTTCAAAACGTGTTTTTCAGCCCGAAATAAACGCGTTTTTTCAGACAACTGAATCCCCATGTAACAGCAAAACTCAGAAGAGCCCACACACTCAGATCTTAACCCCAGTGTGCAGAAAGGGTCAAAACGTGTTTTTCAGCAGAAATAAACATGTTTCTGCAAGTTTGGTCAACCCCATGTAAGTTATGGGGCAGTAACAGCACACTTTTCAAAACGTGTTTTTCAGCCCGAAATAAACGCGTTTTTTCAGACAACTGAATCCCCATGTAACAGCAAAACTCAGAAGAGCCCACACACTCAGATCTTAACCCCAGTGTGCAGAAAGGGTCAAAACGTGTTTTTCAGCAGAAATAAACATGTTTCTGCAAGTTTGGTCGACCCCATGTAAGTTATAGGGCAGTAACAGCACCCTTTTAAAAACGTTTTTTTCAGCCCGAAATAAACGCGTTTTTTCAGACAACTGAATCCCCATGTAACAGCAAAACTCAGAAGAGCCCACACACTCAGATCTTAACCCCAGTGTGCAGAAAGGGTCAAAACGTGTTTTTCAGCAGAAATAAACATGTTTCTGCAAGTTTGGTCAACCCCATGTAAGTTATGGGGCAGTAACAGCACACTTTTCAAAACGTGTTTTTCAGCCCGAAATAAACGCGTTTTTTCAGACAACTGAATCCCCATGTAACAGCAAAACTCAGAAGAGCCCACACACTCAGATCTTAACCCCAGTGTGCAGAAAGGGTCAAAACGTGTTTTTCAGCAGAAATAAACTTGTTTCTGCAAGTTTGGTCAACCCCATGTAAGTTATGGGGCAGTAACAGCACCCTTTTCAAAACGTGTTTTTCAGCCCGAAATAAACGCGTTTTTTCAGACAACTGAATCCCCATGTAACAGCAAGGCTCAGAAGAGCCCACACACTCAGATCTTAACCCCATTGTGCAGAAAGGGTCAAAACGTGTTTTTCAGCAGAAATAAACATGTTTCTGCAAGTTTGGTCAACCCCATGTTAGTTATGGGGCAGTAACAGCACCCTTTTCAAAACGTGTTTTTCAGCCCGAAATAAACGCGTTTTTTCATACAACTGAATCCCCATGTAACAGCAAAACTCAGAAGAGCCCACACACTCAGATCTTAACCCCAGTGTGCAGAAAGGGTCAAAACGTGTTTTTCAGCAGAAATAAACATGTTTCTGCAAGTTTGGTCAACCCCATGTAAGTCATGGGGCAGTAACAGCACCCTTTTCAAAACGTGTTTTTCAGCCCGAAATAAACGCGTTTTTTCAGACAACTGAATCCCCATGTAACAGCAAAACTCAGAAGAGCCCACACACTCAGATGTTAACCCCAGTGTGCAGAAAGGGTCAAAACGTGTTTTTCAGCAGAAATAAACATGTTTCTGCAAGTTTGGTCAACCCCATGTAAGTTATGGGGCAGTAACAGCACCCTTTTCAAAACGTGTTTTTCAGCCCGAAATAAACGCGTTTTTTCAGACAACTGAATCCCCATGTAACAGCAAAACTCAGAAGAGCCCACACACTCAGATCTTAACCCCAGTGTGCAGAAAGGGTCAAAACGTGTTTTTCAGCAGAAATAAACATGTTTCTGCAAGTTTGGTCAACCCCATGTAAGTTATGGGGCAGTAACAGCACCCTTTTCAAAACGTGTTTTTCAGCCCGAAATAAACGCGTTTTTTCAGACAACTGAATCCCCATGTAACAGCAAGGCTCAGAAGAGCCCACACACTCAGATCTTAACCCCAGTGTGCAAAAAGGGTCAAAACGTGTTTTTCAGCAGAAATAAACATGTTTCTGCAAGTTTGGTCAACCCCATGTTAGTTATGGGGCAGTAACAGCACCCTTTTAAAAACATGTTTTTCAGCCCGAAATAAACGCGTTTTTTCAGACAACTGAATCCCCATGTAACAGCAAAACTCAGAAGAGCCCACACACTCAGATCTTAACCCCAGTGTGCAGAAAGGGTCAAAACGTGTTTTTCAGCAGAAATAAACATGTTTCTGCAAGTTTGGTCAACCCCATGTAAGTTATGGGGCAGTAACAGCACCCTTTTCAAAACATGTTTTTCAACACGAAATAAACGCGTTTTTTCAGACAACTGAATCCCCATGTAACAGCAAGGCTCAGAAGAGCCCACACACTCAGATCTTAACCCCAGTGTGCAGAAAGTGTCAAAACGTGTTTTTCAGCAGAAATAAACATGTTTCTGCAAGTTTGGTCAACCCCATGTAAGTTATGCGGCAGTAACAGCACCCTTTTCAAAACGTGTTTTTCAGCCCGAAATAAACGCGTTTTTTCAGACAACTGAATCCCCATGTAACAGCAAGGCTCAGAAGAGCCCACACACTCAGATCTTAACCCCAGTGTGCAGAAAGGGTCAAAACGTGTTTTTCAGCAGAAATAAACATGTTTCTGCAAGTTTGGTTAACCCCATGTAAGTTATGGGGCAGTAACAGCACCCTTTTCAAAACGTGTTTTTCAGCCCGAAATAAACGCGTTTTTTCAGACAACTGAATCCCCATGTAACAGCAAGGCTCAGAAGAGCCCACACACTCAGATCTTAACCCCAGTGTGCAGAGAGTGTCAAAACGTGTTTTTCAGCAGAAATAAACATGTTTCTGCAAGTTTGGTCAACCCCATGTAAGTTATGGGGCAGTAACAGCACACTTTTCAAAACGTGTTTTTCAGCCCGAAATAAACGCGTTTTTTCAGACAACTGAATCCCCATGTAACAGCAAAACTCAGAAGAGCCCACACACTCAGATCTTAACCCCAGTGTGCAGAAAGTGTCAAAACGTGTTTTTCAGCAGAAATAAACATGTTTCTGCAAGTTTGGTCAACCCCATGTAAGTTATGGGGCAGTAACAGCACCCTTTTCAAAACGTGTTTTTCAGCCCGAAATAAACGCGTTTTTTCAGACAACTGAATCCCCATGTAACAGCAAAACTCAGAAGAGCCCACACACTCAGATCTTAACCCCAGTGTGCAGAAAGGGTCAAAACGTGTTTTTCAGCAGAAATAAACATGTTTCTGCAAGTTTGGTCAACCCCATGTAAGTTATAGGGCAGTAACAGCACCCTTTTCAAAACGTGTTTTTCAGCCCGAAATAAACGCGTTTTTTCAGACAACTGAATCCCCATGTAACAGCAAAACTCAGAAGAGCCCACACACTCAGATCTTAACCCCAGTGTGCAGAAAGGGTCAAAACGTGTTTTTCAGCAGAAATAAACATGTTTCTGCAAGTTTGGTCAACCCCATGTAAGTTATGGGGCAGTAACAGCACCCTTTTCAAAACGTGTTTTTCAGCCCGAAATAAACGCGTTTTTTCAGACAACTGAATCCCCATGTAACAGCAAAACTCAGAAGAGCCCACACACTCAGATCTTAACCCCAGTGTGCAGAAAGGGTCAAAACGTGTTTTTCAGCAGAAATAAACATGTTTCTGCAAGTTTGGTCAACCCCATGTAAGTTATGGGGCAGTAACAGCACACTTTTCAAAACGTGTTTTTCAGCCCGAAATAAACGCGTTTTTTCAGACAACTGAATCCCCATGTAACAGCAAAACTCAGAAGAGCCCACACACTCAGATCTTAACCCCAGTGAGCAGAAAGGGTCAAAACGTGTTTTTCAGCAGAAATAAACATGTTTCTGCAAGTTTGGTCAACCCCATGTAAGTTATGGGGCAGTAACAGCACCCTTTTCAAAACGTGTTTTTCAGCCCGAAATAAACGCGTTTTTTCAGACAACTGAATCCCCATGTAACAGCAAAACTCAGAAGAGCCCACACACTCAGATCTTAACCCCAGTGTGCAGAAAGGGTCAAAACGTGTTTTTCAGCAGAAATAAACATGTTTCTGCAAGTTTGGTCAACCCCATGTAAGTTATGGGGCAGTAACAGCACCCTTTTCAAAACGTGTTTTTCAGCCCGAAATAAACGCGTTTTTTCAGACAACTGAATCCCCATGTAACAGCAAGGCTCAGAAGAGCCCACACACTCAGATCTTAACCCCAGTGTGCAGAAAGTGTCAAAACGTGTTTTTCAGCAGAAATAAACATGTTTCTGCAAGTTTGGTCAACCCCATGTAAGTTATGGGGCAGTAACAGTACACTTTTCAAAACGTGTTTTTCAGCCCGAAATAAACGCGTTTTTTCAGACAACTGAATCCCCATGTAGCAACAAGGCTCAGAAGAGCCCACACACTCAGATCTTAACCCCAGTGTGCTGAAAGTGTCAAAACATGTTTTTCAGCAGAAATAAACATGTTTCTGCAAGTTTGGTCAACCCCATGTAAGTTATGGGGCAGTAACAGTACACTTTTCAAAACGTGTTTTTCAGCCCGAAATAAACGCGTTTTTTCAGACAACTGAATCCCCATGTAACAGCAAGGCTCAGAAGAGCCCACACACTCAGATCTTAACCCCAGTGTGCAGAAAGGGTCAAAACGTGTTTTTCAGCAGAAATAAACATGTTTCTGCAAGTTTGGTCAACCCCATGTAAGTTATGGGGCAGTAACAGCACCCTTTTCAAAACGTGTTTTTCAGCCCGAAATAAACGCGTTTTTTCAGACAACTGAATCCCCATGTAACAGCAAAACTCAGAAGAGCCCACACACTCAGATCTTAACCCCAGTGTGCAGAAAGGGTCAAAACGTGTTTTTCAGCAGAAATAAACTTGTTTCTGCAAGTTTGGTCAACCCCATGTAAGTTATGGGGCAGTAACAGCACCCTTTTCAAAACGTGTTTTTCAGCCCGAAATAAACGCGTTTTTTCAGACAACTGAATCCCCATGTAACAGCAAGGCTCAGAAGAGCCCACACACTCAGATCTTAACCCCATTGTGCAGAAAGGGTCAAAACGTGTTTTTCAGCAGAAATAAACATGTTTCTGCAAGTTTGGTCAACCCCATGTTAGTTATGGGGCAGTAACAGCACCCTTTTCAAAACGTGTTTTTCAGCCCGAAATAAACGCGTTTTTTCATACAACTGAATCCCCATGTAACAGCAAAACTCAGAAGAGCCCACACACTCAGATCTTAACCCCAGTGTGCAGAAAGGGTCAAAACGTGTTTTTCAGCAGAAATAAACATGTTTCTGCAAGTTTGGTCAACCCCATGTAAGTCATGGGGCAGTAACAGCACCCTTTTCAAAACGTGTTTTTCAGCCCGAAATAAACGCGTTTTTTCAGACAACTGAATCCCCATGTAACAGCAAAACTCAGAAGAGCCCACACACTCAGATGTTAACCCAGTGTGCAGAAAGGGTCAAAACGTGTTTTTCAGCAGAAATAAACATGTTTCTGCAAGTTTGGTCAACCCCATGTAAGTTATGGGGCAGTAACAGCACCCTTTTCAAAACGTGTTTTTCAGCCCGAAATAAACGCGTTTTTTCAGACAACTGAATCCCCATGTAACAGCAAAACTCAGAAGAGCCCACACACTCAGATCTTAACCCCAGTGTGCAGAAAGGGTCAAAACGTGTTTTTCAGCAGAAATAAACATGTTTCTGCAAGTTTGGTCAACCCCATGTAAGTTATGGGGCAGTAACAGCACCCTTTTCAAAACGTGTTTTTCAGCCCGAAATAAACGCGTTTTTTCAGACAACTGAATCCCCATGTAACAGCAAGGCTCAGAAGAGCCCACACACTCAGATCTTAACCCCAGTGTGCAAAAAGGGTCAAAACGTGTTTTTCAGCAGAAATAAACATGTTTCTGCAAGTTTGGTCAACCCCATGTTAGTTATGGGGCAGTAACAGCACCCTTTTAAAAACGTGTTTTTCAGCCCGAAATAAACGCGTTTTTTCAGACAACTGAATCCCCATGTAACAGCAAAACTCAGAAGAGCCCACACACTCAGATCTTAACCCCAGTGTGCAGAAAGGGTCAAAACGTGTTTTTCAGCAGAAATAAACATGTTTCTGCAAGTTTGGTCAACCCCATGTAAGTTATGGGGCAGTAACAGCACCCTTTTCAAAACGTGTTTTTCAGCCCGAAATAAACGCGTTTTTTCAGACAACTGAATCCCCATGTAACAGCAAGGCTCAGAAGAGCCCACACACTCAGATCTTAACCCCAGTGTGCAGAAAGGGTCAAAACGTGTTTTTCAGCAGAAATAAACATGTTTCTGCAAGTTTGGTCAACCCCATGTAAGTTATGGGGCAGTAACAGCACACTTTTCAAAACGTGTTTTTCAGCCCGAAATAAACGCGTTTTTTCAGACAACTGAATCCCCATGTAACAGCAAAACTCAGAAGAGCCCACACACTCAGATCTTAACCCCACTGTGCAGAAAGGGTCAAAACGTGTTTTTCAGCAGAAATAAACATGTTTCTGCAAGTTTGGTCAACCCCATGTAAGTTATGCGGCAGTAACAGCACCCTTTTCAAAACGTGTTTTTCAGCCCGAAATAAACGCGTTTTTTCAGACAACTGAATCCCCATGTAACAGCAAGGCTCAGAAGAGCCCACACACTCAGATCTTAACCCCAGTGTGCAGAAAGGGTCAAAACGTGTTTTTCAGCAGAAATAAACATGTTTCTGCAAGTTTGGTCAACCCCATGTAAGTTATGGGGCAGTAACAGCACCCTTTTCAAAACGTGTTTTTCAGCCCGAAATAAACGCGTTTTTTCAGACAACTGAATCCCCATGTAACAGCAAAACTCAGAAGAGCCCACACACTCAGATCTTAACCCCAGTGTGCAGAAAGGGTCAAAACGTGTTTTTCAGCAGAAATAAACTTGTTTCTGCAAGTTTAGTCAACCCCATGTAAGTTATGGGGCAGTAACAGCACCCTTTTCAAAACGTGTTTTTCAGCCCGAAATAAACGCGTTTTTTCAGACAACTGAATCCCCATGTAACAGCAAAACTCAGAAGAGCCCACACACTCAGATCTTAACCCCAGTGTGCAGAAAGGGTCAAAACGTGTTTTTCAGCAGAAATAAACATGTTTCTGCAAGTTTGGTCGACCCCATGTAAGTTATAGGGCAGTAACAGCACCCTTTTCAAAACGTGTTTTTCAGCCCGAAATAAACGCGTTTTTTCAGACAACTGAATCCCCATGTAACAGCAAAACTCAGAAGAGCCCACACACTCAGATCTTAACCCCAGTGTGCAGAAAGGGTCAAAACGTGTTTTTCAGCAGAAATAAACATGTTTCTGCAAGTTTGGTCAACCCCATGTAAGTTATGGGGCAGTAACAGCACCCTTTTCAAAACGTGTTTTTCAGCCCGAAATAAACGCGTTTTTTCAGACAACTGAATCCCCATGTAACAGCAAAACTCAGAAGAGCCCACACACTCAGATCTTAACCCCAGTGTGCAGAAAGGGTCAAAACGTGTTTTTCAGCAGAAATAAACATGTTTCTGCAAGTTTGGTCAACCCCATGTAAGTTATGGGGCAGTAACAGCACACTTTTCAAAACGTGTTTTTCAGCCCGAAATAAACGCGTTTTTTCAGACAACTGAATCCCCATGTAACAGCAAAACTCAGAAGAGCCCACACACTCAGATCTTAACCCCAGTGTGCAGAAAGGGTCAAAACGTGTTTTTCAGCAGAAATAAACATGTTTCTGCAAGTTTGGTCGACCCCATGTAAGTTATAGGGCAGTAACAGCACCCTTTTAAAAACGTTTTTTTCAGCCCGAAATAAACGCGTTTTTTCAGACAACTGAATCCCCATGTAACAGCAAAACTCAGAAGAGCCCACACACTCAGATCTTAACCCCAGTGTGCAGAAAGGGTCAAAACGTGTTTTTCAGCAGAAATAAACATGTTTCTGCAAGTTTGGTCAACCCCATGTAAGTTATGGGGCAGTAACAGCACACTTTTCAAAACGTGTTTTTCAGCCCGAAATAAACGCGTTTTTTCAGACAACTGAATCCCCATGTAACAGCAAAACTCAGAAGAGCCCACACACTCAGATCTTAACCCCAGTGTGCAGAAAGGGTCAAAACGTGTTTTTCAGCAGAAATAAACTTGTTTCTGCAAGTTTGGTCAACCCCATGTAAGTTATGGGGCAGTAACAGCACCCTTTTCAAAACGTGTTTTTCAGCCCGAAATAAACGCGTTTTTTCAGACAACTGAATCCCCATGTAACAGCAAGGCTCAGAAGAGCCCACACACTCAGATCTTAACCCCATTGTGCAGAAAGGGTCAAAACGTGTTTTTCAGCAGAAATAAACATGTTTCTGCAAGTTTGGTCAACCCCATGTTAGTTATGGGGCAGTAACAGCACCCTTTTCAAAACGTGTTTTTCAGCCCGAAATAAACGCGTTTTTTCATACAACTGAATCCCCATGTAACAGCAAAACTCAGAAGAGCCCACACACTCAGATCTTAACCCCAGTGTGCAGAAAGGGTCAAAACGTGTTTTTCAGCAGAAATAAACATGTTTCTGCAAGTTTGGTCAACCCCATGTAAGTCATGGGGCAGTAACAGCACCCTTTTCAAAACGTGTTTTTCAGCCCGAAATAAACGCGTTTTTTCAGACAACTGAATCCCCATGTAACAGCAAAACTCAGAAGAGCCCACACACTCAGATGTTAACCCCAGTGTGCAGAAAGGGTCAAAACGTGTTTTTCAGCAGAAATAAACATGTTTCTGCAAGTTTGGTCAACCCCATGTAAGTTATGGGGCAGTAACAGCACCCTTTTCAAAACGTGTTTTTCAGCCCGAAATAAACGCGTTTTTTCAGACAACTGAATCCCCATGTAACAGCAAAACTCAGAAGAGCCCACACACTCAGATCTTAACCCCAGTGTGCAGAAAGGGTCAAAACGTGTTTTTCAGCAGAAATAAACATGTTTCTGCAAGTTTGGTCAACCCCATGTAAGTTATGGGGCAGTAACAGCACCCTTTTCAAAACGTGTTTTTCAGCCCGAAATAAACGCGTTTTTTCAGACAACTGAATCCCCATGTAACAGCAAGGCTCAGAAGAGCCCACACACTCAGATCTTAACCCCAGTGTGCAAAAAGGGTCAAAACGTGTTTTTCAGCAGAAATAAACATGTTTCTGCAAGTTTGGTCAACCCCATGTTAGTTATGGGGCAGTAACAGCACCCTTTTAAAAACATGTTTTTCAGCCCGAAATAAACGCGTTTTTTCAGACAACTGAATCCCCATGTAACAGCAAAACTCAGAAGAGCCCACACACTCAGATCTTAACCCCAGTGTGCAGAAAGGGTCAAAACGTGTTTTTCAGCAGAAATAAACATGTTTCTGCAAGTTTGGTCAACCCCATGTAAGTTATGGGGCAGTAACAGCACCCTTTTCAAAACATGTTTTTCAACACGAAATAAACGCGTTTTTTCAGACAACTGAATCCCCATGTAACAGCAAGGCTCAGAAGAGCCCACACACTCAGATCTTAACCCCAGTGTGCAGAAAGTGTCAAAACGTGTTTTTCAGCAGAAATAAACATGTTTCTGCAAGTTTGGTCAACCCCATGTAAGTTATGCGGCAGTAACAGCACCCTTTTCAAAACGTGTTTTTCAGCCCGAAATAAACGCGTTTTTTCAGACAACTGAATCCCCATGTAACAGCAAGGCTCAGAAGAGCCCACACACTCAGATCTTAACCCCAGTGTGCAGAAAGGGTCAAAACGTGTTTTTCAGCAGAAATAAACATGTTTCTGCAAGTTTGGTTAACCCCATGTAAGTTATGGGGCAGTAACAGCACCCTTTTCAAAACGTGTTTTTCAGCCCGAAATAAACGCGTTTTTTCAGACAACTGAATCCCCATGTAACAGCAAGGCTCAGAAGAGCCCACACACTCAGATCTTAACCCCAGTGTGCAGAGAGTGTCAAAACGTGTTTTTCAGCAGAAATAAACATGTTTCTGCAAGTTTGGTCAACCCCATGTAAGTTATGGGGCAGTAACAGCACACTTTTCAAAACGTGTTTTTCAGCCCGAAATAAACGCGTTTTTTCAGACAACTGAATCCCCATGTAACAGCAAAACTCAGAAGAGCCCACACACTCAGATCTTAACCCCAGTGTGCAGAAAGTGTCAAAACGTGTTTTTCAGCAGAAATAAACATGTTTCTGCAAGTTTGGTCAACCCCATGTAAGTTATGGGGCAGTAACAGCACCCTTTTCAAAACGTGTTTTTCAGCCCGAAATAAACGCGTTTTTTCAGACAACTGAATCCCCATGTAACAGCAAAACTCAGAAGAGCCCACACACTCAGATCTTAACCCCAGTGTGCAGAAAGGGTCAAAACGTGTTTTTCAGCAGAAATAAACATGTTTCTGCAAGTTTGGTCAACCCCATGTAAGTTATAGGGCAGTAACAGCACCCTTTTCAAAACGTGTTTTTCAGCCCGAAATAAACGCGTTTTTTCAGACAACTGAATCCCCATGTAACAGCAAAACTCAGAAGAGCCCACACACTCAGATCTTAACCCCAGTGTGCAGAAAGGGTCAAAACGTGTTTTTCAGCAGAAATAAACATGTTTCTGCAAGTTTGGTCAACCCCATGTAAGTTATGGGGCAGTAACAGCACCCTTTTCAAAACGTGTTTTTCAGCCCGAAATAAATGCGTTTTTTCAGACAACTGAATCCCCATGTAACAGCAAAACTCAGAAGAGCCCACACACTCAGATCTTAACCCCAGTGTGCAGAAAGGGTCAAAACGTGTTTTTCAGCAGAAATAAACATGTTTCTGCAAGTTTGGTCAACCCCATGTAAGTTATGGGGCAGTAACAGCACACTTTTCAAAACGTGTTTTTCAGCCCGAAATAAACGCGTTTTTTCAGACAACTGAATCCCCATGTAACAGCAAAACTCAGAAGAGCCCACACACTCAGATCTTAACCCCAGTGAGCAGAAAGGGTCAAAACGTGTTTTTCAGCAGAAATAAACATGTTTCTGCAAGTTTGGTCAACCCCATGTAAGTTATGGGGCAGTAACAGCACCCTTTTCAAAACGTGTTTTTCAGCCCGAAATAAACGCGTTTTTTCAGACAACTGAATCCCCATGTAACAGCAAAACTCAGAAGAGCCCACACACTCAGATCTTAACCCCAGTGTGCAGAAAGGGTCAAAACGTGTTTTTCAGCAGAAATAAACATGTTTCTGCAAGTTTGGTCAACCCCATGTAAGTTATGGGGCAGTAACAGCACCCTTTTCAAAACGTGTTTTTCAGCCCGAAATAAACGCGTTTTTTCAGACAACTGAATCCCCATGTAACAGCAAGGCTCAGAAGAGCCCACACACTCAGATCTTAACCCCAGTGTGCAGAGAGTGTCAAAACGTGTTTTTCAGCAGAAATAAACATGTTTCTGCAAGTTTGGTCAACCCCATGTAAGTTATGGGGCAGTAACAGCACACTTTTCAAAACGTGTTTTTCAGCCCGAAATAAACGCGTTTTTTCAGACAACTGAATCCCCATGTAACAGCAAAACTCAGAAGAGCCCACACACTCAGATCTTAACCCCAGTGTGCAGAAAGTGTCAAAACGTGTTTTTCAGCAGAAATAAACATGTTTCTGCAAGTTTGGTCAACCCCATGTAAGTTATGGGGCAGTAACAGCACCCTTTTCAAAACGTGTTTTTCAGCCCGAAATAAACGCGTTTTTTCAGACAACTGAATCCCCATGTAACAGCAAAACTCAGAAGAGCCCACACACTCAGATCTTAACCCCAGTGTGCAGAAAGGGTCAAAACGTGTTTTTCAGCAGAAATAAACTTGTTTCTGCAAGTTTGGTCAACCCCATGTAAGTTATGGGGCAGTAACAGCACCCTTTTCAAAACGTGTTTTTCAGCCCGAAATAAACGCGTTTTTTCAGACAACTGAATCCCCATGTAACAGCAAAACTCAGAAGAGCCCACACACTCAGATCTTAACCCCAGTGTGCAGAAAGGGTCAAAACGTGTTTTTCAGCAGAAATAAACATGTTTCTGCAAGTTTGGTCGACCCCATGTAAGTTATAGGGCAGTAACAGCACCCTTTTCAAAACGTGTTTTTCAGCCCGAAATAAACGCGTTTTTTCAGACAACTGAATCCCCATGTAACAGCAAAACTCAGAAGAGCCCACACACTCAGATCTTAACCCCAGTGTGCAGAAAGGGTCAAAACGTGTTTTTCAGCAGAAATAAACATGTTTCTGCAAGTTTGGTCAACCCCATGTAAGTTATGGGGCAGTAACAGCACCCTTTTCAAAACGTGTTTTTCAGCCCGAAATAAACGCGTTTTTTCAGACAACTGAATCCCCATGTAACAGCAAAACTCAGAAGAGCCCACACACTCAGATCTTAACCCCAGTGAGCAGAAAGGGTCAAAACGTGTTTTTCAGCAGAAATAAACATGTTTCTGCAAGTTTGGTCAACCCCATGTAAGTTATGGGGCAGTAACAGCACCCTTTTCAAAACGTGTTTTTCAGCCCGAAATAAACGCGTTTTTTCAGACAACTGAATCCCCATGTAACAGCAAGGCTCAGAAGAGCCCACACACTCAGATCTTAACCCCAGTGTGCAGAAAGGGTCAAAACGTGTTTTTCAGCAGAAATAAACATGTTTCTGCAAGTTTGGTCGACCCCATGTAAGTTATAGGGCAGTAACAGCACCCTTTTCAAAACGTGTTTTTCAGCCCGAAATAAACGCGTTTTTTCAGACAACTGAATCCCCATGTAACAGCAAAACTCAGAAGAGCCCACACACTCAGATCTTAACCCCAGTGTGCAGAAAGGGTCAAAACGTGTTTTTCAGCAGAAATAAACATGTTTCTGCAAGTTTGGTCAACCCCATGTAAGTTATGGGGCAGTAACAGCACCCTTTTCAAAACGTGTTTTTCAGCCCGAAATAAACGCGTTTTTTCAGACAACTGAATCCCCATGTAACAGCAAAACTCAGAAGAGCCCACACACTCAGATCTTAACCCCAGTGAGCAGAAAGGGTCAAAACGTGTTTTTCAGCAGAAATAAACATGTTTCTGCAAGTTTGGTCAACCCCATGTAAGTTATGGGGCAGTAACAGCACCCTTTTCAAAACGTGTTTTTCAGCCCGAAATAAACGCGTTTTTTCAGACAACTGAATCCCCATGTAACAGCAAGGCTCAGAAGAGCCCACACACTCAGATCTTAACCCCAGTGTGCAGAAAGGGTCAAAACGTGTTTTTCAGCAGAAATAAACATGTTTCTGCAAGTTTGGTCAACCCCATGTAAGTTATGGGGCAGTAACAGCACCCTTTTCAAAACGTGTTTTTCAGCCCGAAATAAACGCGTTTTTTCAGACAACTGAATCCCCATGTAACAGCAAAACTCAGAAGAGCCCACACACTCAGATCTTAACCCCAGTGTGCAGAAAGGGTCAAAACGTGTTTTTCAGCAGAAATAAACATGTTTCTGCAAGTTTGGTCAACCCCATGTAAGTTATGGGGCAGTAACAGCACCCTTTTCAAAACGTGTTTTTCAGCCCGATATAAACGCGTTTTTTCAGACAACTGAATCCCCATGTAACAGCAAGGCTCAGAAGAGCCCACACACTCAGATCTTAACCCCAGTGTGCAAAAAGGGTCAAAACATGTTTTTCAGCAGAAATAAACATGTTTCTGCAAGTTTGGTCAACCCCATGTTAGTTATGGGGCAGTAACAGCACCCTTTTAAAAACGTGTTTTTCAGCCCGAAATAAACGCGTTTTTTCAGACAACTGAATCCCCATGTAACAGCAAAACTCAGAAGAGCCCACACACTCAGATCTTAACCCCAGTGTGCAGAAAGGGTCAAAACGTGTTTTTCAGCAGAAATAAACATGTTTCTGCAAGTTTGGTCAACCCCATGTAAGTTATGGGGCAGTAACAGCACCCTTTTCAAAACGTGTTTTTCAGCCCGAAATAAACGCGTTTTTTCAGACAACTGAATCCCCATGTAACAGCAAGGCTCAGAAGAGCCCACACACTCAGATCTTAACCCCAGTGTGCAGAAAGGGTCAAAACGTGTTTTTCAGCAGAAATAAACATGTTTCTGCAAGTTTGGTCAACCCCATGTAAGTTATGGGGCAGTAACAGCACCCTTTTCAAAACGTGTTTTTCAGCCCGAAATAAACGCGTTTTTTCAGACAACTGAATCCCCATGTAACAGCAAAACTCAGAAGAGCCCACACACTCAGATCTTAACCCCAGTGTGCAGAAAGGGTCAAAATGTGTTTTTCAGCAGAAATAAACTTGTTTCTGCAAGTTTGGTCAACCCCATGTAAGTTATGGGGCAGTAACAGCACCCTTTTCAAAACGTGTTTTTCAGCCCGAAATAAACGCGTTTTTTCAGACAACTGAATCCCCATGTAACAGCAAAACTCAGAAGAGCCCACACACTCAGATCTTAACCCCACTGTGCAGAAAGGGTCAAAACGTGTTTTTCAGCAGAAATAAACATGTTTCTGCAAGTTTGGTCAACCCCATGTAAGTTATGGGGCAGTAACAGCACCCTTTTCAAAACGTGTTTTTCAGCCCGAAATAAACGCGTTTTTTCAGACAACTGAATCCCCATGTAACAGCAAAACTCAGAAGAGCCCACACACTCAGATCTTAACCCCAGTGTGCAGAAAGGGTCAAAACGTGTTTTTCAGCAGAAATAAACATGTTTCTGCAAGTTTGGTCAACACCATGTAAATTATGGGGCAGTAACAGCACCCTTTTCAAAACGTGTTTTTCAGCCCGAAATAAACGCGTTTTTTCAGACAACTGAATCCCCATGTAACAGCAAAACTCAGAAGAGCCCACACACTCAGATCTTAACCCCAGTGTGCAGAAA
Organism: Lepisosteus platostomus; assembly: GCF_059453375.1. Classification (NCBI taxonomy): domain Eukaryota; kingdom Metazoa; phylum Chordata; class Actinopteri; order Semionotiformes; family Lepisosteidae; genus Lepisosteus; species Lepisosteus platostomus. The sequence continues at coordinate 8,568,475 of NC_142625.1, read as the reverse complement.
GGGTCAAAACGTGTTTTTCAGCAGAAATAAACATGTTTCTGCAAGTTTGGTCGACCCCATGTAAGTTATAGGGCAGTAACAGCACCCTTTTAAAAACGTGTTTTTCAGCCCGAAATAAACGCGTTTTTTCAGACAACTGAATCCCCATGTAACAGCAAAACTCAGAAGAGCCCACACACTCAGATCTTAACCCCAGTGTGCAGAAAGGGTCAAAACGTGTTTTTCAGCAGAAATAAACATGTTTCTGCAAGTTTGGTCAACCCCATGTAAGTTATGGGGCAGTAACAGCACCCTTTTCAAAACGTGTTTTTCAGCCCGAAATAAACGCGTTTTTTCAGACAACTGAATCCCCATGTAACAGCAAGGCTCAGAAGAGCCCACACACTCAGATCTTAACCCCATTGTGCAGAAAGGGTCAAAACGTGTTTTTCAGCAGAAATAAACATGTTTCTGCAAGTTTGGTCAACCCCATGTTAGTTATGGGGCAGTAACAGCACCCTTTTCAAAACGTGTTTTTCAGCCCGAAATAAACGCGTTTTTTCATACAACTGAATCCCCATGTAACAGCAAAACTCAGAAGAGCCCACACACTCAGATCTTAACCCCAGTGTGCAGAAAGGGTCAAAACGTGTTTTTCAGCAGAAATAAACATGTTTCTGCAAGTTTGGTCAACCCCATGTAAGTCATGGGGCAGTAACAGCACCCTTTTCAAAACGTGTTTTTCAGCCCGAAATAAACGCGTTTTTTCAGACAACTGAATCCCCATGTAACAGCAAAACTCAGAAGAGCCCACACACTCAGATGTTAACCCCAGTGTGCAGAAAGGGTCAAAACGTGTTTTTCAGCAGAAATAAACATGTTTCTGCAAGTTTGGTCAACCCCATGTAAGTTATGGGGCAGTAACAGCACCCTTTTCAAAACGTGTTTTTCAGCCCGAAATAAACGCGTTTTTTCAGACATCTGAATCCCCATGTAACAGCAAAACTCAGAAGAGCCCACACACTCAGATCTTAACCCCAGTGTGCAGAAAGGGTCAAAACGTGTTTTTCAGCAGAAATAAACATGTTTCTGCAAGTTTGGTCAACCCCATGTAAGTTATGGGGCAGTAACAGCACCCTTTTCAAAACGTGTTTTTCAGCCCGAAATAAACGCGTTTTTTCAGACAACTGAATCCCCATGTAACAGCAAGGCTCAGAAGAGCCCACACACTCAGATCTTAACCCCAGTGTGCAAAAAGGGTCAAAACGTGTTTTTCAGCAGAAATAAACATGTTTCTGCAAGTTTGGTCAACCCCATGTTAGTTATGGGGCAGTAACAGCACCCTTTTAAAAACGTGTTTTTCAGCCCGAAATAAACGCGTTTTTTCAGACAACTGAATCCCCATGTAACAGCAAAACTCAGAAGAGCCCACACACTCAGATCTTAACCCCAGTGTGCAGAAAGGGTCAAAACGTGTTTTTCAGCAGAAATAAACATGTTTCTGCAAGTTTGGTCAACCCCATGTAAGTTATGGGGCAGTAACAGCACACTTTTCAAAACGTGTTTTTCAGCCCGAAATAAACGCGTTTTTTCAGACAACTGAATCCCCATGTAACAGCAAAACTCAGAAGAGCCCACACACTCAGATCTTAACCCCACTGTGCAGAAAGGGTCAAAACGTGTTTTTCAGCAGAAATAAACATGTTTCTGCAAGTTTGGTCAACCCCATGTAAGTTATGGGGCAGTAACAGCACCCTTTTCAAAACATGTTTTTCAGCACGAAATAAACGCGTTTTTTCAGACAACTGAATCCCCATGTAAAAGCAAAGGCTCAGAAGAGCCCACACACTCAGATCTTAACCCCAGTGTGCAGAAAGTGTCAAAACGTGTTTTTCAGCAGAAATAAACATGTTTCTGCAAGTTTGGTCAACCCCATGTAAGTTATGGGGCAGTAACAGCACACTTTTCAAAACGTGTTTTTCAGCCCGAAATAAACGCGTTTTTTCAGACAACTGAATCCCCATGTAACAGCAAAACTCAGAAGAGCCCACACACTCAGATGTTAACCCCAGTGTGCAGAAAGGGTCAAAACGTGTTTTTCAGCAGAAATAAACATGTTTCTGCAAGTTTGGTCAACCCCATGTAAGTTATGGGGCAGTAACAGCACCCTTTTCAAAACGTGTTTTTCAGCCCGAAATAAACGCGTTTTTTCAGACATCTGAATCCCCATGTAACAGCAAAACTCAGAAGAGCCCACACACTCAGATCTTAACCCCAGTGTGCAGAAAGGGTCAAAACGTGTTTTTCAGCAGAAATAAACATGTTTCTGCAAGTTTGGTCAACCCCATGTAAGTTATGGGGCAGTAACAGCACCCTTTTCAAAACGTGTTTTTCAGCCCGAAATAAACGCGTTTTTTCAGACAACTGAATCCCCATGTAACAGCAAGGCTCAGAAGAGCCCACACACTCAGATCTTAACCCCAGTGTGCAAAAAGGGTCAAAACGTGTTTTTCAGCAGAAATAAACATGTTTCTGCAAGTTTGGTCAACCCCATGTTAGTTATGGGGCAGTAACAGCACCCTTTTAAAAACGTGTTTTTCAGCCCGAAATAAACGCGTTTTTTCAGACAACTGAATCCCCATGTAACAGCAAAACTCAGAAGAGCCCACACACTCAGATCTTAACCCCAGTGTGCAGAAAGGGTCAAAACGTGTTTTTCAGCAGAAATAAACATGTTTCTGCAAGTTTGGTCAACCCCATGTAAGTTATGGGGCAGTAACAGCACCCTTTTCAAAACGTGTTTTTCAGCCCGAAATAAACGCGTTTTTTCAGACAACTGAATCCCCATGTAACAGCAAGGCTCAGAAGAGCCCACACACTCAGATCTTAACCCCAGTGTGCAGAAAGGGTCAAAACGTGTTTTTCAGCAGAAATAAACATGTTTCTGCAAGTTTGGTCAACCCCATGTAAGTTATGGGGCAGTAACAGCACACTTTTCAAAACGTGTTTTTCAGCCCGAAATAAACGCGTTTTTTCAGACAACTGAATCCCCATGTAACAGCAAAACTCAGAAGAGCCCACACACTCAGATCTTAACCCCACTGTGCAGAAAGGGTCAAAACGTGTTTTTCAGCAGAAATAAACATGTTTCTGCAAGTTTGGTCAACCCCATGTAAGTTATGGGGCAGTAACAGCACCCTTTTCAAAACATGTTTTTCAGCACGAAATAAACGCGTTTTTTCAGACAACTGAATCCCCATGTAACAGCAAGGCTCAGAAGAGCCCACACACTCAGATCTTAACCCCAGTGTGCAGAAAGTGTCAAAACGTGTTTTTCAGCAGAAATAAACATGTTTCTGCAAGTTTGGTCAACCCCATGTAAGTTATGGGGCAGTAACAGCACACTTTTCAAAACGTGTTTTTCAGCCCGAAATAAACGCGTTTTTTCAGACAACTGAATCCCCATGTAACAGCAAAACTCAGAAGAGCCCACACACTCAGATCTTAACCCCAGTGAGCAGAAAGGGTCAAAACGTGTTTTTCAGCAGAAATAAACATGTTTCTGCAAGTTTGGTCAACCCCATGTAAGTTATGGGGCAGTAACAGCACCCTTTTCAAAACGTGTTTTTCAGCCCGAAATAAACGCGTTTTTTCAGACAACTGAATCCCCATGTAACAGCAAGGCTCAGAAGAGCCCACACACTCAGATCTTAACCCCAGTGTGCAGAAAGGGTCAAAACGTGTTTTTCAGCAGAAATAAACATGTTTCTGCAAGTTTGGTCAACCCCATGTAAGTTATGGGGCAGTAACAGCACCCTTTTCAAAACGTGTTTTTCAGCCCAAAATAAACGCGTTTTTTCAGACAACTGAATCCCCATGTAACAGCAAAACTCAGAAGAGCCCACACACTCAGATCTTAACCCCAGTGTGCAGAAAGGGTCAAAACGTGTTTTTCAGCAGAAATAAACATGTTTCTGCAAGTTTGGTCAACCCCATGTAAGTTATGGGGCAGTAACAGCACCCTTTTCAAAACGTGTTTTTCAGCCCGATATAAACGCGTTTTTTCAGACAACTGAATCCCCATGTAACAGCAAGGCTCAGAAGAGCCCACACACTCAGATCTTAACCCCAGTGTGCAAAAAGGGTCAAAACGTGTTTTTCAGCAGAAATAAACATGTTTCTGCAAGTTTGGTCAACCCCATGTTAGTTATGGGGCAGTAACAGCATCCTTTTAAAAACGTGTTTTTCAGCCCGAAATAAACGCGTTTTTTCAGACAACTGAATCCCCATGTAACAGCAAAACTCAGAAGAGCCCACACACTCAGATCTTAACCCCAGTGTGCAGAAAGGGTCAAAACGTGTTTTTCAGCAGAAATAAACATGTTTCTGCAAGTTTGGTCAACCCCATGTAAGTTATGGGGCAGTAACAGCACCCTTTTCAAAACGTGTTTTTCAGCCCGAAATAAACGCGTTTTTTCAGACAACTGAATCCCCATGTAACAGCAAGGCTCAGAAGAGCCCACACACTCAGATCTTAACCCCAGTGTGCAGAAAGGGTCAAAACGTGTTTTTCAGCAGAAATAAACATGTTTCTGCAAGTTTGGTCAACCCCATGTAAGTTATGGGGCAGTAACAGCACCCTTTTCAAAACGTGTTTTTCAGCCCGAAATAAACGCGTTTTTTCAGACAACTGAATCCCCATGTAACAGCAAAACTCAGAAGAGCCCACACACTCAGATCTTAACCCCAGTGTGCAGAAAGGGTCAAAACGTGTTTTTCAGCAGAAATAAACATGTTTCTGCAAGTTTGGTCAACCCCATGTAAGTTATGGGGCAGTAACAGCACCCTTTTCAAAACGTGTTTTTCAGCCCGAAATAAACGCGTTTTTTCAGACAACTGAATCCCCATGTAACAGCAAGGCTCAGAAGAGCCCACACACTCAGATCTTAACCCCAGTGTGCAAAAAGGGTCAAAACGTGTTTTTCAGCAGAAATAAACATGTTTCTGCAAGTTTGGTCAACCCCATGTTAGTTATGGGGCAGTAACAGCACCCTTTTAAAAACGTGTTTTTCAGCCCGAAATAAACGCGTTTTTTCAGACAACTGAATCCCCATGTAACAGCAAAACTCAGAAGAGCCCACACACTCAGATCTTAACCCCAGTGTGCAGAAAGGGTCAAAACGTGTTTTTCAGCAGAAATAAACATGTTTCTGCAAGTTTGGTCAACCCCATGTAAGTTATGGGGCAGTAACAGCACCCTTTTCAAAACGTGTTTTTCAGCCCGAAATAAACGCGTTTTTTCAGACAACTGAATCCCCATGTAACAGCAAGGCTCAGAAGAGCCCACACACTCAGATCTTAACCCCAGTGTGCAGAAAGGGTCAAAACGTGTTTTTCAGCAGAAATAAACATGTTTCTGCAAGTTTGGTCAACCCCATGTAAGTTATGGGGCAGTAACAGCACACTTTTCAAAACGTGTTTTTCAGCCCGAAATAAACGCGTTTTTTCAGACAACTGAATCCCCATGTAACAGCAAAACTCAGAAGAGCCCACACACTCAGATCTTAACCCCACTGTGCAGAAAGGGTCAAAACGTGTTTTTCAGCAGAAATAAACATGTTTCTGCAAGTTTGGTCAACCCCATGTAAGTTATGGGGCAGTAACAGCACCCTTTTCAAAACATGTTTTTCAGCACGAAATAAACGCGTTTTTTCAGACAACTGAATCCCCATGTAACAGCAAGGCTCAGAAGAGCCCACACACTCAGATCTTAACCCCAGTGTGCAGAAAGTGTCAAAACGTGTTTTTCAGCAGAAATAAACATGTTTCTGCAAGTTTGGTCAACCCCATGTAAGTTATGGGGCAGTAACAGCACACTTTTCAAAACGTGTTTTTCAGCCCGAAATAAACGCGTTTTTTCAGACAACTGAATCCCCATGTAACAGCAAAACTCAGAAGAGCCCACACACTCAGATCTTAACCCCAGTGAGCAGAAAGGGTCAAAACGTGTTTTTCAGCAGAAATAAACATGTTTCTGCAAGTTTGGTCAACCCCATGTAAGTTATGGGGCAGTAACAGCACCCTTTTCAAAACGTGTTTTTCAGCCCGAAATAAACGCGTTTTTTCAGACAACTGAATCCCCATGTAACAGCAAGGCTCAGAAGAGCCCACACACTCAGATCTTAACCCCAGTGTGCAGAAAGGGTCAAAACGTGTTTTTCAGCAGAAATAAACATGTTTCTGCAAGTTTGGTCAACCCCATGTAAGTTATGGGGCAGTAACAGCACCCTTTTCAAAACGTGTTTTTCAGCCCAAAATAAACGCGTTTTTTCAGACAACTGAATCCCCATGTAACAGCAAAACTCAGAAGAGCCCACACACTCAGATCTTAACCCCAGTGTGCAGAAAGGGTCAAAACGTGTTTTTCAGCAGAAATAAACATGTTTCTGCAAGTTTGGTCAACCCCATGTAAGTTATGGGGCAGTAACAGCACCCTTTTCAAAACGTGTTTTTCAGCCCGATATAAACGCGTTTTTTCAGACAACTGAATCCCCATGTAACAGCAAGGCTCAGAAGAGCCCACACACTCAGATCTTAACCCCAGTGTGCAAAAAGGGTCAAAACGTGTTTTTCAGCAGAAATAAACATGTTTCTGCAAGTTTGGTCAACCCCATGTTAGTTATGGGGCAGTAACAGCACCCTTTTAAAAACGTGTTTTTCAGCCCGAAATAAACGCGTTTTTTCAGACAACTGAATCCCCATGTAACAGCAAAACTCAGAAGAGCCCACACACTCAGATCTTAACCCCAGTGTGCAGAAAGGGTCAAAACGTGTTTTTCAGCAGAAATAAACATGTTTCTGCAAGTTTGGTCAACCCCATGTAAGTTATGGGGCAGTAACAGCACCCTTTTCAAAACGTGTTTTTCAGCCCGAAATAAACGCGTTTTTTCAGACAACTGAATCCCCATGTAACAGCAAAACTCAGAAGAGCCCACACACTCAGATCTTAACCCCAGTGTGCAGAAAGGGTCAAAACGTGTTTTTCAGCAGAAATAAACATGTTTCTGCAAGTTTGGTCAACCCCATGTAAGTTATGGGGCAGTAACAGCACCCTTTTCAAAACGTGTTTTTCAGCCCGAAATAAACGCGTTTTTTCAGACAACTGAATCCCCATGTAACAGCAAGGCTCAGAAGAGCCCACACACTCAGATCTTAACCCCAGTGTGCAGAAAGGGTCAAAACGTGTTTTTCAGCAGAAATAAACATGTTTCTGCAAGTTTGGTCAACCCCATGTAAGTTATGGGGCAGTAACAGCACCCTTTTCAAAACGTGTTTTTCAGCCCGAAATAAACGCGTTTTTTCAGACAACTGAATCCCCATGTAACAGCAAAACTCAGAAGAGCCCACACACTCAGATCTTAACCCCAGTGTGCAGAAAGGGTCAAAATGTGTTTTTCAGCAGAAATAAACTTGTTTCTGCAAGTTTGGTCAACCCCATGTAAGTTATGGGGCAGTAACAGCACCCTTTTCAAAACGTGTTTTTCAGCCCGAAATAAACGCGTTTTTTCAGACAACTGAATCCCCATGTAACAGCAAAACTCAGAAGAGCCCACACACTCAGATCTTAACCCCACTGTGCAGAAAGGGTCAAAACGTGTTTTTCAGCAGAAATAAACATGTTTCTGCAAGTTTGGTCAACCCCATGTAAGTTATGGGGCAGTAACAGCACCCTTTTCAAAACGTGTTTTTCAGCCCGAAATAAACGCGTTTTTTCAGACAACTGAATCCCCATGTAACAGCAAAACTCAGAAGAGCCCACACACTCAGATCTTAACCCCAGTGTGCAGAAAGGGTCAAAACGTGTTTTTCAGCAGAAATAAACATGTTTCTGCAAGTTTGGTCAACACCATGTAAATTATGGGGCAGTAACAGCACCCTTTTCAAAACGTGTTTTTCAGCCCGAAATAAACGCGTTTTTTCAGACAACTGAATCCCCATGTAACAGCAAAACTCAGAAGAGCCCACACACTCAGATCTTAACCCCAGTGTGCAGAAAGGGTCAAAACGTGTTTTTCAGCAGAAATAAACATGTTTCTGCAAGTTTGGTCGACCCCATGTAAGTTATAGGGCAGTAACAGCACCCTTTTAAAAACGTGTTTTTCAGCCCGAAATAAACGCGTTTTTTCAGACAACTGAATCCCCATGTAACAGCAAAACTCAGAAGAGCCCACACACTCAGATCTTAACCCCAGTGTGCAGAAAGGGTCAAAACGTGTTTTTCAGCAGAAATAAACATGTTTCTGCAAGTTTGGTCAACCCCATGTAAGTTATGGGGCAGTAACAGCACCCTTTTCAAAACGTGTTTTTCAGCCCGAAATAAACACGTTTTTTCAGAAAACTGAATCCCCATGTAACAGCAAAACTCAGAAGAGCCCACACACTCAGATCTTAACCCCAGTGTGCAGAAAGGGTCAAAACGTGTTTTTCAGCAGAAATAAACATGTTTCTGCAAGTTTGGTCAACCCCATGTAAGTTATGGGGCAGTAACAGCACACTTTTCAAAACGTGTTTTTCAGCCCGAAATAAACGCGTTTTTTCAGACAACTGAATCCCCATGTAACAGCAAAACTCAGAAGAGCAAACACACTCAGATCTTAACCCCAGTGTGCAGAAAGGGTCAAAACGTGTTTTTCAGCAGAAATAAACTTGTTTCTGCAAGTTTGGTCAACCCCATGTAAGTTATGGGGCAGTAACAGCACCCTTTTCAAAACGTGTTTTTCAGCCCGAAATAAACGCGTTTTTTCAGACAACTGAATCCCCATGTAACAGCAAGGCTCAGAAGAGCCCACACACTCAGATCTTAACCCCATTGTGCAGAAAGGGTCAAAACGTGTTTTTCAGCAGAAATAAACATGTTTCTGCAAGTTTGGTCAACCCCATGTTAGTTATGGGGCAGTAACAGCACCCTTTTCAAAACGTGTTTTTCAGCCCGAAATAAACGCGTTTTTTCATACAACTGAATCCCCATGTAACAGCAAAACTCAGAAGAGCCCACACACTCAGATCTTAACCCCAGTGTGCAGAAAGGGTCAAAACGTGTTTTTCAGCAGAAATAAACATGTTTCTGCAAGTTTGGTCAACCCCATGTAAGTCATGGGGCAGTAACAGCACCCTTTTCAAAACGTGTTTTTCAGCCCGAAATAAACGCGTTTTTTCAGACAACTGAATCCCCATGTAACAGCAAAACTCAGAAGAGCCCACACACTCAGATGTTAACCCCAGTGTGCAGAAAGGGTCAAAACGTGTTTTTCAGCAGAAATAAACATGTTTCTGCAAGTTTGGTCAACCCCATGTAAGTTATGGGGCAGTAACAGCACACTTTTCAAAACGTGTTTTTCAGCCCGAAATAAACGCGTTTTTTCAGACAACTGAATCCCCATGTAACAGCAAAACTCAGAAGAGCCCACACACTCAGATCTTAACCCCACTGTGCAGAAAGGGTCAAAACGTGTTTTTCAGCAGAAATAAACATGTTTCTGCAAGTTTGGTCAACCCCATGTAAGTTATGGGGCAGTAACAGCACCCTTTTCAAAACATGTTTTTCAGCACGAAATAAACGCGTTTTTTCAGACAACTGAATCCCCATGTAACAGCAAGGCTCAGAAGAGCCCACACACTCAGATCTTAACCCCAGTGTGCAGAAAGTGTCAAAACGTGTTTTTCAGCAGAAATAAACATGTTTCTGCAAGTTTGGTCAACCCCATGTAAGTTATGGGGCAGTAACAGCACACTTTTCAAAACGTGTTTTTCAGCCCGAAATAAACGCGTTTTTTCAGACAACTGAATCCCCATGTAACAGCAAAACTCAGAAGAGCCCACACACTCAGATCTTAACCCCAGTGAGCAGAAAGGGTCAAAACGTGTTTTTCAGCAGAAATAAACATGTTTCTGCAAGTTTGGTCAACCCCATGTAAGTTATGGGGCAGTAACAGCACCCTTTTCAAAACGTGTTTTTCAGCCCGAAATAAACGCGTTTTTTCAGACAACTGAATCCCCATGTAACAGCAAGGCTCAGAAGAGCCCACACACTCAGATCTTAACCCCAGTGTGCAGAAAGGGTCAAAACGTGTTTTTCAGCAGAAATAAACATGTTTCTGCAAGTTTGGTCAACCCCATGTAAGTTATGGGGCAGTAACAGCACCCTTTTCAAAACGTGTTTTTCAGCCCAAAATAAACGCGTTTTTTCAGACAACTGAATCCCCATGTAACAGCAAAACTCAGAAGAGCCCACACACTCAGATCTTAACCCCAGTGTGCAGAAAGGGTCAAAACGTGTTTTTCAGCAGAAATAAACATGTTTCTGCAAGTTTGGTCAACCCCATGTAAGTTATGGGGCAGTAACAGCACCCTTTTCAAAACGTGTTTTTCAGCCCGATATAAACGCGTTTTTTCAGACAACTGAATCCCCATGTAACAGCAAGGCTCAGAAGAGCCCACACACTCAGATCTTAACCCCAGTGTGCAAAAAGGGTCAAAACGTGTTTTTCAGCAGAAATAAACATGTTTCTGCAAGTTTGGTCAACCCCATGTTAGTTATGGGGCAGTAACAGCACCCTTTTAAAAACGTGTTTTTCAGCCCGAAATAAACGCGTTTTTTCAGACAACTGAATCCCCATGTAACAGCAAAACTCAGAAGAGCCCACACACTCAGATCTTAACCCCAGTGTGCAGAAAGGGTCAAAACGTGTTTTTCAGCAGAAATAAACATGTTTCTGCAAGTTTGGTCAACCCCATGTAAGTTATGGGGCAGTAACAGCACCCTTTTCAAAACGTGTTTTTCAGCCCGAAATAAACGCGTTTTTTCAGACAACTGAATCCCCATGTAACAGCAAAACTCAGAAGAGCCCACACACTCAGATCTTAACCCCAGTGTGCAGAAAGGGTCAAAACGTGTTTTTCAGCAGAAATAAACATGTTTCTGCAAGTTTGGTCAACCCCATGTAAGTTATGGGGCAGTAACAGCACCCTTTTCAAAACGTGTTTTTCAGCCCGAAATAAACGCGTTTTTTCAGACAACTGAATCCCCATGTAACAGCAAGGCTCAGAAGAGCCCACACACTCAGATCTTAACCCCAGTGTGCAGAAAGGGTCAAAACGTGTTTTTCAGCAGAAATAAACATGTTTCTGCAAGTTTGGTCAACCCCATGTAAGTTATGGGGCAGTAACAGCACCCTTTTCAAAACGTGTTTTTCAGCCCGAAATAAACGCGTTTTTTCAGACAACTGAATCCCCATGTAACAGCAAAACTCAGAAGAGCCCACACACTCAGATCTTAACCCCAGTGTGCAGAAAGGGTCAAAATGTGTTTTTCAGCAGAAATAAACTTGTTTCTGCAAGTTTGGTCAACCCCATGTAAGTTATGGGGCAGTAACAGCACCCTTTTCAAAACGTGTTTTTCAGCCCGAAATAAACGCGTTTTTTCAGACAACTGAATCCCCATGTAACAGCAAAACTCAGAAGAGCCCACACACTCAGATCTTAACCCCACTGTGCAGAAAGGGTCAAAACGTGTTTTTCAGCAGAAATAAACATGTTTCTGCAAGTTTGGTCAACCCCATGTAAGTTATGGGGCAGTAACAGCACCCTTTTCAAAACGTGTTTTTCAGCCCGAAATAAACGCGTTTTTTCAGACAACTGAATCCCCATGTAACAGCAAAACTCAGAAGAGCCCACACACTCAGATCTTAACCCCAGTGTGCAGAAAGGGTCAAAACGTGTTTTTCAGCAGAAATAAACATGTTTCTGCAAGTTTGGTCAACACCATGTAAATTATGGGGCAGTAACAGCACCCTTTTCAAAACGTGTTTTTCAGCCCGAAATAAACGCGTTTTTTCAGACAACTGAATCCCCATGTAACAGCAAAACTCAGAAGAGCCCACACACTCAGATCTTAACCCCAGTGTGCAGAAAGGGTCAAAACGTGTTTTTCAGCAGAAATAAACATGTTTCTGCAAGTTTGGTCGACCCCATGTAAGTTATAGGGCAGTAACAGCACCCTTTTAAAAACGTGTTTTTCAGCCCGAAATAAACGCGTTTTTTCAGACAACTGAATCCCCATGTAACAGCAAAACTCAGAAGAGCCCACACACTCAGATCTTAACCCCAGTGTGCAGAAAGGGTCAAAACGTGTTTTTCAGCAGAAATAAACATGTTTCTGCAAGTTTGGTCAACCCCATGTAAGTTATGGGGCAGTAACAGCACCCTTTTCAAAACGTGTTTTTCAGCCCGAAATAAACACGTTTTTTCAGAAAACTGAATCCCCATGTAACAGCAAAACTCAGAAGAGCCCACACACTCAGATCTTAACCCCAGTGTGCAGAAAGGGTCAAAACGTGTTTTTCAGCAGAAATAAACATGTTTCTGCAAGTTTGGTCAACCCCATGTAAGTTATGGGGCAGTAACAGCACACTTTTCAAAACGTGTTTTTCAGCCCGAAATAAACGCGTTTTTTCAGACAACTGAATCCCCATGTAACAGCAAAACTCAGAAGAGCAAACACACTCAGATCTTAACCCCAGTGTGCAGAAAGGGTCAAAACGTGTTTTTCAGCAGAAATAAACTTGTTTCTGCAAGTTTGGTCAACCCCATGTAAGTTATGGGGCAGTAACAGCACCCTTTTCAAAACGTGTTTTTCAGCCCGAAATAAACGCGTTTTTTCAGACAACTGAATCCCCATGTAACAGCAAGGCTCAGAAGAGCCCACACACTCAGATCTTAACCCCATTGTGCAGAAAGGGTCAAAACGTGTTTTTCAGCAGAAATAAACATGTTTCTGCAAGTTTGGTCAACCCCATGTTAGTTATGGGGCAGTAACAGCACCCTTTTCAAAACGTGTTTTTCAGCCCGAAATAAACGCGTTTTTTCATACAACTGAATCCCCATGTAACAGCAAAACTCAGAAGAGCCCACACACTCAGATCTTAACCCCAGTGTGCAGAAAGGGTCAAAACGTGTTTTTCAGCAGAAATAAACATGTTTCTGCAAGTTTGGTCAACCCCATGTAAGTCATGGGGCAGTAACAGCACCCTTTTCAAAACGTGTTTTTCAGCCCGAAATAAACGCGTTTTTTCAGACAACTGAATCCCCATGTAACAGCAAAACTCAGAAGAGCCCACACACTCAGATGTTAACCCCAGTGTGCAGAAAGGGTCAAAACGTGTTTTTCAGCAGAAATAAACATGTTTCTGCAAGTTTGGTCAACCCCATGTAAGTTATGGGGCAGTAACAGCACCCTTTTCAAAACGTGTTTTTCAGCCCGAAATAAACGCGTTTTTTCAGACAACTGAATCCCCATGTAACAGCAAAACTCAGAAGAGCCCACACACTCAGATCTTAACCCCAGTGTGCAGAAAGGGTCAAAACGTGTTTTTCAGCAGAAATAAACATGTTTCTGCAAGTTTGGTCAACCCCATGTAAGTTATGGGGCAGTAACAGCACCCTTTTCAAAACGTGTTTTTCAGCCCGAAATAAACGCGTTTTTTCAGACAACTGAATCCCCATGTAACAGCAAGGCTCAGAAGAGCCCACACACTCAGATCTTAACCCCAGTGTGCAGAAAGGGTCAAAACGTGTTTTTCAGCAGAAATAAACATGTTTCTGCAAGTTTGGTCAACCCCATGTAAGTTATGGGGCAGTAACAGCACACTTTTCAAAACGTGTTTTTCAGCCCGAAATAAACGCGTTTTTTCAGACAACTGAATCCCCATGTAACAGCAAAACTCAGAAGAGCCCACACACTCAGATCTTAACCCCACTGTGCAGAAAGGGTCAAAACGTGTTTTTCAGCAGAAATAAACATGTTTCTGCAAGTTTGGTCAACCCCATGTAAGTTATGGGGCAGTAACAGCACCCTTTTCAAAACATGTTTTTCAGCACGAAATAAACGCGTTTTTTCAGACAACTGAATCCCCATGTAACAGCAAGGCTCAGAAGAGCCCACACACTCAGATCTTAACCCCAGTGTGCAGAAAGTGTCAAAACGTGTTTTTCAGCAGAAATAAACATGTTTCTGCAAGTTTGGTCAACCCCATGTAAGTTATGGGGCAGTAACAGCACACTTTTCAAAACGTGTTTTTCAGCCCGAAATAAACGCGTTTTTTCAGACAACTGAATCCCCATGTAACAGCAAAACTCAGAAGAGCCCACACACTCAGATCTTAACCCCAGTGAGCAGAAAGGGTCAAAACGTGTTTTTCAGCAGAAATAAACATGTTTCTGCAAGTTTGGTCAACCCCATGTAAGTTATGGGGCAGTAACAGCACCCTTTTCAAAACGTGTTTTTCAGCCCGAAATAAACGCGTTTTTTCAGACAACTGAATCCCCATGTAACAGCAAGGCTCAGAAGAGCCCACACACTCAGATCTTAACCCCAGTGTGCAGAAAGGGTCAAAACGTGTTTTTCAGCAGAAATAAACATGTTTCTGCAAGTTTGGTCAACCCCATGTAAGTTATGGGGCAGTAACAGCACCCTTTTCAAAACGTGTTTTTCAGCCCAAAATAAACGCGTTTTTTCAGACAACTGAATCCCCATGTAACAGCAAAACTCAGAAGAGCCCACACACTCAGATCTTAACCCCAGTGTGCAGAAAGGGTCAAAACGTGTTTTTCAGCAGAAATAAACATGTTTCTGCAAGTTTGGTCAACCCCATGTAAGTTATGGGGCAGTAACAGCACCCTTTTCAAAACGTGTTTTTCAGCCCGATATAAACGCGTTTTTTCAGACAACTGAATCCCCATGTAACAGCAAGGCTCAGAAGAGCCCACACACTCAGATCGTAACCCCAGTGTGCAAAAAGGGTCAAAACGTGTTTTTCAGCAGAAATAAACATGTTTCTGCAAGTTTGGTCAACCCCATGTTAGTTATGGGGCAGTAACAGCACCCTTTTAAAAACGTGTTTTTCAGCCCGAAATAAACGCGTTTTTTCAGACAACTGAATCCCCATGTAACAGCAAAACTCAGAAGAGCCCACACACTCAGATCTTAACCCCAGTGTGCAGAAAGGGTCAAAACGTGTTTTTCAGCAGAAATAAACATGTTTCTGCAAGTTTGGTCAACCCCATGTAAGTTATGGGGCAGTAACAGCACCCTTTTCAAAACGTGTTTTTCAGCCCGAAATAAACGCGTTTTTTCAGACAACTGAATCCCCATGTAACAGCAAGGCTCAGAAGAGCCCACACACTCAGATCTTAACCCCAGTGTGCAGAAAGGGTCAAAACGTGTTTTTCAGCAGAAATAAACATGTTTCTGCAAGTTTGGTCAACCCCATGTAAGTTATGGGGCAGTAACAGCACCCTTTTCAAAACGTGTTTTTCAGCCCGAAATAAACGCGTTTTTTCAGACAACTGAATCCCCATGTAACAGCAAAACTCAGAAGAGCCCACACACTCAGATCTTAACCCCAGTGTGCAGAAAGGGTCAAAACGTGTTTTTCAGCAGAAATAAACATGTTTCTGCAAGTTTGGTCAACCCCATGTAAGTTATGGGGCAGTAACAGCACCCTTTTCAAAACGTGTTTTTCAGCCCGAAATAAACGCGTTTTTTCAGACAACTGAATCCCCATGTAACAGCAAGGCTCAGAAGAGCCCACACACTCAGATCTTAACCCCAGTGTGCAGAAAGGGTCAAAACGTGTTTTTCAGCAGAAATAAACATGTTTCTGCAAGTTTGGTCAACCCCATGTAAGTTATGGGGCAGTAACAGCACCCTTTTCAAAACGTGTTTTTCAGCCCGAAATAAACGCGTTTTTTCAGACAACTGAATCCCCATGTAACAGCAAAACTCAGAAGAGCCCACACACTCAGATCTTAACCCCAGTGTGCAGAAAGGGTCAAAATGTGTTTTTCAGCAGAAATAAACATGTTTCTGCAAGTTTGGTCAACCCCATGTAAGTTATGGGGCAGTAACAGCACACTTTTCAAAACGTGTTTTTCAGCCCGAAATAAACGCGTTTTTTCAGACAACTGAATCCCCATGTAACAGCAAAACTCAGAAGAGCCCACACACTCAGATCTTAACCCCAGTGTGCAGAAAGGGTCAAAACGTTTTTT
The DNA here is from genome assembly GCF_059453375.1 of Lepisosteus platostomus. Lineage (NCBI taxonomy): Eukaryota > Metazoa > Chordata > Actinopteri > Semionotiformes > Lepisosteidae > Lepisosteus > Lepisosteus platostomus. Next base: position 8,552,389 of record NC_142625.1, on the reverse strand, counting down.
TCAGCAGAAATAAACTTGTTTCTGCAAGTTTGGTCAACCCCATGTAAGTTATGGGGCAGTAACAGCACCCTTTTCAAAACGTGTTTTTCAGCCCGAAATAAACGCGTTTTTTCAGACAACTGAATCCCCATGTAACAGCAAAACTCAGAAGAGCCCACACACTCAGATCTTAACCCCAGTGTGCAGAAAGGGTCAAAACGTGTTTTTCAGCAGAAATAAACATGTTTCTGCAAGTTTGGTCGACCCCATGTAAGTTATAGGGCAGTAACAGCACCCTTTTAAAAACGTGTTTTTCAGCCCGAAATAAACGCATTTTTTCAGACAACTGAATCCCCATGTAACAGCAAAACTCAGAAGAGCCCACACACTCAGATCTTAACCCCAGTGTGCAGAAAGGGTCAAAACGTGTTTTTCAGCAGAAATAAACATGTTTCTGCAAGTTTGGTCAACCCCATGTAAGTTATGGGGCAGTAACAGCACCCTTTTCAAAACGTGTTTTTCAGCCCGAAATAAACACGTTTTTTCAGAAAACTGAATCCCCATGTAACAGCAAAACTCAGAAGAGCCCACACACTCAGATCTTAACCCCAGTGTGCAGAAAGGGTCAAAACGTGTTTTTCAGCAGAAATAAACATGTTTCTGCAAGTTTGGTCAACCCCATGTAAGTTATGGGGCAGTAACAGCACACTTTTCAAAACGTGTTTTTCAGCCCGAAATAAACGCGTTTTTTCAGACAACTGAATCCCCATGTAACAGCAAAACTCAGAAGAGCAAACACACTCAGATCTTAACCCCAGTGTGCAGAAAGGGTCAAAACGTGTTTTTCAGCAGAAATAAACTTGTTTCTGCAAGTTTGGTCAACCCCATGTAAGTTATGGGGCAGTAACAGCACCCTTTTCAAAACGTGTTTTTCAGCCCGAAATAAACGCGTTTTTTCAGACAACTGAATCCCCATGTAACAGCAAGGCTCAGAAGAGCCCACACACTCAGATCTTAACCCCATTGTGCAGAAAGGGTCAAAACGTGTTTTTCAGCAGAAATAAACATGTTTCTGCAAGTTTGGTCAACCCCATGTTAGTTATGGGGCAGTAACAGCACCCTTTTCAAAACGTGTTTTTCAGCCCGAAATAAACGCGTTTTTTCATACAACTGAATCCCAATGTAACAGCAAAACTCAGAAGAGCCCACACACTCAGATCTTAACCCCAGTGTGCAGAAAGGGTCAAAACGTGTTTTTCAGCAGAAATAAACATGTTTCTGAAAGTTTGGTCAACCCCATGTAAGTCATGGGGCACTAACAGCACCCTTTTCAAAACGTGTTTTTCAGCCCGAAATAAACGCGTTTTTTCAGACAACTGAATCCCCATGTAACAGCAAAACTCAGAAGAGCCCACACACTCAGATGTTAACCCCAGTGTGCAGAAAGGGTCAAAACGTGTTTTTCAGCAGAAATAAACATGTTTCTGCAAGTTTGGTCAACCCCATGTAAGTTATGGGGCAGTAACAGCACCCTTTTCAAAACGTGTTTTTCAGCCCGAAATAAACGCGTTTTTTCAGACAACTGAATCCCCATGTAACAGCAAAACTCAGAAGAGCCCACACACTCAGATCTTAACCCCAGTGTGCAGAAAGGGTCAAAACGTGTTTTTCAGCAGAAATAAACATGTTTCTGCAAGTTTGGTCAACCCCATGTAAGTTATGGGGCAGTAACAGCACCCTTTTCAAAACGTGTTTTTCAGCCCGAAATAAACGCGTTTTTTCAGACAACTGAATCCCCATGTAACAGCAAGGCTCAGAAGAGCCCACACACTCAGATCTTAACCCCAGTGTGCAAAAAGGGTCAAAACGTGTTTTTCAGCAGAAATAAACATGTTTCTGCAAGTTTGGTCAACCCCATGTTAGTTATGGGGCAGTAACAGCACCCTTTTAAAAACGTGTTTTTCAGCCCGAAATAAACGCGTTTTTTCAGACAACTGAATCCCCATGTAACAGCAAAACTCAGAAGAGCCCACACACTCAGATCTTAACCCCAGTGTGCAGAAAGGGTCAAAACGTGTTTTTCAGCAGAAATAAACATGTTTCTGCAAGTTTGGTCAACCCCATGTAAGTTATGGGGCAGTAACAGCACCCTTTTCAAAACGTGTTTTTCAGCCCGAAATAAACGCGTTTTTTCAGACAACTGAATCCCCATGTAACAGCAAGGCTCAGAAGAGCCCACACACTCAGATCTTAACCCCAGTGTGCAGAAAGGGTCAAAACGTGTTTTTCAGCAGAAATAAACATGTTTCTGCAAGTTTGGTCAACCCCATGTAAGTTATGGGGCAGTAACAGCACACTTTTCAAAACGTGTTTTTCAGCCCGAAATAAACGCGTTTTTTCAGACAACTGAATCCCCATGTAACAGCAAAACTCAGAAGAGCCCACACACTCAGATCTTAACCCCACTGTGCAGAAAGGGTCAAAACGTGTTTTTCAGCAGAAATAAACATGTTTCTGCAAGTTTGGTCAACCCCATGTAAGTTATGGGGCAGTAACAGCACCCTTTTCAAAACATGTTTTTCAGCACGAAATAAACGCGTTTTTTCAGACAACTGAATCCCCATGTAACAGCAAGGCTCAGAAGAGCCCACACACTCAGATCTTAACCCCAGTGTGCAGAAAGTGTCAAAACGTGTTTTTCAGCAGAAATAAACATGTTTCTGCAAGTTTGGTCAACCCCATGTAAGTTATGCGGCAGTAACAGCACCCTTTTCAAAACGTGTTTTTCAGCCCGAAATAAACGCGTTTTTTCAGACAACTGAATCCCCATGTAACAGCAAGGCTCAGAAGAGCCCACACACTCAGATCTTAACCCCAGTGTGCAGAAAGGGTCAAAACGTGTTTTTCAGCAGAAATAAACATGTTTCTGCAAGTTTGGTCAACCCCATGTAAGTTATGGGGCAGTAACAGCACCCTTTTCAAAACGTGTTTTTCAGCCCGAAATAAACGCGTTTTTTCAGACAACTGAATCCCCATGTAACAGCAAGGCTCAGAAGAGCCCACACACTCAGATCTTAACCCCAGTGTGCAGAGAGTGTCAAAACGTGTTTTTCAGCAGAAATAAACATGTTTCTGCAAGTTTGGTCAACCCCATGTAAGTTATGGGGCAGTAACAGCACCCTTTTCAAAACGTGTTTTTCAGCCCGAAATAAACGCGTTTTTTCAGACAACTGAATCCCCATGTAACAGCAAAACTCAGAAGAGCCCACACACTCAGATCTTAACCCCAGTGTGCAGAAAGGGTCAAAACGTGTTTTTCAGCAGAAATAAACATGTTTCTGCAAGTTTGGTCGACCCCATGTAAGTTATAGGGCAGTAACAGCACCCTTTTCAAAACGTGTTTTTCAGCCCGAAATAAACGCGTTTTTTCAGACAACTGAATCCCCATGTAACAGCAAAACTCAGAAGAGCCCACACACTCAGATCTTAACCCCAGTGTGCAGAAAGGGTCAAAACGTGTTTTTCAGCAGAAATAAACATGTTTCTGCAAGTTTGGTCAACCCCATGTAAGTTATGGGGCAGTAACAGCACCCTTTTCAAAACGTGTTTTTCAGCCCGAAATAAACGCGTTTTTTCAGACAACTGAATCCCCATGTAACAGCAAAACTCAGAAGAGCCCACACACTCAGATCTTAACCCCAGTGTGCAGAAAGGGTCAAAACGTGTTTTTCAGCAGAAATAAACATGTTTCTGCAAGTTTGGTCAACCCCATGTAAGTTATGGGGCAGTAACAGCACACTTTTCAAAACATGTTTTTCAGCCCGAAATAAACGCGTTTTTTCAGACAACTGAATCCCCATGTAACAGCAAAACTCAGAAGAGCCCACACACTCAGATCTTAACCCCAGTGAGCAGAAAGGGTCAAAACGTGTTTTTCAGCAGAAATAAACATGTTTCTGCAAGTTTGGTCAACCCCATGTAAGTTATGGGGCAGTAACAGCACCCTTTTCAAAACGTGTTTTTCAGCCCGAAATAAACGCGTTTTTTCAGACAACTGAATCCCCATGTAACAGCAAGGCTCAGAAGAGCCCACACACTCAGATCTTAACCCCAGTGTGCAGAAAGGGTCAAAACGTGTTTTTCAGCAGAAATAAACATGTTTCTGCAAGTTTGGTCAACCCCATGTAAGTTATGGGGCAGTAACAGCACCCTTTTCAAAACGTGTTTTTCAGCCCGAAATAAACGCGTTTTTTCAGACAACTGAATCCCCATGTAACAGCAAAACTCAGAAGAGCCCACACACTCAGATCTTAACCCCAGTGTGCAGAAAGGGTCAAAACGTGTTTTTCAGCAGAAATAAACATGTTTCTGCAAGTTTGGTCAACCCCATGTAAGTTATGGGGCAGTAACAGCACCCTTTTCAAAACGTGTTTTTCAGCCCGAAATAAACGCGTTTTTTCAGACAACTGAATCCCCATGTAACAGCAAGGCTCAGAAGAGCCCACACACTCAGATCTTAACCCCAGTGTGCAAAAAGGGTCAAAACGTGTTTTTCAGCAGAAATAAACATGTTTCTGCAAGTTTGGTCAACCCCATGTTAGTTATGGGGCAGTAACAGCACCCTTTTAAAAACGTGTTTTTCAGCCCGAAATAAACGCGTTTTTTCAGACAACTGAATCCCCATGTAACAGCAAAACTCAGAAGAGCCCACACACTCAGATCTTAACCCCAGTGTGCAGAAAGGGTCAAAACGTGTTTTTCAGCAGAAATAAACATGTTTCTGCAAGTTTGGTCAACCCCATGTAAGTTATGGGGCAGTAACAGCACCCTTTTCAAAACGTGTTTTTCAGCCCGAAATAAACGCGTTTTTTCAGACAACTGAATCCCCATGTAACAGCAAGGCTCAGAAGAGCCCACACACTCAGATCTTAACCCCAGTGTGCAGAAAGGGTCAAAACGTGTTTTTCAGCAGAAATAAACATGTTTCTGCAAGTTTGGTCAACCCCATGTAAGTTATGGGGCAGTAACAGCACCCTTTTCAAAACGTGTTTTTCAGCCCGAAATAAACGCGTTTTTTCAGACAACTGAATCCCCATGTAACAGCAAAACTCAGAAGAGCCCACACACTCAGATCTTAACCCCAGTGTGCAGAAAGGGTCAAAATGTGTTTTTCAGCAGAAATAAACATGTTTCTGCAAGTTTGGTCAACCCCATGTAAGTTATGGGGCAGTAACAGCACACTTTTCAAAACGTGTTTTTCAGCCCGAAATAAACGCGTTTTTTCAGACAACTGAATCCCCATGTAACAGCAAAACTCAGAAGAGCCCACACACTCAGATCTTAACCCCAGTGTGCAGAAAGGGTCAAAACGTGTTTTTCAGCAGAAATAAACATGTTTCTGCAAGTTTGGTCAACCCCATGTAAGTTATGGGGCAGTAACAGCACCCTTTTCAAAACGTGTTTTTCAGCCCGAAATAAACGCGTTTTTTCAGACAACTGAATCCCCATGTAACAGCAAGGCTCAGAAGAGCCCACACACTCAGATCTTAACCCCAGTGTGCAAAAAGGGTCAAAACGTGTTTTTCAGCAGAAATAAACATGTTTCTGCAAGTTTGGTCAACCCCATGTTAGTTATGGGGCAGTAACAGCACCCTTTTAAAAACGTGTTTTTCAGCCCGAAATAAACGCGTTTTTTCAGACAACTGAATCCCCATGTAACAGCAAAACTCAGAAGAGCCCACACACTCAGATCTTAACCCCAGTGTGCAGAAAGGGTCAAAACGTGTTTTTCAGCAGAAATAAACATGTTTCTGCAAGTTTGGTCAACCCCATGTAAGTTATGGGGCAGTAACAGCACCCTTTTCAAAACGTGTTTTTCAGCCCGAAATAAACGCGTTTTTTCAGACAACTGAATCCCCATGTAACAGCAAGGCTCAGAAGAGCCCACACACTCAGATCTTAACCCCAGTGTGCAGAAAGGGTCAAAACGTGTTTTTCAGCAGAAATAAACATGTTTCTGCAAGTTTGGTCAACCCCATGTAAGTTATGGGGCAGTAACAGCACACTTTTCAAAACGTGTTTTTCAGCCCGAAATAAACGCGTTTTTTCAGACAACTGAATCCCCATGTAACAGCAAAACTCAGAAGAGCCCACACACTCAGATCTTAACCCCACTGTGCAGAAAGGGTCAAAACGTGTTTTTCAGCAGAAATAAACATGTTTCTGCAAGTTTGGTCAACCCCATGTAAGTTATGGGGCAGTAACAGCACCCTTTTCAAAACATGTTTTTCAGCACGAAATAAACGCGTTTTTTCAGACAACTGAATCCCCATGTAACAGCAAGGCTCAGAAGAGCCCACACACTCAGATCTTAACCCCAGTGTGCAGAAAGTGTCAAAACGTGTTTTTCAGCAGAAATAAACATGTTTCTGCAAGTTTGGTCAACCCCATGTAAGTTATGCGGCAGTAACAGCACCCTTTTCAAAACGTGTTTTTCAGCCCGAAATAAACGCGTTTTTTCAGACAACTGAATCCCCATGTAACAGCAAGGCTCAGAAGAGCCCACACACTCAGATCTTAACCCCAGTGTGCAGAAAGGGTCAAAACGTGTTTTTCAGCAGAAATAAACATGTTTCTGCAAGTTTGGTCAACCCCATGTAAGTTATGGGGCAGTAACAGCACCCTTTTCAAAACGTGTTTTTCAGCCCGAAATAAACGCGTTTTTTCAGACAACTGAATCCCCATGTAACAGCAAGGCTCAGAAGAGCCCACACACTCAGATCTTAACCCCAGTGTGCAGAGAGTGTCAAAACGTGTTTTTCAGCAGAAATAAACATGTTTCTGCAAGTTTGGTCAACCCCATGTAAGTTATGGGGCAGTAACAGCACCCTTTTCAAAACGTGTTTTTCAGCCCGAAATAAACGCGTTTTTTCAGACAACTGAATCCCCATGTAACAGCAAAACTCAGAAGAGCCCACACACTCAGATCTTAACCCCAGTGTGCAGAAAGGGTCAAAACGTGTTTTTCAGCAGAAATAAACTTGTTTCTGCAAGTTTGGTCAACCCCATGTAAGTTATGGGGCAGTAACAGCACCCTTTTCAAAACGTGTTTTTCAGCCCGAAATAAACGCGTTTTTTCAGACAACTGAATCCCCATGTAACAGCAAAACTCAGAAGAGCCCACACACTCAGATCTTAACCCCAGTGTGCAGAAAGGGTCAAAACGTGTTTTTCAGCAGAAATAAACATGTTTCTGCAAGTTTGGTCGACCCCATGTAAGTTATAGGGCAGTAACAGCACCCTTTTCAAAACGTGTTTTTCAGCCCGAAATAAACGCGTTTTTTCAGACAACTGAATCCCCATGTAACAGCAAAACTCAGAAGAGCCCACACACTCAGATCTTAACCCCAGTGTGCAGAAAGGGTCAAAACGTGTTTTTCAGCAGAAATAAACATGTTTCTGCAAGTTTGGTCAACCCCATGTAAGTTATGGGGCAGTAACAGCACCCTTTTCAAAACGTGTTTTTCAGCCCGAAATAAACGCGTTTTTTCAGACAACTGAATCCCCATGTAACAGCAAAACTCAGAAGAGCCCACACACTCAGATCTTAACCCCAGTGTGCAGAAAGGGTCAAAACGTGTTTTTCAGCAGAAATAAACATGTTTCTGCAAGTTTGGTCAACCCCATGTAAGTTATGGGGCAGTAACAGCACACTTTTCAAAACATGTTTTTCAGCCCGAAATAAACGCGTTTTTTCAGACAACTGAATCCCCATGTAACAGCAAAACTCAGAAGAGCCCACACACTCAGATCTTAACCCCAGTGAGCAGAAAGGGTCAAAACGTGTTTTTCAGCAGAAATAAACATGTTTCTGCAAGTTTGGTCAACCCCATGTAAGTTATGGGGCAGTAACAGCACCCTTTTCAAAACGTGTTTTTCAGCCCGAAATAAACGCGTTTTTTCAGACAACTGAATCCCCATGTAACAGCAAGGCTCAGAAGAGCCCACACACTCAGATCTTAACCCCAGTGTGCAGAAAGGGTCAAAACGTGTTTTTCAGCAGAAATAAACATGTTTCTGCAAGTTTGGTCAACCCCATGTAAGTTATGGGGCAGTAACAGCACCCTTTTCAAAACGTGTTTTTCAGCCCGAAATAAACGCGTTTTTTCAGACAACTGAATCCCCATGTAACAGCAAAACTCAGAAGAGCCCACACACTCAGATCTTAACCCCAGTGTGCAGAAAGGGTCAAAACGTGTTTTTCAGCAGAAATAAACATGTTTCTGCAAGTTTGGTCAACCCCATGTAAGTTATGGGGCAGTAACAGCACCCTTTTCAAAACGTGTTTTTCAGCCCGAAATAAACGCGTTTTTTCAGACAACTGAATCCCCATGTAACAGCAAGGCTCAGAAGAGCCCACACACTCAGATCTTAACCCCAGTGTGCAAAAAGGGTCAAAACGTGTTTTTCAGCAGAAATAAACATGTTTCTGCAAGTTTGGTCAACCCCATGTTAGTTATGGGGCAGTAACAGCACCCTTTTAAAAACGTGTTTTTCAGCCCGAAATAAACGCGTTTTTTCAGACAACTGAATCCCCATGTAACAGCAAAACTCAGAAGAGCCCACACACTCAGATCTTAACCCCAGTGTGCAGAAAGGGTCAAAACGTGTTTTTCAGCAGAAATAAACATGTTTCTGCAAGTTTGGTCAACCCCATGTAAGTTATGGGGCAGTAACAGCACCCTTTTCAAAACGTGTTTTTCAGCCCGAAATAAACGCGTTTTTTCAGACAACTGAATCCCCATGTAACAGCAAGGCTCAGAAGAGCCCACACACTCAGATCTTAACCCCAGTGTGCAGAAAGGGTCAAAACGTGTTTTTCAGCAGAAATAAACATGTTTCTGCAAGTTTGGTCAACCCCATGTAAGTTATGGGGCAGTAACAGCACCCTTTTCAAAACGTGTTTTTCAGCCCGAAATAAACGCGTTTTTTCAGACAACTGAATCCCCATGTAACAGCAAAACTCAGAAGAGCCCACACACTCAGATCTTAACCCCAGTGTGCAGAAAGGGTCAAAATGTGTTTTTCAGCAGAAATAAACATGTTTCTGCAAGTTTGGTCAACCCCATGTAAGTTATGGGGCAGTAACAGCACACTTTTCAAAACGTGTTTTTCAGCCCGAAATAAACGCGTTTTTTCAGACAACTGAATCCCCATGTAACAGCAAAACTCAGAAGAGCCCACACACTCAGATCTTAACCCCAGTGTGCAGAAAGGGTCAAAACGTTTTTTTCAGCAGAAATAAACTTGTTTCTGCAAGTTTGGTCAACCCCATGTAAGTTATGGGGCAGTAACAGCACCCTTTTCAAAACGTGTTTTTCAGCCCGAAATAAACGCGTTTTTTCAGACAACTGAATCCCCATGTAACAGCAAAACTCAGAAGAGCCCACACACTCAGATCTTAACCCCAGTGTGCAGAAAGGGTCAAAACGTGTTTTTCAGCAGAAATAAACATGTTTCTGCAAGTTTGGTCAACCCCATGTAAATTATGGGGCAGTAACAGCACCCTTTTCAAAACGTGTTTTTCAGCCCGAAATAAACGCGTTTTTTCAGACAACTGAATCCCCATGTAACAGCAAAACTCAGAAGAGCCCACACACTCAGATCTTAACCCCAGTGTGCAGAAAGGGTCAAAACGTGTTTTTCAGCAGAAATAAACATGTTTCTGCAAGTTTGGTCAACCCCATGTAAGTTATGGGGCAGTAACAGCACCCTTTTCAAAACGTGTTTTTCAGCCCGAAATAAACGCGTTTTTTCAGACAACTGAATCCCCATGTAACAGCAAAACTCAGAAGAGCCCACACACTCAGATCTTAACCCCAGTGTGCAGAAAGGGTCAAAACGTGTTTTTCAGCAGAAATAAACATGTTTCTGCAAGTTTGGTCAACCCCATGTAAATTTTGGGCAGCAACAGCACCCTTTTCAAAACGTGTTTTTCAGCCCGAAATAAACGCGTTTTTTCAGACAACTGAATCCCCATGTAACAGCAAAACTCAGAAGAGCCCACACACTCAGATCTTAACCCCAGTGTGCAGAAAGGGTCAAAACGTGTTTTTCAGCAGAAATAAACATGTTTCTGCAAGTTTGGTCAACCCCACGTAAGTTATGGGGCAGTAACAGCACCCTTTTCAAAACGTGTTTTTCAGCCCGAAATAAACACGTTTTTTCAGAAAACTGAATCAACATGTAACAGCAAAACTCAGAAGAGCCCACACACTCAGATCTTAACCCCAGTGTGCAGAAAGGGTCAAAACGTGTTTTTCAGCAGAAATAAACATGTTTCTGCAAGTTTGGTCAACCCCATGTTAGTTATGGGGCAGTAACAGCACCCTTTTCAAAACGTGTTTTTCAGCCCGAAATAAACGCGTTTTTTCATACAACTGAATCCCCATGTAACAGCAAAACTCAGAAGAGCCCACACACTCAGATCTTAACCCCAGTGTGCAGAAAGGGTCAAAACGTGTTTTTCAGCAGAAATAAACATGTTTCTGCAAGTTTGGTCAACCCGATGTAAGTCATGGGGCAGTAACAGCACCCTTTTCAAAACGTGTTTTTCAGCCCGAAATAAACGCGTTTTTTCAGACAACTGAATCCCCATGTAACAGCAAAACTCAGAAGAGCCCACACACTCAGATGTTAACCCCAGTGTGCAGAAAGGGTCAAAACGTGTTTTTCAGCAGAAATAAACATGTTTCTGCAAGTTTGGTCAACCCCATGTAAGTTATGGGGCAGTAACAGCACCCTTTTCAAAACGTGTTTTTCAGCCCGAAATAAACGCGTTTTTTCAGACAACTGAATCCCCATGTAACAGCAAAACTCAGAAGAGCCCACACACTCAGATCTTAACCCCAGTGTGCAGAAAGGGTCAAAACGTGTTTTTCAGCAGAAATAAACATGTTTCTGCAAGTTTGGTCAACCCCATGTAAGTTATGGGGCAGTAACAGCACCCTTTTCAAAACGTGTTTTTCAGCCCGAAATAAACGCGTTTTTTCAGACAACTGAATCCCCATGTAACAGCAAGGCTCAGAAGAGCCCACACACTCAGATCTTAACCCCAGTGTGCAAAAAGGGTCAAAACGTGTTTTTCAGCAGAAATAAACATGTTTCTGCAAGTTTGGTCAACCCCATGTTAGTTATGGGGCAGTAACAGCACCCTTTTAAAAACGTGTTTTTCTGCCCGAAATAAACGCGTTTTTTCAGACAACTGAATCCCCATGTAACAGCAAAACTCAGAAGAGCCCACACACTCAGATCTTAACCCCAGTGTGCAGAAAGGGTCAAAACGTGTTTTTCAGCAGAAATAAACATGTTTCTGCAAGTTTGGTCAACCCCATGTAAGTTATGGGGCAGTAACAGCACCCTTTTCAAAACGTGTTTTTCAGCCCGAAATAAACGCGTTTTTTCAGACAACTGAATCCCCATGTAACAGCAAGGCTCAGAAGAGCCCACACACTCAGATCTTAACCCCAGTGTGCAAAAAGGGTCAAAACGTGTTTTTCAGCAGAAATAAACATGTTTCTGCAAGTTTGGTCAACCCCATGTTAGTTATGGGGCAGTAACAGCACCCTTTTAAAAACGTGTTTTTCTGCCCGAAATAAACGCGTTTTTTCAGACAACTGAATCCCCATGTAACAGCAAAACTCAGAAGAGCCCACACACTCAGATCTTAACCCCAGTGTGCAGAAAGGGTCAAAACGTGTTTTTCAGCAGAAATAAACATGTTTCTGCAAGTTTGGTCAACCCCATGTAAGTTATGGGGCAGTAACAGCACCCTTTTCAAAACGTGTTTTTCAGCCCGAAATAAACGCGTTTTTTCAGACAACTGAATCCCCATGTAACAGCAAGGCTCAGAAGAGCCCACACACTCAGATCTTAACCCCAGTGTGCAGAAAGGGTCAAAACGTGTTTTTCAGCAGAAATAAACATGTTTCTGCAAGTTTGGTCAACCCCATGTAAGTTATGGGGCAGTAACAGCACCCTTTTCAAAACGTGTTTTTCAGCCCGAAATAAACGCGTTTTTTCAGACAACTGAATCCCCATGTAACAGCAAAACTCAGAAGAGCCCACACACTCAGATCTTAACCCCAGTGTGCAGAAAGGGTCAAAACGTGTTTTTCAGCAGAAATAAACATGTTTCTGCAAGTTTGGTCAACCCCATGTAAGTTATGGGGCAGTAACAGCACACTTTTCAAAACGTGTTTTTCAGCCCGAAATAAACGCGTTTTTTCAGACAACTGAATCCCCATGTAACAGCAAAACTCAGAAGAGCCCACACACTCAGATCTTAACCCCAGTGTGCAGAAAGGGTCAAAACGTGTTTTTCAGCAGAAATAAACTTGTTTCTGCAAGTTTGGTCAACCCCATGTAAGTTATGGGGCAGTAACAGCACCCTTTTCAAAACGTGTTTTTCAGCCCGAAATAAACGCGTTTTTTCAGACAACTGAATCCCCATGTAACAGCAAGGCTCAGAAGAGCCCACACACTCAGATCTTAACCCCATTGTGCAGAAAGGGTCAAAACGTGTTTTTCAGCAGAAATAAACATGTTTCTGCAAGTTTGGTCAACCCCATGTTAGTTATGGGGCAGTAACAGCACCCTTTTCAAAACGTGTTTTTCAGCCCGAAATAAACGCGTTTTTTCATACAACTGAATCCCCATGTAACAGCAAAACTCAGAAGAGCCCACACACTCAGATCTTAACCCCAGTGTGCAGAAAGGGTCAAAACGTGTTTTTCAGCAGAAATAAACATGTTTCTGCAAGTTTGGTCAACCCGATGTAAGTCATGGGGCAGTAACAGCACCCTTTTCAAAACGTGTTTTTCAGCCCGAAATAAACGCGTTTTTTCAGACAACTGAATCCCCATGTAACAGCAAAACTCAGAAGAGCCCACACACTCAGATCTTAACCCCAGTGTGCAGAAAGGGTCAAAACGTGTTTTTCAGCAGAAATAAACATGTTTCTGCAAGTTTGGTCAACCCCATGTAAGTTATGGGGCAGTTACAGCACACTTTTCAAAACGTGTTTTTCAGCCCGAAATAAACGCGTTTTTTCAACAAATGAATCCCCAAGTAACAGCAAGTCTCAGAAGAGCCCACAAACTCAGCTCTTAACCCCAGTGTGCAGAAAGGGTCAAAACGTGTTTTTCAGCAGAAATAAACATGTTTCTGCAAGTTTGGTCAACCCCATGTAAGTTATGGGGCAGTTACAGCACACTTTTCAAAACGTGTTTTTCAGCCCGAAATAAACGCGTTTTTTCAGACAACTGAATCCCCATGTAACAGCAAAACTCAGAAGAGCCCACACACTCAGATCTTAACCCCAGTGTGCAGAAAGGGTCAAAACGTGTTTTTCAGCAGAAATAAACATGTGCCTGCAAGTTTGGTCAACCCCATGTAAGTTATGGGGCAGTAACAGCACCCTTTTCAAAACATGTTTTTCAGCACGAAATAAACGCGTTTTTTCAGACAACTGAATCCCCATGTAACAGCAAGGTTCAGAAGAGCCCACACACTCAGATCTTAACCCCAGTGTGCAGAAAGGGTCAAAACGTGTTTTTCAGCAGAAATAAACATGTTTCTGCAAGTTTGGTCAACCCCATGTAAGTTATGGGGCAGTAACAGCACCCTTTTCAAAACGTGTTTTTCAGCCCGAAATAAACGCGTTTTTTCAGACAACTGAATCCCCATGTAACAGCAAGGCTCAGAAGAGCCCACACACTCAGATCTTAACCCCAGTGTGCAGAAAGGGTCAAAACGTGTTTTTCAGCAGAAATAAACATGTTTCTGCAAGTTTGGTCAACCCCATGTTAGTTATGGGGCAGTAACAGCACCCTTTTCAAAACGTGTTTTTCAGCCCGAAATAAACGCGTTTTTTCAGACAACTGAATCCCCATGTAACAGCAAAACTCAGAAGAGCCCACACACTTAGATGTTAACCCCAGTGTGCAGAAAGGGTCAAAACGTGTTTTTCAGCAGAAATAAACATGTTTCTGCAAGTTTGGTCAACCCCATGTAAGTTATGGGGCAGTAACAGCACCCTTTTCAAAACGTGTTTTTCAGCCCGAAATAAACGCGTTTTTTCAGACAACTGAATCCCCATGTAACAGCAAAACTCAGAAGAGCCCACACACTCAGATCTTAACCCCAGTGTGCAGAAAGGGTCAAAACGTGTTTTTCAGCAGAAATAAACATGTTTCTGCAAGTTTGGTCAACCCCATATAAGTTATGGGGCAGTAACAGCACCCTTTTAAAAACGTGTTTTTCAGCCCGAAATAAACGCGTTTTTTCAGACAACTGAATCCCCATGTAACAGCAAAACTCAGAAGAGCCCACACACTCAGATCTTAACCCCAGTGTGCAGAAAGGGTCAAAACGTGTTTTTCAGCAGAAATATACGTTTCTGCAAGTTTGGTCAACCCCATGTAAGTTATGGGGCAGTAACAGCACCCTTTTCAAAACGTGTTTTTCAGCCCGAAATAAACGCGTTTTTTCAGACAACTGAATCCCCATGTAACAGCAAGGCTCAGAAGAGCCCACACACTCAGATCTTAACCCCAGTGTGCAGAAAGGGTCAAAACGTGTTTTTCAGCAGAAATAAACATGTTTCTGCAAGTTTGGTCAAACCCATGTTAGTTATGGGGCAGTAACAGCACCCTTTTCAAAACGTGTTTTTCAGCCCGAAATCAACGCGTTTTTTCAGACAACTGAATCCCCATGTAACAGCAAAACTCAGAAGAGCCCACACACTCAGATCTTAACCCCAGTGTGCAGAAAGGGTCAAAACGTGTTTTTCAGCAGAAATAAACATGTTTCTGCAAGTTTGGTCAACCCCATGTAAGTTATGGGGCAGTAACAGCACCCTTTTCAAAACGTGTTTTTCAGCCCGAAATAAACGCGTTTTTTCAGACAACTGAATCCCCATGTAACAGCAAAACTCAGAAGAGCCCACACACTCAGATCTTAACCCCAGTGTGCAGAAAGGGTCAAAACGTGTTTTTCAGCAGAAATAAACATGTTTCTGCAAGTTTGGTCGACCCCATGTAAGTTATGGGGCAGTAACAGCACCCTTTTCAAAACGTGTTTTTCAGCCCGAAATAAACGCGTTTTTTCAGACAACTGAATCCCCATGTAACAGCAAAACTCAGAAGAGCCCACACACTCAGATCTTAACCCCAGTGTGCAGAAAGGGTCAAAACGTGTTTTTCAGCAGAAATAAACATGTTTCTGCAAGTTTGGTCAACCCCATGTAAGTTATGGGGCAGTAACAGCACCCTTTTCAAAACGTGTTTTTCAGCCCGAAATAAATGCGTTTTTTCAACAAATGAATCCCCAAGTAACAGCAAGTCTCAGAAGAGCCCACACACTCAGCTCTTAACCCCAGTGTGCAGAAAGGGTCAAAACGTGTTTTTCAGCAGAAATAAACATGTTTCTGCAAGTTTGGTCAACCCCATGTAAGTTATGGGGCAGTTACAGCACACTTTTCAAAACGTGTTTTTCAGCCCGAAATAAACGCGTTTTTTCAACAAATGAATCCCCAAGTAACAGCAAGTCTCAGAAGAGCCCACAAACTCAGCTCTTAACCCCAGTGTGCAGAAAGGGTCAAAACGTGTTTTTCAGCAGAAATAAACATGTTTCTGCAAGTTTGGTCAACCCCATGTAAGTTATGGGGCAGTTACAGCACACTTTTCAAAACGTGTTTTTCAGCCCGAAATAAACGCGTTTTTTCAGACAACTGAATCCCCATGTAACAGCAAAACTCAGAAGAGCCCACACACTCAGATCTTAACCCCAGTGTGCAGAAAGGGTCAAAACGTGTTTTTCAGCAGAAATAAACATGTGCCTGCAAGTTTGGTCAACCCCATGTAAGTTATGGGGCAGTAACAGCACCCTTTTCAAAACATGTTTTTCAGCACGAAATAAACGCGTTTTTTCAGACAACTGAATCCCCATGTAACAGCAAGGTTCAGAAGAGCCCACACACTCAGATCTTAACCCCAGTGTGCAGAAAGGGTCAAAACGTGTTTTTCAGCAGAAATAAACATGTTTCTGCAAGTTTGGTCAACCCCATGTAAGTTATGGGGCAGTAACAGCACCCTTTTCAAAACGTGTTTTTCAGCCCGAAATAAACGCGTTTTTTCAGACAACTGAATCCCCATGTAACAGCAAGGCTCAGAAGAGCCCACACACTCAGATCTTAACCCCAGTGTGCAGAAAGGGTCAAAACGTGTTTTTCAGCAGAAATAAACATGTTTCTGCAAGTTTGGTCAACCCCATGTTAGTTATGGGGCAGTAACAGCACCCTTTTCAAAACGTGTTTTTCAGCCCGAAATAAACGCGTTTTTTCAGACAACTGAATCCCCATGTAACAGCAAAACTCAGAAGAGCCCACACACTTAGATGTTAACCCCAGTGTGCAGAAAGGGTCAAAACGTGTTTTTCAGCAGAAATAAACATGTTTCTGCAAGTTTGGTCAACCCCATGTAAGTTATGGGGCAGTAACAGCACCCTTTTCAAAACGTGTTTTTCAGCCCGAAATAAACGCGTTTTTTCAGACAACTGAATCCCCATGTAACAGCAAAACTCAGAAGAGCCCACACACTCAGATCTTAACCCCAGTGTGCAGAAAGGGTCAAAACGTGTTTTTCAGCAGAAATAAACATGTTTCTGCAAGTTTGGTCAACCCCATATAAGTTATGGGGCAGTAACAGCACCCTTTTAAAAACGTGTTTTTCAGCCCGAAATAAACGCGTTTTTTCAGACAACTGAATCCCCATGTAACAGCAAAACTCAGAAGAGCCCACACACTCAGATCTTAACCCCAGTGTGCAGAAAGGGTCAAAACGTGTTTTTCAGCAGAAATATACGTTTCTGCAAGTTTGGTCAACCCCATGTAAGTTATGGGGCAGTAACAGCACCCTTTTCAAAACGTGTTTTTCAGCCCGAAATAAACGCGTTTTTTCAGACAACTGAATCAACATGTAACAGCAAGGCTCAGAAGAGCCCACACACTCAGCTCTTAACCCCAGTGTGAAAAAAGTGTCAAAACGTGTTTTCCAGCAAATATAAACATGTTTCTGCAAGTTTGGTCAACCCCATTTAAGTTATGGGGCAGAAACAGCACACTTTTCAAAACGTGTTTTTCAGCCCGAAATAAACGCGATTTTTCAGACAACTGAATCAATATGTAACAGCAAGGCTCAGAAGAGCCCACACACTCAGCTCTTAACCCCAGTGTGCAAAAAGTGTCAAAACGTGTTTTCCAGCAGAAATAAACATGTTTCTGCAAGTTTGGTCAACCCCATGTAAGTTATGGGGCAGAAACATCACACTTTTCAAAACGTGTTTTTCAGCCCGAAATTAACGCGTTTTTTCAGACAACTGAATCAACATGTAACAGCAAGTCTCAGAAGAGCCCACACACTAAGCTCTTAACCCCAGTGTGCAAAAAGTGTCAAAACGTGTTTTCCAGCAGAAATAAACATGTTTCTGCAAGTTTGGTCAACCCCATGTAAGTTATGGGGCAGAAACAGCACACTTTTCAAAACGTGGTTTTCAGCCCGAAATTAACGCGTTTTTTCAGACAACTGAATCAACATGTAACAGCAAGGCTCAGAAGAGCCCACACTCTCAGCTCTTAACCCAGGTGTGCAGAAAGGGTCAAAACGTGTTTTTCAGCAGAAATATACATGTTTCTGCAAGTTTGGTCAACCCCATGTAAGTTATGGGGCAGTAACAGCACCCTTTTCAAAACGTGTTTTTCAGCCCGAAATAAACGCGTTTTTTCAGACAACTGAATCAACATGTAACAGCAAGGCTCAGAAAAGTCCACACACTCAGCTCTTAATCCCAGTGTGCAGAAAGGGTCAAAACGTGTTTTTCAGCAGAAATAAACATGTTTCTGCAAGTTTGGTCAACCCCATGTAAATTATGGGGCAGTAACAGCACCCTTTCAAAACGTGTTTTTCAGCCCGAAATAAACGCGTTTTTTCAGACAACTGAATCCCCATGTAACAGCAAGGCTCAGAAGAGCCCACACATTCAGCTCTTAACCCCAGTGTGCAGAAAGGGTCAAAACGTGTTTTCCAGCAAATATAAACATGTTTCTGCAAGTTTGGTCAACCCCATGTAAGTTATGGGGCAGAAACAGCACACTTTTCAAAACGTGTTTTTCAGCCCGAAATAAACGCATTTTTTCAGACAACTGAATCAATATGTAACAGCAAGGCTCAGAAGAGCCCACACAGCTCTTAACCCCAGTGTGCATAAAGGGTCAAAACGTGTTTTTCAGCAGAAATAAACATGTTTCTGCAAGTTTGGTCAAACCCATGTAAGTTATGGGGCAGTAACAGCACACTTTTCAAAACGTGTTTTTCAGCCCGAAATAAACGCGTTTTTTCAGACAACTGAATCCCCATGTAACAGCAAGGCTCAGAAGAGCCCACACACTCAGCTGTTAACCCCAGTGTGAAGAAAGGGTCAAAAAGTGTTTTTCACCAGAAATAAACATGTTTCTGCAAGTTTGGTCAACCCCATGTAAGTTATGGGGCAGTAACAGCACCCTTTTCAAAACGTGTTTTTCAGCCCGAAATAAACGCGTTTTTTCAGACAACTGAATCAATATGTAACAGCAAGGCTCAGAAGAGCCCACACACTCAGCTCTTAACACCAGTGTGCAGAAAGGGTCAAAACGTGTTTTTCAGCAGAAATATACGTTTCTGCAAGTTTGGTCAACCCCATGTAAGTTATGGGGCAGTAACAGCACCCTTTTCAAAACGTGTTTTTCAGCCCGAAATAAACGCGTTTTTTCAGACAACTGAATCAACATGTAACAGCAAGTCTCAGAAGAGCCCACACACTCAGCTCTTAACCCCAGTGTGCAAAAAGTGTCAAAACGTGTTTTCCAGCAGAAATAAACATGTTTCTGAAAGTTTGGTCAACCCCATGTAAGTTATGGGGCAGAAACAGCACACTTTTCAAAACGTGTTTTTCAGCCCGAAATTAACGCGTTTTTTCAGACAACTGAATCAATATGTAACATCAAGGCTCAGAAGAGCCCACACACTCAGCTCTTAACCCCAGTGTGCAGATGGGTCAAAAGGTGTTTTTCAGCAGAAATAAACATGTTTCTGCAAGTTTGGTTAACCCCATGTAATTTATGGGGCAGTTACAGCACACTTTTCAAAACGTGTTTTTCAGCCCGAAATAAACGCGTTTTTTCAGACAACTGAATCCCCATGTAACAGCAAGGCTCAGAAGAGCCCACACACTCAGCTCTTAACCCCAGTGTGCAAAAAGTGTCAAAACGTGTTTTTCACCAGAAATAAACATGTTTCTGCAAGTTTGGTCAACCCCATGTAAGTTATGGGGCAGTAACAGCACCCTTTTCAAAACGTGTTTTTCAGCCCGAAATAAACTCGTTTTTTCAGACAACTGAATCAACATGTAACAGCAAGGCTCAGAAGAGCCCACACACTCAGCTCTTAACCCCAGTGTGAAAAAAGTGTCAAAACGTGTTTTCCAGCAAATATAAACATGTTTCTGCAAGTTTGGTCAACCCCATTTAAGTTATGGGGCAGAAACAGCACACTTTTCAAAACGTGTTTTTCAGCCCGAAATAAACGCATTTTTTCAGACAACTGAATCAATATGTAACAGCAAGGCTCAGAAGAGCCCACACACTCAGCTCTTAACCCCAGTGTGCAGAAAGGGTCAAAACGTGTTTTTCAGCAGAAATAAACATGTTTCTGCAAGTTTGGTCAACCCCATGTAAGTTATGGGGCAGAAACAGCACACTTTTCAAAACGTGTTTTTCAGCCCGAAATTAACGCGTTTTTTCAGACAACTGAATCAATATGTAACATCAAGGCTCAGAAGAGCCCACACACTCAGCTCTTAACCCCAGTGTGCAGATGGGTCAAAAGGTGTTTTTCAGCAGAAATAAACATGTTTCTGCAAGTTTGGTTAACCCCATGTAATTTATGGGGCAGTTACAGCACACTTTTCAAAACGTGTTTTTCAGCCCGAAATAAACGCGTTTTTTCAGACAACTGAATCCCCATGTAACAGCAAGGCTCAGAAGAGCCCACACACTCAGCTCTTAACCCCAGTGTGCAAAAAGTGTCAAAACGTGTTTTTCACCAGAAATAAACATGTTTCTGCAAGTTTGGTCAACCCCATGTAAGTTATGGGGCAGTAACAGCACCCTTTTCAAAACGTGTTTTTCAGCCCGAAATAAACTCGTTTTTTCAGACAACTGAATCAACATGTAACAGCAAGGCTCAGAAGAGCCCACACACTCAGCTCTTAACCCCAGTGTGAAAAAAGTGTCAAAACGTGTTTTCCAGCAAATATAAACATGTTTCTGCAAGTTTGGTCAACCCCATTTAAGTTATGGGGCAGAAACAGCACACTTTTCAAAACGTGTTTTTCAGCCCGAAATAAACGCATTTTTTCAGACAACTGAATCAATATGTAACAGCAAGGCTCAGAAGAGCCCACACACTCAGCTCTTAACCCCAGTGTGCAGAAAGGGTCAAAACGTGTTTTTCAGCAGAAATAAACATGTTTCTGCAAGTTTGGTCAACCCCATGTAAGTTATGGGGCAGTAACAGCACCCTTTTCAAAACGTGTTTTTCAGCCCGAAATAAACGCGTTTTTTCAGACAACTGAATCAATATGTAACAGCAAGGCTCAGAAGAGCCCACACACTCAGCTCTAAACCCCAGTGTGCAGAAAGGGTCAAAACGTGTTTTTCAGCAGAAATAAATATGTTTCTGCAAGTTTGTTCACACTCATGCAATTTATGGGGCAGTAACAGCACCCTTTTCAAAACGTGTTTTTCAGCCCGAAATAAACGCGATTTTTCAGACAACTGAATCAATATGTAACAGCAAGGCTCAGAAGAGCCCACACACTCAGCTCTTAACCCCAGTGTGCAAAAAGTGTCAAAACGTGTTTTCCAGCAGAAATAAACATGTTTCTGCAAGTTTGGTCAACCCCATGTAAGTTATGGGGCAGTAACAGCACCCTTTTCAAAACGTGTTTTTCAGCCCGAAATAAACGCGTTTTTTCAGACAACTGAATCAATATGTAACAGCAAGGCTCAGAAGAGCCCACACACTCAGCTCTTAACCCCAGTGTCCAGATGGGTCAAAACGTGTTTTTCAGCAGAAATAAAAATGTTTCTGCATGTTTGGTCAACCCCATGTAAGTTATGGGGCAGTAACAGCACCCTTTTCAAAACGTGTTTTTCAGCCCGAAATTAACGCGTTTTTTCAGACAACTGAATCAATATGTAACAGCAAGGCTCAGAAGAGCCCACACAGCTCTTAACCCCAGTGTGCATAAAGGGTCAAAATGTGTTTTTCAGCAGAAATAAACATGTTTCTGCAAGTTTGGTCAACCCCATGTAAGTTATGGGGCAGAAACAGCACACTTTTCAAAACGTGTTTTTCAGCCCGAAATAAACGCGTTTTTTCAGACAACTGAATCAATATGTAACAGCAAGGCTCAGAAGAGCCCACACACTCAGCTCTTAACCCCAGTGTGCAGAAAGGGTCAAAACGTTTTTCAGCAGAAATAAACATGTTTCTGCAAGTTTGGTCAACCCCATGTAAGTTATGGGGCAGTAACAGCACACTTTTCAAAATGTGTTTTTCAGCCCGAAATAAACGCGTTTTTTCAGACAACTGAATCAACATGTAACAGCAAGTCTCAGAAGAGCCCACACACTCAGCTCTTAACCCCAGTGTGCAAAAAGTGTCAAAACGTGTTTTCCAGCAGAAATAAACATGTTTCTGCTAGTTTGGTCAACCCCATGTAAGTAATGGGGCAGAAACAGCACACTTTTCAAAACGTGTTTTTCAGCCCGAAATTAACGCGTTTTTTCAGACAACTGAATCAACATGTAACAGCAAGGCTCAGAAGAGCCCACACTCTCAGCTCTTAACCCAGGTGTGCAGAAAGGGTCAAAACGTGTTTTTCAGCAGAAATCAACATGTTTCTGCAAGTTTGGTCAACCCCATGTAAGTTATGGGGCAGAAACAGCACACTTATCAAAACGTGTTTTTCAGCCCGAAATTAACGTGTTTTTTCAGACAACTGAATCAACATGTAACAGCAAGGCTCAGAAGAGCCCACACACTCAGCTCTTAATCCCAGTGTGCAGAAAGGGTCAAAACGTGTTTTTCAGCAGAAATAAACATGTTTCTGCAAGTTTGGTCAACCCCATGTAAATTATGGGGCAGTAACAGCACCCTTTCAAAACGTGTTTTTCAGCCCGAAATAAACGCGTTTTTTCAGACAACTGAATCCCCATGTAACAGCAAGGCTCAGAAGAGCCCACACATTCAGCTCTTAACCCCAGTGTGCAGAAAGGGTCAAAACGTGTTTTTCAGCAGAAATAAACATGTTTCTGCAAGTTTGGTATACCCCATGTAAGTTATGGGGCAGTTACAGCACACTTTTCAAAACGTGTTTTTCAGCCCGAAATAAACGCGTTATTTCAGACAACTGAATCAATATGTAACAGCAAGGCTCAGAAGAGCCCACACACTCAGCTCTTAACCCCAGTGTGCAGAAAGGGTCAAAACGTGTTTTTCAGCAGAAATAAACATGTTTCTGCAAGTTTGGTCAACCCCATGTAAGTTATGGGGCAGTAACAGCACCCTTTTCAAAACGTGTTTTTCAGCCCGAAATAAACGCGTTTTTTCAGACAACTGAATCAACATGTAACTGCAAGTCTCAGAAGAGCCCACACACTCAGCTCTTAACCCCAGTGTGCAAAAAGTGTCAAAACGTGTTTTCCAGCAGAAATAAACATGTTTCTGCAAGTTTGGTCAACCCCATGTAAGTTATGGGGCAGAAACATCACACTTTTCAAAACGTGTTTTTCAGCCCGAAATTAACGCGTTTTTTCAGACAACTGAATCAATATGTAACAGCAAGGCTCAGAAGAGCCCACACAGCTCTTAACCCCAGTGTGCATAAAGGGTCAAAATGTGTTTTTCAGCAGAAATAAACATGTTTCTGCAAGTTTGGTCAACCCCATGTAAGTAATGGGGCAGAAACAGCACACTTTTCAAAACGTGTTTTTCAGCCCGAAATTAACGCGTTTTTTCAGACAACTGAATCAACATGTAACATCAAGGCTCAGAAGAGCCCACACACTCAGCTCTTAACCCCAGTGTGCAGATGGGTCAAAACGTGTTTTTCAGCAGAAATAAAAATGTTTCTGCATGTTTGGTCAACCCCATGTAAGTTATGGGGCAGTAACAGCACCCTTTTCAAAACGTGTTTTTCAGCCCGAAATAAACGCGTTTTTTCAGACAACTGAATCAATATGTAACAGCAAGGCTCAGAAGAGCCCACACACTCAGCTCTTAACACCAGTGTGCAGAAAGGGTCAAAACGTGTTTTTCAGCAGAAATATACGTTTCTGCAAGTTTGGTCAACCCCATGTAAGTTATGGGGCAGTAACAGCACCCTTTTCAAAACGTGTTTTTCAGCCCGAAATAAACGCGTTTTTTCAGACAACTGAATCAACATGTAACAGCAAGGCTCAGAAGAGCCCACACACTCAGCTCTTAACCCCAGTGTGCAAAAAGTGTCAAAACGTGTTTTCCAGCAGAAATAAACATGTTTCTGCAAGTTTGGTCAACCCCATGTAAGTTATGGGGCAGAAACAGCACACTTTTCAAAACGTGGTTTTCAGCCCGAAATTAACGCGTTTTTTCAGACAACTGAATCAACATGTAACAGCAAGGCTCAGAAGAGCCCACACACTCAGCTCTTAACCCCAGTGTGCAAAAAGTGTCAAAACGTGTTTTCCAGCAGAAATAAACATGTTTCTGCAAGTTTGGTCAACCCCATGTAAGTTATGGGGCAGAAACATCACACTTTTCAAAACGTGTTTTTCAGCCCGAAATTAACGCGTTTTTTCAGACAACTGAATCAACATGTAACAGCAAGTCTCAGAAGAGCCCACACACTAAGCTCTTAACCCCAGTGTGCAAAAAGTGTCAAAACGTGTTTTCCAGCAGAAATAAACATGTTTCTGCAAGTTTGGTCAACCCCATGTAAGTTATGGGGCAGAAACAGCACACTTTTCAAAACGTGGTTTTCAGCCCGAAATTAACGCGTTTTTTCAGACAACTGAATCAACATGTAACAGCAAGGCTCAGAAAAGTCCACACACTCAGCTCTTAATCCCAGTGTGCAGAAAGGGTCAAAACGTGTTTTTCAGCAGAAATAAACATGTTTCTGCAAGTTTGGTCAACCCCATGTAAATTATGGGGCAGTAACAGCACCCTTTCAAAACGTGTTTTTCAGCCCGAAATAAACGCGTTTTTTCAGACAACTGAATCCCCATGTAACAGCAAGGCTCAGAAGAGCCCACACATTCAGCTCTTAACCCCAGTGTGCAGAAAGGGTCAAAACGTGTTTTCCAGCAAATATAAACATGTTTCTGCAAGTTTGGTCAACCCCATGTAAGTTATGGGGCAGAAACAGCACACTTTTCAAAACCTGTTTTTCAGCCCGAAATAAACGCATTTTTTCAGACAACTGAATCAATATGTAACAGCAAGGCTCAGAAGAGCCCACACAGCTCTTAACCCCAGTGTGCATAAAGGGTCAAAACGTGTTTTTCAGCAGAAATAAACATGTTTCTGCAAGTTTGGTCAAACCCATGTAAGTTATGGGGCAGTAACAGCACACTTTTCAAAACGTGTTTTTCAGCCCGAAATAAAAGCGTTTTTTCAGACAACTGAATCCCCATGTAACAGCAAGGCTCAGAAGAGCCCACACACTCAGCTGTTAACCCCAGTGTGAAGAAAGGTTCAAAACGTGTTTTTCACCAGAAATAAACATGTTTCTGCAAGTTTGGTCAACCCCATGTAAGTTATGGGGCAGTAACAGCACCCTTTTCAAAACGTGTTTTTCAGCCCGAAATAAACGCGTTTTTTCAGACAACTGAATCAATATGTAACAGCAAGGCTCAGAAGAGCCCACACACTCAGCTCTTAACACCAGTGTGCAGAAAGGGTCAAAACGTGTTTTTCAGCAGAAATATACGTTTCTGCAAGTTTGGTCAACCCCATGTAAGTTATGGGGCAGTAACAGCACCCTTTTCAAAACGTGTTTTTCAGCCCGAAATAAACGCGTTTTTTCAGACAACTGAATCAACATGTAACAGCAAGTCTCAGAAGAGCCCACACACTCAGCTCTTAACCCCAGTGTGCAAAAAGTGTCAAAACGTGTTTTCCAGCAGAAATAAACATGTTTCTGAAAGTTTGGTCAACCCCATGTAAGTTATGGGGCAGAAACAGCACACTTTTCAAAACGTGTTTTTCAGCCCGAAATTAACGCGTTTTTTCAGACAACTGAATCAATATGTAACATCAAGGCTCAGAAGAGCCCACACACTCAGCTCTTAACCCCAGTGTGCAGATGGGTCAAAACGTGTTTTTCAGCAGAAATAAACATGTTTCTGCAAGTTTGGTTAACCCCATGTAATTTATGGGGCAGTTACAGCACACTTTTCAAAACGTGTTTTTCAGCCCGAAATAAACGCGTTTTTTCAGACAACTGAATCCCCATGTAACAGCAAGGCTCAGAAGAGCCCACACACTCAGCTCTTAACCCCAGTGTGCAAAAAGTGTCAAAACGTGTTTTTCACCAGAAATAAACATGTTTCTGCAAGTTTGGTCAACCCCATGTAAGTTATGGGGCAGTAACAGCACCCTTTTCAAAACGTGTTTTTCAGCCCGAAATAAACTCGTTTTTTCAGACAACTGAATCAACATGTAACAGCAAGGCTCAGAAGAGCCCACACACTCAGCTCTTAACCCCAGTGTGAAAAAAGTGTCAAAACGTGTTTTCCAGCAAATATAAACATGTTTCTGCAAGTTTGGTCAACCCCATTTAAGTTATGGGGCAGAAACAGCACACTTTTCAAAACGTGTTTTTCAGCCCGAAATAAACGCATTTTTTCAGACAACTGAATCAATATGTAACAGCAAGGCTCAGAAGAGCCCACACACTCAGCTCTTAACCCCAGTGTGCAGAAAGGGTCAAAACGTGTTTTTCAGCAGAAATAAACATGTTTCTGCAAGTTTGGTCAACCCCATGTAAGTTATGGGGCAGTAACAGCACCCTTTTCAAAACGTGTTTTTCAGCCCGAAATAAACGCGTTTTTTCAGACAACTGAATCAATATGTAACAGCAAGGCTCAGAAGAGCCCACACACTCAGCTCTAAACCCCAGTGTGCAGAAAGGGTCAAAACGTGTTTTTCAGCAGAAATAAATATGTTTCTGCAAGTTTGGTCACACCCATGCAATTTATGGGGCAGTAACAGCACCCTTTTCAAAACGTGTTTTTCAGCCCGAAATAAACGCGATTTTTCAGACAACTGAATCAATATGTAACAGCAAGGCTCAGAAGAGCCCACACACTCAGCTCTTAACCCCAGTGTGCAAAAAGTGTCAAAACGTGTTTTCCAGCAGAAATAAACATGTTTCTGCAAGTTTGGTCAACCCCATGTAAGTTATGGGGCAGAAACATCACACTTTTCAAAACGTGTTTTTCAGCCCGAAATTAACGCGTTTTTTCAGACAACTGAATCAATATGTAACAGCAAGGCTCAGAAGAGCCCACACAGCTCTTAACCCCAGTGTGCATAAAGGGTCAAAATGTGTTTTTCAGCAGAAATAAACATGTTTCTGCAAGTTTGGTCAACCCCATGTAAGTTATGGGGCAGAAACAGCACACTTTTCAAAACGTGTTTTTCAGCCCGAAATAAACGCGTTTTTTCAGACAACTGAATCAATATGTAACAGCAAGGCTCAGAAGAGCCCACACACTCAGCTCTTAACCCCAGTGTGCAGAAAGGGTCAAAACGTGTTTTTCAGCAGAAATAAACATGTTTCTGCAAGTTTGGTCAACCCCATGTAAGTTATGGGGCAGTAACAGCACACTTTTCAAAATGTGTTTTTCAGCCCGAAATAAACGCGTTTTTTCAGACGACTGAATCAACATGTAACAGCAAGTCTCAGAAGAGCCCACACACTCAGCTCTTAACCCCAGTGTGCAAAAAGTGTCAAAACGTGTTTTCCAGCAGAAATAAACATGTTTCTGCAAGTTTGGTCAACCCCATGTAAGTTATGGGGCAGAAACATCACACTTTTCAAAACGTGTTTTTCAGCCCGAAATAAACGCGTTTTTTCAGACAACTGAATCCCCATGTAACAGCAAAGCTCAGAAGAGCCCACACATTCAGTTCTTAACCCCAGTGTGCAGAAAGGGTCAAAACGTGTTTTTCGGCAGAAATAAACATGTTTCTGCAAGTTTGGTATACCCCATGTAAGTTATGGGGCAGTTACAGCACACTTTTCAAAACGTGTTTTTCAGCCCGAAATAAACGCGTTTTTTCAGACAACTGAATCAATATGTAACAGCAAAACTCAGAAGAGCCCACACACTCAGCTCTTAACCCCAGTGTGCAGAAAGGGTCAAAACGTGTTTTTCAGCAGAAATAAACATGTTTCTGCAAGTTTGGTCAACCCCATGTAAGTTATGGGGCAGTAACAGCACCCTTTTCAAAACGTGTTTTTCAGCCCGAAATAAACGAGTTTTTTCAGACAACTGAATCAACATGTAACTGCAAGTCTCAGAAGAGCCCACACACTCAGCTCTTAACCCCAGTGTGCAAAAAGTGTCAAAACGTGTTTTCCAGCAGAAATAAACATGTTTCTGCAAGTTTGGTCAACCCCATGTAAGTTATGGGGCAGAAACATCACACTTTTCAAAACGTGTTTTTCAGCCCGAAATTAACGCGTTTTTTCAGACAACTGAATCAATATGTAACAGCAAGGCTCAGAAGAGCCCACACAGCTCTTAACCCCAGTGTGCAGAAAGGGTCAAAATGTGTTTTTCAGCAGAAATAAACATGTTTCTGCAAGTTTGGTCAACCCCATGTAAGTTATGGGGCAGTAACAGCACACTTTTCAAAACGTGTTTTTCAGCCCGAAATAAACGCGTTTTTTCACACAACTGAATCCCCATGTAACATCAAGGCTCAGAAGAGCCCACACACTCAGCTCTTAACCCCAGTGTGCAGATGGGTCAAAACGTGTTTTTCAGCAGAAATAAAAATGTTTCTGCATGTTTGGTCAACCCCATGTAAGTTATGGGGCAGTAACAGCACCCTTTTCAAAAAGTGTTTTTCAGCCCGAAATAAACGCGTTTTTTCAGACAATTGAATCAATATGTAACAGCAAGGCTCAGAAGAGCCCACACACTCAGCTCTTAACACCAGTGTGCAGAAAGGGTCAAAACGTGTTTTTCAGCAGAAATATACGTTTCTGCAAGTTTGGTCAACCCCATGTAAGTTATGGGGCAGAAACAGCACACTTATCAAAACGTGTTTTTCAGCCCGAAATTAACGCGTTTTTTCAGACAACTGAATCAACATGTAACAGCAAGGCTCAGAAGAGCCCACACACTCAGCTCTTAATCCCAGTGTGCAGAAAGGGTCATAACGTGTTTTTCAGCAGAAATAAACATGTTTCTGCAAGTTTGGTCAACCCCATGTAAATTATGGGGCAGTAACAGCACCCTTTCAAAACGTGTTTTTCAGCCCGAAATAAACGCGTTTTTTCAGACAACTGAATCCCCATGTAACAGCAAGGCTCAGAAGAGCCCACACATTCAGCTCTTAACCCCAGTGTGCAGAAAGGGTCAAAACGTGTTTTTCAGCAGAAATAAACATGTTTCTGCAAGTTTGGTATACCCCATGTAAGTTATGGGGCAGTTACAGCACACTTTTCAAAACGTGTTTTTCAGCCCGAAATAAACGCGTTTTTTCAGACAACTGAATCAATATGTAACAGCAAGGCTCAGAAGAGCCCACACACTCAGCTCTTAACCCCAGTGTGCAGAAAGGGTCAAAACGTGTTTTTCAGCAGAAATAAACATGTTTCTGCAAGTTTGGTCAACCCCATGTAAGTTATGGGGCAGAAACATCACACTTTTCAAAACGTGTTTTTCAGCCCGAAATTAACGCGTTTTTTCAGACAACTGAATCAATATGTAACAGCAAGGCTCAGAAGAGCCCACACAGCTCTTAACCCCAGTGTGCATAAAGGGTCAAAATGTGTTTTTCAGCAGAAATAAACATGTTTCTGCAAGTTTGGTCAACCCCATGTAAGTTATGGGGCAGTAACAGCACACTTTTCAAAACGTGTTTTTCAGCCCGAAATAAACGCGTTTTTTCACACAACTGAATCCCCATGTAACATCAAGGCTCAGAAGAGCCCACACACTCAGCTCTTAACCCCAGTGTGCAGATGGGTCAAAACGTGTTTTTCAGCAGAAATAAAAATGTTTCTGCATGTTTGGTCAACCCCATGTAAGTTATGGGGCAGTAACAGCACCCTTTTCAAAAAGTGTTTTTCAGCCCGAAATAAACGCGTTTTTTCAGACAACTGAATCAATATGTAACAGCAAGGCTCAGAAGAGCCCACACACTCAGCTCTTAACACCAGTGTGCAGAAAGGGTCAAAACGTGTTTTTCAGCAGAAATATACGTTTCTGCAAGTTTGGTCAACCCCATGTAAGTTATGGGGCAGTAACAGCACCCTTTTCAAAACGTGTTTTTCAGCCCGAAATAAACGCGTTTTTTCAGACAACTGAATCAACATATAACAGCAAGGCTCAGAAGAGCCCACACACTCAGCTCTTAACCCCAGTGTGCAAAAAGTGTCAAAACGTGTTTTCCAGGAGAAATAAACATGTTTCTGCAAGTTTGGTCAACCCCATGTAAGTTATGGGGCAGAAACATCACACTTTTCAAAACGTGTTTTTCAGCCCGAAATTAACGCGTTTTTTCAGACAACTGAATCAACATGTAACAGCAAGTCTCAGAAGAGCCCACACACTAAGCTCTTAACCCCAGTGTGCAAAAAGTGTCAAAACGTGTTTTCCAGCAGAAATAAACATGTTTCTGCAAGTTTGGTCAACCCCATGTAAGTTATGGGGCAGAAACAGCACACTTTTCAAAACGTGGTTTTCAGCCCGAAATAAACACGTTTTTTCAGACAACTGAATCCCCATGTAACAGCAAGGCTCAGAAGAGCCCACACTCTCAGCTCTTAACCCAGGTGTGCAGAAAGGGTCAAAACGTGTTTTTCAGCAGAAATATACATGTTTCTGCAAGTTTGGTCAACCCCATGTAAGTTATGGGGCAGTTACAGCACATTTTTCAAAACGTGTTTTTCAGCCCAAAATAAACGCGTTTTTTCAGACAACTGAATCAATATGTAACAGCAAGGCTCAGAAGAGCCCACACACTCAGCTCTTAACCCCAGTGTGCAGAAAGGGTCAAAACGTGTTTTTCAGCAGAAATAAACATGTTTCTGCAAGTTTGGTCAACCCCATGTAAGTTATGGGGCAGTAACAGCACCCTTTTCAAAACGTGTTTTTCAGCCGGAAATAAACGCGTTTTTTCAGACAACTGAATCAACATGTAACTGCAAGTCTCAGAAGAGCCCACACACTCAGCTCTTAACCCCAGTGTGCAAAAAGTGTCAAAACGTGTTTTCCAGCAGAAATAAACATGTTTCTGCAAGTTTGGTCAACCCCATGTAAGTTATGGGGCAGAAACATCACACTTTTCAAAACGTGTTTTTCAGCCCGAAATTAACGCGTTTTTTCAGACAACTGAATCAATATGTAACAGCAAGGCTCAGAAGAGCCCACACAGCTCTTAACCCCAGTGTGCATAAAGGGTCAAAATGTGTTTTTCAGCAGAAATAAACATGTTTCTGCAAGTTTGGTCAACCCCATGTAAGTTATGGGGCAGTAACAGCACACTTTTCAAAACGTGTTTTTCAGCCCGAAATAAACGCGTTTTTTCACACAACTGAATCCCCATGTAACATCAAGGCTCAGAAGAGCCCACACACTCAGCTCTTAACCCCAGTGTGCAGATGGGTCAAAACGTGTTTTTCAGCAGAAATAAAAATGTTTCTGCATGCTTGGTCAACCCCATGTAAGTTATGGGGCAGTAACAGCACCCTTTTCAAAACGTGTTTTTCAGCCCGAAATAAACGCGTTTTTTCAGACAACTGAATCAATATGTAACAGCAAGGCTCAGAAGAGCCCACACACACAGCTCTTAACCCCAGTGTGCAGAAAGGGTCAAAACGTGTTTTTCAGCAGAAATATACATGTTTCTGCAAGTTTGGTCAACCCCATGTAAGTTATGGGGCAGTAACAGCACCCTTTTCAAAACGTGTTTTTCAGCCCGAAATAAACGCGTTTTTTCAGACAACTGAATCAACATGTAACAGCAAGGCTCAGAAGAGCCCACACACTCAGCTCTTAACCCCAGTGTGAAAAAAGTGTCAAAAGGTGTTTTCCAGCAAATATAAACGTTTCTGCAAGTTTGGTCAACCCCATTTAAGTTATGGGGCAGAAACAGCACACTTTTCAAAACGTGTTTTTCAGCCCGAAATAAACGCGATTTTTCAGACAACTGAATCAATATGTAACAGCAAGGCTCAGAAGAGCCCACACACTCAGCTCTTAACCCCAGTGTGCAAAAAGTGTCAAAACGTGTTTTCCAGCAGAAATAAACATGTTTCTGCAAGTTTGGTCAACCCCATGTAAGTTATGGGGCAGAAACATCACACTTTTCAAAACGTGTTTTTCAGCCCGAAATTAACGCGTTTTTTCAGACAACTGAATCAATATGTAACAGCAAGGCTCAGAAGAGCCCACACACTCAGCTCTTAACCCCAGTGTGCAGATGGGTCAAAACGTGTTTTTCAGCAGAAATAAAAATGTTTCTGCATGTTTGGTCAACCCCATGTAAGTTATGGGGCAGTAACAGCACCCTTTTCAAAACGTGTTTTTCAGCCCGAAATAAAGGCGTTTTTTCAGACAACTGAATCAATATGTAACAGCAAGGCTCAGAAGAGCCCACACACTCAGCTCTTAACCCCAGTGTGCAGAAAGGGTCAAAACGTGTTTTTCAGCAGAAATATACATGTTTCTGCAAGTTTGTTCAACCCCATGTAAGTTATGGGGCAGTAACAGCACCCTTTTCAAAACGTGTTTTTCAGCCCGAAATAAACGCATTTTTTCAGACAACTGAATCAATATGTAACAGCAAGGCTCAGAAGAGCCCACACAGCTCTTAACCCCAGTGTGCATAAAGGGTCAAAACGTGTTTTTCAGCAGAAATAAACATGTTTCTGCAAGTTTGGTCAAACCCATGTAAGTTATGGGGCAGTAACAGCACCCTTTTCAAAACGTGTTTTTCAGCCCGAAAAAACGCGTTTTTTCAGACAACTGAATCAACATGTAACAGCAAGGCTCAGAAGAGCCCACACACTCAGCTCTTAACCCCAGTGTGCAAAAAGTGTCAAAACGTGTTTTCCAGCAAATATAAACATGTTTCTGCAAGTTTGGTCAACCCCATGTAAGTTATGGGGCAGAAACAGCACACTTTTCAAAGCGTGTTTTTCAGCCCGAAATAAACGCATTTTTTCAGACAACTGAATCAATATGTAACAGCAAGGCTCAGAAGAGCCCACACAGCTCTTAACCCCAGTGTGCATAAAGGGTCAAAACGTGTTTTTCAGCAGAAATAAACATGTTTCTGCAAGTTTGGTCAACCCCATGTAAGTTATGGGGCAGTAACAGCACCCTTTTCAAAACGTGTTTTTCAGCCCGAAATAAACGCGTTTTTTCAGACAACTGAATCAACATGTAACTGCAAGTCTCAGAAGAGGCCACACACTCAGCTCTTAACCCCAGTGTGCAAAAAGTGTCAAAACGTGTTTTCCAGCAGAAATAAACATGTTTCTGCAAGTTTGGTCAACCCCATGTAAGTTATGGGGCAGAAACATCACACTTTTCAAAACGTGTTTTTCAGCCCGAAATTAACGCGTTTTTTCAGACAACTGAATCAATATGTAACAGCAAGGCTCAGAAGAGCCCACACAGCTCTTAACCCCAGTGTGCATAAAGGGTCAAAATGTGTTTTTCAGCAGAAATAAACATGTTTCTGCAAGTTTGGTCAACCCCATGTAAGTTATGGGGCAGTAACAGCACACTTTTCAAAACGTGTTTTTCAGCCCGAAATAAACGCGTTTTTTCACACAACTGAATCCCCATGTAACATCAAGGCTCAGAAGAGCCCACACACTCAGCTCTTAACCCCAGTGTGCAGATGGGTCAAAACGTGTTTTTCAGCAGAAATAAAAATGTTTCTGCATGTTTGGTCAACCCCATGTAAGTTATGGGGCAGTAACAGCACCCTTTTCAAAACGTGTTTTTCAGCCCGAAATAAACGCGTTTTTTCAGACAACTGAATCAATATGTAACAGCAAGGCTCAGAAGAGCCCACACACACAGCTCTTAACCCCAGTGTGCAGAAAGGGTCAAAACGTGTTTTTCAGCAGAAATATACATGTTTCTGCAAGTTTGGTCAACCCCATGTAAGTTATGGGGCAGTAACAGCACCCTTTTCAAAACGTGTTTTTCAGCCCGAAATAAACGCGTTTTTTCAGACAACTGAATCAACATGTAACAGCAAGGCTCAGAAGAGCCCACACACTCAGCTCTTAACCCCAGTGTGAAAAAAGTGTCAAAAGGTGTTTTCCAGCAAATATAAACGTTTCTGCAAGTTTGGTCAACCCCATTTAAGTTATGGGGCAGAAACAGCACACTTTTCAAAACGTGTTTTTCAGCCCGAAATAAACGCGATTTTTCAGACAACTGAATCAATATGTAACAGCAAGGCTCAGAAGAGCCCACACACTCAGCTCTTAACCCCAGTGTGCAAAAAGTGTCAAAACGTGTTTTCCAGCAGAAATAAACATGTTTCTGCAAGTTTGGTCAACCCCATGTAAGTTATGGGGCAGAAACATCACACTTTTCAAAACGTGTTTTTCAGCCCGAAATTAACGCGTTTTTTCAGACAACTGAATCAATATGTAACAGCAAGGCTCAGAAGAGCCCACACAGCTCTTAACCCCAGTGTGCATAAAGGGTCAAAACGTGTTTTTCAGCAGAAATAAACATGTTTCTGCAAGTTTGGTCAAACCCATGTAAGTTATGGGGCAGTAACAGCACCCTTTTCAAAACGTGTTTTTCAGCCCGAAAAAACGCGTTTTTTCAGACAACTGAATCAACATGTAACAGCAAGGCTCAGAAGAGCCCACACACTCAGCTCTTAACCCCAGTGTGCAAAAAGTGTCAAAACGTGTTTTCCAGCAAATATAAACATGTTTCTGCAAGTTTGGTCAACCCCATGTAAGTTATGGGGCAGAAACAGCACACTTTTCAAAGCGTGTTTTTCAGCCCGAAATAAACGCATTTTTTCAGACAACTGAATCAATATGTAACAGCAAGGCTCAGAAGAGCCCACACAGCTCTTAACCCCAGTGTGCATAAAGGGTCAAAACGTGTTTTTCAGCAGAAATAAACATGTTTCTGCAAGTTTGGTCAAACCCATGTAAGTTATGGGGCAGTAACAGCACACTTTTCAAAACGTGTTTTTCAGCCCGAAATAAACGCGTTTTTTCAGACAACTGAATCCCCATGTAACAGCAAGGCTCAGAAGAGCCCACACACTCAGCTGTTAACCCCAGTGTGAAGAAAGGGTCAAAACGTGTTTTTCACCAGAAATAAACATGTTTCTGCAAGTTTGGTCAACCCCATGTAAGTTATGGGGCAGTAACAGCACCCTTTTCAAAACGTGTTTTTCAGCCCGAAATAAACGCGTTTTTTCAGACAACTGAATCAATATGTAACAGCAAGGCTCAGAAGAGCCCACACACTCAGCTCTTTACCCCAGTGTGCAGAAAGGGTCAAAACGTGTTTTTCAGCAGAAAAAAACATGTTTCTGCAAGTTTGGTCAACCCCATGTAAGTTATGGGGCAGTAACAGCACACTTTTCAAAACGTGTTTTTCAGCCCGAAATAAACGCGTTTTTTCAGACAACTGAATCAACATGTAACAGCAAGTCTCAGAAGAGCCCACACACTAAGCTCTTAACCCCAGTGTGCAAAAAGTGTCAAAACGTGTTTTCCAGCAGAAATAAACATGTTTCTGCAAGTTTGGTCAACCCCATGTAAGTTATGGGGCAGAAACAGCACACTTTTCAAAACGTGGTTTTCAGCCCGAAATTAACGCGTTTTTTCAGACAACTGAATCAACATGTAACAGCAAGGCTCAGAAGAGCCCACACCCTCAGCTCTTAACCCAGGTGTGCAGAAAGGGTCAAAACGTGTTTTTCAGCAGAAATATACATGTTTCTGCAAGTTTGGTCAACCCCATGTAAGTTATGGGGCAGTAACAGCATCCTTTTCAAAACGTGTTTTTCAGCCCGAAATAAACGCGTTTTTTCAGACAACTAAATCAACATGTAACAGCAAGGCTCAGAAAAGTCCACACACTCAGCTCTTAATCCCAGTGTGCAGAAAGGGTCAAAACGTGTTTTTCAGCAGAAATAAACATGTTTCTGCAAGTTTGGTCAACCCCATGTAAATTATGGGGCAGTAACAGCACCCTTTCAAAACGTGTTTTTCAGCCCGAAATAAATGCGTTTTTTCAGACAACTGAATCCCCATGTAACAGCAAGGCTCAGAAGAGCCCACACATTCAGCTCTTAACCCCAGTGTGCAGAAAGGGTCAAAACGTGTTTTTCAGCAGAAATAAACATGTTTCTGCAAGTTTGGTATACCCCATGTAAGTTATGGGGCAGTTACAGCACACTTTTCAAAACGTGTTTTTCAGCCCGAAATAAACGCGTTTTTTCAGACAACTGAATCAATATGTAACAGCAAGGCTCAGAAGAGCCCACACACTCAGCTCTTAACCCCAGTGTGCAAAAAGTGTCAAAACGTGTTTTCCAGCAGAAATAAACATGTTTCTGCAAGTTTGGTCAACCCCATGTAAGTTATGGGGCAGAAACATCACACTTTTCAAAACGTGTTTTTCAGCCCGAAATTAACGCGTTTTTTCAGACAACTGAATCAATATGTAACAGCAAGGCTCAGAAGAGCCCACACAGCTCTTAACCCCAGTGTGCATAAAGGGTCAAAATGTGTTTTTCAGCAGAAATAAACATGTTTCTGCAAGCTTGGTCAACCCCATGTAAGTTATGGGGCAGTAACAGCACACTTTTCAAAACGTGTTTTTCAGCCCGAAATAAACGCGTTTTTTCACACAACTGAATCCCCATGTAACATCAAGGCTCAGAAGAGCCCACACACTCAGCTCTTAACCCCAGTGTGCAGATGGGTCAAAACGTGTTTTTCAGCAGAAATAAAAATGTTTCTGCATGTTTGGTCAACCCCATGTAAGTTATGGGGCAGTAACAGCACCCTTTTCAAAACGTGTTTTTCAGCCCGAAATAAACGCGTTTTTTCAGACAACTGAATCAATATGTAACAGCAAGGCTCAGAAGAGCCCACACACTCAGCTCTTAACCCCAGTGTGCAGAAAGGGTCAAAACGTGTTTTTCAGCAGAAATATACATGTTTCTGCAAGTTTGGTCAACCCCATGTAAGTTATGGG
Organism: Lepisosteus platostomus; assembly: GCF_059453375.1. Lineage (NCBI taxonomy): Eukaryota > Metazoa > Chordata > Actinopteri > Semionotiformes > Lepisosteidae > Lepisosteus > Lepisosteus platostomus. Next base: position 8,515,764 of record NC_142625.1, on the reverse strand, counting down.
GCAGTAACAGCACCCTTTTCAAAACGTGTTTTTCAGCCCGAAATAAACGCGTTTTTTCACACAACTGAATCCCCATGTAACATCAAGGCTCAGAAGAGCCCACACACTCAGCTCTTAACCCCAGTGTGCAGATGGGTCAAAACGTGTTTTTCAGCAGAAATAAAAATGTTTCTGCATGTTTGGTCAACCCCATGTAAGTTATGGGGCAGTAACAGCACCCTTTTCAAAACGTGTTTTTCAGCCCGAAATAAACGCGTTTTTTCAGACAACTGAATCAATATGTAACAGCAAGGCTCAGAAGAGCCCACACACTCAGCTCTTAACCCCAGTGTGCAGAAAGGGTCAAAACGTGTTTTTCAGCAGAAAAATACATGTTTCTGCAAGTTTGGTCAACCCCATGTAAGTTATGGGGCAGTAACAGCACCCTTTTCAAAACGTGTTTTTCAGCCCGAAATAAACGCGTTTTTTCAGACAACTGAATCAACATGTAACAGCAAGGCTCAGAAGAGCCCACACACTCAGCTCTTAACCCCAGTGTGCAAAAAGTGTCAAAACGTGTTTTCCAGCAAATATAAACATGTTTCTGCAAGTTTGGTCAACCCCATGTAAGTTATGGGGCAGAAACAGCACACTTTTCAAAACGTGTTTTTCAGCCCGAAATAAACGCATTTTTTCAGACAACTGAATCAATATGTAACAGCAAGGCTCAGAAGAGCCCACACAGCTCTTAACCCCAGTGTGCATAAAGGGTCAAAACGTTTTTTTCAGCAGAAAAAAACATGTTTCTGCAAGTTTGGTCAACCCCATGTAAGTTATGGGGCAGTAACAGCACACTTTTCAAAACGTTTTTTTCAGCCGAAAATAAACGCGTTTTTTCAGACTGCTGAATTCCAAAGTAACTGCTAGACTAAGAAGAGCCCACTGACTCATCTCTTAACCCCAGTATGCAGAAAGTGTCAAAACGTGTTTTTCAGCAGAAATAAACGTTTCTGCAAGTTTGGTCACACCCATGCAATTTATGGGGCAGTAACAGCACAATTTTCAAAACGTGTTTTTCAGCCCGAAATAAACGTGTTTTTCAGGCTGCTAAATCCCAAAGTAACTGCTAAACTCAGAAGAGTCCACTGCCTCATCTCTTAACCCCAGTGTGCGGAAAGTGTCAAAACGTGTTTTTCAGCAGAAATAAACATGTTTCTGCAAGTTTGGTCACACCCATGCAATTTATGGGGCAGTAACAGCACCCTTTTCAAAACGTGTTTTTCAGCCCGAAATAAACGCGATTTTTCAGACAACTGAATCAATATGTAACAGCAAGGCTCAGAAGAGCCCACACACTCAGCTCTTAACCCCAGTGTGCAGAAAGGGTCAAAACGTGTTTTTCAGCAGAAATAAACATGTTTCTGCAACTTTGGTCAACCCCATGTAAGTTATGGGGCAGTAACAGCACACTTTTCAAAATGTGTTTTTCAGCCCGAAATAAACGCGTTTTTTCAGACAACTGAATCAACATGTAACAGCAAGTCTCAGAAGAGCCCACACACTCAGCTCTTAACCCCAGTGTGCAAAAAGTGTCAAAACGTGTTTTCCATCAGAAATAAACATGTTTCTGCAAGTTTGGTCAACCCCATGTAAGTTATGGGGCAGAAACAGCACACTTTTCAAAACGTGTTTTTCAGCCCGAAATAAACGCGTTTTTTCAGACAACTGAATCAACATGTAACAGCAAGGCTCAGAAGAGCCCACACTCTCAGCTCTTAACCCAGGTGTGCAGAAAGGGTCAAAACGTGTTTTTCAACAGAAATATACATGTTTCTGCAAGTTTGGTCAACCCCATGTAAGTTATGGGGCAGAAACAGCACACTTTTCAAAACGTGTTTTTCAGCCCGAAATTAACGCGTTTTTTCAGACAACTGAATCAACATGTAACAGCAAGGCTCAGAAGAGCCCACACTCTCAGCTCTTAACCCAGGTGTGCAGAAAGGGTCAAAACGTGTTTTTCAGCAGAAATATACATGTTTCTGCAAGTTTGGTGAACCCCATGTAAGTTATGGGGCAGTAAAAGCACCCTTTTCAAAACGTGTTTTTCAGCCCGAAATAAACGTGTTTTTTCAGACAACTGAATCAACATGTAACAGCAAGGCTCAGAAAAGTCCACACACTCAGCTCTTAACCCCAGTGTGCAGAAAGGGTCAAAACGTGTTTTTCAGCAGAAATAAACATGTTTCTGCAAGTTTGGTCAACCCCATGTAAATTATGGGGCAGTAAAAGCACCCTTTCAAAACGTGTTTTTCAGCCCGAAATAAACGCGTTTTTTCAGACAACTGAATCCCCATGTAACAGCAAGGCTCAGAAGAGCCCACACATTCAGCTCTTAACCCCAGTGTGCAGAAAGGGTCAAAACGTGTTTTTCAGCAGAAATAAACATGTTTCTGCAAGTTTGGTATACCCCATGTAAGTTATGGGACAGTTACAGCACACTTTTCAAAACGTGTTTTTCAGCCCGAAATAAACGCGTTTTTTCAGACAACTGAATCCCCATGTAACAGCAAGGCTCAGAAGAGCCCACACACTCAGCTCTTAACCCCAGTGTGCAAAAAGTGTCAAGACGTGTTTTTCACCAGAAATAAACATGTTTCTGCAAGTTTGGTCAACCCCATGTAAGTTATGGGGCAGTAACAGCACCCTTTTCAAAACGTGTTTTTCAGCCCGAAATAAACGCGTTTTTTCAGAAAACTGAATCAACATGTAACAGAAAGGCTCAGAAGAGCCCACACACTCAGATCTTAACCCCAATGTGCAAAAAGTGTCAAAACGTGTTTTCCAGCAAATATAAACATGTTTCTGCAAGTTTGGTCAACCCCATGTAAGTTATGGGGCAGAAACAGCACACTTTTCAAAACGTGTTTTTCAGCCCGAAATAAACGCATTTTTTCAGACAACTGAATCAACATGTAACAGCAAGGCTCAGAAGAGCCCACACAGCTCTTAACCCCAGTGTGCATAAAGGGTCAAAACGTGTTTTTCAGCAGAAATAAACATGTTTCTGCAAGTTTGGTCAACCCCATGTAAGTTATGGGGCAGTAACAGCACACTTTTCAAAACGTGTTTTTCAGCCCGAAATAAACGCGTTTTTTCAGACAACTGAATCAACATGTAACAGCAAGTCTCAGAAGAGCCCACACACTCAGCTCTTAACCCCAGTGTGCAGAAAGGGTCAAAACGTGTTTTTCAGCAGAAATAAACATGTTTCTGCAAGTTTGGTCAACCCCATGTAAATTATGGGGCAGTAACAGCACCCTTTCAAAACGTGTTTTTCAGCCCGAAATAAACGCGTTTTTTCAGACAACTGAATCCCCATGTAACAGCAAGGCTCAGAAGAGCCCACACATTCAGCTCTTAACCCCAGTGTGCAGAAAGGGTCAAAACGTGTTTTTCAGCAGAAATAAACATGTTTCTGCAAGTTTGGTCAACCCCATGTAAGTTATGGGGCAGTAACAGCACACTTTTCAAAACGTGTTTTTCAGCCCGAAATAAACGCGTTTTTTCAGACAACTGAATCCCCATGTAACAGCAAGGCTCAGAAGAGCCCACACTCTCAGCTCTTAACCCAGGTGTGCAGAAAGGGTCAAAACGTGTTTTTCAGCAGAACTATACATGTTTCTGCAAGTTTGGTCAACCCCATGTAAGTTATGGGGCAGTAACAGCATCCTTTTCAAAACGTGTTTTTCAGCCCGAAATAAACGCGTTTTTTCAGACAACTGAATCAACATGTAACAGCAAGTCTCAGAAGAGCCCACACACTCAGCTCTTAACCCCAGTGTGCAAAAAGTGTCAAAACGTGTTTTCCAGCAGAAATAAACATGTTTCTGAAAGTTTGGTCAACCCCATGTAAGTTATGGGGCAGAAACAGCACACTTTTCAAAACGTGTTTTTCAGCCCGAAATTAACGCGTTTTTTCAGACAACTGAATCAATATGTAACAGCAAGGCTCAGAAGAGCCCACACAGCTCTTAACCCCAGTGTGCATAAAGGGTCAAAACGTGTTTTTCAGCAGAAATAAACATGTTTCTGCAAGTTTGGTCAACCCCATGTAAGTTATGGGGCAGTAACAGCACACTTTTCAAAACGTGTTTTTCAGCCCGAAATAAACGCGTTTTTTCACACAACTGAATCCCCATGTAACATCAAGGCTCAGAAGAGCCCACACACTCAGCTCTTAACCCCAGTGTGCAGATGGGTCAAAACGTGTTTTTCAGCAGAAATAAACATGTTTCTGCAAGTTTGGTTAACCCCATGTAATTTATGGGGCAGTTACAGCACACTTTTCAAAACGTGTTTTTCAGCCCGAAATACACGCGTTTTTTCAGACAACTGAATCCCCATGCAACAGCAAGGCTCAGAAGAGCCCACACTCTCAGCTCTTAACCCAGGTGTGCAGAAAGGGTCAAAACGTGTTTTTCAACAGAAATATACATGTTTCTGCAAGTTTGGTCAACCCCATGTAAGTTATGGGGCAGAAACAGCACACTTTTCAAAACGTGTTTTTCAGCCCGAAATAAACGCGTTTTTTCAGACAACTGAATCAACATGTAACAGCAAGGCTCAGAAGAGCCCACACACTCAGCTCTTAACCCCAGTGTGAAAAAAGTGTCAAAACGTGTTTTCCAGCAAATATAAACATGTTTCTGCAAGTTTGGTCAACCCCATTTAAGTTATGGGGCAGAAACAGCACACTTTTCAAAACGTGTTTTTCAGCCCGAAATAAACGCATTTTTTCAGACAACTGAATCAACATGTAACAGCAAGGCTCAGAAGAGCCCACACACTCAGCTCTTAACCCCAGTGTGCAGAAAGGGTCAAAACGTGTTTTTCAGCAGAAATAAACATGTTTCTGCAAGTTTGGTCAACCCCATGTAAGTTATGGGGCAGTAACAGCACCCTTTTCAAAACGTGTTTTTCAGCCCGAAATAAACGCGTTTTTTCAGACAACTGAATCAACATGTAACAGCAAGGCTCAGAAGAGCCCACACACTCAGCTCTTAACCCCAGTGTGAAAAAAGTGTCAAAACGTGTTTTCCAGCAAATATAAACATGTTTCTGCAAGTTTGGTCAACCCCATTTAAGTTATGGGGCAGAAACAGCACACTTTTCAAAACGTGTTTTTCAGCCCGAAATAAACGCATTTTTTCAGACAACTGAATCAACATGTAACAGCAAGGCTCAGAAGAGCCCACACACTCAGCTCTTAACCCCAGTGTGCAGAAAGGGTCAAAACGTGTTTTTCAGCAGAAATAAACATGTTTCTGCAAGTTTGGTCAACCCCATGTAAGTTATGGGGCAGTAACAGCACCCTTTTCAAAACGTGTTTTTCAGCCCGAAATAAACGCGTTTTTTCAGAACACTGAATCCCCATGTAACAGCAAAACTCAGAAGAGCCCACACACTCAGATCTTAACCCCAGTGTGCAGAAAGGGTCAAAACGTGTTTTTCAGCAGAAATAAACATGTTTCTGCAAGTTTGGTCAACCCCATGTAAGTTATGGGGCAGTAACAGCACCCTTTTCAAAATGTGTTTTTCAGCCCGAAATAAACGCGTTTTTTCAGACAACTGAATCAACATGTAACAGCAAGTCTCAGAAGAGCCCACACACTCAGCTCTTAACCCCAGTGTGCAAAAAGTGTCAAAACGTGTTTTCCAGCAGAAATAAACATGTTTCTGCAAGTTTGGTCAACCCCATTTAAGTTATGGGGCAGAAACATCACACTTTTCAAAACGTGTTTTTCAGCCCGAAATTAACGCGTTTTTTCAGACAACTGAATCAATATGTAACAGCAAGGCTCAGAAGAGCCCACACAGCTCTTAACCCCAGTGTGCATAAAGGGTCAAAACGTGTTTTTCAGCAGAAATAAACATGTTTCTGCAAGTTTGGTCAACCCCATGTAAGTTATGGGGCAGTAACAGCACACTTTTCAAAACGTGTTTTTCAGCCCGAAATAAACGCGTTTTTTCACACAACTGAAACCCCATGTAACATCAAGGCTCAGAAGACCGGACACACTCAGCTCTTAACCCCAGTGTGCAGATGGGTCAAAACGTGTTTTTCAGCAAATATAAACATGTTTCTGCAAGTTTGGTCAACCCCATGTAAGTTATGGGGCAGAAACAGCACACTTTTCAAAACGTGTTTTTCAGCCCGAAAAAAACGCATTTTTTCAGACAACTGAATCAATATGTAACAGCAAGGCTCAGAAGAGCCCACACAGCTCTTAACCCCAGTGTGCATAAAGGGTCAAAACGTTTTTTTCAGCAGAAAAAAACATATTTCTGCAAGTTTGGTCAACCCCATGTAAGTTATGGGGCAGTAACAGCACACTTTTCAAAACGTTTTTTTCAGCCGAAAATAAACGCGTTTTTTCAGACTGCTGAATCCCAAAGTAACTGCTAGACTAAGAAGAGCCCACTGACTCATCTCTTTACCCCAGTATGCAGAAAGTGTCAAAACGTGTTTTTCAGCAGAAATAAACATGTTTCTGCAAGTTTGGTCACACCCATGCAAATCATGGGGCAGTAACAGCACAATTTTCAAAACGTGTTTTTCAGCCCGAAATAAACGTGTTTTTCAGGCTGCTAAATCCCAAAGTAACTGCTAAACTCAGAAGAGTCCACTGCCTCATCTCTTAACCCCAGTGTGCGGAAAGTGTCAAAACGTGTTTTTCAGCAGAGAAAAAAACATGTTTCTGCAAGTTTGGTCACCCCCATGTATTTTATTGGGCAGTAAAAGCACACTTTTCAAAACGTGTTTTTCAGCCCGAAATAAACGCGTTTTTCAGACTTCTGAATCCCAAAGTAACTGCTAAACTCAGAAGAGCCCACTGACTCATCTCTTAACCCTAGTGTGCAGAAAGTGTCAAAACGTGTTTTTCAGCAGAAATAAACATGTTTCTGCAAGTTTGGTCACCCCCATGTAGTTTATTGGGCAGTAAAAGCGCACTTTTCAAAACGTGTTTTTCAGCCCGAAATAAACGCTTTTTTCAGACTTCTGAATTACAATGTAATTGTGAGGCTCAGAAGAACCCACTGACTCATCTCTTAACCCCAGTGTGCAGAAAGTGTCAAAACGTGTTTTTCAGCAGAAATAAACATGTTTCTGCAAGTTTGGTCACACCCATGCAATTTATGGGGCAGTAACAGCACCCTTTTCAAAACGTGTTTTTCAGCCCGAAATAAACACGTTTTTTCAGTCTGCTGAATCCCAATGTAACTGCTAGGCTCAGAAGAGCCCACTGACTCATCTCTTAACCCCAGTGTGCTGAAAGTGTCAAAACGTGTTTTTCAGCAGAAATAAACATGTTTCTGCAAGTTTGGTCACCCCCATGTAATTTATGGGGCAGTAACAGCACACTTTTCAAAACGTGTTTTTCAGCCAAAACAAACGTGTTTATTCAAACTTTGGAATCACAATGTAACTGCTAGGCTGAGAAGAGCACACTGAGTCAGCTCTTAACCCCACTGTGCAGAAGTTGTCAAAACGTGTTTTTCAGGCGAGATAAATGTGTTTTGGCAAACATTGTGCATCCCAATGTCACTACTGGGGCCAGAAGAGCACAATGAGTAAGCTCTTAGCCCCTCTGTGCATAAGTTGTCAAATCTTCATTTTCAGTTGAGATAAATGCGTTTTGTGATCTGAGCATCACAATATAACCTATTGTGCCAGAAGAGCACACTGAGTCATCTCTTAGCCCCGCTGTGCAGATGTTGTCAAAACGTGTTTTTCAGTTGAGATAAACGCGTTTTTGCAAACATGAGTATCCCCGTGTAACCAATTGTCCCAGCAGAGCACACTTGCTTTTCAGAAGATGTCAAAACGTGTTTTTTAGCCGAGAGTAATGCGTTTTGGCAAAGTTGAGCATCCCAATGTATCTGCTGGGGCCAGAACAGCTCATTGAGTCAACTCTTAGCCCCACTGTGCAGAATGATATCATTTCTGTTAATAACGATAATTGTTGCTGTAGGACTATGTTCCGCAGGAATTAATGATCATTTCTCCCACAAAGGAGAACATGGAATTAATTCCTTTTTAGGCCTCTCCTATCTGATAGCTAAGAAAACCAACCAAAGTGCCTGCTGGGTGTGTGCCGCATTACCCAAATATGTACAGGGAGGACTTCCTATGGGAGCCATTCCTTGGCGTCTCGAGGAAGTCATAGGCATGATCATTTGGAGGGATAATTTAGGAAATTACAAACTATGGGGGTTGCCATAACACGACTTTAACCTGCACAACATTACAATATCTACAGGAGCGAGGCTTAGAGCCCACGAGTTTCACAGGCTCTTACGCTCCTAAATATAACAGAAGCCATACACCACCATACCTGACTCTAAATAAGGAACGTGAGGGAAACATATGTTTTGAGCACACTAATGGTCTGCACTTGGTTGGATGGAGTCGTTTGCAACCTTACCATCGCTGCAAATATATCCACCTCTACCTTCCAAATTCCAGGATGGGATCGGCACACCCCACAATTCGGTATAAGCTTCTTATTTTCAGAGGCATGGGGAGCGCCAAACGGAACATCTTTCATTTTTGGAAAACGAGCCTACCCATGGTTGCCAGCCCAGTGGTCTGGCTCATGTTATTTAGGATATGTGGTTCCTCATATCCGTGTTCAAATCCACAGCCCCTTCGGACCTAACCACAGACCACAAAGAAAATTGGCTGATTGGGAATATTATTTAGGTATAATATTTCCACAAGCTGGCATGAACTTTCTGAGTCGAGAGTTAATTCAAATGGCCTCTACTTTAGAAGAATTAGCAAATTCTACCTCATCTAGTCTGAAGGCTGTTAATGATGAGATGGTAGCCCTCAGAACAGTGGCCATGCAGAACCGACTAGCTTTAGATTATGTACTGGCGGCCCAAGGAGGAACTTGTGCAGTAATTAGCACTGAATGCTGCACATATATTCCTGATAATTCTGAGCACATCTCAGATCTGGGCCAACACATTTACAATGAGGGACAGAAATATCAGGACTATTATAATGAAAATTGGGGAACTGGGTCTTGGGTAAAGTCTGTGTTTGGAGCCTGGGGTGGAACCTTTTTATAGTGTTTATTTGTAGGAATAGTATTGTTTATATGTATAATTGTAATCATCACGTTCACAAAAACATGTATCACATCTTGCTATAACCGTGGAACGTACAATGACATGGCAATACATACCTGTTTGCCAAGAAAGGAAAGATCTGCCCTGACATTGTATGTATAAAAATAGGCTACACTGACGTATGCCATATTTTATAAGGGGGGAATGAAGAAAGATGTGAAGACGGGGGTTTGAATTTAATCCTTTCTGTAGGGGGTTTAGACTTCTAAGTCACAAGCTGGGGTTTATGGTAGGAAAGGGGGTTAACTGATAAGGATTGCAGATGCAAGCTAGGAACCCCCCTGGGTATAATGTTAAACTGACCATTTGTCCAGAACATCGTAAACTGGCCAAATACCATGAACCCCCCTCTTTACCATCAGACCGAGTGACGTCAGAAACGGAGAAGAAAACACTATATAAATTTCATTTTACATATCATACAAGATTATTTATTATAAATAATGTATTCCGTATCCACCTATTTTCTAACCGTTTTATCCAGGTAACTGGTAACAGTTTCACAACTCACCTTTCCTTCTGCCTGTCTGACTTTCTTTTTAACCCTTCTGTGCCTGAATCACAGCGGGTGAGAAAGAAACACAGTGAAACTTAAAGAGTACATATATGAAAATTCATATTCTTTACATATTCTTTAATGTAGAGGGTGAAAAAAGACTTGTGAAATCGGTTTGTTTACAAACAATGTTGGCACAGAGACTCAGAGACTCAGACTTTGTGGAGTGAAATTTGGCACAACCAGCAGTGCCAAGTGCCAGCCGAGAGAGAGAGAGAGCACACAGGGGTGCAAAACTGGGCGATTTCTCCAGACTGTACACCTGTTTCACAGCGGGCCAGAAGCTTTCCTAATCCCCATCCTGACCACAACACTCCTGTCCTGCCCCTTGCCACACATGGCAATAGATGGATTTGAACACCCAACCTCAGAAGTCAGTCACTTAAGCCATCACGCCACAGACGCATTCATGCTCTAAACAGTGAAACAGAAGTACACATATCAATGGAAAGTCTTATACAACTTTGCAACAGTACATTAATATAATTATATTGTTATTAATTTATTTAGATACACAATTCCATATTATATTCTATTAATCTATTAATCAAATTCTAAAAGTATGCTTTTGTTTTCTCCGATAACTATTCACAGAAAAGGTTAAAACGATCACTTTTCACAAAGTATATAAACGTACAGTAATATGGTCAGAAGGAGCACGTAAAATAGTTTCCTAAATAACCACATGTAAGACTTTGATTCTTAAAATGTTAGGGGAGAAATGGAATACTGTTGTGTATTTTTTCTTTAAACTTCCAAGACCAGCCATATACAGTACAGTTTGCATATAGTAATATGTTTATGTTTCTAAATTAATACATTTAATGAGCATGTGAAAGGCATGGTGAATCTGAGATTCTCAAGACTGACTTTGTATGATTGGAAACAAATGTGTGATCGGATCAACGAAATGCTGTGGTGTTTTCGTTTACAAAGATGGTTACAAAGAATGTGGACAAGGGTAATACTTTGAGTTTACAGCTTGTCCAAGGTCATTCATTATTAATACTATAAGTAATATCTTCAGTAAAGACTTTGATGCATAAAATATTTCTGCATAATTAAAATATTTATGATAAAAGTGGTAGGTTGTGTACTTCTGTCTAACTGAGCAACCTTGCTTTCATAAAATATACCAACTTTGTAATGTATAATGATTAACATACTGTAATACACAGTTTAAATTTAAAAGTTTAAAGAGTATACAACTTAAATTCTTAATTAAATAAAGATTGTCCCTCAGCAGTGATTGTGATTCGAAACCAAGTGTTTTCTGGTGACAGCTCTAATGCTGTATATGAGAGCTTAAGCTTTACTAGCTCCACCTGGCGGTTGTACAAGGTGATTCCGGATACTATTAACATAATCAAATTTACAAAAGGTAAACCACGGTATGACACATTATGACGGTATGACACGTTATGACGCATTTAGATGAGACATGCCCACCGAATTGTACCGCAGCATTCCCCACTTGTTTTGAATGGCTGCATCTGTACGTTACTTAAATTAAATTGATATTGAAGAAAGATGTGAAGACGGGGGTTTGAATTTAATCTTTTCTGTAGGGGGTTTAGACTTCCAAGTCACAAGCAGGGGTTTATGGCAGGAAAGGGGGTTAACTGATAAGGATTGCAGATGCCAGCTAGGAACCCCCCTGGGTGTAATGTTAAACTGACCATTTGCCCAGAACATCATAAACTGGCCAAATACCATGAACCCCCCTCTTTACCATCAGACCGAGTGACGTCAGAAACGGAGAAGAAAACTGTATATAACCCAAAAGTTTGTAACAATACGTTGAACAATACTTCGGTTTTGTTGTTTCTTGCGGGAAACAAGACTTCGGCTTTATTGTTCCTTGCATGCAATAAACTCATCTGTTTTACTTCATCTCGGGATCAAGAACCTTATTTCTTCTGTTACAACAATATCAACCTGTGTTGAGATAACAATTGAATTCTCAAGATTGGTGAGAATATTGGATTCATACTCATCAATTACAGATTTATATCCCCCAGCATGGACAGCGAAAGAACAGCTGACAGGCTCTGTCGAAGTGGTATCCAACCCTTGGTCTCCTGGCTCAATGCCCAACTAGTCCTGGTGCGGCTTGGAGTCATGGGGAGGAGGACAGAGAGTTCCTCTGTCGGCTTCACGCTGAACAGTTATTAATCTCCAGGGACCTGTTAGTTAGCCTCATGCTGAAAAAATGAATCTGTGCACAGAGATGACTGCACGTTTAGAGCAAGTCACTCTTTGGGGGGAAGAAACTTGGTTTGCTTCCGGTGTAGCGGCTACCTCTGAAAAAACTATTCAGATGTTGACAAAAACCCAATTGTACTTGGGAAAAAGTTACAAGTCCCAACACTCGGACAACAGCACTGGCAGTCACGTGGTTGTCAGAGAGCCAAGTTGTTCAGAGTGCGAGGGTGCATGGAGGAGCAATCACTGAGGTCTGTGTAATGTCTTTTAACTGGAGTGTCTGCAGCATGTGGTGTCTTTGTAATAAGCATTGCCGCTTCAAGGTTGTTTGGAGAGACATGAGAATTTAAAAAAGCCCTTAACCTTGGAAATTTGGAAACTATACATAGGTCTGGTTAGGGTCTTGTATTAAAGAGAACCCCTGGACAACCTGTTTGAATATTCAATGTCTTTCTCAGTATTCACTTTAGAAAGAAAAACCCATTCCCTCTTCCTCCATTTAATATCTGACACATTTAAAGTACAAACTGTGATGCAATAGTTTGAAATTAATCCGTATGTCACGAATCATACTCCTGCGTGCACCTCCTGGCGTACACACCAACGCCGCTGTAAGCAATTAGCACAGCACTCCCCACTTTCACATATAAACCCCTTCACTCCGTTCACTCCTCGCTCACTGTTGAGTTGGTTTTTGTCTTTCTCTTGTGCGCCTTCCTTCAACTACTGCTTTCTGGATATCGACCCTGCTCTGCCTTCGCCCACGACTCCGTCCCTGTTTCACCTCTCTCAGATTTGTTTTCCTCGCTGCCTCAACTTCTGGACTCCCGACCCTGCTCTGCTTTCGACCTTGACTCCCTCTCTGCCTCGCGTCTCTTGGAAGTCTGACCTGTTTCTCGTTGGCACTGCATAGGGTCCGAACATTTACACCATTAGTCCTCTGCGTTGTGTGACAGGCAACCAGCCACAATGAGCTATTTGAACAGACTGTGATTATATAATATTTATTTAAAAAATGTTGATATAGTAAAGATATGATTCAACGTATTTTATTATTAGAGAGAGGTTGTTTAAGATTTTCATTATAAAAAATACAGTAGTTATAGTGGCTTTAAAGACATATTGCATTTCACTATTACAATAGCAGTGGGCCAATCCTTTCTCATGGTTCCCCTTCTCCTCTGTACTGTTATTACAGCAGGAAAAGCAATTTACCTTCACATTGTGTAGTAATAATAATAACATATTCCAGGATCTACTGTAGTTACTTAACTGAATATAATTTGATCTTGCTTTGTTAAACCGTGAAACTGAAAATCCAGACTTTTGTCAAATTACAGATGCAGCCATTCAAAATGGGTGAGGTATTTCGCGGCATACCCCGGTGGGCGTGTCGCGGTGTCACGCGGTATCACGTGGTGTCACGTATCATTTGACGCTCTTCCGGAAACTATCCGGCGTCGCCTTGTAAAACCGCCAGGGGGAGCTTAACCTCTCATTTACAGCATTTGAGCCTTTAATTTTGAACTGTGTATTACAGCATGTTAATCATCAGTCATTAAAATGTTGGTATATTTTATGAAAGCAAGATTGCTCAGTTGGACAAAAATACACAACCTACCTTTATCAGAAATATTTATGCATCAAAGCCTTTACTGAAAATATTACTAATAGTATTAATAATGGATGACTTTGGACAAGCTGTATACTTGGAAAAATACACACCAGTATTCCATTTCTCCCTAAACATTGTAAGATTCGAAGTCTTTAACTAACGTGATACCGGAGTCAACAAGAATACTTTTAGAATTTGATTAAAAGGGAATATAATATGGAATCGTGTATCTAAAGAATTTAATAACGGTATGATTATATCCGTGTACTGCGACAGGGCTGTGTAGGGCTGTTTTGCCTGCCTGTGCACGTGAGCTGTCTTGTAGCCTACTGGTCTAGGTGCATGACTACCAACTGGCAGGTTGTGTGTTTGAATCCAGCTGGTGCTGGACTTTTCATTTTTATTTATTTATTTTTTAATCGCGTAACATAAACATATTACCGTATGCAAACTGTACTGTATACAGTATGTATATGTATATTTAATGTCTTTACTGTGCCCGTTTAAGTATTGAATATTTATATGGAATTTTACCACTGAAGGGAAATCTTAGTAGCTGAGCATAAAAAGAATAGGAGCATACTGCAACGCGTGTGAAGGCCATAAACGATATTAATTTTGGAACATAAACATACAGTATATGGCTGGTCTCGGTACTTTAAAGAAAACACACGAAACATGGTTTCATTCTGACCAGAATCGGTCTTGAGATATTTTTAACTTGATTTACAGTATTTGAGAGGTATGTCTTAACACCGATACTACAGTGCTTAAGTACTGCTCACGTATATGTTTCTAGGTTTATATTATGCATTTCATACAGTCAAATTACTTTTGAGCAACTAATAAGAAGCGCGAAACGGTATGTGTTTTAGTTTCGTTTTGTGCTGGGACCCGTGGATTGATTAGAGATATCAAGTACATACAAGTCATTTTTTAAATGTTGTAGTTCGTCTTGAAAAAATGTTACGAGTACATCATCTATCAACAATTACACAGGTTCTGTTTCCATATTGCGGATTTTGGTTACGTAATATTATTTTCTAGATTTCACGTTGTGAATATATGATTTGGGCAAACAGAGCCGCAAAGAAGTACATTATTGGTTGTTGGTTTTTTTTTGCAGTTTTATCTAGAACAAGTGATGCTTAAACCTTTGTCTGATTCTTGTGAAACTATCCACACGACAGTTACAGTACCTAGGAGTTGACTTCAGTGATGTCACCGATGGGATGTTTCTAAAAATCCATCCTCTGTAAAACGTCTTCTCTAGTTGTCCTGCATATGTATTCGCTAATGAAGCTGTGTGTTCTGAGCCTGGATCTCTACATTTCTGTATGAACCAGCGTTGAGGGCTAAAGACAGCTTGTGTTTAAATTGAGTGTAAGGCAATTTATGCTTCTAAAGTCATGGTCAGCATTTATTATTGTACTGTGCTGTAAACGTGTTCTGTGCCAAGTTATTTTATTTTATAGCGTTTTTATAGCGTTATCGAATCCGGTGGCGCTGTGTGTTAGTTTCCTGACTCCCATGTCACATGGTCTGTGATTGAAACCTGTAAAACCGGTTTAATTCGTCACAGCCAGCACTCCGGTTGTAAAGTAGAAGCAGGCGAGATTTCCAGCGAAAAACACCTCCCCCTTCTTCAGGTGTGAGGGTCTTCTGCTCAGAATGAAACGCTAAAATGTAATGTAGGCTCTGAATGGGTTCAGTTATGATTTGGGCTTGATTAAGGTCGCTGCCTTTCATCTAAAACCCTACTTGAATCCTTCTAAACTAAAAATCAGTGTTAGTGAGTTCTAAATAAAGAGGTATCCAGGTAACAGTGAAACGGGCGGACAGTCTGGGGAGATCGCCCGTTTTCCATGTAAATAGTTCCGCACCCCTTGGTGTTTCTCTCGCTCTCTCTCGGGTCACCTGATCATTAGCTCGAAAGATTTGAGTGCTTTGTGTATATTCTAATGGTAGTGGGGGCAGGGTGTGTGGGAACAGGTTTGGTTGAAATTGCATTGGAGATCTATGTTCTTCACACCTGAAACATTTTCTCTGAAAGCATTTTCTTCGCAGTTTAACCGATCTTGTTACAGCATGTTACAGTTTACTATTATTAACCATATTAATTTTAAGTGCTTAATGTAAAATCTTGTAAAAATATATTTTCATTGTTCAAATATACATTAAGTCTGACTATCATATAATAAGTTAAATACAAAACTAAAGAAAAAATAGGGTTAAACATAATTCAAAATATTTTGCTAACAATGTTAACTGTTTATGAATAATAAAATGTATTAACTAAGGAGTAGGATGGCACAGTTGTTAGTATGTTTTTTGTTTTGTTTCTTTTTCATAAATACAACAGTAGTACCTGATGTCTCAGTGGCTTTCAAAATTAAATTATGCATGCAAACCTGTGAACTAGAAAGATAACTAAGATATCCATCCATTATATTCCAGAATATCCATGAAATATATGGCGCTGAAATATGTGTGACGCAGTGGTGGCCTGACACGGTGAGGTGCGCTTGCAGCTATGTGACGCAGTGGTGGCCTGGCACGGTGAGGTGTGCTGGCAACTGTGTGATGCAGTGGTGGTCGGGTATGTAGAGGTGCACTGGCAGCTGTGTGTTGTGACGCAGTGGTGGCCTGGCACGGTGAGGTGCGCTGGCAACTGTGTGATGCAGTGGTGGCCTTGCACGGTGAAGTGCACTGGCAGCTGTGTGGTGTGACGCAGTGGTGGCCTGGTACGGTGAGGTGCGCTGGCAGCTGTGTGGTGTGACGCTGTGGTGGCCTGGCACGGTGAGGTGCGCTGGCAGCTGTGCTGCGCTGGCTAAACTTTTAGCTTCAGTAACGTGTACATATCTCCCCTTTTTATAAAATGACATGGTTGAAAACTGTTCCGGAGCCACTGTTGTTTCATCAGTGAAAAGTACATCATGAAATGCCTCTCCCTGTTCAATCCAATGGAAAAAAAAAGGAGCATAAAGCTTCTGATGGTCATAAACGATATTCACTTAGGAGCAGCATCAGAGGTATGTTTTTAACTGCACTGCATTGGAGAGAATACCATAGTGTGTTTTTTTTTTTTTACTCCCTGGCGGAAACTGGCTTCCAGAAGAATCAGTACGGCTCAGAGATTAAATAAAACTTCACTCGCAATGAATAGTCACCTATGCGTTACAATATAAACATTTATATTGATTTAAATTAAAGCAGCACGATACACAATGCAACGTAAATCGCTATCTTTGTCTTCTGTGTAATAATGTTCACCTCTCTGTCCAGCAAATTTACAATAGTAATAATAATGAACTTTATTGTATATGGCGCCTTTAAAGGTGGCTCCTCAAAGCGCTTTACAGGTTAAAAACAATTCTGTTAGGCTGGGAAAATGATTTTTTTTAAAGAAATACAAAATGAGATATAATGATATGTTCCGGCTTAGACATTAACGAAGAGCATAACGCGTGTACTGTATACACTGCAAGTACAACCCCCCTCTCTGCAGGAGTGCTGGCTGTGATGAATTGAACCGGTTTCACGGGTATTTTCAAAGTAGGAGGCAAGATTTCCAGCGAAAGACACCTCCCCCCCCTTAAAAACCCAGTAAGTACAGTACTTACTAGTTAAAGGCTAGGCTCCTCAATGAAATCGCTTTAACATGCGTTGGTGTAACAGTCCGGGCATGGCAAGCTTCTAATTTCAACCCGACTACGGCGAAAGGAACCCTTCTTTTATTAGAAGACAATGAACATATTTTAGCCCTGAATGAATTAATAGCAAACATGGTTTACATAAAAGACATTTTTCCAAGAAAGTTTAGCCTTTGTCACTAATGAAACCACTAAATAAAGACATAAATATAAAAATCTTAAGATTTTTAAAATACATGACTTTGCTAAAATTTATTTGAAAATAAAAACAATTACAACCGCCAGGGGAGAGAGAGAACAGGGGAGGGATGGTTTTGGTTTTGCATAAGGGGCGGGGCTATGGAAATTAGGTCTGTTTGGGAATGTGTAGTTACATGATCTGGCTGTTTGTGAATTATCGTTGTTGAGTATGGAGTGTTGAGGTATTGATTTTGTGTAATGCTTTATGTTGAAAATTGAGGTGGATTTTGTTTATGATAAACAGGATAAACTGGGATGGGAGGAAGGTATGGTTTTGCATAATGGGTGGGATTATGATAATTGGAGGACTTTGCGAGAGTAAAATGGTTTGATATATTTGATTTTGTATTGTGGTTGTTATCTATGTTTTTGGTTGGTATTATGTTTATATGGTTGTTTTTGTTGGTTGGTTGTTATTATGGTTATTAATAATACGATCTATAGTTGAAATCTGAGCCTAAATAAAAAGAAAAAGCAAGTGATTAGGTTTATGAGCAATCTAATTACTTATTCATTTAAAACGCTATATAAAATAAAGTTTATTATTAATTTGCTGGACAGAGTGGTGAACATTATTATGCATAAGACAAAGATAACGATCCTGATCAGTTTAGAAATCTGTGTACGCTGTAAGGTTTTTACTTCTTAAACTTTTAAAATACATGTTTCGAATAGAAAGAAATCCTCTTCCTGGTACAGTATGTATAGCAAACCAGCACGTCTTTTTTCTCCAATCAGAGGGGTGTCAGATGGTGTCAGCCAATCACCATTCTTATGTGATGTTGCTGTTGCTTATTGTAGATTTTTTATACTTGTTCAATCACTTTCAAATTTTTATCCAAAGCAGTAGACATTTTAGAAAATGCCTAGAAAAAGAAACTTACGTCTTAGGTGTGCAATAGCTTGAGAAATTGACTTTTGAAGAAAGACAATAAATAATGTTTGGCATTAAAAAAATACACAGCTGTGAAGTATTATGACATGCAAGTAAAATATTTTTTAAGGGGTTATCCCCTTGACAATTTTGAACAAAAAAAGTGTTGAACAAAAAAAGTGCTATTGTCATGAAAGGGTATATTCTTTGCTTTTGTCTCATAGTGAGTCTAAGTCATCATAATCTGACCACTATATTCTTGATATTTTTTTACGCTAGTGGATTTTTATTTCTGTTTCTACTTTATTAAAAAAATCACAGTGTACTGTATATATAAACATATGTTTATGTTTAATGAAACAGTATTTTAACAAAACTTCCCATAATCTTAAACATAAATATTAATTCCCACATATTTTTTTTTCCCACATAACCACATATTTATTGCACATCTTTATTCTTTAAGGAAAATTAATTCTATCAAAGTTCTAGACAATAAAATCACAATAAGCCAGTCTAAAAAAATGATAGAATTTTTTAACAAAGGCAGGTAAATGGTATATGATAGACTACAACTGGACTGATTTCTGTCAATGTAGAATAAATACTGATCAAGATAATTAAGAAATACACAGCTCTTGTGTTTCCATCATATATACTAATATGTATCACTACTACTGAGAGACTATGGCCTAGTTTTGTTTTTTTAAGAAGAAAAAAGTCTGCATGAGTCACTGCCTTAGAGGGGCCAGTTGTTTATTATTGTGTTCCTGGTTGCTGACAGCAGAACTGTACTTCAATATCTGCTGTCAAGAATTGGAAGTTGAGAGAAGTAAGTAAAGCATATGAGCTCTGCAGGAAAGCAGCTATACTGAAAGAAAGAAACAAAGAGAGTTTAACTGGGTGACTAGCTGTTGGCCAGAGACAAATGAGCTACAAAAGAACTTTGTGTTTTTGTTTTTTTGAAGAAATGAAAAGTGCACTAAAGTGTCTGTTTGAAACTGAACTATGCTTTTTCATTTGTATATAATAATATCCCTACACTTATATAGTATTTTTCTGGACACTCCAATTCAAAGTGTGTTTCTTTGGCTGCTGTCGCATCATCTAGATGGGGATTCCAATCAACCTCCACCAATCTGTAGCCCCCACATGGATGACTCGACGGCAGCCAAAAGGTGCCAGTATGCAACACACACTCAAGACTGGTTGCTATGTGTTTCAGAAGAGTGCTAGCTGATTAACCCCATCCTACTCTGAAGGTCACTTCGTCAGCTGTGCATCATTGTTTAGGATATACCAGTCACAATCCCAGACTGGACTAACCTGCTAGTGATGTGACCCAGGCTAGAACCCACAATCATAAATCTAAGGCTGCACTCAGGTGAGACATTAGGTAAGCCATTTATTCTGAAAGAGTTGAACAGTGGCTGAAATCAATGCAATGCTGTCTGCTATAAAGCCTTTAAACTTTAAAGACCACTGTGTTAAAAAAGAGTCAGTGAGTAGAAGTGGGATAGGCAGTGGTAAGAGAACTTCAGCCTTCACAATCAGCACTGAGAGGAAGTGTCACATACCACTAGGCAACGGAAGGTAGGACCCTGTGCGTGGCTATTCTGGTAACTGTGGTCCTGTGCCAAATCGAGGGATGAAGATGTTGTCTTGGACAAAAGCTAGGAGGTCAAAAGTCAGGTAGGTTCCGAGAGTGCAAGGTACAAAAACGGGAAGTGAAGTCGTAGTCGAGGACAAGAGCTTGGGGTCAAAAGCCACGAAGGTTCCAAGGAGGGTAAGTACCAAAACAGGAGGTGAAGTCGTAGTTGAGGACATGAGCAAAGAGTCAAGATGCCGGGAAAGTAGTAATCTTCATGGAAAAGGGCTGGGAACGTACAAGCACGGAGCTCAGGGAGGAAACCTCAATAGTGAGTGAGGAAAGGAAGACAAGTGAGGGTTTAAGTAGTGATGAGTTCATTAGCACGTGGGAGTTTAGGGAAAGTAGAGCTTATGGAAATGTGGGAGTGCTTGCATGGCTATGTGCAATTCATGACAAGAAGTCCAAGCTGCAGAAGTGTGATTTGCTGTGCTGAATGGGGGGGTTTGTACAGGTGTGTAACACGGTGTGAATATATCACCACTGTGAGCACTCTGACAGTAGTATTCTCCTTCACTCAGGAGTCCAGTGATGGTCAGAGTAAAGTCTGTCCTAGATCCACTGCCACTGAAACAATCTGAGATCCTGGACTGAGGGCTGCTTCATAAATATATCAAGAGTTTAGGAGCTTCTCCATGCTTCTGTTGGTACCAGGTTACAGAAGATGGAGAAAAAACATCTTGTTACTGTCTCTCAAAATGACACAGATTTCAGATGTGGAGTCCAGATTATCTCAATCAGTCTACAGGACACTGAATAAAGAAAAAATTGAAAGTTAAATCCTACTTCATCTACAGATCATGGAACTTCAGTTTAGTTTCTGTACATGTTATTAAGACTTTTGCAATTATGCTTATCTTTGGAGTACTGTTCTAAAACATGCATTTTTTATTATTAACATTCTTCACCAACTGTACCAATGATAAGGTAAAGATGGTGACTGAAGGTATTGTTCTTGTGAATTCTGTTAACATGAAGGTCAGGTTTCAGTTTTGAAGTGTCAAACTCATAGAACTATAAAAAACTCTCATGTGTTGCCTATGCAAAAAGTCACTTTTGTGTAAACTAACATGCCTGAAATAGAAGCATTTCCATGGAAATATAAATATAAACATAGACTTGGTGCTGACAACAGGATGGACAATATAGTTTTGATTTAAACATATTTAAATCTATACAATTTGGTTTAGTGTCGAACGGCAGTGCTATTTTGAGGTGCACGCTGTCACTGACAAAGATAACTTAAAGCACAGTGTGACCTGGCATGGCACTTCTTCTAAAGATTACAAGATAGTAGAAGAAACTAAATTATGATTACTGAGTTCGGATTTACTGATTTGGAAAAAAAATTAAATGGTCCCTCATGTTACTTCCTTTTTGATACTGTAGTTAACTGCCATTGTGAGAAGGGTTGGGTTAATGGTGTATGATTAATGATTTCACACAACTTCACCACAAGACAGTCAGGCTCATTGCTGTCACCACTGCAGTAAGGACACAGCTGTGTCATTACCCTATCTCTATTTTACAGACAGAAATGATGCATAGTAGAAACATTTCCACGAAGAGAAATATGGACACAAACTTGTTGCCAAGTTTAGAGAACATGATTGAAAATCTAGCTTATAAATAAAGGTATGAAAACCTATACACGTTGGTATATTGTTAAAAGCAAGATAGTGATATATTGAGATGCACACTGATACAGGCTCAGATTGTGACACAGTGTGACAGAACAGTATTATTCCATCTATATGTTACAGGGTGGTAGTGGAAACTAAAGTTTGCTAAATGGCAATTATAACACACAATAACTGAGAGCAGAGCCTGGATTTAAAAATCTATAAAATGTAAAATGCTCTCACAGTTTACTCCCTTTGTTACGTGCATACTGTTAAAGATAGGCTTGACTATGTATGATTTGCAGAGTTTATCCATGGGCAGTCTCTTAATCTTTTTACAGACAGCAGTGGTTCTTTCTGCTCATTTAAGAACTTAAACCTGTTCTGTGTCTTAGAACTGGTTCATAAATTAGTAGAAAAAATCAAATTCTTCAGAGAAAGATTAAAAGTTTAAAAGTTCTGATGGAAAATGCAGATAATATTGATTGACTGTTTATGTATATAGTTGAACATTTGTATAGAAATTGACCACAGGAATATGACTGGAGAACAAAATCAGTGAATTACTGATCCTGCTGTGATTCAGAAAGTTATACGCAAGTATTAGATGTAATATTAAAAATGTTCTAATCTCCATCTTCATGAGTCTTGTGTCTTTTCTTTGTTTTATTATTGACATTTTGTAATAACAAGTTGTCTCTATACATGGATTCTAAGTAAACATTTTTACTGATATAAAGCATAACACAAAAGTAACAATTTACATTAAGTAATTTGTCTAGACATTCAATTTCTGATTGTTCGCTTGATGCTTACCGAGGTATAAAAATATCAGAGTTAATCATAAATAAATATCAGGTTAAACTGAGTTACTAACTCTACCTTGTAAGTTAATTATTCTCATAGAACTATTAAACATTTAGACACTTAAAGAAAATTTACTTTGTGAATTAAATGCTATCAAAATGTGTTTAGCACAAGAAGTCAGTTCTCGAGATGTATAATGTGATTAATTTATACACACCTAATAATCACTGTTTCAGCTGGTTTATGAATTTGTTACTCCCACACAGGAAAAAGGCATACATTGACCAGGTTCATCAAGGTGATGTCCAATCCTGTTCATTTCTCACCGGTATTAAAATAAATACTGTGATGACGCGAGGGCCAGAGCCCTTTCAAACCAGATATTTGCCTGTACTTACTGAAAGATGATTATTTGGCTAACTTTACTTCAGAAAAGACTGCTTGTTATGGCTTTAAAACAGTGAAGAAACAATTCTAAAACTCCAAGATAAAATCAGATGTTGTGTCTCAGGATGTGACTCTAAATACAGGGACTTATTTTGCTTTTTAGGACATCATACTACCTACCAAACATAATGGGTACGAATACAATTTTTCCTATATTCCATATTTATCTCCCAAAACCACCAGTGCAGTCACAAACCAGCAAGATACAGTTGTAATGTTGTGGTCTCTGAACTTCAGGGCCGTGGCGAATTGCAAGCTGAACCCCCAAATGCAGAATCTCAAAGCAACCTCAGGGATCTCTGGAAGAAGGGAGTCGTTGACAGGAAGAATTGGATGTGGGCTGATAGATAGGTGTGCAATAGAATTAATGCTGTTTTGAAAGACAATTGATTAGGAGAGGAGCAGGGAAAAAAACATAACACTCTCAGCCTTGAGGCTGAGCCTTCTAGCAAACATGTCAGTCTCTGTTAAGGTTGAAAAGGGGGAGGTGAGTTGGTACCTCAGGCTGAATAGGCAGCAACAGTGAAGGAAAAAAAACTCACAACTAGATGCTTGAATAACTCATCTTGATGCTAAGGCTCCCAGTAAAGGTGACTGTCTCCCTGAAAATACTTAAAGAATCTTAAGTCCATATAAAATTAGCAACTTTGTAAAAAGTGAAAGGAAGAGAGGAAAAACTTCCCTTCAAATAGAAAGGCAGCAGAAAAAGTATCTGCTCTTTCAGAGCCCTGATAAAAAAAGGGTTGAGTGCAGTTTACTACACTGCAGCTGTCGGTAGCTCATTTAATGTTGGAGCAATTAAGGAGTATAACGAAAACCTTAAATAGTCTGCTCCAGAAGCAAACAATTGGATTATTGGCCTTCAGGAAACGCGTCCCGACTGAGTTCCCGTGGGTTGGGGTTGAGACCTCTTGCAAATGCACTGATGTCAGTGGCAACGCCGACACGTGAGCAGCTCCCAGCCCGAGCATAACAATAATCATTGACATTTCTGGACAGAAAATTG
Source organism: Lepisosteus platostomus (assembly GCF_059453375.1). Classification (NCBI taxonomy): domain Eukaryota; kingdom Metazoa; phylum Chordata; class Actinopteri; order Semionotiformes; family Lepisosteidae; genus Lepisosteus; species Lepisosteus platostomus. The sequence continues at coordinate 8,491,914 of NC_142625.1, read as the reverse complement.
TCTACCAAGCATCTATTCCTGAATCCTAAATTGATATTTTTATTATAATAGTTATTGTATATTTGAGATTAGCAAGGATCAATTCCCCATTAACTAAATTTATTTCAAACTAATGTGACCTCCATCCCTTCAAAAACAAAACAGGTTAAAATGCAGTATTATCATTCACATCTGAATTTATGTGTCTTACATGGTGGCAGAGAGAAATAGGAATCTCCTGTCCTCCTGGATCCTATATTCATACCAACAAAGGTTAGGCTCCTGAACCCAAATCATGTTTGTGATATATAGTAAAACTCTGATATACTGTAAGTTAGTTCACCTATTAGCGCAATATTCTGCTTCTGTGAAAAAATAAAATGTTTCCCTGGGTCAGAGATTAAATAAAACTTCACTCGCACCAAACAAATTTGCATCTCTAAATATCACAACATGATCGAATTTAAGTCATTTTAATAACAATGAATAGTCACCTATGCGTTATAATATAAACATTTATATTGATTTAAATCGTGTTTAAATCGCCTTTATTTAAAACCCATAAATAAAGCTGATACTGTTTAGACTTTTAATTATTTAAAACTGTATTACAGCAGCACAATGCACAATGCAACGTAAATCGCTATCTTTGTCTTCTGCGTAATAATGTTCACCTCTCTGTCCAGCAAATTAACAAATTAATAAATAACAATTATTAATGAAATGCTTTTATTCATTCTTAATCAAACTCACAAGTTGTCATCTGCTGTTGAAGCTATGTGAGACTAGACTCACACATGGATAGACTTGGCTATTTAAACATGAGATTATGTTTATGTTTATTAATCTTCCTTGTTATGCACTGAGAATGATAAGCACCCCGAACATGGGGGCGGCGTAGCGGTCGGCTCTGGCTTTCCCATCTATACCGATGCACTGCAAGTACAACCCCCCTCTCTGCGGGAGGGCTGGCTGTGATGAATTAAACCGGTTTCACAGGTATTTTCAAAGTAGAAGGGGGTGAGAATTCCAGCGAAAGACACCTCCCCCCTCCAAAACCCAGTAAGTACAGTACTTACTAGTTAAGAAAGCTAGGCTCCTCAATGAAATCACTTTAACATACTAATGCGTTGATGTAACAGTCGGGGCGTGGCAAGCTTCTAATGTCTTCACCCTTCTTTTATTGGAAGACAATGAACATATTCTACCCGTACATGAGAATATAATGCTGGCGCGTGGGCGCGGTGGGGTGCTGTACCAGCTGTCAAACAAAAAGTTTTTTTTTTTTAAGTCAATTGAGTGTCCATAATATTGCAGTAAGTGAAAAGACCACGGGCATTCTTCCTCCCCCTACATTCTCAGAGTAGAATAGAATTTTCCTTTGACAAAACAAGGCTCGCCAGGTAATGTGAATCGAAACCTGTTTTTCTAGCTTTTAAAGTCGTGTGATGTGTTAGCAGGAACACATCATTATATCTTACATATGAAAAAAAACATAATATAGCTCCCAAACAAATGCAAACGTGTTTTTAATAAAATGCTTTTATTCACTCATAATCTGACAATTTCAGGAAGACTAAGGAAGGACTAAGGAAATTGTCATCTGTTGTTGAAGCTCTGTGAGCTCGGTGACTTTGAGACCACTTGTTATCCCAAGTTGTTTGAATCGCCACAGTTCAAATAGAGAAAAAAGAGCTGACTGACAAGATTTAAGATGTGGCTGTCAATGTTGGATTAAAAAAAACACGTTTCCCGACGTAAGTTGCATTGCTTGAAAAATAATTTGATTTCGAGAGACTGGATAAGTAATTCAAGTGTTTTTTTAACTTCCTGAAAAACAAGTAATAATTTAACAATATGTGCAAATGTTTTATGATATGTCGCTGTTGTGAATGTCTGTGGAGTATATCTTATTTGCCTGTCTGTCCTGGCTGTGCTCTCTCGCTCGTCCTCCCCCCATCTCTCTCTCAATGCAATTAAATTCAAGGTGCTTTATTAGCATGACAGATGGGTACAATCAGTGTTGGGTATTTACTTTGTAATCTGTGGTCCTTTTAACTGTTTTTCCAGTACATCTACTGTATTGCTTTGAGATGCCACTTTTAAAGGTGATATATAAAATCAAGGCTTTAACTTGCTTTAACTCCACAAGTCTGAGTTCTTGTGTCCGTCCTGTCTGAGCCCGAAAGTATTACAATATGTATCTTTATAGCAGGTGGTGTTCAACGTTTTAGTATAGATTACACTTTTCTAAAATGCATTTAAAAAATAAAAACGATTACAATCTAATCTTTCCACGTTTGATCGCAAGATCCCAAGAAAAATAAATCTAAACGGGGAGAAAGCTATGCTGAAAGTTTATTAAGATACTTAGAAGACAAAAATATCAATTTATGTTGCATTTTTCTGATTGTGAATCAAAAAACACATATATTTAAACACGCGTTTGCGATTTAAATCGAAATGCGATTTAAATCAATGTAAATGTTTATATTGTAATGCATAGGTGACTATTCATTTTTATTAAAATGACTTAAATTCGATCATGTTGTGATATTTAGAAATATAAATTTGTTTGGTGCAAGTGAAGTTTTATTTAATCTCTGACCCAGAGAAACGTTTTATTTTTTCAAAGAAATGTTTGTTAAAAAAAAGTAATGGCTCCGGCTGGATTCCGGCTTGTGTTGCGGTACATGAATATAATTATATCGTTATTAATTTCTTTAGATACGCGATTCCATATTATATTCCATCAAATTCTAAAAGTATGCTTGTTGACTCTGGTATCACGTTAGATAAAGACTTCGATGCTTAATGTTTAGGGAGAAATGGAATACTGGTGTGTATGTTTTCTTTAAAGTACTGAGACCAGCCATATACTGTATGTTTAAGTTCCAAAATTAATATTGTCTATGGCCTTCACACGCGTTACAGTATGCTCCTATTCTTTTTATGCTCAGCTACTAAGATTTCTCTTCAGTGGTAAAATTCCATATAAATATTCAATACTAAAACAGGCACAGTAAAGACATTTAAATCTTTCTATGACTGACCAACGCACCACGAGTGCCCCTGTTGGTCAACCAATCACGTACCGCAGTATTTTGCGTCAACGCGCGTCACAATGCGCGAGGCCTTAGCCAATTACCTCCGGTACGTGTCTCTGCCGCGCACTTTGAATGGCATCTGTATGACTGTCCTGAGAGGAAGTATCGCCCAACCCAGTATTGACTGGGCCGAGCCTTGTTCAGCATCTGAGATCTGATGAGAATGGGGACAAAGGCTACCTCTAAACTTCACTGAAAATTCTCTGTGTAAAGTTCAGTCTTTCTGTTAAGATAGGAACTTATGGGAAGGAACTTATTGTGAAGCTTTCAAAATTGCCTGCGGTTTCCAGTTTTCTAAATTTGCTTATACTCAAAGTGTCAGCACCTTTTAGTAGTAGTATAATACTATTTCTTATATTGCTGTTAAGACCCCACCTACCTTACACAGCAATATAGTCATTCTATTAAAAGTGGGGAGCTTGATGTTTGCTGAATAAAGTGTATTTTGGTGGTGTGAACACAGACAGCATCAAATACCTTATGACATTTGCTTCTTCCAGAAAATCTTACTCTTCCCTCCCTGAGTTCATTTATTAATAAAAAACCTATGATTAATTTAAGATATCTGCCAATATACAGTGTGAATGGCTGAGGACCAAACCATTTATTAGTTGAATCTATCCAGTACTGGAGAGGTTAGTAAGTTATGTATTTCAACCCACTCTCACAATCATGTTCTATGTTTGCTTTAGGCAAACACAAGGGTGAACTGTGTCCAGGTGAGTAAATTAGACTTGTGGGAGATTTAAACCTTCAACAATGGTTTAAACTGGGTAAACCAAAACTTTTGTTTCTCTATAAGCTCTCTCTCATACAAGACATCTCTCAGACATAAATAAAAGAAAACACACAAACTTCCACAACATGTATTCAGTGTATACAGTCCTATACACACATAACACTGGTGTGGCTCTGTTATTGATTTCTTTCAATTTCTTCTAATTTTTTTTAATTTAAAAGGGATACAAAAGGTAGGCTCAAGTAAAAAGAAAGAGACAGAATTCCATCAACTTAACCTCTCCTGCACCAACCAACAATGGTTCAGTCACATCATGCATAAATTTGTCTCATCTAAAGAACATCAGAATTCCCAGTCTGTATTGAATCTCCACCTCCATGTCCTCATATGCACCCAGGGCTGAGCCAGCAAACTGTCCTCCTACCCACCTCATGCTGTGGGGGATAAGTACATTTCTGGCAGATGTGATTCAAATCTGACAAGCACAACATTATAGGCTTTATATACAATTAACCCTTAATGTAACAGAAAGGAAGGAAAAATTGTGTCCATTACTGCCAAATGCCATTAAACTATGAATTACTTTTTTACTCCCAAAACAATTATATGAGAAACTTTATACTATTCACATGCTACATATATGTTTTTTTTATTTTCACAATTGACATCACCACAGTCAGTTGACATTGTTCCTGTGCTTTTATCTTTGATATATAAGCTCGTTATTCCATGTATCAGAACTGCACTAAAAACACTGAATCATACCAAACACAAAAAATCATTGTAAGTAACTGACCTACCCCTGTAGAGCACCATTGATATTTCTAAATGTCAGACTTATGTAGTATTTATTTTTACCTTGTTTGATTATTTGTGCTTTCCCCAGTTATCGTGGGGGGAATCCAATTTTTCTGATTTTGCAGGTAAAATTCCCCTTTAGCAGATTTTTTTCCCACTAAATGTGAACTCCATAAAAGTAAAGTTCATTAAACAGAGGGTTTACTGCATATACAGTATATGCACATATGCAGTAGTTTGAATATTAATATCTGGTCTGTTTTCAATATCTGGTCTGTGTATTTTGGATGTATCTACTACAGCACTGCAGTGGTGGACACTTTCATTTTCTAAACAGTAATTTGATTAGCCCATTTCTAGATTTTTAACAAGAATCTGTAATGTCTGTGTTGGGAGAGCAGGCAAATTAACTCCCCCTCAACCGTGGCATAATTGTTAGCATCGTTGCCTTGCAGCTGCTCTGAGGCCCTGGGCTCAATTCCTGGGGGGCTGTCTGTGTGGAGTTTGTATGTTCTCCCCATGTTTGCATGGGTTTCCTCCAGGTACTTAAGTTTCCACTCACAGTCCAAAGACATACTGATAATGTAATTCCCTTCTGGTAAAATGGGCCATGGTGTGATGTGTCCATTCTGCCTTGCACCCGTTGCTTGTGGGGATAGGCTCCTGCTCCCTGTACTGGATAAAGCAGTTAGAAAATGGAGGGATGGATGTAATTTACAGTACATCCAAAAAATATTGATGTTTACCAGTTATTTAGCCTGAGCTGGTGGATTTTCAAGGCATGTTTTAAGTGGGGGATGCATGTAGACTTACATGTTAACAAGAAATGAGCACACACACCCAAATATCAAATAGTATAACATACAGGTAGGAGGGACCTGTGATGGAAAGTGTTTCCTTTAAAAGAAAAATGAAACCTATCACAATGTTTAATGGTTTGTTTTTAATGAATTAGTATTTTGTCCTCATATTTAATTAAACGCAAAATGTTATGTTCAAATTTTATCTTTTTATTTTAGATCTTTAGTGTAATTAAAAAAAAACTATTTTATTTAAAACCTTTAAAAAAAGTTCAAACCTTTAAAGCAAAGTACTTTCACACAGTTACTTTTTAGTGATCTCAATAAGCACATTCTGTATCGTGAGTGCACTCTGACTTTGTTTTAATAATACACTTTTTAATGCCCTTCGAACTAAATATCTCAAAATGCTTTGTTTTATTGTAGACTCTATATGTGTTTTACATATTATTTTCATTGGTCATTTTGTCATATAATAAATGTACCAGCATGTCCAGCATGTGCCATATTTTTTAATTATGTAAAATACTTTAAGAGATATTAGCAGGAGTGAGCTTGCAGAAAACATTTAAAAACATACAGCACCATTCAACAAGAGAAAACATAGTATTTCTTTATAAGGAAACATGTGGCTTAGTGGTTCTTATTGGTTTATTAGCAAGCTTGCTTTCACTGTCCTTGGGGACAAAGGCGAATGTATTTGATTTGATATGCTTTTATCTTTTACATTACATAACTACTATAATAATAATAAAACAGCTTCTAAAAATATTGTGGAAAATCATCCCCTGAATCAGCTGAGGTTGGCAATAGAGAAGACTTTTTTGACCTTTTATTTATAAGCTGTGCTAATCAGGTAGAGATAAGGGGAGAGAGAGACTGCAAGTATAGAGAATGCAGGAACAGCTTGCCTTGAGCTTATGGCTTATGGGGGCTGTACTTTGCTTTAAGATTGTTGTTTTGCCTGAACCACTGTCCTGCCGTGTGGGCCTGCTTTGCCATGAAGTGGTATACCAGCTCCTGGCACTTGTAGCTTTGAGGAATATTCTGGGCCTTGGAATTTTTGTGTTGAAGTCTGGAGGAGTGTCCAACATCATCTTCAGAGTGGTCTGCAGTTCTCGTCCCAGCATGAGGAGGGCTGGAGTCCGAGAGGCCAGGAGCGACACCAGCATTAGCTGGCATTAGCTTGGAATAGATCTACTGACAGATTCCAAACCGAATTCAGAAGAAATAAGTATCACCAGGTGAAGAGTTTGATACCCCTGATTTTAGTTTTTTTTTACTTTAAACCAACACCAGGAAATAAACTGCTATTTTAATCTTATATATATATAAATAATCTTAAAACACCCATACATAACCTGCAGATTGTTAAAATATATTTTCCATTGGAACAGTGATTTAGGTCCCTTTACTAACATGGTGCCATACTTCGTCTATGATTATGTGCAGGGGAACGTCTCCCTTATTACTGCATCATACTGGAGAATCAGAGGAAAAAGACTGCAGAAAGAGAAAGACAGCAAACAAAAAAATCCATTAAAATAATTACTGGGTTTACTGCAAGCCAATCTCTAGACCACAAGAGTACAGCTTTATAAGACATCGAAGAAACTCCTTCATATTAAATATGTTTATAATAGATGTCATACATTCATGGATGATATATTTAAATAAACTGTATTATTATTATATTCTTATGACATTGCTTTTCATGTTATACTGTCCTTTACTTAGTTGCTTTATTGCTACTGACTTTAAGTTTGAGTTAAGGACATAGAAAACAAGTAACAGAAAAAAAAATATATTACCTGATTCAGGTTTGTATTGTTCTATGTTTATAACATCTTTCTTTTAGAGTTTCGTATAATTAATTTACTGTTAGTTTACACAGAGGAGCAGTATATTCTGTTACAGCTTTTAAGTCTCAGGTATGTTGATTTTAGTGCAACTATTCAAATGAGGTACAGCAGCAACTTTCAGGTCAGAATGGGCCTTTTGTAAATTGTGTAACTTAACTTTTATGTAGTATGTTTATGCTGTGTGTTGTTTAGTTTGTGATGTGTCATTATTTATAAATATTTTTAACCCACTGTGCCTGCCTTACTATTCAATAATAATTGCCTGGTGCCAGAGCACAAAGAAATCAGGTGCCTCTAATGATAATGATAAACTTGTTATATTATATACTTCGGTGTATTCTTGGCAAAATATTTATAAATAGGGAGGGAGTTATTGTTTATTTTACTTATTGACTAACCAGTTCTGTTAATTTCTGTTATTCTTTCTTTTCATAACCTTTTCATAAGGTTATTGTTGACTGATGGATACTTTCTCCCACCTCACAGTGGAATTCCTCACCAGTTTCCTTCTCAGTTTGGAAAGATGGCATAATCTTCTAGACAGTATCTGGGTGGAATGATGAAACTGTCATTTCTACTGTACATGAGTAGACAGTGCTCACTGGGATTTTCAGAAATGTTGATATTTTTGTACCCTGCTCCTGTATGTATGACAAAGGCAGATAAGTATTTTATTTTGAAATCATGAAAGAGGGGTGCAGCAGATGGTTCAGCAGAAAACCAGTGCCATTAATTTCAAATTGAATCCAATTACAATGACCAGGTAGAGAATGCCCAGAAGAGAACAATTTAAAAATCCAGTGATATGAAAAAAGAGTTACTTAGTTCACCTCCCAGACGCTTCAGATTTGAAGCCACCAATTTTCAGAGATGATGACACAGACAAAAGAAGTGCAAAGGAAAGGGAAGACATTAGAGTAACAAGATGGCGAAAGTAGTGCATTGGAATGGGGGGCGGGGGTGTTTATCTGAGTTATACTTTTGTCAGAGATGGTGTTTTTTTCTCTTTTGACTCTGCTTCCCCTCCTTTTAAAATCTTGTCTTTCTACCACAAACATACATATTTTACTTATACATAGAGGGATAGCCCAGTATGTGATCTCCTGTCACAGCCTGAGGAACAGTGAGTCTGTCTCCCAATAATGCTCCAGCCGCCTACAGAATATGTCAATATTTTATAATATGTCTTTGTTGTAAATGTCTGTAACATGTCTGTAGATTTTATTTTACTTCTATTTTTTGTTTTGTTCCATGTTAATTTTATTATTTTTATTTGTTTTGGCAACACTGATTGTACCCATCGGTGATGTTAATAAAGCACCTTGAATTGAATTGAATAGAAAGGAAAGACAAAGCAGAAAGGAGAGAGAGAAGGTACACTGTGACACATGTTCATCTGCTAATAGTTCCTCAAGTGGCCCCCAGTTCTATATGATGCCCACCTCACAATCTGATCATTTCTATGCATGTTTTCCCATTTTCCACTGGTAGATTTATATACCACTCCATACAAATGGAAGGATGTATTCGATTACTGGCTTAAGATAGAAAAGGCTGCAAACATAACAATAGAGTGTTTCAAAGCTAAAAAACCTGAAAACCTGGGTAATTTGCTCATAGTGAAGTGGGCCTGATAATCATAAAAATTAATCAGCTGCAACGGAGTACAGGAACTCAACAAAACAATATTGTATTTTTTACAATATTTTAGTTATTAAAATGTGTTTCTTCCTGTTAGACAAGAGACAAGTCTCAACCAAGAACAAAATACTACACTTGACCAATGTAGCACCTTGGAATCAGGTTGCCATGGATCACTACTAGTGGGCTTCTTAGCAAGACACTCCTACCCAGACCATTACTTTGCTTCACTTGGTCTTCCCTATTGTCTGTGCTGTTCTGTATAAATATAACTTTTATTCTGAATCACACTCACTGACAGCCATCCTTCAGGGAGGCTCATACAAAACGTTGCTTCATTGCTAAAATGGGTGAGTGCATTTTAAGCATTCTTTTAACATAAACAAAGGTATTGTTCTCATGGTTCCATTCTTTGTTATTTTTATTTTAATCAGGAGTGAAACTAAAAAGTAAAACTCATTCGCTGCACCCAATCAACTCTCAAAGTACCAAGAATTCTGCAACAAAGTGTAATTCATGATTACTTGAGAAAATGTTATTAATCAAAAGGATACCAAAAGGAACATTTCAATTATCTTGTAGTGATGTGAGGATTTACTTGCACAATTAGAAATTATAATAGAGGATTGTGTGTTTTATTAGATATTATGAATCATCAGTATAACAAGCAATCTTTGCACAGAGATTCCAAATATACAATATAATTAAAACCAGATTTGAGTTATTATTTGAACCTTGTTAAGAGAGCTTACCATTTGTTATTTTTAGTAATCTCTTATTTGTTGTAGAATCCCTTGATTAAAAACAGCCTTTCCTGATTAGTGGATGCAATTTTAATAATAAAAATTGGTTTCCCATTCACTTTGTAGCATCCAGATTTCTGCATCCAGAGAGCACACTCAGAAGAACTCAGATGCCTCTAATCAAACCAACCACTTGGATATATTCTTGGCAAAATCTTTACAATCTGGGGTGTAACAATGCAGGAGGGGAGTAGCCGCGGTGAGCACTGGTAAAGTTCACGCTCTGTCTGAGGGGGTGGAGGCACTGGTGTGAGGTTAGTGAAAACCAAATTAAAACCCAAAAAGGGGGAAAAAAAACATAAAAGAAAAATGCTTCACTATACAGTGGTATCCAGACTGGACTTACATTATCTAACAGGGTCCAGTCTGGATATCACTGTACACAGCTAAGCATTTTTCTGGGAGCTGGGAGATCAAGGCCAAAACACAAAGAGAACTCTACCTTTTCTGGTGAAATATGCACGGCGGGACAGGGAATGAAAAGGTCAGCCTGCCCCAGTGGAGATGCATGATGGGATAGGCAAAAAGAAAAAGAAAAAAGAAACAAAGGAAAAATTATGACCTTACGCTCACGTCACAGTCCCCTCCGGGACTGTCTGTGGATTACTCCTCCCCTTGTGGGGGCCTGCTCATCCCACTGTGAGGTGTTCTGTGTATCTTAAAGGTCCTTCACACTTGCAGCTTGTCATTAATCAGCCAAAAGAGCTGTGGTTGCAAAGGCAATGCGTTGCCTTTAGTCCAGGGCTGTGCCTCCAAACTGAACATGTCCTCATATAATGCCATAGGGGGTTATGATTATTTTAATTATTGATTAATCCTCTTGAGCTCTTAAACAACCTTAATCATAATAATATTTTTAATTCTCCATTTTCCCTTCCAGCATGAAGAAGCAACATTTCCTACTACTTAAACCTTCCATTTAAAACTCTAATAAATCTGTGTAATACGTTAATTCTAAATGGAAGTTATTAGCTGAAGTTTGAGAGGGATAAAACTTACAGTACACAGCTGCACCTAATCACCAATATTACCAAACTGGATACTTATACATCTACTTTCACACTCATCTCAAGCATTCCTCCTCCACCCTATCTCCACCTTGCAGCTGCCCCTTGGTTCACTCAGTTTGAATTTGGTTTAAGCCTCCTTGTCCTGTGGCCAGAAGGCTACCCACTAACCAAGCATGTTATGCCAGACATTTCTTAACAAGCATTCAATCTTTGGGTTGTTGCAAGTGACACATAACATCACTTTATTAACCCTTCACAATTTCTTGCATTAGGAATTATCTTTTCACATACCCCAGATTGCTCTCCATAAGACACACAGACAGGGAGAGAGCCTGGGGTCAGAGCGCAGGGTCTGCCATTGTACGGCGCCCCTGGAGCAGTTGGGGTTAAAGGCTTTGCTCAGGAGCCCAACGGAGTAGGATTCCTCTGCCAGCTGTGGAATTTGAACCAGCAACCTTCCAGCCACAGGCGCAGATCTTTAGCCACAGAACCACCGCTCCATCACAACATGAGATTGTTGTGGGTGCTGAGTAGACTGAAACCAGACCTGAAACAAAGGGACAAAGAGAAAAGACAGAAGAAGCAGGATTAGTACACTGTGACACTCGGTCATCTGCAAAAGTGGCCCCCAGTTCTTTATGATGTCCACCCTACCATCTGATCATCTCTATGCCTGTTTTCCCACCTTCCACTGGCAAAATGTCTACACCACTCTGCCATACAAATAAGAGGATGAATTTGATTACTGGCTCAGGATAGAAAAGACTGCAGACATTACAATATAGTCAAAAAACTAAAGTTGCAAAGCTATAGAACCTGAAAACCAGGGGAAGGTGCTCATTGTGAAGTTAGACTGGCAATGATATCCATAAAAATTAAACTAATACTGTTGGGAAAAGATTCCTGAATATTTTAACTGATTTCAACAGTAACAAGGGCAATTCTTATACAAAATTTAACGGAACAATACAGATATTTGTACAATATTTTTAGTTAGTAACAACTACAATTTAGGCATCTCAACAAAGATTTACAATAATTTCAGAATTGTCCAATGTATGAGCATCAAGTGTGAAAACATTTTAATTAATTTAAAAATAAGTGAAAAGAGATATTTCTAGAGATGATACTACCTACAATTACTAACACAATTTTTACTGGATCTTGATTTACCAAAAGATGTTTTGATGGATTACACAAGAACCTGATTATATTTTCCATTTTTATATGGTTGGGCAATTCTACAGTTTGAGTCAAAACTTTCCTAAAAAGCCTCAAAAATGTTTCTTTGTGTTAGACAAGGGAAAAGTCACAACCAGGAACAAAAGATAAGATAAATTATTCAATTTGTATGACCAATAAAACATCAGTTTCAAGGGAGCTACCTGACATGCTTTGCTGTAAAGTCAAAAAGAATCTGCAGGAAAGCATGTGAGGTCCCTGCACTTGACCAATGTAACATCTTGGAGTCAGTTTGCCATCAATCACTACTAGTGGGCTTTTTAAACCCAAACCATCACTTTCCTACTTTCCTTCACTTAGTCTTCGCTATTGACCACTTTATTCTACACAAAAATAACTTTCATTCTGAATATCTGTGCCACACTCACTAACAGCCATCCTTCAGAGTTGTTCAACAAAACATTGCTTCATTGCTGAAAAGGGCGAGTCCAGTTGATGTGTTTCAACATAAACAAATGTATTGTTCTTCCTGTTAGGCAAGGGACAAGTCTCAACCAGGAACAAAAGATAAGATCAAATGCAATTTGAATGCAATTTGTATGAACACTAAACCATCTGTATAGGTATTACTTGAAATGCTTTGCTGCAGGAAGAGCAGGATAAGATAAGATCACTTTATTAGCCATATACAATTTCTTGCATTAGGAATTCATCTTTTTGCATATGCCAGCTTGCTCTCCATGAGACACACAGACAGGGAGAGAAGCTTTGGGTCAAAGCGCAGGGTCAGCCATTGTAAAGCACCCCTGGAGCAGCTGGGGTTAAGGGCCTTGCTCAGAAGCCCGACAGAGTAGGATTCCTCTGCTGGCCACAGGATTTGAAACGGTAACCTTCCAGCCACAGGTGCAGAACCACCACTGCGCCCCAAATGGATATGAGGTTCCTGCACCAATGTAACATCTTAGAGTCGGCTTGCTATCAGTCACTACTAATGGGCTTCTTAGAAATTTGACACTCCTGCCCAGACTATCACTTCCCTTGTGAGACAATGAATGAAACTTTCATTATTAATAACTTTGTTTAACACAATGTGATTGACTTTTTACTCTTTTCCCCAAAGCTGTGCCAGAGAATGAAGAATTAATGTGCCTCTAACAATACCAATTGTTTGTTGGGGTGTCATGTCGCACATATCATCCACTTATGTTTATGAAGCTTTTGTGCTTCTGTTTTGGGTTACTGCGTTACAGCACTTGGTGGCCATTCTCTGGCAGTAACAGGACATGCACAATAAAGAGCAGGCATCTGCGAAACCTGTCCTTCTCAGTCACTGGTTTTCTGCAGAGTAACATGGGAGTGATGAAAATTTTTTATTGACTAATGTTAGTGGTTAATTAATAATTTTCTTCATTTATGTAACTCCCCTTTGTAACAGTTTCATTAATGACTTTTGGAAATTATTTTTATTCTGAGCTACCAACATTTGATGATTCCATATTAATATTCCATATTAAGTAGATTTAAAAAAATACTACAACTTTTTTACAACAATAACAACAGCAAGTATACATAGAAAATATTAAAAACATAATAGCTTTTTATAAAGTATATAAACTTTATATAGGTAGAACAAGCATATCAAAACTTTACCAAAATAACCATAGTAAGTGACCAAGTTAAAGACTTTGAGGCAGAAAATGTTTATGAAGAAGGTGGAGTACTATTCTATTGTGTACTTTATTTTGTTCTGCTTCTGTTATTTTTATTGTCAGCTACTAAAATGTCGCTTTAGTTACACAATTCCATATTAATATTCAATATTAAATGCATTTAAAATGCACAGTAGAGAAACAGATTAAATGAAGCCATCATTTCACTAACATCTAACACACCACATAGGCCACCTATCGATTGTCTTTAGCCAGTGATCCACATTGCGAAGTACTTCATGCTGTGCTGTGCTGTTTATGTTCTTACAGTGTCTGAAAGAATTGGTACTTCAATGTAAGTAATAATTCAATGTATTACTGTAAATTGAATTTGGAATCCTGTTAGGTGAGCTGATCAGTGTTTGATCATAATTATTTCTGTTGTATTTGATAAAATTGTCTGGATAATTTGAGCAATTGTGTTTAATGTAAAATGCTTGGAAAATATATTTAGCCAATCTTTAGAAATATGACTGAATTAGGAAACGTAATAGAGACATGAAGGTGATATTGAGCTGGTAGTTTTCTGTCACAGCCTGAGGAACGGTAAGTTTCTTACCAATGTTTTGTGCTATTTGTTGTAGACGAATGTCCTATGATGTTTTTGTCCTGTAAATGTTTGTAGATATTGTGTTGATTTAAATATGCTTTGGCATATGCTGGGCACACTCAGGATAGTTAATAACACCTGTAATTTTCTTTCTTAGTCTGTCCAAGGGAGGTGGGGGTAGGTGTGGGGCTAGCATCTCCTGCCTCTCTTCCTCTGTTTAATATCTGATGCGTCCACAGTACAAATTGTGATGGAATCGGGTTCATAAGCTTAAGCAGTATCTGTGAGAGGTCATGGTCTGGTTCTATAGCCCAGCTTTCCTCTGATTGACATTAACCCATATGCCCTAGCAGGCAAAGTAACCAGCCCGCTACTTGGAAATATTAAGATTAACGTAGCTGATACAAGTGCTCCCTTTAGTGACATCTTCAATATATTCAGATCAAGATATTTTAATTCTTAATATTGCAATTTGCTATTACATTCTTAATCACTGCTCAAAACTTTCAATATAATTTTAATGATTGTGTGCAAAACAGTGATATAAAGCATATAGATGAAGGCAGTCTGCAATAATGGCTGCAAAAGGTTATATATAAATATCTGTGGATGTTACTTCATGGAATTCTTTCATTCTTTCAGTTCAGTTAATGTCCTTTGTGGATTTTGTTTGTGTGGTGTCTAGATCTACTTCTAAACCTACCGTTTATTGAACCTTAATTCAGTCCATAAAAAAATGTATTTCCAATCTTTACCTTAAAGATAAATAGCAGTGGAATAGTATACTATATATATATAGTATATAGTATACTCTATCTGGCCATTGTCATTTGGCTGGTCTTGCTCTATTCGTCTTCTTTTTACTGGCGAGCCCATCATCAAGGCTTCAACTTGTGAGAGCTTTCAGTGCACAATAACCATTTAATATGTAACCATTAACTTTAATCTTTATCAGTACAGGTCTAGGACTCCTCTACTTTAAGATGACTAACCTTTATGCAACTAAATGTTTGTTTCACCAACCTGAAGACAGTCAGAGGCTCACCACAAAACTGTTACTCACTGACACACCTGACAATCCCCTAAGCTGATAATGAGTGCTATCTCCCTGAAACCTGATATAGGAAAACCTGGCTTCACACAGGTGATGCCAATCATTTGATAACCAAAAATGTACAAAGCCTTTATCTCAAAGGTGTCTCCACTGCCCCATTGGGTCAAACCATACCTGGCACTCCAGATCCATCTGCTTGTTACAGTACTTTTGGGTATACTGCTTATCAGTGAGGGCCCTTTTCCCATGAATTCCTGCAGTCTTGAATCAACAGGGCTTCTCTGTACTCAAAGCCACAGAGAAGCCTTGCTAAAATTTCTTCCCAATACTTAATCCTCCTCCTTCACATGACACTCAAATAATTATGAATAATAATTTTAAAGATGCACAGCATTTTTACAAACACTGAACATATCTTTTTACCATCAGACCATCTCACAATTTTTTGCACACAAATTTGTGCACACAATTTTGTCATCTTAAACAGGACTCAGTAATTGTAACAGACACGGACTGGGATCTGTGTCAGGTCTTGTAGTAGACCCTATGTAATGCAGTAAGAGCTGGAGAAAACAGGAGGCGTGGTAAAAGGAAACACACAGGGGTTTAATAGTGCACAAATTAATAGTGACAGTCCGAGAGACAGTGAACGAGGGAGACAAAGAACGGCATCCAAATCCAAACGGGTCCAAAGGCAGGTCAGGGCACAGTCCAGGAGTCCAGCGGTGAGTAATCCATCCTGGGACGCGACAAGGTTAAAATCCCCGGGAAGGGGGAATAGCACAAACAGACAAAAGAGGTCCAAGGGTGACGGGGCGAGATCCTCCAGACCCCGGGCTCAGGAAGCGGGAGGTGTCGGGGATGAGGCTTATGCCCTCAGGAGATGGACGTAGGGTTTCCTGGTGCTAGGCAGGCCTCACGACATCCTTACCTTAATGATGAACCCCGAGGACTCTCCAAGAGCTAGTCTTTAAATAATACACCTAACCTAATAGTACACCCGGCGAGCTTAATCACAAGGACAATAATGGTAGCAGTGGTGCGCCCTCTTTTGGGAGGGATGTCAGGCATGATAGTAATAACCTGCACCTTAAGAAAAGTGGTTATTACTAAGAAATAAATCAATGTCCATAACAATGCAACACCCAACACGAAATTAATATTCAATTTCATTCCATTAAAAATTAATAATCAGAACAATCTGCTGATATCCAAGACTGAGAACAAGAATTAGTTACTGTACATAGCTCAAGCTTTTGAGTAAGAGGAGGAAGATGGTTCATAATGATACTGAAGTGTTCTTCTTTTGGTTTTATATTTTGTCTTCTGTATCACTTTCTGTATCCCTTGCTTCTACTTTTATGCTGTGAATATTTTTTCTTCAGTATGGTGTTTTATCATTAACAGTGATTTAACTTAAATCATCAGAAATGCCATTTGTTCAACACCTTCAAAACAATGCCCTTTGTTCAATACCTACTGGCCTGGAAATGCAAATGTGTAGCTATACATTATTTTGCTCCAACACCCGCCATAGTCAAAACAACATTTCACTTGGACAACAACATTACAAGGCCTGAATGCTTGTAATTACATTAAGATTATGACCTACAGTTAAACTAATCACTCTATAAATCTGGATGCTACAAACTAAATGCGAAACCTATGTCTATCTCCTTATTTTAAAATTCCATCCTTTAACAAGGAAAGACTGTAATCGAGGGATTCTTTATATAACAAATAAGAGTTTCCTAAAAATAACAAATGGAAAGCCCTTTTAACAAGGTAAAATACTTAACTCAAATCTGATTCTGATTATATTGTATACTTGGACTCTGCAAAGATTGCTTATTATTGTGATGGATCATGATAGCCAATAGTGCCAATAAATTCTCACATCACTACATTAATTAAATGTTCTTGGCATCATTATTAACTTTTTCATGAGTAATCATGAATGACACTGTTGTAGAATTGATAAACATTTCTGGTTCTATGAGAGTGGATTGGATACATGTTGAAACAACACGTCAAGTGGACTTGCCCTTTTTAGCAATGAAGCAGTGAGTGTGACACAGACATTCAGAATGAAAGTTATATTTATACAGATCAGAGCAGTCAATAGGAAGACCAAGTGATGGGAAGTGATAGTTCAGGCAGGAGTGTTTTATTGCTAAGAAGCCCATTAGTTGTGATTGATGGCAGCTGAAACATAAAGGAATTGATGGAAGGGCATCATCAGGAGTGAAGCCTAATTTAACACGGGAAACCTCAACCAGCCTGGACACAGAAAAGATTGACAAAATCTTTCTGTGGGTGGTGGTGAATGACCATTCTTAGTTGTTGGAAAGATTTGTCTGGTTAATTCTGAAAATGAACAAAATGTGGCCTGCTATTTACACGGCCCTATGCATTTGGCATTCAACTTTTTAGATGTGCTAGTGGTGTTCAGCCACATAAAATTGAGAATTAGATGACAAATATAAAATGCCAAAGAATCTCCATTGGCCAACAAAGATTAATAGGTAGAGGATTAGATGTTAGTGAAAACATAATTTAATTTAATCTGTTGTCCTACTTTTTTTAAATCCACCTAATATACAACATTAATATGGAATTCTGCAACTAAAGGGAAATGTTAATAGCTGAAAATAAAAATCAGTTTTAATAATATTTTCACAAATACACAAATAGGGGTTATGAAAAAAGTTAAGATCAGAAATGACCAATGTAAATGAATCAAAGAGAGATCACATTGCTTGTCATAAATATACTACACATCAGAAGTGGGAAAAATTTTAATGTGCTTGTTTTAATTAGATTTGTGTCATTACTGTTGTAATGGAAAATGAGAAATCTGTAGCAGATGAAAAGTTACACTTTCAGTTTTTAATTTAGCTCATCCAAGTACAGATGTTTTGGTTCTGTGTTCAAATTCTTACCATGGTCCAGATTCTATTCCCAAATACTCTTCCTCTAATAATTAAATATAATAAATAATATGTTTATTGAAATTTTTTGTTACACATTCCACATGCATCTCTGTCCCGTTTCGCATTCCCATGCATGCTGTGTTTAAAAAACGCTCACGCCGCAATTAATGTATCTATCACCGTTCACTCCCGTCACTATTTTAGTTCCCCTCTTTCCTCACTTCCCCACTCACTATTGTGGATTCTCCTAGAGCTCCCAAGTGCACATTTTTATTATTAGTTTGTATTTGGTATCTGACATTCTAGCTTGCCCCACGTTTTCGATTTCGTCTTGCGTTTTGGATTGTTGCTCTCTCGTAGTCTTTTTCGTTTTCTGACCTTCTTGCTTGTTTCCTGGAATACGTTTTTGCTTAGCGATTTGGATTGGTGTTTTCTCTCTCTCTCTCTCCTGAGTCCTGCACAGAATCCATACCTCCATACCTCCTGTGGTGCAGCCACAGAGAAGCTATTCATGCAGGCTGATTTAAGGTGTTTTCTTTTGATAAGGAACAACTCCCAAATGGGGATGCACTTAGCTAAGCCTGGCTATCTTGATCAATGGTCATCCCTGGTGCCTATCTGTCTAGGAAGTGCCATAGGACATCTGGACTGCATTCCTAGGTGTCAGAAGTAAGTGACTCATCTCTCACCTTGGTCAACCAATCAGGGACTGGCAGGGCATGGTAACACCATGTGGGTCTCCAATGCCCACCAAACTCTCAACCAATCAGCACACATCTGTGTTTTGGTCAAAAAGGTAGCACACGCTCAGGTCAGGGCTCTCCTTGGCCATTTTCGCACACCTTCAGAGACAATCACGTGACAAGCGGTGTTGTCTGCACTGGGACTTGGACTTTGTTCTAAGCGCGAGTCCGTGGATCCCGTACGTACTCAGAATTCTGCAACGACCAACGTGAATGTTCCGCTTGATCAACTGCAGCCTACAGTTGGACCCTCGTCGACAACCTGAATAGCTTATTCAGAAGCAGCGCTGGACCGGGAATGAACCAGTTTTCTTCCCATGCAAAAGAGTGACTTGCGAGGACCCGCGGTCACACTCTCTGTATAGAGACTTTCTACTAGTCAGCCGGACTTCTAGTAGACCCCTGGGAGCAACGACTGCACTGCGCCCCGCAGTCAGATTCCTCTGCCCGTCCTACTCCGAGCTGCACCTCGACTGGTTGGCCGGTAGCCAGAGGACGCTGGGACAACGCCTATTGGATGACAGCTGGGACAGAGTTTGCAACAGAACCTGTCAGCTGGTTTGGTGTTTGTGCCGGGAAATCCAAATCCATACATAAGGGGATAAGTAAACCCCATGTTCTACATTGCATCTCGAGAATTTAATTGTTACCTCAACACAAGTTGTTATCAGTTTAATTGATGAGTAATGTATTTACCTCCGAGTCTAGTGTAACAGTGTGTAATAACACTGATAAGCAATTTGATATAGCAAAACGGTATATTGAAGTATATTCTCTGTTGTGTATCTCTTTGTGTTTGCATCTCTTCGAGATTATATACCTTGTATTTTAATAACCCTCACAGTAAGGTCTGCCGCCTGTATCCAGGCAAACTGGTATATGTTTGGTGCACAATTTATGTTTAATAAATGTATCTCGTGTATTGAATCCGTGTGTGTGTGTTGTTAGTTGTTCTGACGATTGATTCTCTAAAAGCCATAACGAACCACCTTGTGATTACTGCTACAATTAATAATTGGCTCAGTAAAATCACAAAACCTTAAGGTGATATCACATAAAGGTGATATGTAAAATAATGTTTTATTTATTATTATTGTAGAGAAACATGTGATTGTGATATAGATTGTGATATCTATATTGTGATATAGATATCACCTTAAGGACAGCGCATACAAGGGTTAATTGCACAATGGACCGCGCAAAGAAATTTAAAATAGTCTTCTTTAGGTGTGAGGGCAGGAGTGGATCGCAGCAGGCATAATCAGCAAATTAGGAAAACAACAGGACAGGTGAGACGTTTATCCAGAGAGCGAGTGATCAGAAAAAGGAACAGCTGTTACGCCCAGGTTTTATGCTCTCTCTGCTGAATGAATAAAAGCATTTTATTAAAAACGCATTTGCGTTTGTCTGGGTATTTACTTTGTAATCTGTGGTTTACATCTACTGTATTGTTTTGAGATGCCACTTTTAAAGGTGATATGTAAAATAAAGATTTTTATTATTGTTATAGAGAAACATGATCAGATTTTCCCTGGTTCAGAAAAAAGAGGATTAAAATCTGTAATCTTTCCACTTGTATGTTATCGGAAAATACAAGAAGTTTCTGCTTTGTGTAAGGATGGTATCAAAAAGTAATCTAAGTGGTGAGAAAGATGTGCTCCTCAAAGCACTTTACAGGATAAAAACAATAACAACAATAGTGGCTGGGCAAACGATTTTTTTTATAGAAATACAAAATGAGATATAATGATGTGTTCCAGCTAAGACATTAACGAGTACAACCCCCCTCTCAGCGGGAGTGCTGGCTGTGACAAATTAAACCGGTTTCACAGGTATTTTCAAAGTAGAAGGGGGCGAGATTTCCAGCTTAATTTTCGTGTTAAATATATTTTTTTTAATTAAAATTCATTCTATACAGCAATCGCATATTTGGGTGTCGTTTCATAAAACTTTCATGCTTAAAATGTTTAGGGAGATGGAAGACTGATAATGGAATGGAATGGAATGAATGATAAGTGTCGCAGTTTAAATAATTTTCGTAGTAAGAAATTATAAAATGCTCTGTTAAAAGCAAGGGAGTTTTTATGTCCGTTGCAGTAAAAGAAAATGCCTGACAAAGTAGGGCTTGGACAGATTCCAAGTGCATTTTTGCAATTTATGTTGCATTGTCCATTGCACTGCTGTAATACAATTTAAAATAAGTCTAAACTTTATCAGCTTTATTTATGGGTTGCACTTTAGAAAAAGTCAAAAACCGCACTCAAAATTCAATTTAGAGCTTTCTGGCAAGAGGAGATACCACATTAATAATGTAACATGCCACTGTTTGTGCATGAACAAAGTTATACTGCTATTTTCCTTAGATACGCGATTTAAACATTTTTTGAATCCCCGGCGGAACACATTCCATAAGAATCAACGCTTTTATATATCGCCTTTAAACACATATATTTAAACAAGCATTTACGATTTAAATCAAAATGCGATTCAAATCAATATGAATGTTTATTTTGTAATGCATAGGTGACTATTCATTGTTCTTAAAATGACTTAAATTCGATCATGTTGTGATATTTAGAAATATAAATTTGTTTGGTGCGAGTGAGGTTTTATTTAATCTCTGACCAAGGGAAATGTTTCGTTTTTTCAAAGAAATATTTGTTTAAAAAAAAAAGTTTCCAGTGGGATTCGATCACAGATCCATGTGACATTGGAGTCAGGCACCTAACCCACAGCACCACTGGCACAGTCACATGGAGAGTGCTGAAAAAGCACTACAGAAATATTATCAACAGCCAATGTACAGTGTGTACTATTCTTGTGTTGCGGTACATGAATATAATTATATCGTTATTAATTTCTTTAGATACGCGATTCCATATTATATTCCCTTTTAATCAAATTCTTAAAGTATGCTTGTTGACTCCGGTATCTCTTTAGTTAAAGACTTCGATGCTTAAAATGTTTAGGGAGAAATGGAATACTGGTGTGTATTTTTTCTTTAAAGTACCAAGACCAGCCATATACTGTATGTTTATGTTCCAAAATTAATATTGTTTATGGTCTTCACACGCGTTATAGTATGCTCCTATTCTTTTTATGCTCAGCTACTAAGATTTCCCTTCAGTGGTAAAATTCCATATGAATATTCAATACTACAACGGGCACAGTAAAGACGTTTACTGTAAATCTTTCTACGACAGACCAACGGACCACGAGTGCCCCTGTTGGTCAACCAATCACGCGGTACCGCGCGTCATCGTGCGTCACAACGCCGGTACCTCCGGTACGTGTCTGTACCGTGCACTTTGAATGGCTGCATCTGTATGTATAATATATATGTTTTATTATAATCTAAAACAACAAAACAAATATAGTGGCATTCAAAAGACAATGAAACAACAAAAAATTAAGATTAGTGATATTCAAAATACTGTGTTCATATCTCTCTTATCTCTCTCGTCTGTCTTCCCCCTTTGATGACAAGGAGGCTGGGACACCTGCAGAGTGAGAAGTGTGGAAAAGTGGAGGATGGGAACGAAAAATGAAAGGTGAAAAAATAAGGATTTGATAGAAGCATTCAGTGAGATTGATCACGCTGTAGTATGAGTTATACTTTACCTGACCATCATGTTCATAACCATCAGTACACATGC
This sequence comes from Lepisosteus platostomus, assembly GCF_059453375.1. Lineage (NCBI taxonomy): Eukaryota > Metazoa > Chordata > Actinopteri > Semionotiformes > Lepisosteidae > Lepisosteus > Lepisosteus platostomus. The sequence continues at coordinate 8,469,348 of NC_142625.1, read as the reverse complement.
ACTTATTTCACAGTTTAAATTTAAAGACCAGGATTAGTTTCAAGTGGTTCAACAAACAAAACAGTAATAACAGCAGTAGCTGGAGGTAAATTAATTACTGCTCTTTCAGTTTGTGCTTCTTCAGATACTAAGGACAATAAATGGGATGTGTGGAGGGTTTTTTTGGACTGCGGATTTACATGTAATGTAATGTAAACTATGTAGGTTCACTTTAGGATAAGTTTGTGAGTTCTGCTTTTCACTGTAGCAACAGGAACATGTTTTACCTTAAGCAATCTTTAACCTTTAATCCTTAGATACTGTTGCTATCTTAGTCATGAAAGAAAAGCAATGGAAAAACTGAACGAAGCATGAATCTCAGTCTTTTTTCAGTAATCTGTCATAAATCCATGTGTGGATTAGGTGAATTGTTGTGACTAGACTAATAGTCAATTGTCCAAATTTGCAGCCGCTAAGCAATGTCTTCCGCTCATCCCCCTCCCAGATTTGGACCAGGTTCTAAGCTCCCCTTAGTTCTATCTTTGTAAAAAACTTGGCCTGCTTGGCCATCTCCAGATCAGAGGCAGGTTATTTTTTTCAGCCCTCTGTAGTCAGTGCAGGGAGCTGTCCATTTTCTATCATTGGCAGGCAATGTACACAAGTGAATAAAGCGCTTCTGAAGGTTTTCCTTAATCTAGTTACTCATGGTCTTTGTCTCAGGTCAGAGGAGTGCGAACAGGTGGCCCCTCGGGGGGGGGGGGGTGGTTCTAGGTAGGAGGTTAACGAGGCAGTCGCGTTACTGTTGCAGCACAAATGTCTGGGCTTTCTTTCGTCTTACATAAGATGTTGGTGAAGTTCTGATGTGCTGTGGGAGGGATTGGGGTTTCAGGGTCCGAGGCCTCGAGTGGGTGAGTAACAGTGAAGCAATCATCCTGAGAGTCTAGTCTACAGATGACTAATTCCTTAGAGGTCCAGTTCAGGTGTGGATTTTGTCTCTGGAGTCATGGGAATCCCAGGCCCAGGGGGTAGCGCGGCGATGGAATGCACAGGATTTTGTTGGTCATGCTGTACATACACCCAGTGCAAGAAATTAATGATATACTGCTCACTGCAAAACTTCCCAAATATACAGAACATGTGAATATCATAGATTTTAAACAGCAGAATCAATACAAAGCACCATGAATGTTAAATCAAACGAAAAATAATAAACTTGGCTTCCGAATGGATTTTTGGAAGCAGATACAACGAAGAAAACTATATATCTAGGAACTGGTCCTTAGACGCTTCAGAGCACATCAATAATTTATTGATTGTCCAGCAAAATACAACTGAAAAAAACAAAAACTCATTAAAATACATTAAACCAGACACCCTTACCTTGCTGTAGAGAAAACCATACACAACACAAAAAATACATTAAGAAAAAGACATGAAAGGTCACTGGAAGAAGATTAATATTCCATTCCAGCAGTGTTACAGAGAGTCACGATTCAGCCATGCCCACCCTATGTTATTACCTTGAATGGTTGTTTATGAGTGAATGTTACCAATTGTATTGGAATCATATAAAATACTCCCACTTATATCACAGTGGCTATTTCTGATAATTTTTTATCCCTGCCTTTCAGTTACTTCTGAATTGTCACATACAACACTTATTTCTGACATGTCACGTACAACAGGTGTGTGTTTAAAATGGACTCAAGCCAGGTCAGAAATAATGACCCTAGTCCAGAGTCACATTTCTATAATAGTTAAAGAGGTTTGCTCATGCTGTTTCTTGACAGTGCCTTTCTTTTTTGTATCACTTGTGATGTACTGTTGTCTCATGGACTGTTACATATAAATTAAATTTAACAGCATTCTGAATGGGGGCAGATGTGGAATGGTGTCACAGTCCATGGGGAGTGGCCAGCTCAGTGCACCTCGGGCAGAACAAGACTGAGGCAAAACTGTCCACCAGTCTCCAGGCGCAGGGGCTGCCCAGGGTGTCTGCAGGAGTCTGTTTAAAAATGGACTTAAGTCAGAATGGCCAGTGTCAGATTTCTGCAATAGTCAGAATAGTTTTATATTACAATAGGATTGTAATAGTTTCTACAACAGAACCTGTAAAATCCACAGGTTCAGTCTGGATACCTACAGGCCAGGCTCCCAGATCAAGGGCCATATGGGGTAGCAGACAATCCACAGGAATTATCTGGGATGCAGGCAGTTTGGCTGGGACTGGAATGGAGGGGATGAGTGAAGGGATGATGGACACAGGAGGAGGGAGAGCCACCAGACTCAAGTGCTTGATCCAGGGTGTAGCACAGGACTGAGGGATCAGAGCCCTGGGCTGGGCAGGACACTCCCAGTCAGGTTGTCCATGGTACATTTTTCAAGGGGTTTCCTCCAGAGACCGGAGTGCACGTCTTCAGAGTAGACTAGGAAGACAGAGACTTGGCCAAGGAAGGCCAATGGTGAGGTCTGGGTCTGAAGAGGGGTACGACCTCTGCTCCACACTCACCTCTTTACAGCACAGCCATAGGCAGAGCTCCCAGGCAGAGGCTCAGCGAAGCACTGAAACTGGAAACCAGGCAGAGGAAAGACTCCACTGGAAAGCTATAAGTCAGCTTAGGAATGAAGTGCTGTTAATGTCAGTGCCTGATCACTAAAGAGAGTTTGAGGAGGGTTTAAATGCCCCAGAGCACCAACTCACATGAGAGCTTTCGCCACAGACAGGTGCTCTGCATGTCCTGTCTCCTCAGGGATCAGGGCGAGCAGGGCATGGCCACCAGCCCCTGCTGCTACAACACCCCCCGCTGTGCTGCAGTAGGGCAACCATAACACTTACAGCTGACTTTGAGAAAAGGTACATATAGTTCATACTGTGTATGGCAACAGAAAGCAGTTGTTTTGGAAGATAATATTTACATGATACAAGAAAATAAGGATAAGACATGAATACTCAAATTGGGGTGATGTAATTCAAAGGGTATCACAGGATCTATATTAGAACCACTTTTTCTTAATTTATATCAGTGATTTCACTGTGGAAAGGTTAAAGGATTTAAAATTCAAAAAGATTTAGACAATTCATGATTGGCTTAATGGGTGGTATGGTAGCGCCTTGCAGCACTGCGCCCTGGATTCATTTTTGGACCTGAGATGCTCTCTGCAAGGAGATTGTATGTTCTTCCTGTGCTCGGGTGGATCTCCTCCAGGCCCATTGTTTGCTGGGATAGACTTTGACTCCCCAGCCCTGCATTGGAAGAAGTAGTTAGAAAGTGGATGAATGGTTGACTTGAAGTGAAGAAAATCGCTTGCAAGTTTGCATTGAATATACAAACAAAATTGGAAACAGGGAGCTAGAAGACAATGCTTATGAAAAAAGACTGTGTTTATGTTGACACATTGTCACATATTCACATTGTCCAGACAAATTAATTAAAAAAGCACATTGGTAGGATATGTAGTTAAAAGTCTACAACTTGCACTAGTAACATCTCATTTACAATATTGTTAATGATCATGATGTTATAGAAAAAATAGTCTGGATTTTATCCACGACAACCAGATACATGCCAGGATTAAGAAAATGCCCTACATAAGTCTTAAAGAGCTGAACCTTTTTAGTTTTGAACAGAGAAGACTATGATGGGACCAGATACAAATATTCAGAATCCTCAAATGCACTGACAAAGTCAATTTCTTCAGAATGTTAACAGATGAACCAAGTGAAGTAAGAAAGTTTTGTTAAAATCATGAACAGGAGACACCTGTTTACCCTAAGGGAAACTAAGCTAACAACTATCTACTGGGCTACAAGGGCCAAAAAAAGGGCCTCCTCTTGTGTATACCTTTTCTCAATGTTATTATGTTCTAATATTTCTAAAACTTCACAGTCTTGTTTCAAAATGTAATTTTGACAGCAAAACACAACAAAACACAGCAAAACATAAAAGTAACCCTATTTACAAAAGTTGTAGATCTCTTAATTACAACAATGGAATTTGGAATTTAAACATTAGTCTATTCAAAATGCTGTATTAAACTCTGAACCACCTACTAGAAATGTGGAAACAATACAGGAATTTTTATTTTAAAAGAACAGAGTAACTACTTGTATATCCATCATCAAAAGCAGTTGCTTAATATAGGACCTGTATGTAGTATCCATCCATTTTCTTAACGCTTTATCCAATTCGGGGCCAATTCAGGATCCAGATCCATCTCTGCAAGAGACAGACAGGAAACACCCTGGACAGTACGCCAGTTTATCTCAGGCACACATAGACACATTCACATCAGGGACATTTTTCTCAGAAGCCAGTTAACCTATTGTTGTGTGGTTGGACTGTTGAGGAAACCTCTAAAACACAAAACACCCCTAAAACACAACCCAATATTAGCTGGTTGGGTGTAACAATGATTAAAAAAATATAAGCATAACCATTGCAGCAAGACAGAAACTGTAATCCCAAACCAAAAATTGATGTAGAAACTACCGTCATTAAGATATGCACCTGCACATTGTATATATTACTAAATGCAATACCATGAGTTACTGCAGGTAAACACGCCTATTTTGTTATGTAGAAATGACGTTAATCCTTTGTTTATAAAAGCAAGTATAAGTTTTGCCTTCCCACCTGCTGATTGAGAAAGAGAAGACTTTAGTCTGAAGTCAGACGACAAGTAATGTATTCAATGTCTTATTATACAAAATATTATTCTATACTGTAACTATTGTTAAGGTCTGACATAAATGATGTTGAAATTAAGTGTTACACTTTTTTTGTCTCTTTGCAGATACAGCTCTGGAAAAGTGTGATGGCTTCAGCTTTGGGCTGGACTCTTGCAGCATTTTTGCTAATGGACACTATGGCCTTCTTTCCTGTTCCAATCCCACTTGTAGTCAAATCAACAACTCATGCAGACGTCACACGGAGAGCCATCCTGCGCAAGACAGCTGAGGTCTGCAGGGACCTGGCCCAGGCACAAGGCAGAGACTTCATCCTGCTGGTGAGGACACACATTGTTTTGTTTCTGATATATATGATCATCAAGTTTCTTAAAATTTGTGGCGCACTATATGACAGATACTGTATAACAGTGGAAAATCTAAAATATATTGTTAGTGTTTTCATAAGTTGAACATTGTTTCTCTAAATACTTCCATCCATCCTTTCTTTAAGTTTTAACACACAGTTTAGGGCGCGGGGGAGCTTGAGCCTATCCCCGCAAGCAATAGTGCAAGCAATAGTCCCTGGACAAGACAGTTCATCACAGGGCAGACACACAGATGCACACTCACGCCAGGGCCAATTCCTAGAAGCCTATTAACCTACCAATATGTTTCTGACAGTGGGAGGAAACTGAAGCACCTGGCAAAAACCTACAAGATCATGGAGAGAACATCAGTTCACGTTATTACACATTTTACCGCACGCAAATAGATTATGTTAATAGTATCCAGAATCACCTTTTAAAACTGCCAGGTGGAGCTAATAAAGCTTAACCTCTCATGTACAGCATTTGAGCTGTCACCACTGCTGAGGGACAATCTTTATTCAATTATGAATTTAAATTGTATACTCTTTAGACTTTTAAATTAAACTGTGTAATACATCATTAAACATTAAAAAGTTGGTATATTTTATGAAGGCAAGATTGCTCAGTTGGACAAAAGTACACAACTTACAACCTTTATCATAAATATTTTAATTATGCAGAAATATTTTATGCATCAAAATAAGATATTACTAATAGTATTTTCTAATAAATTACCTTGGACAAGTTGTAAACTCAAAGTATTACTCTGGTCCACTGAATTTCCGATTCTCCATGCCTTTCACTTGCTCATAAACAATATTAATTTAGGAACATAAATATATTAAGTAAACTGTACTGTATATGGCTGGTATAAGTAGTTTAAAGAAATAATACACACCAGTATTTCATTTCTCCCTAAACATTTTAAACATCGAAGTCTTACATGTGGTTATTTCGGAAATGTTTTTACATGCTCCTTCTGACCATATTACTGTATGTTTATATACTTTGTGAGAAAGGTAATAGTTTTAAGCTTTTCTGCGAATACGCTCGTTATCGGAGTAAACAAAAGCATACTTTTAGAATTTGATTAATAGGGAGTATAATATGGAATCGCGTATCTACACAAATTAATAACGATATAATTATATTCATGTACTGTAGCACAAACAGTAGTATAAGACTTTCTATTGATATGTGTATGGCTGTTTCATTGCTTACTACAGATGCAGTCATTCTAAGTACACGGCACAGACATGTACCGCGGGTAATTGGCTACGGCCTCGTGCATCGTGATGCGCAATGACACAAAATACCGCGGTACGTGATTGGTTGACTGACAGGGGCACTCATGGTGTATTGGTCGGTCATAGAAAGATTTAAATGTCTTTAATGTGCCCGTTTAAGTATTGAATATTTATATGGAATTTTACCACTGAAGGGAAATCTTAGTAGCTGAGCATAAAAAGAATAGGAGCATACTATAACGTGGGTGAAGGCCATAAACGGTATTAATTTTGGAACATAAACATACAGTATTACAGTAATGTGAAATAACGTGTATAAAAAGTGGTAGTTTAAGCTTTTCTGCGAATACGCTCCATACCAGAGCAAACTTAAACATACAGTATATGGCTGGTCTCGGTTCTTACACACCAGTATTCCATTTCTCCCTAAACATTTTAAGCATCGAAGTCTTTAACTAATGCGATACCGGAGTCAACAAGCATACTTTTAGAATTTGATTAATAGGGAATATAATATGGAATCACGTATCTAAAGAAGTTAATAACGATATAATTATATTCATGTACCGCAACACAAGAATAGTACACTTTGTACAATGTCTGTTGATACTGTTTCTGTAGGGGTTTCTCATCATGTGACCTTGCCATTGGCTCTGTGGTCTAGATTCCAGACTTATACATCACACGTTGGGTGTTTGAATCCAGCTAAAACAATTATTTTTTTTAACAAACATTTATTTGAAAAAATAAAATAGGGTTAGTGTCAGGGTTACTGTCAAACTTTAAATCAACAATTGATTTAAGGACGATCTGTCAAAGTGCAATGAAATACAATATTGTTGTTGTTGTTATTGTTGTTTTTATCCTGTAAAGAAGCCACCTTTAAAGGCGCTATATAAAGTCGCTAATTCTTATGGAATGTGTTTTCTTTCCATGGAATAAACCTATTACTTGATTCTTATGGATGCCCGGTTCTGCACTCAAAATGCAATTTAGAGCTTTCTGGCAAGAGGAGACACCCAAATTAATAATGTAACATGCTACTGTTTGTGCATGAATATAGTTATACTGCTACAGTATTTCCTTAGATACGCGATTCCATGTTTTTTTTTGGAATACCTGGCGGAACCGGGCATCCATAAGAATCAAGTAATAGGTTTATACCATGCTGAAAAAAAGAAGAAAGCAAACACCTTCCATAAGAATCAGCGTTTTTATATCGGGCCTTTAAAGGTGGCTTCTCAAAACGTTTTACAGGAAAAAAACAACAATAACAAGAACAATAATACTGTATTTCATTGCACTTTGACAGATCATCCTTAAATCAATTGTTGATTTAAAGTTTGATAGTAACCCTAACACTAACCCTATTTTATTTTTTCAAATAAATGTTTGTTAAAAATAATTGCTCCAGCTGGATTCAAACACCCACTGTGCGGTGTATAAGTCTGGAACCTAGACCACAGCACCACTGGCAAGGGCACATGACAAGGGTTGAAAAAGCCCTACAGAAACAGTATCAACAGACATTGTAGAGTGTGTTGCGGTACATGAATATAATTATATCATTATTATTTTCTTTATAATAATAATAATGTTTCTTTATTAGCCCTATACAATTTCTTGCATTAGGAATGCATCTTTTCACATACCCCAGCTTTTTTTTCTCCATGGAGACAAAGACACAGGGAGAGAAGCTTGGGGTCAGAGCGCAGGGTCTACCATTGTACGGCACCCCTGGAGCAGTTAGGGTTAAGGGCCTTGCTCAGGGGCCCAATGGAGTAGGATTCCTCTGCCAGCCGTGGGATTTGAACCAGCAACCTTCCAGTCACAGGCACAGATCCCTAGCCACAGAGATTGGCTAGATACGCAATTCCATATTATATTCTCTTTTAATCAAATTGTAAAAGTATGCTTGTTGACTCCGGTATCGAGCGTATTCACAGAAAAGCTTAAAACGTTTTATACACGTTATTTCACGTTAGTTAAAGACTTCGATGCTTAAAATGTTTAGGGAGAAATGGAATACTGGTGTGTATTTTTTCTTTAAAGTACCGAGACCAGCCATATACTGTATGTTTTGTTCCAAAATTAATATCGTTTATGGCCTTCACACACATTACAGTATGCTCCTATTCTTTTTATGCTCAGGTACTAAGATTTCCCTTCAGTGGTAAAATTCCATATAAATATTCAATACTTAAACGGGCACAGTAAAGACATTAAATATACATATACATACTGTATACAGTACAGTTTGCATACAGTAATATGTTTATGTTCCTAAATCAATCTCTTTTATGAGCATGTGAAAGGCATGGTGAATCTGAGATTCTCAAAAATTACTGTACTTTGCATGAGTGGAAACAAATGCGTGATTGCAAAATGCTGTGGTGTTACTTTTACAAAGACAGTCAATGAAAAAAAGAATGTGGACCAGGGCAATACTTTGAGTTTATAGCTTGTCCAAGGTCATTCATTATTAATACGATTAGTTATATCTACGTTAAAGACTTTGATGGCAACAGCTCAAACATGAGGGTTGAGCTTTATTAGCTCCACCTTGCAGAAATTCCGGATACTATAATTTTGCTTGCGGTACCACGTGGTATTATGAGGTACTATGAGAGAATTTACGGTAACTCGCGGTAGGCTGCGTCAAGCGCACTGCAAAATAATGCGGTATCGCCTGCTTGTTTTGAATGGCTGCATCTGTATGTTGCTGTGTCTGTGGTGTGATGGCTTAAGTAACTGACTTATAAGACTGAGATTGGGTGTTCAAATCCAGTTATTGCCATAAGTTTTCTTTTAACAAATAAACATTTCTTTTAAAAATTAAAATGGCAAATATTATGGACACTATATTGACTTTTTTTATATTTCTAAATATCACAACATGTTCGTACTATATGTACACAGAGGTACTACAGGGTGTAGGGCGCAAACTCACGTCAGCCCTAAAAGCCCTACATTAATGTAGTGCATTACATTATGCATACGCCCGGCTGGGGTACGCGGTGAGGGACAGGACAGGAATGGTAGTGGTCAGGGCAGGGATAAGGAAAGCCGCTGACCAGTGCAGCTGACCCACTGTGAAACAGGCGTACAGTCTGGGGAGATCGCCCCATTTCCATGTAAATAGTTCCCTGGTTTTGTACCCCTGTGTGTTGCTCTCTCTCTTTTCTCTCTCTCTCGCTCTCTCTGGCGCTCTCTCTCAATTCAGGCTGTCGTTAATAGTCCTGGGGATAGGAAGTGTGTTGGGGTGGTAGAGAAGCACCAAAGGAATGCGATTGTTACGGCGGGAGTTCCTGATTGAGTTGATGGTCAGAGGGGTGTTTGTGGCTCGGGCAATGGCCCTGTCAAAAACACTGCTGGGGTATCCTCTGTTGATGAAAAAGGAGTACATTTTGAGGGCTTGGTTCTGGAAGTTGATGTTGTCGCTGCATAATCGTCGTAGCCGAAGGAACTGCGAAAAAGGGAGAGAGTTTTTAGTGTGTTTGGGGTGAAATGAGCTACACAGGAGATAGCTGTGTGAATCCGTGGGTTTGTAATAAACCGAAGTGGAGAGTCGGGGGTAGATGATGGAGAAGTTGATGTCTAGAAATGGAAGAGTGGTGGAAGTTAGTGAAATGATGCAGAAAGCACTCAAGCTGGTCGTTGGAGCATGTGGCGGCACCGACGCAGTCATCAATGTATCGCTTGTAGAGGTCAGGGACATAACCAGTGTAGGAAGCGAAGAAGAGTTCTTCTACCCAGCCGACAAAAATATTGGCATAGCTTGGTCACATTCTGGTGCCCATGGCAACTCCACTCACCTGTTGGTAAGAAAAGGTTATTGAATGAGAATGCATTCAGTGTGAGGACCAATTCTGCAAGGCTACCGGGGTGTGGGTGGGTGGATCAAGTACTGTGCGTTTGTCCAGCATGTGCTTGAGGGCAGTAAGGCCGTCATTATGGGGAATGACAGTGTAAAGAGATGTGATGTCTATGGTAAAAATGTAGCATTCGGGGCCCTGAAATTGGAAATCATTAAAAAGTTGGAGCGCATGGTTGGTGTCCTTGATGTATGAGGGAAGACCTTCATGTCTCATGAGGCTGTCGAGAAAGGCTGAGATGTAAGTAGTCGGACAGTTGCATCCTGATACGATGGAGCGTCCAGGGGTGTTCGGTTTGTGGATTCTGGGCAGGAGGTAAAACTAAGATACCTGCGGATGTTCAATGATGAGACAGTTCGCCTCCTGGAGGAGTTCCTTACTGCTCCTTACAGGGAGATGATGGATACCACTTTCTTTTGGTAGTCAGTGGTAGGGTTCTGTTGGAGTGGGAGGTAGGCAGAAGTGTCAGTTAGTTGTCTAGAGACTTAAGATATACAGATGCAGCCATTCAAAATGGGTGAGGTATTTCGCGGCATACCCCGGTGGGCGTGTCACAGTATCACGCAGTATCACGCGGTATCACGTGTGTCACGTGACTAACTATCCGGCGTCGCCTTGTAAAACCGCCAGGGGGAGCTTAACCTCTCATGTACAGCATTTGAGCCTTTAATTTGGAACTGTGTATTACAGCATGTTAATCATCAGTCATTAAAATGTTGGTATATATTATGAAAGCAAGATTGCTCAGTTGGACAGAAGTACACAACCTACCTTTATCAGAAATATTTATGCATCAAAGCCTTTACTGAAGATATTACTAATAGTATTAATAATGGATGACTTTGGACAAGCTGTATACTCAAAGTATAATTTCTTTAGCACATTTGTACAAGCACTTGGAATCTGTCCAAGCCATACTTTGTCAGGCATTTTGTTTTACTTCAACGGGGCATAAAAACTTCCTTGCTTTTAACAGGGCGTTTCATAATTTCTAGCTACGAAAATGATTTAAAATGCGACACCTATCATTCAACTAGAGCTTAAAATATCACAAGGAAAAATACACACCGGTATTCCATTTCTCCCTAAACATTGTAAGCTTCGAAGTCTTTAACTAACGTGAAACCGGAGTCAACAAGCATACTTTTAGAATTTGATTAAAAGGGAATATAATATGGAATCGCATATCTCAATAATTTAATAACGGTATGATTATATCCGTGTACTGCGGCAGAGCTATGTAGGGCTGTTTCGCCTGCCTGATCATGTGAGCTCTCTTGTAGCCTACTGGTCTAGGTGCGTGACCACCAGCTGGTAGGTTGGGTGTTTGAATCCAGCTGGTACTGGACTTTTCATTTTTATTTATTTATTTTTTAATCGCGTAACATAAACATATTACCGTATGCAAACTGTACTGTATACAGTATGTATATGTATATTTAATGTCTTAACTGTGCCCGTTTAATTGAATTTAAAAAAAATATTTAACACGAACATTAAGCTGCTTACATCTTCCGCCTGAGAACAGTCACCCGTTGCTACCCAACGCAGAATGGTGATTGGCTGACACCATCTGACACCCCTCTGATTGGAGAAAAAAGACGTGCTGGTGTGCTATACCAGGAAGAGGATTTCTTTCCATTCAAAACGTGTATTTTAAAAGTTTAAGAAGTAAAAACCTTACAGCGTACACAGATTTCTAAACTGATCAGGATCGTTATCTTTGTCTTATGCATAATAATGTTCACCGCTCTGTCCAGCAAATTAATAATAAACTTTATTTTATATAGCGTTTTAAACGAATAAGAAATTAGATTGCTCATAAACCTAATCACTTGCTTTTTCTTTTTATTTAGGCTCAGATTTAAACTATAGATCGTATTATTAATAACCATAATAACAACCAACCAACAAAAACAACCATATAAACATAATGGTGGTGCTGGACCTTCCAGTTTTATTTATTTATTTTTTAATCGCGTAACATAAACATATTACCGTATGCAAACTGTACTGTATACAATATGTATATGTATATTTAATGTCTTAACTGTGCCCGTTTAAGTATTGAATATTCATATCTAATTTTACCACTGAAGGGAAATCTTAACATAAACATACAGTATATGGCTGGTCTCGGTACTTTAAAGAAAACAATACGCACCAGTATTCCATTTCTCCCTAAACATTGTAAGCTTCGAATGAAACCACTAAATAAAGACATAAATATAGAAATCTTAAGATTTGTTTTATTTAATGTTGGTAGCAGGATGAACTGTCAGAGTGTATATTTTGTCGCAAAGTTGCTACAAGATGTTAACAGTGAAAAAGGTATTTAGAAATGAGTTATTTCAAGATGAAAAAGAAAACATACACGAAACATGGTTTCATTACGACCAGAATCGTTCTTGAGATATTTTTAACTTGATTTACAGTATTTGAGAGGTATGTCTTAACACCGATACTACAGTGCTTAAGTACTGCTCACGTATATGTTTCTAGGTTTATATTATGCATTTCATACGGTCAAATTACTTTTGAGCAACTAATAAGAAGCGCGAAACGGTATGCGTTTTACTTTCGTTTTGTGCTGGGACCCGTGGATTGATTAGAGATATCAAGTACATACAAGTCATTTTTTAAATGTTGTAGTTCGTCTTGAAAAAATGTTACGAGTACATCATCTATCAACAATTACACAGGTTCTGTTTCCATATTGCGGATTTTGGTTAGGTACAGTATTATCAAATCCACTGGCGCTGTGTGTTACTTTACTGAGTCCCAATCTGTGATTGAAACCTGTAAAACCGGTTTAATTCGTCACAGCCAGCACTCTTCAGGTGTGAGGGTCTTCTGCTCAGAATGAAACGCTAAAATGTTTGTGTATATTCTAATGGTAGTGGGGGCAGGGTGTGTGGGAACAGGTTTGTTCTTCACACCTGAAACATTTTCTCTGAAAGGATTTTCTTCGAAGTTTAACCGATCTTGTTACAGCATGTTACAGTTTACTATTATTAACCATATTAATTTTAAGTGCTTAATGTAAAATCTTGTAAAAATATATTTTCATTGTTCAAATATACATTAATATACATTAAGTCTGACTATCATATAATAAGTTAAATACAAAACTAAAGAAAAAATAGGGTTAAATATAATTCAAAATATTTTGCTAACAATGTTAACTGTTTATGAATAATAAAATGTATTAACTAAGGAGTAGGATGGCACAGTTGTTAGTATGTTTTTTGTTTTGTTTCTTTTTCATAAATACAACAGTAGTACCTGATGTCTCAGTGGCTTTCAAAATTAAATTATGCATGCAAACCTGTGAACTAGAAAGATAACTAAGATTTTAATACTAATTAAATGACCGCGGGCACTTCCCACCCCCCCCCCCCCTACATTCTCAGAGTAGAACAGACTAACCTTCTAATGAAAGACGGTCCACCCCCCACGGACAGGAAAAGTGCCCACAGGCACTTAAACTTAATATGGTCAGTAACGGTAAACAGTAACATGGTAAGAAGGAGCACGTACAAACGTTTTCGAAATAACCACATGTAAGACTCTGATCCTAAAAATGTTTAGGGAGAAAGTGGAATACTGGTGTGCTTCCAGAAGAATCAGTATGGCTCAGAGATTAAATAAAACTTCACAGACATTAACGAAGAGCATAACGCGTGTACTGTATACACTGCAAGTACAACCCAACTCTCTGCAGGAGTGCTGGCTGTGAAGAATTGAACCGGTTTCACGGGTATTTTCAAAGTAGGAGGCGAGATTTCCAGCGAAAGACACCCCCCCCCCCTCAAAAACCCAGTAAATACAGTACTTACTAGTTAAAGGCTAGGCTCTCGACTACGGCGAAAGGAACCCTTCTTTCATTAGAAGACAATGAACATATTTTAGCCCTGAATGAATTAATAGCAAACATGGTTTACATAAAAGACATTTTTCCAAGAAAGTTTAGCCTTTGTCACTAATGAAACCACTAAATAAAGACATAAATAGAAAAATCTTAAGATTTTTAAAATACATGACTTTGCTAAAATTTATTTGAAAATAAAAACAATTACAACCGCCAGGGGAGAGAGAGAACAGGGGAGGGATGTTGGTTTTGCATAAGGGGCGGGGCTATGGAAATTAGGTCTGTTTGGGAATGTGTAGTTACATGTTCTGGCTGTTTGTGAATTATCGTTGTTGAGTATGGAGTGTTGAGGTATTGATTTTGTGTAATGCTTTATGTTGAAAATTGAGGTGGATTTTGTTTATGATAAACAGGATAAACTGGGATGGGAGGAAGGTTTGGTTTTGCATAAGGGGCGGGATTATGATAATTGGATGACTTTGCGAGTGTAAAATGGTTTGATTATTTGATTTTGTATTGTGGTTGTTATCTATGTTTTTGGTTGGTATTATGTTTATATGGTTGTTTTTGTTGGTTGGTTGTTATTATGGTTATTAATAATACGATCTATAGTTGAAATCTGAGCCTAAATAAAAAGAAAAAGCAAGTGATTAGGTTTATGAGCAATCTAATTACTTATTCGTTTAAAAAGCTATATAAAATAAAGTTTATTATTAATTTGCTGGACAGAGCGGTGAACATTATTATGCATGAGACAAAGATAACGATCCTGATCAGTTTAGAAATCTGTGTACGCTGTAAGGTTTTTACTTCTTAAACTTTTAAAATACACGTTTTGAATGGAAAGAATCCTCTTCCTGGTATAGCACACCAGCACGTCTTTTTTCTCCAATCAGAGGGGTGTCAGATGGTGTCAGCCAATCACCATTCTGCGTTGGGTAGCAACGGGTGACTGTTCTCAGGCGGAAGATGTAAGCAGCTTAATGTTCGTGTTAAATATTTTTTTTAAATTCAATTAAACGGGCACAGTTAAGACATTAAATATACATATACATACTGTATACAGTACAGTTTGCATACGGTAATATGTTTATGTCACGCGATTAAAAAATAAATAAATAAAAATGAAAAGTCCAGTACCAGCTGGATTCGAACACCCAACCTACCAGCTGGTGGTCACGCACCTAGACCAGTAGGCTACAAGAGAGCTCACATGATCAGGCAGGCGAAACAGCCCTACATAGCTCTGCCGCAGTACACGGATATAATCATACCGTTATTAAATTATTGAGATACGCGATTCCATATTATATTCCCTTTTAATCAAATTCTAAAAGTATGCTTGTTGACTCCGGTATCACGTTAGTTAAAGACTTCGAAGCTTACAATGTTTAGGGAGAAATGGAATACTGGTGCGTATTTTTTTCTTTAAAGTACCAAGACCAGCCATATACTGTATGTTTACGTTCCAAAATTAATATCGTTTATGGCCTTCACACGCGTTACAGTATGCTCCTATTCTTTTTATGCTCAGCTACTAAGATTTCCCTTCAGTGGTAAAATTCAATATCTACAACGGGCACAGTAAAGACGTTTACAGTACAGTAAGTCTTTCTACGACAGACCAACGGACCACGAGTGCCCCTGTCGGTCAACCAATCACGCACCGCGGTATCGCGTGTCATCTTACCTGCGGTATCTGTACTGCGGTGTCTTTACCGCGCACTTTGAATGGCTGCATCTGTATAGGTCCTTACGCCACACCATACAACGCCTCCTTTGTCCGCTGGTTTGATGACGATATCATCTCTGTTGCAGAGAGACTGGAGCGCCTGAGTCATTTAGGTCTACCTGTACTCTATTAATATTTGTATTTATACATTTTAGATGCTCTTATATTTTTCTGTTCACGTGAGTCGCTTCTTGATTTACTTTAATCAAGTCACTAATGTCTAGCCAGTCCAGCTGGCTAAACATACTCACATACTCTTATTTGGAAACACGCAGTCACACACTGAATTCTTTCACCTACACACACGCATACATACACAGGCCGGCACACCAATTAATAAAAACAAATGTACACATCTATAGTGTTTTTGAATTAAATTTGAAAATTGTTGGATCATGTCTTGTATTTCACGAACATTTTAGTTATAATTTTTTATTATAGTTTTAGTGTAAACGCGGTATACATTTTACTTGTATCTATATGTATCTATTTTAACACCTGTGTAACTTTTAATAAACACAGCATCATGTATTCCATTAAGTTTTTATTTTCAACAAGCAATGTTTGTTACTTCCAATCAGGTTGCAATCCATTTTTTTTAACTTATCTTATTTTTGAGCACGTTCTAAGCTATTGTGTGCTGTATTATTATTTCTCGCCTCACCAGGGTTATGCGGTGGAAGGCAAAAAGTTATTCTTCACATTTATACTCCAGTTCTTTCTTCCATCACCCATCCAAACTGTCCTCTCCACACCTCACATTCTTCTCCGTCATCGCTACATCTTGCAGCCCGTCACTCCCTGTTTTTTTTACCCTTTTTGTGAGTCGCACAACCCCTTCTTTTAACTTAGCCTTTTTTAAAGTTTTTTTACTTCTTTTCTTGACTTAGCACTGCTAAACAACATTCGTATGAATTCCCTTTCCATATTCTCATAACTTAACAACACTACTATTACCATTCTGTTTTATTTCGATCTTAATACACAACATATTTTTCCATGTTCCCTTTACCATCTTTTCTTTAGTCCTTATAATACTCCTCCTTAAGTGGTCTAGAACTGACCCTGTTTTATCTGGACTAGACACCATCTCCAGATCTATCAGTGCTGCCAGCAGAGCTGCCGGCACACTTACAAATACCCTTGTGAAGCAGTCAATCAGTGAATATGAGTCTGATGTTAGCATACAGGGCCAACTCCTTGCTTACCACACAGCTCAGCAGTCACTGGTGATTAAACTGCTACCACAACTGGTCTATACTCATATTATTAACAATATAAACCTAATAATATCAACTTTAGCTTCCTTAGGGGTGCCTGCCCAGACTCAGAGGGAATCTTGCTAGCACAATACTGTAGCTCAGCTCACCTTGTTCCATTTAGGGACTTTGCCTCACCCCAGGGGGAATGTGCCCTGGTTTAGAGACCTGCCCCGAGCTCAGAGGAACCATGTCTTGTCTTGGTTTCGAAACCAAGACAAGGAATCATGTCTTGTCTCAGTTTAGGGATTTTGCCCTGAATCCTACAGAGACATGTCCTTACTCTTTTCCCTATAAACGATTCTTAATATTCTCAGTTTCCGGTCCTTCCCTTACAGCAACCTAATTGGGTGGTAACATAACAAATATACTCACCCTGTGTGCCGTCCGGGAATCCTTGCTGACTTCGCCAACTGTTAAGGGAAATTCTTCATCAGAGGAGCAGGACACAGTCTTCTGCAGATTCAATTTAATTCAGCTCAATAAGTCCTACAACGCGCGCTGGGTCTGTTCTGTAGAGCAGACCCAGTGTGCGTTGTCGGACTTATTGAGCTCAATAAAACTGAATCTGCACAAGACTGTGCCTTGCTCCTCTGATGAAGAATTTCCCACAACAGATGCATTATGCTCCTCTTCTTTTTATGCTCAGCTGCTACAATTTCCCTTTAGTTGTAAAATTCCATATAAATATTCAATACTAAGCGGATTAAAATGTGCACAGTAAAGAGATTAAATGATTAAATCTTTTCACTACCGACCACAAGTGCCCCTGTCAATCATTTTCGCCAGCCAATCACGTATTGTGGTATGCCACGTTGGCTTGTTGGTAGTTGCATGCGGTACGGGTTTGTACCGCAAAGTTTGAATGCATTCAAAATGGGTGGGGTATTTTGCAGTATACCCTGGTGGGTGTGTCGCATCAAAACGCAGTATCACGCGGTATATAGCGTCATTTGACGTCATGCCGGAAAGTATCCAGAATCACCTTGTAAAACCGCCAGGAGGAGCCAATAAAGCTTAACCTCTCATGTACAGCATTTGAGCTTTTAAAATTAAACTGTGTATTACAGCATGTTAATCATCAGTCATTAAAAAGTTGGTATATTTTATGAAAGCAAGATTGCTCAGTTGGACAAAAGTACACAACCTACCTTTATCAGAAATATTTATGCATCAAAGCCTTTACCGAAGATGTTACTAATAGTATTAATAATGAATGACTTTGAACAAGCTGTAAACTCAAAGTATTACGCTGGTCCACATTCTTTCTAACGAATTTCTTTCTTTAAACGAAAATACTTTTAGTTTTTTCTTTGATAAACACCACAGAATTTCGTAGATCTAACTAACGAGGACAGGACATTAGCTAGCCAATACAATAAAGGAATGACTTTTTTTGTTAATTTCTTTAGCACATTTGTACAAGCACTAGTTTGTCAGGCATTTTCTTTTACTGCAACGGACATAAAAACTCCCTTAACAGAGCGTTTCATAATTTCAAACTATGAAAATTATTTAAACTGCGACACTTATCATTCAACCGGAGCTCAAAATATCACAAGGATCCTCAAGAGCACATCAAAGACTGTATTAAAAGATACTTGTATCAGATACATGAGAATCCAAACTTTTTTATCAACGCTTTCTTTTCCGTATACCAGATATTCTGGAACCACTTCAGAAGGGTGTCAGTCAGTCAGATTCCAGGAATCGGTACTTTAAAGAAAAAATACACAACGGTATTCCATTTCTCCCTTAACATTTTAAGCATTGAAGTCTTTAACTAACATGTGAAATAGCGTGTAAAAAAGTGGTAGTTTTAAGCTTTTCTGCTAATATAATATGGAATCGCGTATCTAAAGAAATTAATAACGATATGATTGTATTTGTGTACCACGACAGGGCTGTGTAGGGCTGTTTCGCCTCTCTTTGCATGTGACTTCCCTAGTTCCCTACTGGTCTACATGCCTGATTACTAAACCTGCAGGTTGTGTGTTCAAATCCAGCTGGTGCTGTGAATTTACTTTTAACAAACATTTCTTTAAAAAAATAGAATAGCAATATTATGGACAATTAATCGACTTTTATATTTCTAAATATCACAACATGATCGAATTTAAGTCATTTTAATAACAATGAATAGTCACCTAGGCATTACAATATAAACATTTATATTGATTTAAATCGCGTTTTGATTTAAATCGCAAACGCGTGTTTAAATATATGTGTCTTTTTATTCGCAATCAGACAAATGCAACATAAATTGATATTTTTGTCTTCTAAGTATCTTAATAAACTTTCAGCATAGCTTTCTCCCCGTTTAGATTTATTTTTCTTGGGATCTTGAGATCAAACGTGGAAAGATTAGATTGTAATCTTTTTTATTTTTTAAATGCATTTTAGAAAAGTGTAATCTATACTAAAAAGCTGTACACCACCTGCTATAAAGATACATATTGTAATACTTTCGGGTTTGGATAGGACAGACACAAGAACTCAGACTTGCGGAGTTGAAGTTAAAGCCTTGATTTTATATATCACCTTTAAAAGTGGCATCTCAAAGTAAAGTAAAACCCAACACTGATTGTACCCATCTGTCATGCTAATAAAGCACCTTGAATTTAATTGAATTGAGAGAGGGGGGCGGAGAGCGAGCGAGAGAACACAGCCAGGACAGACAGGCAAATAAGATACACTCCACAGACATTCACAACAGTGACATATCATAAAACGTTTGCACATATAGTTAAATTATTACTTGTTTTTCAGGAAGTTAAAAAAACACTTGAATTACTTATCCAGTCTCTCTAAATCAAATTATTTTTCAAGCAATGCAACTAATGTCGGGAAACATGTTTTTTTTAATCCAACATTGACAGCCACATCTTAAATCTTGTCAGTCAGCTCTTTTTTCTCTATTTGAACTGTGACGACAACTTGGGATAACAAGTGGTCTCAAAGTCACCGAGCTCACAGAGCTTCAACAACAGATGACAATTTCCTTAGTCCTTCCTTAGTCTTCCTGAAATTGTCAGATTAAGAGTGAATAAAAGCATTTTATTAAAACCTGTTTGCGTTTGTTTGGGAGCTATATTTTGTATTTTTCATATGTAAGATATAATGATGTGTTCCTGCTTACACATCGCACGACTTTAAAAGCTAGAAAAACAGGTTTCGATTCACATTATCTGGCGAGCCTTGTATTGTCAAAGGAAAATTCTATTCTACTCTGAGAATGTAGGGGGAGGAAGAATGCCCATGGTCTTTTCACTTACTGCAATATTATGGACACTCAATTGACTTTAAAAAAACAACAACTTTTTTTTGACAGCTGGTACAGCACCCCACCGCGCCCACGCGCCAGCATTATATTCTCATGTACAGGTAGAATATGTTCATTGTCTTCCAATGAAAGAAGGGTTCCTTTCGCTGTAGTCGGGAGACATTAGAAGCTTGCCACGTCCGGACTGTTACACCAACGCATTAGCATGTTAAAGCGATTTCATTGAGGAGCCTAGCTTTCTTAACTAGTAAGTACTGTACTTATTGGGTTTTGGAGGGGGGGAGGTGTCTTTCGCTGGAATCCTGCCCCCTTCTACTTTGAAAATACCTGTGGAACAGGTTTAATTCGTCGCATCCAGCACTCCCGCAGAGAGGGTGGTTGTACTTGCAGAGCATCGGTATAGATGGGAAAGCCAGAGCCGACCGCTACGCCGCCCCCATGTTCGGGGTGCTTATCATTCTCAGTGCATAACAAGGAAGATTAATAAACATAAACATAATCTCATGGTTAAATAGTCAAGTCTAGCCATGTGTGAGTCTAGTCTCACAGAGCTTCAACAGGAGATGACAACTTGTGAGTTTGATTAAGAATGAATAAAAGCATTTCATTAATAACGCGTTTGCGTTTGTCTGGGTGCTGACAAAGTAAAAAACAATTACTTTTTGACAATGAAGAACTGTGTGTGTGTCTCTCTCTCTGCTGGCGTTTGTAATCATTTTTATTTTTAAATACATTTTAGCAAAGTAATGTACCATAAAAGTATTGTGAGACATATTTGGGTTAACATGTTCAGTGTTCGGTGTGTGGTAATTTGTTTGGTGCGAGTGAAGTTTTATTTCCCTCTCTGACCCAGGGAAAAGTGTGGTGTGGACGGCTGAGGAGAGAATGCAGGCTCGTGCTGTGTCCGTTATTCTTTTTGTCTTTTTGAGCCAGGGAAAGCTCTGTTGTCCTTCACATGAATGCCTGAATCATTGTACCGAACCCAGGATTTTACAGTATTTTTTCTTTATAATACCAATAACAGCAACATGCAGTTTACATAATATGTTGATGTTCCAAAATTAATATCGTTTATGACCTTTATGACCTTCGTTATGCTCTTCGTTAATGTCTAAGCCGGAACACATCATTATATCTCATTTTGTATTTCTTTAAAAAAACAATTGTTTGCCCAGCCTCACAGTATTGTTGTTATTGTTTTTATCCTGTAAAGAGCTTTGAGGGCCACCTTTAAAGGCGCCATATACAATAAAGTTCATTATTATTACTATTGTTAATTTGCTGGACAGAGAGGTGATCATTATTACGCAGAAGAAAAGGTAACGATTTACGTTGCATTGTGCATTGTGTTGCTGTAATACAGTTTTAAATAATTAAAATGTTTAAACAGTATCAGCTTTATTTATGGGTTTTAAATAAAGGTGATTTAAACGCGATTTAAATCAATATAAATGTTTATATTGAATAGGTGACTATTCATTGTTTTTAAAATGACTTAAATTTGATCATGTTGTGATATTTAGAAATATAAATTTGTTTGGTGCGAGTGAAGTTTTATTTAATCTTTGACCCAGGGAAACGTTTTATTTTTTCAAAGAAATGTTTGTTAAAAAAAAGTCATGGCTTCAGGTGGATTCAAACATGCAACATGTGATGTGGGAGACAGGAACCTAACCCACAGCACCACCAGCAAGATCACGTAAGGAGTGTTGAAAATGCCCTACAAACATTATCAACAGACACTGTACACCGTGTACTATTCTTGTGTTGCGATACATGAATATAATTATATCGTTATTAATTTCTTTAGATACGCGATTTCATATTATATTCCCTTTTAATCAAATTCTAAAAGTATGTTTGTTGACTCCGGTATCAAGTTAGTTAAAGACTTCGATGCTTAAAGTGTTGAGGGAGAATTAGAATACTGGTGTGTATTTTTTCTTTAAAGTACTGAGACCAGACATATACTATATGTTTATGTTCCAAAATTAATATAGTTTTTGGCCTTCACACGCGTTACAGTATGCTCCTATTCTTTTTATGCTCAACTACTAAGATTTCCCTTCAGTGGTAAAATTCCATATAAATATTCAATACTAAAACGGGCACAGTAAAGACATTTAAATCTTTCTACAACTGACCAATGGACCACAGGTGCCCCTGTCGGTCAACCAATCACATACTGTGGTATTTTGCTTCAATGCTTGCGAGGCCATAGCCAATTACCTCCTATACGTGTCTGTACTGCACATTTTGAATGGCTGCATCTGTAACAAAGTCTAGAATTCTAACCAGGACGTCAGCACTGCGAGACAGCAATGCAAACCACAGTGCCACTGTGCTGCCCATCTTTTACAAGTTTTTTTTATGTATGCTGCATAACAAAACATGCAGATTTAGTGCATAACTTAGTACAGAAGCTGTAAACTAACAAGTACCGTAAATTAAAAAATTTAAATAGGCAAACACTTCACTAGGAAAGGAATGTTTAATGTGCTTCTTTGTTCCTGGCACAGTGGGATTTCAGTTTTTAAAAAAAGCCATCACAACTTTAGAAGGCATAAATATACACAAAATACACAGTCTACTGTATAATTTACAAATCATTTGAGTATGTGTGAGTGTGATTAAACTATTAAAAAACCAAGATCTTTTTTTGGGAAAAGAAGTGTCTCCCATTCTCATTTTAAATGCATTTCTGTGTAGTTTTCACTTATTTTCTCTGGTTTGGGTTTTGCTGTTCATTTAGAAAAAGTCCACTATGTTGACTTTGTGAATGCTTTTGAACATTTCAAATTTTATATAAAGTTCCCTTGTAGTCCTCAAGACTAAATAAGGCCCACCTTCTCATCCTGTCAGTGCAGGATATTCCTTTCACTACTGAAATATTCATAAGTAGCCTCTTCTAGTTCAGTGCTCAGCTTTTATTTATTTACTTACTTATAGGTAATTTATACTACCTGCATGTCAACCTCTGCACTTGTTAATTGAACTAATGTGGTATAATTGCAAACTTGACTAGTTTACTATCATAGAATCAAGATCATTTATATACATTACATTAGGAAGAGCAGTGGTCCTACTACAGATCCCTGCCATGCTCCACTAATTACATCACCCTGATATGAATATTTACTCCTCATCTATAGTCTTTATTTCCTATAAATTAACCCAATCCCAAACCAATTAGAGAATTTCCCTGAATGTCTGTAATATGATGATTAAGAGGAACTTTATCAAAAGCCTTCTAAAAATCTAAATATATCACATAATTTGCTCTGTGTGTATCCATTGTTGTAATTGCTTATTTAAAGACCTCTAACAAGTTATTTTCAAAATCCATGATGACTGTTCCCTAAGGTTTTATTTCCATATAGGCAATCCTGTAGTTATAATGATTGTTTTTATAATCTTAAATGTAATTCAAGCTACAATATATGTATTTGTCAAATATTGACCTGGTGGGTTTTGTTGCAGATTCATATCAATTCAGGCTCTTGATTCCTGAATATGACTGCTATATCTGTTTTATATATAGTGCTACCCTCGTTCTTTTCTGTCTTTCCTGTTTTCAGCAATTCAGCTTGTATTTGCTGATGTTACATTAGTTTCAATTGTTTTCAGTTAGTCATGATTCTGTGATCCCAGTCATTTTATAATTAAGTGCTAATTTGGTAGCTTCTTCCTTTTGGAAGGTCTTTGGCTTCTCCCCTCCCTTCCTATGGACTTACCCACAGAATGATCTTGAGCCTGATTGTGACGTAACTGTGTCGTGTACAACACCTTCTCCAAATCATGCAGATGTCCTGTGGAGCAACCCACTTACTACAAATTCAAAATGTGACTATTTGATTTTACTGTCATCTGCGTAATACAGTAACATTGTGAAAAGAAGCATGGAGCCACAGCTAGCCAGCTTCTCTGTGTCATTGACCAATCAGTGACAACACATTGAGTCGATGCTCACCACTGGCTGTATTTAGTTTTCTAATTCATGTTGTGAATTTGTACTTTGGAACCTATAGCCTCTTATATTGCATTAATTTTCATGGGAAAAAATCTAGAATATCGATTAATACAATATTTAAATTTAACTGTGATACACATTAAAATACCACCCTGGTTAATGTATGTCATAGTATTTAATGTTAGGGTGTGTTTTTACTCAGTTCGTGCTAACAAATAAGTCCTCATGCCTGCATCTCTGAAAAATCTGAGATTTGTTATTACTCGTGGCTCTAAAAAGGCTATAACAACCGTGAACCACTCTCTCAAGGAGAGATAAGAGTTGCACAGACATGGCCATAAAACCATTTGGCCAACATACCTTAAAAACATCCATATATATATCTATCTTATGTAACACAAACACCATGTTTTGCCATTCTATTGATATGAAATAAAGAAATCACATGGTTATACCAAAAAGAGACATTACCAACTGCATTAAACCTCAAGAAACAAGGGATGTCTGAGCAAATACCCGTAGATATCACTTGTTTGGTCTTAAATTACACTTTATAATTAAACAGAGGAAAAAGTCAGAATTCTGATTGCAACAAGCATTATTAGAAGGATTCAGAATCAGAAAACACATTATTCTGATCCATCCACATCAGTTGAGGGTCCCAGTTAGGAAAATCAAGTCACCCCTCTTAGTTGCAAAATGGGACACAACCCCTTCCATTTAATTGTGTAGCAAATCAGTATTTTGACCTGATTAAATAGCATCCTTCGTTCCATATTGATAAAAGACTGTATGAAGTACTGGCTGAATTGCCACATCATATATTTCAAATTAAAATACAATATTAGGCATCATAATTATTCCAGGATGAAGTGAACCATGTTTATTTGTATCAAAAGAATAGGCAGAATTGTAATTATCAAACTTGTAAGTATCACTCAGAAGAAGTTGAGCTTTCCCAAATATTGGACATTTTATAATGTCTCCTCAGATAGAAGCAATACAAATTCCTGAAGAAGAGATATGCAAGATGCAGATCTGAATTAGCCAACCAGAGCCCTGGCAGGCAAGACATTGGAATATCTTTGTCAGAGGTTAATACACAGGGCAAGCCACGAACCACACCTGGGAAGTTAGGCCCAGGAAGTTAGGCCCATGAGGTCTCTGGATGTTAAGCTCAAGAAGACTGGACATCATGACCCAAGAAAGCCAGTATACAAAGGCAACTGGACCAGGGAAGCAATTCAGAATATCAGTAATAGGAACATACCAAGGTCTCTTAATTCCACACCTCTTTCCATAAGCCTTTGCTTGTATTAATTTTATTTCAAATAAACTTACCTAATTTAATAAACCTAAGCAGTCCTGATTTGAATTCACACAGATCAACCTCACCACTATCTTGAATTCGGGGTGTTAAGCATTGTGTTAATTACCACAATAATCTGGTCATGTTTTCAGAGGATATGGTTGTAAGCATCCTCTCACAAGGCACCAATAAATGTAGTTGTTTGTGCATTTACTGGGACAATTATTAATTGTAGCACTAAGTCACAAAATGATTTTTTGATGGCTATTAGAATCAACCTTGTGGGATAACTCAACGCACATACACGGATACTAATACACGAGAATGCATTTATTAATACATAACGTGCATATAAACATAACAGATCTTATCGTGAGGGTTACCAGAATACAAAAGGTATATATTAAATCACGAAGAGTTACAAACCAAGAGGGACATACATTCAGTATACCATTCATTTATACCATTTTGTAAATGAACTTGGTTTCAACTTCTACACTAGATACTCAAAAGCAAGTACATCATTCATAGGAATTAAATTGATATCAACTCAGGTTGAGGTAACAATTGAATTCTCGAGCTGTAATGCAGAAGGTTGAATACTCATCCAATCTGGTGGATTCCGATCTCCTGTTGACAGATCTGGCAGCTGACGGTGTGGGAGAGAGAGGGAGAGATTTCTGCTGCGACGTGCTGCTGATGCTCTCTGAAGACCGGCTAGTTACTTCTGGCTTTACTAGCGAGTTTGTGCATAGGAGAAAAGTAACTACGGGTCCAAGCAGGTCACACTCTTTAGACAGGAAGAAGACCGGTTCATTCCTGATGTAGCGCTAGTCCTGAATACTGATTCAACAGTCCACAGTTCCGACCATAGTTCACTTGTTGATGAGCTTTCGTGGTGGGTTCACAAGGTTTGCTGCTGGGCTAACCTCGGGCGGATCCTTTGGTTACGCACTGGCAACCTCCGTTCTCAACTCTTAGAACAAAGGAAAATCCTGGCACTCGGACACACTGGCCGTTACGTGATTGTCTGAGCTGAGTCTGAGGATGTCCAGGAGGAGCTGAGTCTGAGAATGTCCAGGAGGCGCTCTGAGGAAGCCCTGTGCTGCCTGTTTTACCTGGAGGAACTACGGTCGTTCATTGGTTGAAAGTTTCACGGACATTCAAGACCCGCGTGGGGTTAATCTGCCTTACCAGTTCCTGATTGACTGATGATGAGTAACAATGCACTTTGACCTTAGAGTTGTAAACAACTTGGGATGAGACTCTCCCAGACAGTAAGGTGCCAGAGATGACCATCTATTAGGGTTGCTGGAGAATCTCAGCATTGGGAGTTGTACCTTATCAGGACACTCTATCAGCTAGAAAAACACCTTAGATGTGAACCAAATGGAATGGCCTCTCTGTATCCAGCACCACTGAGATGAAGGAGAGAGGGATTGGCTAGGGAGCAGCAAACTTAATAACTGTACTTTAATAAGCCTTGCCGCTACATGGTCATATAAGGGTTGGTTTGATGATTATCACTAGATTACAGGACCTGTAGAACCTGTTTTATACCTGCTCTTGGTGTTTCAGAATCTCAGGACACATGGGTTCAGAATAATTTGATGACAATTTTATGTCCTGGGCATGCATGGGAATTTCTAGAACTCACTCTTCTGTTTTTGTTGTGAAGTTACTTTGTTTCATGATGTGCAGCAGCACAAGAATTCAGAAGTTTACAAAAACTTTTTTTGTCTTCTTTTGAAGATTAAAGTATTCTCTGTAATAGTGGTACGAAGTAGGCAGTCGGCACAAAGTGGAAAGTCTTATATTAATTTCCACATTAAGGTTCAACTGGGCATCATTTAACATAAAAAATAAGTCAGAATATCCCAAGAATAGGCAAGAAATCCAAGTGTCTGCAGTAATGGCTTGACAAAGTATCAATTTTTTTCACAAAGAGTTGGATGAGCTCAATGAGCTGCAAGCTTCATGCACAGTAGTTAATGTGATTGATTTACAGTCACTTGAATTCACTGGGTTACACACAAAGCATGTTATTGTTCTAATATGAATGACTACAGACCAGTGGCACTGACATCATACCTAATGAAAACTCTGGAAAGGCTTGTACTGGACCACCTGTGGTGTCGCCGGGGGGAAAACAGGTGTAAAAGAGAAGTAACTCACACCACACTGATCTTCTTTGTTCTTCATCCGTATGTTTCCCAAATCCGTTCCATGATCTGTTGCCAGTACCCTTAAATGATCCAAATTTCCGAGCCCGTATGTCCACACTAATCCGTACCGTATCCAAGTCGTAATCTGTAAATCTTTGTCATATGCCGTATCCAATAGTCCATTATTCTTTAATTCCTTCCAGCACAATCCTAAACCTCTCCTTCCTCCAAAATGCTTTCACCTTATCGGCTTCCGTGCTGGCTCATCGCTTCTGGGGCATTTATATCCTGTTTCCTGATGTAGTTCAGCTGTGTCTCATTGTTTCGCTGCATAGGCCTTTTCCAATAGCGGGTCAGGTGGTTATCCTGGGTGGCCATCTTGCCCAAGTCTATATAGAGTATTTTCAGTGTTTCGTTCCGGAAATACTGGTTATAAATGACCCTTCCCCGGGTCCTCTTACACACCTCAGAACCCTGGTGAGTACAGCACTGGACCCCCTGGAGTTCCATTCCTGTTTACCTCTTACACCTCTGACTTCAGGTACAACTCATGTCATCTGCAGAAGTTTTCAGATGACTCTGTAATTGTGGGGTGTATAAGAGAGGGGAGGGAGGAGGAATATAGGAGCTTGATTACCAACTTTGTGGAGTGGTTTCATCTTAACCATCTCCAGCTAAACAACACCAGCAAGACCAAAGAAATGGTCCTGGACTTTCGAAGGAATAAGTCTCCGCTGAACCCTGTGTCCATCCAGGGTGAGGACATAGAGGGGGTGCAGTCCTACAAGTACTTCGGGGTACACCTGGATGATAAGATGGAGTGGTCTGGTAACAGTGACGCCCTGTACAAGAAAGGTCAGAGCCAACTCTATTTTCTTAGGAGGTTCAGGTCCTTTGGTGTGTGTGGAACACTGCTACACGTTTTTTATGGATCAGTGGTGGCAGTGGCCATCTTCTACACTGTTGTGTGCTAGGGCAGCAGCATCCTGACGAGATGCAAATAGACTCAATAAACTTATCAAGAAGACTGGCTCTGTGTTGGGGCTGAGCCTTGACCCCCTGGAGGTGGTGGCTGAGAGGAGAATGCTGCCCAAGCTCACAGCCATCAAGAACAATGCCTCTCATCTGCTTAATGGGACTGTTATTGGGCAGCGGAGCAGTTTTAGCAACAGACTGCTCCAGCTACGGTGTTCAAGGGAACATTTCCGCATGTATAACACTGCCCTAGGCTAGGACTGTTAGCCTTTCATTTGCTCGTCTATGGACAGCATGTTGCTCCATTGTACTTTTTGGACACTCAATCTGTATATACCTATGCACATTTTGTACATATTTTATTGTTTTTACAATGACTATGATCATATTTTGCACCACCTATGTATTTATTTTTATTTATTTATTTTATTTTATAAAGAAAGTGTTATCTATCTATATGCTATAATGTAAATAGACATTGTGGTATAGTGGTTGGCATTACTGCCTTGCTGCAGAGGGATACTGGGTTCAATTCTGGCCCTGGTGTGCTGTGTAAAGTTTGTATGTTCTCCGTATCTTTTCATGGGTGTCCTCCCACAGTCCAAAACATCATGGTAGGTTAATTGACTTCTGACATGAGTGTGTGTCTGTGTGTGTGACCTGTGATGGACTGTCATCCCATCCAGGTTGTACTCTGCTTACACCCAATGCTTGCCAAGATATGATCGACGCTCCAGCTGAATTAGAAGATGCTGTTAGAAAATGGATGGATAGATGATCAAGGTTTTGCATCATTTTACCATATGTGTCATTTATGTTAATCTGATTATTGCAAATAAATATGTTTCTTGACTGGCATTTTTTGATTGTCCCAATACCTTTTATGGACTCTGTATATTAACAATGTTGATTGATAAATTTAACACAGTTGTTAAATTTGCAGATGCTAAAAAATAGGGGGCTAATAAAGATATACAGAGGTAAGGGAATTACCTGAGACTTAGATACTGGACCAATAAAATTTAGTACAGAATTATTATACCATCATAGTACCATCACATACACGTACTGTATCATGAATATATTATTGTGTACATATGTATGTGCATCAATCAGCATTTATATGTACTGTATATATGTATAATAATTATATACATATGTTTTTCTATATTTTTTACAAATGCAGATTGATGACAATATCACCCCGAAGCAAGTGATCCAGGCACACTATAACTTGATAAATGAGAAGGTGTCTTCAGAAACATTTGAGGAAGCTATCCAATCGATTGTTTTAAGCAATGCCCGGGTGGATCTGGAGCACATGTCAAACGAAGAGTATCATTTTGACAATGAGTCCTTTCTGAAGGGAAAAAATCTCATTACTGCTGGGCTAGCCTGTGTGAAAGCCAACATTAGGCAGCAGAACTTCTATACAGCAAGAAAGATTCTGGGGCAAATTTTCCATACTCTGCAGGTGAGTAAAACTTTTCATCTTTGGGTTGAGTCTCTCTTCTTCTGCACCGCTCTTCTATGTGCCTACTAGGTATGTATTGTTGATAAAACAAATACAGAAAGAGTACTGGAAAGAGATGAAAGACTGAAGCTAAAAACATAATCTGAAAAGCTTGTGATCTTTTTGACAGGTGAGGGAAATGGATGGAGAAATGCATGTCTTTGCCAAATGCCTATACTGATGCATTTTCTTTCTGATGCACAAGAGATATGCAACAAATAAGTCTATTGGAATTAATTAAATGGTATTTCAAAATGTATAAAAAAATGGTATTTCAAAATGTATAAAAAATCACACAGAGAGAGAAGAGAGAGAACTGTATAAAGATGGGATTCCACAGAAAACCAGAAAACAAGAAAGATAAAAGAAACACATAGACATAAGTATATAAAGCAAAGATTCTGCTCGGGTGTTTGTCAGGTTGCTATTAATAAATCATCTCCAGTAGAATAAACAATAGTTGCTCCGTGAGTATTGACATGTTTCTTTGTTATAATTTTCTTCCCAACACGTGTGCTTGTATTTCCTAGGATTTCTACACCCACAGTAATTGGATTGAGCTGGGATACAAGACTCCTTTTTCAAACTTGATCCAACCAAGTATCTTGATAAAAAATGTTGCAGGTAAGCTACTGCTGGTTCTTTCACTAGTCTTCACTTCTGCTCCTGCAGCACAATGCAGAACCTCCCAGTTTCCAGAAAAGAATCTTGACAAGATATGTAAATCAGTTGGTTGCTTTAAATACAGGCTAATAAAGGCAGGAGGTCCTGTTCATTGCTTTGACTATGCCTTTGTGCCCATTGCGCTTTAAAGCATTGATTTGTTGGCTCTGATCCTGTTTGCTTTATTTTTCAACTATTGTACATCGTTGGATTGCATTTTTCTGTTTACTTGTTTGCCATGCCAGCTAGCCTGCTTGCCTCACCTGCTCTTGGTTCTCTTCACGAGCCTAGGAGGCAGCTTTCATTCAGATATAATGACTGTAGGAATGTAGGAAGTTTAAGAAACTATCTTGTCCATCGCCTTGCGTCCCCCCTCTTGGGGACGTTTTTTATGATTAAGTGTTTGAATAGAACAATTAACTTTTTAAGAGCCTGGATAATATACATACAGTGTATTCAAACATTAATATTATCACATAATGAAAACAAACAAAATTTCTTAATTTTAAGAAGATAGTCCAGTTTCACCGTGAACATCTTTTTCCAACTCAGATATCTCAAAACATATTATAAAGTACTTGCCTGTCCATCAGATAGAATTGTTTATTGCTATTTGATTGCTTTTTCAAAGTTCAAAGATTGAGCAATGCAACTGTGGTAAGGTTTCATGTAAAAATTATTTAGAATAAATCCTTAATCTGTTTTGTACTTGTATACAATTTATTGTGATAAAGAAACAATAGCAAGGAGCAGTAGCAGGCTTTCAGATTCTTTGTAATTCAAATAAATGCTACTTTCAGATCTTTCCTGTAAAGAGCACTTGATTGCAAATTTGCTTCATCAGGTTGGCTCCTAATCTCACTTTTCCTGTTTGGTTAGTGTTTGATTTATTTTTTTAAACCTTTTCTGTCTGACACTTGGACTTGATAATACTGTCAAATCCTTTCAGTTTTGTTTTATGATGCTTGGAGAGATTGTTGATGCAAATTACAATTTGTTCTCTGCAAAGGATTATGTGTACAGAGTGTAGTATGCACCTCCTGTTAAAATATGCTGAATATACAGATGCAGCCATTCAAAATGAGCGGTAAAAACCCGCGGTACAGTAACCAACCCGCAGGGCACCGCGGTAAGTGATTGGCTGGCCAAAATGACCGACAGGGGCACTCGTGGTGCATTGGTTGGTAGTGAAAAGATTTAATCATTTAATGTCTTTACTGTGCACATTTCAATCTGCTTAGTTTTGAATATTTATATGGAATTTTACCACTAAAGGGAAATTTTAGTAGCTGAGCATAAAAAGAAGAGGAGCATAACGCATCTGAAGGTCATAAACGATATTAATTTTGGAACATAAACATACAGTATATAGCTGGTCTTGGTACTTTAAAGAAAAAAATATACACCAGTATTCCATTTCTCCCTAAACATTTTAAGCTTCGAAGTCTTTAACTAACGTGATACCGGAGTCAAAAAGCATACTTTTAGAATTTGATTAAAAGGGAATATAATATGGAATCGCGTATCTAAAGCATTTAATAACGGTATGATTAGATTCGTGTGCTGCGACAGGGCTGTGTAAGACTGTTTCGCCTGCCTGTTTGTGCAAGCTGTCTTGTAGCCTACTGGTCTAGGTGTGTGACTAACAACGCACAGGTCGTGTGTTTGAATCCAGCTGGTGCTGGACTTTTCTTTTAACAAACATTTCTTCGAAAAAATAGAATAGCGATATTATGGACAATCAATTGACTTTTATATTTCAAAATATCGCAACATGATCGATTCTAAGTCATTTTTGATAACAATGAATAGTCACCTTCTTCCCTTCTGACAGCGGTTTCTGCTTCTATTGTGTGTGTGTGTGTGCAACAGAGTAAATTTTTATAGAGAAATGGAGGCTGGATAGTATGCGTTACAATATAAACATTTATATTGATTTAAATCGTGTTCTGATTTAAATCGCAAATGCGTGTTTAATTATATGTGTTTTTTAATCATAATCAGGCTAATACATTTCTACATTTTCTGTATGAACCAGCTTAGAGGTTCATACAGAAAGACAGCTTGTGTTTAAATTGAGTGTAAGGTAATTTATGCTTCTAAAGTCATGGTCAGCATTTATTATTGTACTGTGCTGTAAACTTTTTCTGTGCCTAGTCACATTATTTTATAGCGTTTTTATTGCGTTATTAAATCCGGTGGCGCTGTGTGTTAGTTTCCTGACTCCCATTATTTAAACTGCGACACTGATCATTCATCTCTAAATAAACTTTATTTTATATAGCGTTTTAGGCGAATAGGTAATTAGATTGCTCATAAACCTAATCGCTTTTTCTACATAAACACAGCGTGATTGCTCTCTGAAAATGCTTTTCCTTTATTTTTAAAGTAGGCTCAGATTTCAACTATAGATCGTATTATTATAAACTTTCTTGGAAAAATGTATTTTATGTAAACCATGTTTGCTATTAATTCATTTAGGGCTAAAATACGTTCATTGTCCTCCAATCAAGTCGAGTTCACATTGGAAGCCTGCCACACCTGGACTGTTAAACCAACGCATTAGCACGTCGCCAGTATTGGCTTTAGTATTCCCCCACTCTCCCCTCAATTCAATTCAATTCAAGGTGTTTTATTTGCATGACAGATGGGTACAAGCAGTGTTGGGTATGTATATTGTAACGCTTACAGCAGACAGGCACTGTGTAAGAGCCGGCGCACCAGAGCAGCACACCGAGGGAGCGTCTGCATTTCTAACTTAGTTTTTAAAATTAGTTAAGCAATATGAAGCATCTCCTTTTACTTAGTGCCTGAGCATAAAAAGAATAGGAGCATACTGCAACGCGTGTGAAGTCCATAAACGATATTAATTTTGGAACTTAAACATACAGTATATGGCTGGTCTCGGTACTTTAAAGAAAACATACACACCAGTATTCCATTTCTCCCTAAACATTTTAAGCATCGAAGTCTTTAACTAACACGATACCGGAGTCAACAACCATACTTTTAGAATTTGATTAAAAGAGAATATAATATGGAATCGCGTATCTCAAGAAATTAATAACGATATCATTATATTCATGTTGCAAAAGAACTGCAACGGACATAAAAACTCCCTTGCTTTTAACAGAGCGTTCCATAATTTCTACTAAACTACGAAAATGCCAGGTGAAAGGATTTGTAAACATATTTTGTTAAAGCAAGTCAGTTTTTTCCGCAACACATAAAAGACATTTTTCCAAGAAAGTTTAGCCTTTGTCACTTATGAAACCACTAAATAAAGACATAAATATAGAAATCTTAAGATTTGTTTTATTTAATGTTGGTAGCAGGATGAACTGTCAGAGTGTATATTTTGTTGCAGAGTTGCTGCAAGATGTTAACAGTGAAAAAGGTATTTAGAAATGAGTTATTTCAAGAAGAACATTTTCAGAATAATTGCAAATCTAGCAGGATAGAGAAAGCACAGAAAACTGGCAGTTAGATTGATCAGATTAGTATGAAAAGTCATTTAGCAAAGGGAATGAGAAGAGTGACAAACTAGTATACTTTAGATCTTTTTTTCTGAACCAGGGAAAATCTGATCATGTTTCACTATAACAATAATAAAAAACTTTATTTGATATATCACCATTAAAGGTGGCATCTCAAAGCAATACAGTAGATGTAAAAACAGATAAAAGGACCACAGATTACAAAGTAAATGCATATAAGAAAGACAAGCAGTTAGAGGTGCTACCAATATTAGAAAATGAAGCAGATACAGACACTAAGTCTTCTGAAAAGAAAGGTTCTGAGGTTAGATTTAAACTGGCCCTGGTGTGTGTGTGTTTGTGTCTGTCTGTCCTGTGATGGACTGGCGCTATGTCCAGGGTGTATTCTGTCTTGTGTCCGTCGCTTACTGGGATAGGCTCCAAATCCTCTGTACTGGATAAAGAGATTAGAAATGGATGGAAGTAAAGGCACTGTGTGGATGGAACTATACACAGTGTTAGAAACCCACTATGAAATGGCAGCATCTCACTGAGAATAAAACATTTTATAGTGCTGGCTTAAGGAAACAGCCTTTCCACCTCTCTTGCACATCAGTATCCATACCTAGTTATTTAAACAAATTGCCTCTAATTATAAACATCTTAATATGCTGGCTCTGTGGATCCGCATCAGCTATGTTTGCCCATTCCTTCAATTCATGTGCATCCAACACACAGTTCAACGCTAGCAACTACACAAAATCTAAAATATGAGCTTTACTTGCCACTTACAATACCAACAGTACCAGCTAACTTTAGTAGTGACATTTTCATGGATCTTTTTAACAATAAAATTTATTATTAAACATCAGACTTCAGACACAATTAAACAGGCCTCAAAAAAGTCTGGTACAAACATTTTTATGGAATAAACCGTAACTTTAATGGTATAAACCTTAAATGGATTCATATTCTCAATAAGATTTGGTGCTCAGTAACATGACTTAGAAAATGACAGAAGACATACGTATCATTCTTATCCTTCTATTTTTCATAATTGTAAACTCCTTAAGGCAGTTACCTTTTCTCTGTTCTGACCTGGAGTTACAGAGAAATTTAAATTCTAATAAGAGATTTGTAATGAGGAAAGTCATACCAATCACTCATACAGTACCAGGATTTGCAATTACAATACAAATACTTTCTTTCTGTATGTGTTTATTTTGCAGTTTGAGTCTATGGCATTCCTTTGGGGGTCTATACTCCAAGGCATGACTTTTTTATGTATTAACATCATTATTTACTGCTATTAATTACTGTACGATTTATAGTTGAAATCTGCGCCTAGATATAAAGTTAGATATAAAGTTAAAATCTCAACAAAGCAATGTAGGAAATACAGAGAAAATAAATCCTTTCTGACATCTAAAATCAGTTTCAATCAAGGTCTCTAAAACGAACAAGAAATAGAGGATTTTCGGAGGGCAATTACGCTGTGTTTATATAGAATAAGTGATTTATGAGCAATCTAATTTCTTGTTCGTTTAAAACAGTGAAATGTCAGCTGCAAAAGATCGCACCAGAAACAGCACTCTCTCTGCCTTTCATAGACGGTCAGGAAAGGCTGAATGAAGTCTTGTCAAGTACAATAATTCGGAGATCAATAATAACAGTTGTAGGACAGTATATAAGGAGGATAAGGATTTTGAAGTTGACTCAAAATCTGATAGGTAACCAGTGCAAGGACTTGAAAACAGGTGTAATGCATCCCTGATAGGATTCTTGCTGTCATATTCTGAACATATTGAAGATTGCTCAGTGTGGATTTCCCCAGTGAACAGGATGTGCACTTATTAATTCTAGAAAAAAAGCCTTTCTTGATTTCTCTAGTTCTTAGTTTCTCTAGTTCCCTTTAAAATAAACTATTATTCCACAATGCAGAGTATTACATGGCCAGTATTTACACATTATATTTGTGATTTAAAGAAATTAACACAAGCAGCTTTTGGAGATTTAAGTGTTGGCTGAGTTATTGCAGGATAAAAGACTAGAGATGTTGGCAAGAAGAGGATAATTTGCGGAAAGCTGAGGAATACACTTATAACAAGAACACTTCCTAATGGGGTTAGGCATACTTTTGATGAAGATGATGAAGTTAACAGACTATATGTTTACATAGATACTGAAATAAGGATTGTATTTTAGATTATGTGTAGTTGTTGGCATTGAACTACAGTGCCTTGCGAAAGTATTCGGCCCCCTTGAACTTTTCAACCTTTTGCCACATTTCAGGCTTCAAACATAAAGATATAAATTTTTTATTTTATGTGAAGAATCACCAACAATTGGGACACAATTGTGAAGTGGAACGAAATCTATTGGATTTTTGAAACTTTTTTAACTAATAAAAAAATGAAAAGTGGGGCGTGCAAAATTATTCGGCCCCTTTACTTTCAGTGCAGCAAACTCACTCCAGAAGTTCAGCGAGGATCTCTGAATGATCCAATGTTGTCCTAAATGACTGATGGTGATAAATAGAATCCACCTGTGTATAATCAAGTCTCTGTATAAATGCACCTGCTCTGTGATAGTCTCAAGGTTCTGTTGAAAGCTCAGAGAGCATCATGAAGACCAAGGAACACACCAGGCAGGTCCGTAATACTGTTGTGGAGAAGTTTAAAGCCGGATTTGGATACAAAAAGATTTCCCAAGCTTCAAACATCCCAAGGAGCACTGTGCAAGCGATCATCTTGAAATGGAAGGAGTATCAGACCACTGCAAATCTACCAAGACCTGGCCGTCCCTCTAAACTTTCAGCTCAGACAAGGAGAAGACTGATCAGAGATGCAGCCAAGAGGCCCATGATCACTCTGGATGAACTGCAGAGAACTACAGCTGAGGTGGGAGAGTCTGTCCATAGGACAACAATCAGTCTTACACTGCACAAATCTGGCCTTTATGGAAGAGTGGCAAGAAGAAAGCCATTTCTCAAAGATATCCATAAAAAGTCTCGTCTAAAGTTTGCCACAAGCCACCTGGGAGACACCCCAAACATGTGGAAGAAGGTGCTCTGATCAGATGAAACCAAAATCGAACTTTTTGGCCACAATGCAAAACGATATGTTTGGCGTAAAAGCAACACAGCTCATCACCCTCAACACACCATCCCCACTGTCAAACATGGTGGTGGCAGCATCATGGTTTGGGCCTGCTTTTCTTCAGCAGGGACAGGGAAGATGGTTAAAATTGAGGGGAAGATGGATGCAGCCAAATACAGGACCATTCTGGATGAAAACCTGTTGGAGTCTGCAAAAGACCTGAAACTGGGACGGAGATTTATCTTCCAACAAGACAATGATCCCAAACATACAGCAAAATCTACAAAGGAATGGTTCACAAATAAACGTATCCAGGTGTTTGAATGGCCAAGTCAAAGTCCAGACCTGAATCCAATCGAGAATCTGTGGAAAGAGCTGAAAACTGCTGTTCACAAACGCTCTCCATCCAACCTCACTGAGCTCGAGCTGTTTTGCAAGGAAGAATGGGCAAGAATTTCAGTCTCTCGATGTGCAAAACTGATAGAGACATACCCCAAGCGACTTGCAGCTGTAATCGCAACAAAAGGTGGCTCTACAAAGTATTAACGCAAGGGGGCCGAATAATTTTGCACGCCCCACTTTTCATTTTTTTATTAGTTAAAAAAGTTTCAAAAATCCAATAGATTTCGTTCCACTTCACAATTGTGTCACACTTGTTGGTGATTCTTCACATAAAATAAAAAAATTTATATCTTTATGTTTGAAGCCTGAAATGTGGCAAAAGGTTGAAAAGTTCAAGGGGGCCGAATACTTTCGCAAGGCACTGTATGTGTTGGATGCACATGAATTGAAGGAATGGGCAAACATAGCTGATGCGGATCCACAGAGCCAGCATATTAAGATGTTTATAATTAGAGGTAATTTGTTTAAATAACTAGGTATGGATACTGATGTGCAAGAGAGGTGGAAAGGCTGTTTCCTTAAGCCAGCACTATAAAATGTTTTATTCTCAGTGAGATGCTGCCATTTCATAGTGGGTTTCTAACACTGTGTATAGTTACATCCACACAGTGCCTTTACTTCCATTTCTAATCTCTTTATCCAGTACAGAGGATTTGGAGCCTATCCCAGTAAGCAACGGACACAAGGCGGAATACACCCTGGACATAGCGCCAGTCCATCACAGGACAGACAGACACAAACACACACACACCAGGGCCAGTTTTCCCATAAA
The DNA here is from genome assembly GCF_059453375.1 of Lepisosteus platostomus. NCBI lineage: Eukaryota > Metazoa > Chordata > Actinopteri > Semionotiformes > Lepisosteidae > Lepisosteus > Lepisosteus platostomus. Next base: position 8,430,722 of record NC_142625.1, on the reverse strand, counting down.
CCAATTAACTTACCAGTATGTTTTGGAGTGCAAGAGGGAGTCATATCACACATATGGAGAAAAACCATGTAACCCAGAGAGAACATGTAAACCCCCCACACACAGGATGGCAGGAATTGAACCTAGGACCCCAGTGCTGCAAGATAGCAATGCTAACCACTTTGCCACCATTACAAATGGATGGATATCATAGTTATCTTTCTAGTTCACAGGTTTGCATGCATAATTTAATTTTGAAAGCCACTGAGACATCAGGTACTACTGTTGTATTTATGAAAAAGAAACAAAACAAAAAACATACTAACAACTGTGCCATCCTACTCCTTAGTTAATACATTTTATTATTCATAAACAGTTAACATTGTTAGCAAAATATTTTGAATTATATTTAACCCTATTTTTTCTTTAGTTTTGTATTTAACTTATTATATGATAGTCACACTTAATGCATATTTGAACAATGAAAATATATTTTTACAAGATTTTACATTAAGCACTTAAAATTAATATGGTTAATAATAGTAAACTGTAACATGCTGTAACAAGATCGGTTAAACTGCGAAGAAAATGCTTTCAGAGAAAATGTTTCAGGTGTGAAGAACATAGATCTCCAATGCAATTTCAACCAAACCTGTTCCCACACACCCTGCCCCCACTACCATTAGAATATACACAAAGCACTCAAATCTTTCGAGCTAATGATCAGGTGACCCGAGAGAGAGCGAGAGAAACACCAAGGGGTGCGGAACTATTTACATGGAAAACGGGCGATCTCCCCAGACTGTCCGCCCGTTTCACTGTTACCTGGATACCTCTTTATTTAGAACTCACTAACACTGATTTTTAGTTTAGAAGGATTCAAGTAGGGTTTTAGATGAAAGGCAGCGACCTTAATCAAGCCCAAATCATAACTGAACCCATTCAGAGCCTACATTACATTTTAGCGTTTCATTCTGAGCAGAAGACCCTCACACCTGAAGAAGGGGGAGGTGTTTTTCGCTGGAAATCTCGCCTGCTTCTACTTTACAACCGGAGTGCTGGCTGTGACGAATTAAACCGGTTTTACAGGTTTCAATCACAGACCATGTGACATGGGAGTCAGGAAACTAACACACAGCGCCACCGGATTCGATAACGCTATAAAAACGCTATAAAATAAAATAACTTGGCACAGAACACGTTTACAGCACAGTACAATAATAAATGCTGACCATGACTTTAGAAGCATAAATTGCCTTACACTCAATTTAAACACAAGCTGTCTTTAGCCCTCAACGCTGGTTCATACAGAAATGTAGAGATCCAGGCTCAGAACACACAGCTTCATTAGCAAATACATATGCAGGACAACTAGAGAAGACGTTTTACAGAGGATGGATTTTTAGAAACATCCCATCGGTGACATCACTGAAGTCAACTCCTAGGTACTGTAACTGTCGTGTGGATAGTTTCACAAGAATCAGACAAAGGTTTAAGCATCGCTTGTTCTAGATAAAACTGCAAAAAAAAACCAACAACCAATAATGTACTTCTTTGCGGCTCTGTTTGCCCAAATCATATATTCACAACGTGAAATCTAGAAAATAATATTACGTAACCAAAATCCGCAATATGGAAACAGAACCTGTGTAATTGTTGATAGATGATGTACTCGTAACATTTTTTCAAGACGAACTACAACATTTAAAAAATGACTTGTATGTACTTGATATCTCTAATCAATCCACGGGTCCCAGCACAAAACGAAACTAAAACACATACCGTTTCGCGCTTCTTATTAGTTGCTCAAAAGTAATTTGACTGTATGAAATGCATAATATAAACCTAGAAACATATACGTGAGCAGTACTTAAGCACTGTAGTATCGGTGTTAAGACATACCTCTCAAATACTGTAAATCAAGTTAAAAATATCTCAAGACCGATTCTGGTCAGAATGAAACCATGTTTCGTGTGTTTTCTTTAAAGTACCGAGACCAGCCATATACTGTATGTTTATGTTCCAAAATTAATATCGTTTATGGCCTTCACACGCGTTGCAGTATGCTCCTATTCTTTTTATGCTCAGCTACTAAGATTTCCCTTCAGTGGTAAAATTAGATATGAATATTCAATACTTAAACGGGCACAGTTAAGACATTAAATATACATATACATACTGTATACAGTACAGTTTGCATATGGTAATATGTTTATGTTCCTAAATCAATCTCTTTTATGAGCCTGTGAAAGGCATGGTGAATCACTGTACTTTGCATGATTGGAAACAAATGCGTGATTGCGAAATGCTGTGGTGTTACTTTTACAAAGACAGTCAATGAAAAAAAGAATGTTGACCAGGGCAATACTTTGAGTTTACACTTACAGCTTGTCCAGGGTCATTCATTATTAATACTATTAGTAATATCTTCGTTAAAGACTTTGATGGCGACAGCTCAAAACATGAGATGTTGAGCTTTATTAGCTCCACCTTGCGGAAATTCTGGATACTATTATTTTGCTTGCTGTATTATAGGAGAATTTACGGTATCTCGCGGTATTCACCGGTAACTCACGGTAGACTGAGTACAGCGTACCGCAAAATAATGCGGTATTGCCCGCGCATTTTGAATGGCTGCATCTGTAATCAGTTCTATGAGCCACACTTCATTAGCCAGACATTGATTTCTTCATGTCTGTTATCCATCCATCCTTTTTCCTGTTCAGAGTTGTGTGGCAGCTGGAGCCTATCACTGCAAACAATGGGCCTAAGGCAGGGTGCAGCCTAGGATAGGACACCAGTCCATCACAGGTCAGACACACACACACTGACACCTAGGGCAGATTTCCCCAGAAATCAATTAACAGGATCACCCAGAGGAAACCGACACGGACACGGTAACAAACAAGCTCCTTGCAGATAGCACTCCAGGTCTGGAATCAGGGGCCCTAGCACTGTGAGGCAGCAGTGAGAACCACTATGTCTCTATTCCTCCCTCATGCTTGTCATGTTATATTTTACTCTCAGGAGTCATAGAAAACTTTATATAGTAGTATCACCACCTGAACTTTAAATGTGCTTACAAATATGTAACATTTTAAGATTTCCTGCACGACAACCAGTCATCATATATTGTCTAAAGAATTCACTATGTAATGTAAGCATTATGTTTAAATTACAATTTAGATTGTAGTACTGTAGGTTAGGTTTTCACGTTTCCTCAAAAGCTTTTCACTATGTTTCCCCAAAGGAAACAGATAATAGGAGTCTTTTCTTTTTTTTTTTGAGAATTATTGAAATGTACAGTAGGCATTAAGAAAAAAAGGATTTTGAGAAATATCCCCAGGAAATAAGACACAGTGCTGTGAAAAAGTATTTGCCCCCTGCCTGATTTCCTGTATTTTTACATATTTGTCACACTGGATGTTTTCAGATATTTAGACAAAGGGAAGCTGAATGAACAAATAACACTTTTTATTATAATTTTGTTTATTTAATAAACAAAGGTATCCAACACCATATCCCATGTGTGGTCCACATTCTTTGTAACTGTCTTTGTAAACGAAAATACTTTATTTTTTCATTGACAAAAAGTAACACTACAGCATTTCGTTGATCCAATCACGCATATGTTTCCAATCATACAAAGTAATTCTTGAGAATCTCCAATTCACTATGCCTTTCACATGCTCATAAAAGATATTAATATAAGAACATAAACAATTGTATGTAAACTGTACTGTATATGGCTGGTCTTGGTATTTTAAAACAAAAATACACATCAGTATTTAATTTCTCCCTAAACATTTTAAGCATCAAACTCTCACATGTGGTTATTTCGGAAACGTTTTTACGTGCTCCTTGCTCCTTCTGACCATGTTACTGTACGTTTATACAGCATACAGTACTTTGTGAGAAAAGTGACAGTTTTAAGCTTTTCTGCGAATACGCTCGATATCGAAGTAAACAGAAGCATACTTTTAATACTTTTAATTAATAATGAATATAATATGGAATCATGTATCGAAAGAAATTTGTCACATGACAGCCATGGTAGCGTGACAGCTTAAGTGACTGACTTGTGACTGACTTGTAACCCTGCGGTCGAGTGTTCAAACCCAGCTGTTGCCCTCAGTTTTCTTTTAACAAATAAAAATTTCTTTGAAAAACTAAAATAGCAAATAGTATTATATTGACATTTTTTATATTTCTAAATATCACAACATGTTCGTACTGTATGTACACAGCGGAACTGCAGGTTGTACTGTAGGGCGCAAATCCTCGTGAGCCCGAAAATCCTACATTAATATGCATTCGCTTGGCGCTGGTACCGGTTTCACAGGTATTTTCAAAGTAGAATAAGGGCAGTCCACCTCCCCCACTCACATGTTTTCCTAGAAAAACAGATTCACAACGTGAAGCTGTGTCAGTCTTCTGTGTAAATAAAATCGGTTTGAACACCATAGGTGCTGGTTTTAAGATGCTGCTGAGTAAAGAATAGGAATTTTCCTGCACTCAGCAGTATTGTGTATATAGTTGACCCTTACCTGAATGAAAACAGGACATAAAGAAAGGGTTTCAGAAATCAAACAAAGCTTTATTCCTTTGTTTTGTGGTCTGGGTAATTGGAGGCTATGCTGTTATGCTTCCTATGGTGATATACGGGTTGTCGCACAAAGCCGTATTGAGCAGTATTTCTCGCGTTGTAACGTGTACACAGCGGTTCCCCCGGGTTCCAGTTAGTGTGTAATTATGCATCGATGAAAAACCGGAGGTTTAAAAAAAGAGAATTAGCTCACTGATAGTTTTATGTGGAGTTTACATTTTCACAATTGTCGTGGTCTTTAAAATGCATTTGAAGGCTTTCTGTGTTTCCCTTCCAAAGATATGAACAGAAGTGTCAAGAAAATGGCTTAAAAACGACATAGTGAAGGCTGCGAAAACAGCCACATGTGCTTTGTACACACACCAAGTGTTTTCATAACTCTAGGAGGTATCGTAAAAAAGCTACAGTCGTGCCAATTGTAATCATTTTATTTTTAAATACATTTTAGAAAACTGTCATCTATACAAAAAAGTTGTATTTAATGCCACTTGATATTAATATATTTACAGAGATAAGCTCTCTATTAAAGCACAGATCAAAGATCAAGCACAGATCAAACAGCAAAATCTGACACACTGGGACTGATCTGTGATCTGTGATGTGGTTGAGTGTGAATTGTGGTGCTCTAGCAGGCACAGCCAGCTGGCTGTGCCAAAAAATAAATAACAACTGGTTTAATAACTCTTAAGTATACTGTAGTTTATGTTAACACAAGTTTATCAGTGAAAATCATAACATCTAACAATAATATCCCAAGAGGTTTCCGAAAGACCTACATTCCCATCTGGGACGAAGAATGTACAAACTTAGCCTCTGAACTTGAGTCAGCAACCACAACAGAAAGATTGCAATCCAACGGCTTGGCTCTAATAGAATACCTGGACAACAAAAGGGAACAAGAGTGGAACAACACGTCTCTGAAATGGACATGAAGCACTCCAGTAGAAGAGCCTGGTAAACCATCAACCGACTGACCGGCCAAAGCCATAAACCACAAACCGAAAACCAGGTCAAAGCCAAAGACATCGCAAAGGTGCTTATTGACAGCGGCAAACCAATCCACATAGACAAGCAGTTTGCCAGGAAAGTTAAACAAGAGATTCATGACAGCTGGCGAGCCAGCTCAGCAGATGATTACAGTCACAGCAGCTTCACCTATTCTGAACTGATTGCAGCGATTTCCACCCTCAAGGCAGGGAAAGCTCCAGGACTTGACCACCTGCATCCTGAACAGCTTACCCACCTCTCTGCACCTGCCTTAGAATGGCTACTAGCATTTTTCAACAATTGCCTATTACTAAACAAAATGCCTAAGATCTGGAGAACAGCAAAAGTCATCGCTATTCTTAAACCAAACAAACCACCTAAGGACCCAAAAAGCTACCGGCCAATCAGCCTCCTCTGCATCACCTTCAAGCTTATGGAAAGGCTAATATACAACAGAATAAGCTCTATCGTAGACCCACAGCTCCCAAATGAACAAGAAGGTTTCAGGACAAATAGATCAACAACCGACCAGGTCTGCTGTATGGTTGATGATATCAAACAATGCTTCCAAGAAAAAAAGAAAGCAGGTGCTGTTCTTGTGGACTTAACAGCAGCTTATGACACAGTCTGGCATAAATGAATCATACTCAAACTGCTTCGTACCATCCCAAACATGAAAATGGTCCTCTTTATCCAAGAACTAATCTCTAACAGATCATTTACCTTAAACTGGGCAACGAAACCTCCAGGAAATTTTACCTTAAGAATGGCGTCCCACAAGGCTCGGTGCTGGCGCCAATGCTGTTTAACATCTACACAGCTGACCTGTCATGTACAACTGCCAAAAAGTACATATACACAGACGACATTGCTATTATGCATTGCTTCACAGACATCAAAGCAATAGAAACTATACTATCGAATGACCTGAACAAGCTGAACTGCTACTTCAAAGACTGGAGGTTAAAACTTATTTCCACCTCGCCAATTGCCTTGCTAACATAACAATCAACGTCAAGTGCGAAGACAAAACTATTCCATTTGAGAAAAGCCCTAAATATCCTTGACCGCTCACTGACCTTCAAACAACATCTCCAACAAACAGCAGCAAAAATCCAAGCAAGGAACAACCTCCTGCGAAGACTAGCTGGCACTAGCTGGGGTGCAAATTTCACCGTCTTACGTACCTCTGTGCTTTCTCTGGCCTTCTCGGTAACTGAGTACTGCTCTCTTGCCTGGCACAACAGCAGCCACACGAAGAAGGTAGACACAGCCCTGAACAACAGCATGCGCATTATAACCGGGTGCATTAGATCAACGCCCACTGAATTGCTACCAATTCTCAGCAGCATCTCCCCACCTAACCTTCGCAGAGAAGCAAGTTGCATCAACCTTGCACTGAAAGCCTCGGATGACTCCAACCACCTGCTGCACGATTCCATCTTCAACCGGAACACCACAATCCTCTAATTAGAAAACCGGCACTCACCTTCTAACACAATGAAGCGCCTTATGAAAGAAGCAAACAACGACAATGGCACTAATGGGCTAACAAAAAGTGGCAAGACACGTGAAATAATAACAACCACAGACTGAAACAATTTATTGACAAAGTATCCAACAAACCCGCTGGAAATGACCTACCCAGACAAACCTTGGTCAAGCTGAACCGACTAAGAACCGGACATGGCTGTTTCCGGGCCACCCTACACAAGTGGGGTCTCACTGGTGACCCAACTTGCGAATACGGCGATGGCAAGGAGCAGACAGCCAACCACCTCCTATACTCCTGCCCACGCTTCAGATGCCCCGGCAACTTTATCGATTTGGATGATGCCAGCCGCGACTGGCTGAGGCACCTGACTGTGACTGTGAACTATGTAACTTCTGCATGTTTAGTTCATACGAATATATATATATATATCAGCGAAAAGACCACAGGCATTCTCAGAATAGAACAGGCGTACTTTCCAATGAAAGACAGTCCCCCTTCCCCCCATGGAAAGACAGACAAATGTTTTCACTGCCTATTTAGTAGCTATTCAGAGGGAAATGTGGGGACTTCACTGTGCTGGTGCTTGTTTCTTTGCAGACTATGCATGCTGTACACGGCTACCTATCTGTATTAAACCTATTTCACTCAGTAGTTTAAGTGTAAAGTGCTATGAGGAAAAAAAGTCTCTGCAGGAGCACATCTGCAATAGAAAGCAACCGGATATCAAAAGAACCACAACTGAATGAGTTTTGGCAGTAAGAGAGAGAACAGAAAAATAATAAGATAGTTTCTATTAGCCCCATTTTAACTTAAAACACGTGATTAATTAAATGCCTTTATTGATTGACAATCTGACAATGCAACGTAAATCATTATCTTTGTCTTCTAAGTATCTTAATCAACTTTCAGCATAGCTTTCTCTTCGTTTAGATTTATTTTTCATACCATCACTAAACAAAGCAGGAGCATATTGTCATTCCTCTTGGGATCACACGTGGAAAGATTAGATTGTAGTCGTTTTTATTTTTTAAATACCACTTTATAGATATATTGATAAAGATAAGAATTAAAGTTGATACTGTTTAGGCTTTTAATTATTTTAAAACTGTATTACAACATTGTACACATGCATAAAAAAGAAGAGAAAAAACACAACGTTTCAGCTGTGAAGTGTTCTTCAGGTGTGAGGGTCTTCTGCTTAAAATGAAACGCTAAAATGTAATGTAGGCTCTGAACTGGTTCAACTATGATTTGGGCTTGATTGAGATCACTGCCTTTCATCTGAAATCCTGCTTGGATCCTGCTAAACTAAAAATTAAACACAAAAAGAGAAGAGGCTCTGGTGAAATTCCTCTGTGAACCGAAGAGTTAAAGTGTAAAGTGTCTCCTCCTTTTAATGGAAAGAGACATGGTGCTTTAAACAAGAGAGTGTGGCGTTACTTTTTGTCAATGAAAGTGTGTGTGTGTTTTTTACTCCCTGGTGGAAATGGGCTTCCATAAGAATCAGTATACTGTAGCTTCTGGGAAATACATTTTTCCTGCATTAAAGTTTAACCCGTCCAGAGCACCCTACATTACAAACTCCAAGCGTTTCATTTTGAGCTGAAGACCCTCACACGTGAAGAAGGATTCGCAGCCGAAATGTTACAGTATTGTATTGCAGTAAATGTTTATATCTTATATCAAATTTGTAATTTATTTTTTAAAAATTAAGAAAATCATTTGCTCAGCCTAAGAGGGGGAGGTCTGTTCTCATTGACAGCTGACACCCCTCTATACACTCAAGTGAAAAATTAATAATGCCAATGTAAACGTCGTATTTACAATTTGTTGATAATAAAAATGTTAAGTTCTCTAAAGCTTTCTCAGTCAAGTATGATAATTTACCTAGGGAGCTGTGGAAGCATGTGTATGCAGCAAAAGATCAGCTAAACTGGGAAGATGTGACACTGAAGATATTATTAATAACCTTTTAAATCTGAAGGGAGATCTAAAGGGATCCACATGATAGAGGTTCCTGATACTGGAGCGATTCAGAGGGAAAGACGGTGACTATTCGTTTTGTTATTAAAAAATGACTTTGATTCGAACATATTTAGAAATATAAAAAAGTCAATAAATTGTCCATAATATTGCTATTTTAGTTTTTCAAAGAAATGTTTGTTAAAATAAAACTTAAGGCAATAGCTGGATTTGAACAGCCAACCTCTTGCTTATAAGTCAGGAACTTAAACCATCATGCCACTAACACAATCCCGTGAGCAAGAGTGAAACAGCTGTACACATATCAATAGATATGTGTATATACTACTGTGTGTGTTACAGTACATGAATATAATTATATTGTTATTAATTTCTTTAGATATGCGATTCCATATTATATTCATTATTAATCAACTTCTACTACTCTGATATCGAGCATATTTGCAGAAAAGCTTAAAACTATAACTTTTCTCAAAGTACTGTATGCTGTATAAACAGTACAGTAACATGGTCAGAAGGAGCAAGGAGCACATAAAAACGTTTCCAAAATAACCACATGTAAGACTTTGATGCTTAAAATGTTTCGGGAGAAATGGAATACTGGTGTGTATTTTTTCTTTAAAATACCAAGACCAGCAATATACAGTTTACATAATATGTTTATGTTCCTAAATTAACATCGTTTATGACCTTCAGATGCATTATGCTCCTATTCTTTTTATGCTCAGCTACTAAAAATTCTCTTTAGTGGTAAAATTCCATATAAATATTCAATACTAAGCGATTTAAAACGTGCAGAGTAAAGACATTTTATGATTAAATCTTTCCACGACCGACCAATGCACCACGAGTTCCCCTTGTCGGTCATTTTGGCCAGCCAATCACGTACCGCGGTATGATGCGTTATGATGCGCTATGACGTAATGATTTGCTCATGGTACAGGTTTGTACCGCGCTTATCACTTTGAATGACTGCATCTGTAGGGTATCCTGGTGCTAGGCGGGCCTGGTGACATCTGTGCCCAAATGTTGACCCCTGAGCCCTGGAGGAGCTAAGAATAAATAGGGGGAGACACAACAAGGCACACCTGGAACACATATGAATGATCACAGAGAACTATTGACAGGAGTGAAATGGAGTGCTCCCTAGGGGAGGGATGTCAACCGTAACATATATTTGTGCATTAATATTCTTTCTCTACTTAATGTATAATAGATTTACATGTCAGGACTGTGTCGTTATCTCTGAGTTTCTGTGACTGTCATCTGGCTGTTCCACCCATCAACACTACTTACAAAACTTGTCATATTTTCCTTCAGCTAAAGGTGAGCCAACATGCAGTGACTGTGCTAAGGGGACATGTCCAACCAACATCCTCGAGAGTATATTACAAAGAAAGAAGCTCACGTCGGGGTATTATGATCTCAATCCTTGGGCATCAAAGCCAAAAGGTATTGTAAACCAGTTACACCTGTTATAATAAACTAAATTAAACTAATTAAACTACAACTATATATTTAATATTATTTGTTAATTCTAGTGCTTATGAGGACATTTTGTTTCTGTTAGGCTTTCAGTCTTAATATTCCTCAAGTATTTCCTTCATCTTGATAAGGACAGATATTTATTGGCATTCAGTCCTAACAAATTACCGTGTCAACCACTAATTTTACTTATTTCTTGTCCATAAACATCCATCTACTCTTTGTCAAAACATTACATCCAATTTAGGGTTGCAGGGGAGCCAGAGCCTTTTCTGGCAATCAATGAGCACAAGTCAAGATACACCTTGGAGGGGACACCTGTCCATCAAGGGACACACACAGACAAGCACAGACACACACATGGGGCAATGATTTCCAGAAGCCATTTAACTTACTAATACAGTATGTCTTTGGGCTGTGGGAGAAAACTGGGTTGTGTTTATAAAGTTAATGATTGGTATATCTACACTGAGACTGAACACAAACAGCATGTGACAGATTGCTAGGAATGTTACCATGTCCAGTGAAACATTGCAATGAGAAAATTAATTTACAAACATGAAAATTGATTACATTTAGTACAAAACAGTATAAGAGTCATGGAAAGATGTAGTTTATAGGTGAAAGGTAAAAGACAGTTCAGTAGAATGTCTCTGGCCTCTTAATACAATCGTTCAAAATGTGATCATCACTACGACTATATAATAATATCTACATGGACAATTACAGACAGCAATTTAAGGCCCTGGACATTATATCACTGTTGTTAGTAACAATATATTCTTTTCAAACTTCAATAAACAACATTATCTACTCTCTTACCACAAACTTTAACTATACTTATACAGTGGTGCTAGAAAATTTTTGAACCCTTTAGAAATGTGATCAGATCTTCACCTAAGTCATAAAAATAGAGAACCCAATAAAACAAATAACACACAAAAGGATATACTTTATCATTCATTTATTGATAAGAATGAAAAGACATTGAATGTCTTTGTCGAAAAAAGTATGTGAACCTCTAGGATTGTCAGTACAGTTAAGGGGATAATTAGAGTCCGGAGTGTCAGTCAATGGGATGAGTGAGTTTCGGTGGCCCTGCCCTATTTAGAAGAGAAACTTGAGTCATGCCATGCCTCGATCAAAGGAGATTTCTGACAACCTCAGAAAAAGAGTTGTCGATGCTCATCAGGTTACAAGAAAAGGTTACAAAAAGATTTCTAAAGACTTCACCAATCCTCTGTCAGGCAGATAGTATACAAATGGAGAAAATTTAACACTAATATTAGTCTCTCCAGGAGTGGTCATCCAACAAAAATCACTCCAAGAGCAAGGCATATAATATTCCCGGACATCACATAGAACCCCAGGGTAATGTCTAAGGATCTGCAGGCTGTACTGTACTCTCTTGTACTGGCTAATGTCAGTGTTCATGAGTCCACCATCAGTCCACCATCAGGCAAGCACTGAACAAGAATAGTGTGCATGGGAGGATAGCAAGGAGGAAGCCACTACTCTGCAAGAAGAACATTGTTGGTTGTTTAAAGTTTGCTAAACACCACCTGGATGAGCCAGAAGGCGACTGGAAGAATGTTCTGTGGATGGATGAGTTGAAAATATAAATCAGAAACGTTATGTTTAGCGAAAACCAAACACTGCTTTCCAACATAAGAACCTCATCCCAGCCGTGAAACACGGTGGTGGCAGTATCATGGTTTGGGGCTGTTTTCTGCCACGAGACCAGGAAGGCTTGCCATCATTATCAGAACTATGAATTCTGGATTGAACCAGCAAATTCTACAGGAGAATGTCAGGCTCATCAGTAGGTGGGTCTTGCAGCAAGACATAGATCCTAAACACACATGTCAGTCTATCAAATAATAGTTGAAGCAGAAGAAATTTAGCCTTTTGAAATGACCAAGTCAAAGTCCAGAGCATAATCTAATAGAAATGCTGTGGCAGGACCTGAAGTGCAGACTTCATGCAAGAAAGCCCACTAACATCACTGAGTTGAAGCAGTTTTGTAAGGAGGAATAGGCCAACATTTCTCCAAGCCAAAACAGATCAACAGTTACTGTCAACATTTGGTTGAAGTCTTTCCTGCTTAAGGGGGTCACACCAGTTACTGAAAGCATAGGTTCACATACTTTTTCCAACATAGACATTTAATGTTAGATCATTTTGAATGACAAATTATAATCTTTTGTGTGTTATTTGTTTTATTGGGTTGGTTCTCTATCTATTTTTATGAATTAGATGAAGGTCTGATCACGTTTTAGGTCAAATTTATGCAGAAATTCAGTTAATTCTAAAGGGTTCACAAACTTTCTAGCACCACTGTATATGTTAATATATAGTTTATTCTCTCTCCCTGTTTGTTCTTCTGTCTGTCTTTCCCTCTCTTTCTCACTTTTATACTCTATCTCTCCAACTCTAGGGAAGTGTAGCCATGGCGGTTTGTCTGACTTTACTAGCGATGATATCCCCCGTGGAGGTATCAATAAGGATACTTACAGTTCAGATCATGGCACTCTGCATGAAATCGCAGCACAGATAGCCACCACAGCTACTATGGAACTGCTGCAGGACATCCGCAATGCAGCTGGAGATGATGAGTTTCTATGGTATGAACAGCTCTGAACATTCTTCTTTTTAATGTGTCATGGTGCCAATCATTCAGGGTGACAGTACATCTACTGTAATTGAACAATGCTATGTCATATAGGCCATCGAAGTGCAGTTCTGTATTTCACTTTCTAAACCCCTAATTTCACTTTTCATTTCTAATGTTTCTCACACATGCCTCTTCCTCTGTCTTTCAGGTTGATGGGAATTTATCGTCCTTTTGTGCTCTGTTTTGTCATTGACACCACAAGCAGTATGTCTGATAGCATAGAAGAAGCAAAGAGAAGATTCATCTCCATTATAGACACAAAACGTGGAACCCCCAGTGAACCCTCTGCTTATATTCTGGTGCCCTTTAATGATCCCGGTGGGTAATGTATGATAATATACTGATACATAAATGCAGCACACAAGTATTATGTATTTAATCAAATTATTTAAACAATTATCAAATACAATCACTAGAAATCATTAATACAAATACACATCAAATAATTATTCAGTATTACAACTGTCCAAATGAATGTTACAAAGGAAATATCAGGTATTGTATGACATTGCAATACCTGATACTATTACCACTGTAGGGTTGATTTGAATTACTGGAACAATTAGTCAGTGGAACATTAAATGGGGGAAGAGTACTTTAAGGGCTACTAGGAATCAATCTGACAAAATGAAAAAGCAATTTATGCAGATAAAATCAAAGTTTACAACATACAGTTGACTTCATACATCAATAAATGTGCAAAACATCAATTTAAATCAAGTAGGCAGCTGTGTCAGCATGCGTAGGCTGCAAAGGAACAAGTAAATGTTTATTCCATGCTGAAAAGAAAGAAAACAACGTTTAGGCTGTGGAACCTTCTTCGGGTGTCAATTGCAAAAATTATTTGGGTTTATGCCTTCATATTGATACACTCAAAGGCAAGTATAGTTCTCAAGGTTTATTCTGTGTACACTTAATTTATACTGATCAAAAGCTAAATACTAGCCAAGCTGTTCTAGAGTTCTAGAGTTGCATGCCAATAGTTTTCCCCTCCGTGCCAGAAAAGAGGTAGTTTCACTTAGCCTCACACTAAAAGAATTAAATAGAGTCAGGTTGACGTTGGCTTTCCTAGAATGTGTGCAAAAAATAGACTGCAAGTGCAAAATACTGTATGTGGGGAGAAAAACAGTTTGATCCTTTTGTTGCAGCTGCTACTCTAAATTAACATTGGTATTCAGACTTATCATCAACAGTCCAACTGTATTAATTTAGTTGATCAGGTCAAATTACAATTACAGTAATTAGTGACAAAACTTTTAGTGTTGCAGAGAAACTCTTGGGCAGAATACTGTTGGCTTAAAGAGTCACTCTCTAAGCCTGGTTCTTTAGCTTGTAAGGTTGCCAGGTTTTGGTTCATAGTTACAGTGTGTTTCTATTGCTATGCATTAGATTTTAATTAGTATAATCACAGATAGCGCTTGGTTGTGACATAATCAAGTGTGGTGTTGTTCCCCGCAAATCAGGGTGCTCATTGGTTGCTCATACTTGCCTGATTGACAGGTGACTTCCAGGTAGAGTGCCACACCAAATGTGTTCCCCAAGATATTCATATTTGTTACAAATGGGGGTTATATGAAAATGGTGAAAATCAGGATATGACCGATCGGTTTAGTCAACAAGTAAAATAAATATTCATAACTCCCAACTTGTAAGTGATTTCTCCAATATACAGATGCAGCCATTCAAAATGGGTGAGGTATTTCGCGGCATACCCCGGTGGGAGTGTCGCAGTATCACGTCGGGCATTTTGTTTTACTTCAACGGGCATAAAAACTTCCTTGCTTTTAACAGGGCGTTTCATAATTTCTAACTACGAAAATGATTTAAAATGCGACACCTATCATTCAACTAGAGCTTAAAATATCACAAGGATCCTCAAGAGCACAGCAAAGAGTGTATTAAAAGACACTTGTATTTATCAACGCTTTCTTTTCCGTATACCAGATTTTATGGAACCACTTCAGAGGGGTGTCAGCCAGTCAGATTCCAGGAATCGGCACTTTAAGGGAAAAATGCATTCCATTTCTCCCTAACGATTTTAAGCATTGAAGTATTTAACTAGCATGTGAAATAGCGTGTGAAAAAGTGGTAGTTTTAAGCTTTTCTGCTAATATAATATGGAATCGCGTATCTAAAGAATTTAATAACGGTATTTGTGTGCTGCGACAGGGCTGTGTAGGGGTGTTTCGCCTGCCTGTTCATGCGAGCTGTCTTGTAGCCGACTGGTCTAGGTGCGTGACTACCAACTGGGAGGTTGTGTATTCAAATCCAGCTAGTGCTGGACTTTTCTTTTAACAAACATTTCTTCGAAAAAATAGGTAAGCGATATTATGGACAATCAATTGACTTTTATATTTCAAAATATCGCAACATGATCGATATTTGCGATATTTTGAACATATCTTCCCTTCTGACAGCGGTTCCTGCTTCTAGTGTGTGTGTGTGCAACAGAGTAAATTTTTATAGAGAAATGGAGGCTGGACAGTATGCGTTACAATATAAACATTTATATTGATTTAAATCGTGTCCTGATTTAAATCGCAAATGCGTGTTTAATTATATGTGTTTTTTAATCATAATCAGGCTAATGCATTTCTACATTTTCTGTATGAACCAGCTTAGAGGTTCATACAGAAAGACAGCTTGTGTTTAAATTGAGTGTAAGGTAATTTATGCTTCTAAAGTCATGGTCAGCATTTATTATTGTACTGTGCTGTAAACTTTTTCTGTGCCTAGTCACATTATTTTATAGCGTTTTTATTGCGTTATTAAATCTGGTGGCGCTGTGTGTTAGTTTCCTGACTCCCATCATTTAAACTGCGACTGATCATTCATCTCTAAATAAACTTTATTTTATATAGCGTTTTAAGCGAATAGGTAATTAGATTGCTCATAAACCTAATCGCTTTTTCTACATAAACACAGCTAGTCAAATTCTAAAAGTATGCTTGTTGACTCCGGTATCACGTTAGTTAAAGACTTGAAGCTTACAATGTTTAGGGAGAAATGGAATACTGGTGTGTATTTTTTTCTTTAAAGTACCAAGACCAGCTATATACTGTATGTTTATGTTCCAAAATTAATATCGTTTATGGCCTTCACACGCGTTACAGTATGCTCCTATTCTTTTTATGCTCAGCTACTAAGATTTCCCTTCAGTGGTAAAATTCAATATCTACAACGGGCACAGTAAAGACATTTACAGTAAGTCTTTCTACGACAGACCAATGGACCATGAGTGCCCCTGTCGGTCAACCAATCATGCACCGCGGTACCCCGTGTCATCTTACCTGCGGTACGTCTCTGGACCGCTCACTTTGAATGGCTGCATTTGTACCATAGCAGGTATAATTAAAGGTACATTAATTCTTTATTCTCTGGCACAACTTTTCTGGAAATAATCCAGGCACACTTGATTGAAAAAATATTAATGATGATAATATAAACACTATACTACACACATCAAAACATACAGGTTACTGTATGCGTACAGTATTTACAGACAATGTGTTTCCTACACATCCTAATCACCCTGAAAAACCCTAGACTTCTACTAGTATTAAACTCTTATTTTTAAACTATTAATACTTACAGCATTAAAGTCTTAAACTCTTAATGCTTATGGAGGCCAAATTTAGATATAAGCTGCTTTTCTAAATGAATGCAGTTAAATCTCTCTCTCTGCAAACCCATGTGCCATAACATAAATAGGAGCCTATCTTCTTATTCTACAAATGCACCCTATGCAGGAAACACATCTCTAACCGAGGTATCTTTTAACCAGGAAACCCAGGTTCCCTAAAACACAGAATAGCAAGCTCTCTCTAGCAATATTGAGATATTTAGCTCCATCAAGTTTTATTTGGACGATCATGAGGGGCTCTCCTCTGACACAATCTTTAAGTTCCAACTCCCCTGGTGTGGTCTGACCTTCTTTCTCTCTTTTTTCTTTATCTTCTTCTTATCCTGTTTCTGTGGTCTTAATGTGTTTATGTACTGCTCATTCACAAACATTGGCCCATGACTTAATTGCCTAGGTATCACAAGGTAAACTTTACAATTGTTTTTGATCAATGTTTTTGATCAGGGCATCCCCCATATCTCAGCAAACATCCCCTCTGTTTGGAATCAAGAAGTGTTTACTCTGCCAGGTTGCACAAACTTTATCTTAACTCTTCAAGACTCCTCTTAGTCACCTAAAGTTGTAACATAATATTTCTGAACACTTAATTCTGAGTGTAATAGCAAGCCTTGTTGCTACATCATTAACACTGTGCTGATGTATGGAAATGATTAGCCTTTGATATGCCTCTGTGGGATTGTTCCTCCACACATTCTATACAGCTTTTGTCAGAAGCTGAAGGTTGGCCAATCATGGTTGTTTCCTGCCGATGGTATTGGAAAGCTGATCCTAAAGACATTCTGATCTGAATAAAAGACTGGTCATGGCAAGACCGCTACATAGTAATCATAGTAGTGTGCAATTTTGCTTTGTCTGGCTTAAACTCCACCCTTCTGGACTGGCTTTCAGAAATGGGACAAAGGAACTCTGTCAAAGTGACATTGAGGAGTAAGTTTCAATTGCCCTCAATCACCAGTGATAATAAAATATTTTCACTGCGTGACTAGATGGCTTAAAATGGTCAACATGATACTCAAAATGCTTAGTGCACAAAAGCAGTCTGGTTTCAGGCAAACCGGTGTTAAATTTTCAGAAAAAATAACACATGAACTAAGGCTGGTGTTTCCATATTGGGGGAAACTTGATGACAGCTGCCCTGGTAGACCCTGGTACCCTAGGTCTCCATGCCATTTTATCAAGGCTTCATTTTGTCAGGATACAGTTACAGTTACAGCATTCAAAATGCTTAACGTACACTGCTTTTAAATGCGGTAGGCGTGGTTCATCAAACCACATTATACCACATGCAAATTAGATTATGATAATAGTAATTAGAAACACCTTGTAAGAACTTTTAAAACCGCCAGGTGGAGCTTATAAAGCTTAACATCTCATGTACAGCATTTGAGCTGTCGCCAGAAAATGCCCAGTTTCACTGCTGAGGCACAATCTTTTTCCAAATAAGAATTTAAGTTATATACTCTTTAGACTTTTACTGATTTTAAACTGTGTATTAAAGCATGTTAATCATTAAAAACATTAAAAAGTCAGTATATTTTGTAAAAGCAAGATTGCTCAGTAGGACAAAAGTACACAACCTTCCACCTTCGTCATAAATATTTTAATTTTGCAGAAATATTTCATGCTTCAAAGTCTCTACGGCTGATATTACTAATAATGAATGACCTTGGACAGGCTGTAAACTCAAAGGATTACCATGGACCACTTTTTTTGTAACCGTCTGCATCAGTTTAACTGTTGCGACACGAAAATACTATTTTTTCATTGACAAAAGTATAACCACAGCATTTCGTTGATCAGATCACATATTCGTTTTCAATCATACAAAGTTTTGATAATCTCCGATTCACCATGCCTACAATGGTTTCCCAGAGATTGCTCATAAAAAAAAATTAGGAACATAAACATTATGTAAACTGTATATTGCTGGTATTGGTATTTTAAGAAAAAATACACACCAGTTTTCCACTTTCTTCCTAATCACTTTAAGCATCAAAGTCTTACATGTTGTTATTTTGGAAATGCTTTTACGTGCTCCTTCTGACTATATTAAGTTTATATACTTTGTAAAAAGTTATCATGTTTTAACCTTTTCTGCGAATACTTACACTCATTATCGCAGTAAAAAATGCATACTTTTTAGAATTTGATTAATAGGGAATGTAGTATCCTCTCACAAGGCACCAGTAATGTAGGGGTTGTGCATTTACTGGGACAATTCTTAATTGTAGCAATTAGTCACAAAATGATTCTTTTGATGGTATTAGAATCCAACCTTGCGGGATAACTCAAACAATGCACACACACGGGTACTAATACACGAGAATACATTTATTAATACTTTAAAGGTGCATATAAACATAACAGATCTTATAGTGAGGGTTAGCAGAATACAACAGGTATATATTCAATCACAAACCAATTCAGTCACAAACCAAGAGGGACATACGTTCATTATATCATTCATTTAAACCGTTTTGTAAATGAACTTGGTTACAACTTCTACACTAGATACTCAAAACAAGTACATAACGCTTAGGAATTAAATTGATATCAACTGGTTGAGATAACAATTAAATTCTCGAGCAGTAATGCAGAATGTTGAATACTCATCCAATCCATCCAGATCTCCCGCGGACAAAGAAGCAGTGGCAGGCTGTTGCTTTCCAATCTGCGCTATCTGGCTCGGTGCCAGGCTGTGCTGTTGCCTTGCGACATGATGGGAGAGATTCCTGCGATGCGGTGCTGATGCTCTCTGAAAACCAGCTAGTTAGTTCTGGCTTACTAGCAGAGTTTGTGAACAGGAGAAAAATGACTGCGGGTCCCAGCAGGTCAGGAAGACCGGTTTGTTCCTGATGAAGCGCTAGTTCTGAATAGTGATTCAGCTACGAGGCTGTTCAGCTGTTCACGAGGCTTGCTGCTGATGCTAACCTCGGGTGGATCCCTTGGTTACGTGCTGGCAACCTCCGTCCTCGAGTCTTAGAACAAAGGAAAGTCGTGCACTCGGACACACTGGCCGTTACGTGGTTGTCCGGGCTGAGTCTGAGGATGCTCATGTGGAGCCCTGAGGCTGAATGTCCTGTGCCCTTGGGAACTGCTCTGCCTTTCGGAACCTGTTCTGCCCTGCAAACCGTGCTACAGGCCCTCTGTGTTGCCTGTTTTTACCTAGAGGAACTGCAGGTTGTTCATTGGTTGAAAGTTTCATGTGCATCAGAGACCCACGTGGGGTTAACCTGCCCTACCAGTTCCTGATTGGCTGGTCTTGGGCGAAAGGAACCTGCCTTTCGTTGGAAGACAATGAACCTTATCTACTCGTACATGAGAATATAATATTGTAACGCAACGGGGGCTCAGGCGGGCGCCCTTGCCGCATTAGGTCGGCCCCAAGACCGTCCGGGGCTCGAAACCGGGACTTCCGCGTCTCTCTGCAGCGACCTAGCCCCGTGAGTCAAAGAGAGATCTCTTCACAGCCCAGTAGCTGTGGTCCTGCTATCACAGGGAAGGGCGGTGACGTCACCCGCTCTGGTACGCCGGCTCTTACACACACTGCTTGTCGGCCGTAAGCGTTACACTCTCCCCCGCTTAAATCGCCGTCCCCGGCGAAGGGCTATCCCGCCCTGCTTCTGACACCAATGTAATGCAACGGGGGCTCAGGCGGGCGCCCTTGCCGCATCTGGTCGGCCCAAAGTATAGGTGGCTCGAACCCGGGACTCCCGCGTCTCTCTGCAGCGACCTAGCCCCGTGAGCTAAAGAGAGATCTCTCTACAGCCCAGTAGCTGTGGTCCTGCTATCACAGGGAAGGGCGGTGACGTCACCCGCTTTGGTACACCGGCTCTTACACACACTGCTTGTCAGCCGTAAGCGTTACACTCTCCCCCGCTTAAATCGCCGTCCCCAGCGAAGGGCTATCCCATCCCACTTCTGACACCAATGTAACACAACGGGGCTCAGGCAGGCACCCTTGCCGCATTAGGTCAGCCCCTGCACCGTCCAGGGCTCGAACCCGGGACTTTCGTGTCTCTCTGCAGCGACCTAGCCCCGTGAGCCAAAGAGAGATCTCTTCACAGCCCAGTAGCTGTGGTCCTGCTATCACAGGGAAGGGCGGTGACGTCACCCGCTCTGGTACGCCGGCTCTTACACACACTGCTTGTCGGCCGTAAGCGTTACAATATATATACAGCAAGGGATTGGGCTGAGATCACATTAGAAAAACATCCACGAAAATGCACTACAGCAGCTGTCACGATATTAGTTCCCCCTCCTTAAGGGTGCTCCAGCCCTTTCACTTCAGACTTTATTCTCTGCACCTGTTCCCTTTTCCCAGCCCACCTTAAAAGCCAGGCGCTGACGCTCATCCGGGCTCTGCATATGATTTCCATATCGTGCGAGTCCGGGACCTGGAAGTGCCTGGTCCCGTTAAGGTTTTAACCTCTGTTCCCGTTCCCGTTCCCCGTCCGCCGGTTCCGACCCGGTCTTCGTGGTTTTTAATTCTTTGTTCTGATGGATCTCCTGGTTTTGGACTTACTCATGTGTTTTTGGATACTCTAAGGATTACTCTTTGGGATTGTTCGCCTCGGCCACGCCTCCCCCGTGCACCAGCGCACCTTGGACACGCCCCCCTGTCTTCTGCCCCGTATTCCTGCATGACGTTTCCCCAGTGTTTCCCCACTTCGTCGGATTGTGTCGTCCGCATAGGGTCTGGAAAGAACTGTTCGTTACAGCAGCCATAGCATGGAGACAAAGACTTTTTACGGGCAGAGACGTGGTGCTTCAGCTGCCTGTATGCGTTAAACAAGAGTGTGGTATTCATTTTTGTCAATGAAAAAGTGTGCGTGTGTCTCTCTCTGTGCTGGCGCGCGGGCGCAGGGGGCTGATGTGCCAGCTGTACTGAAAAATAAAGCGCTGTTTTTCATTCAATGAGTGCCTGAGTCACTGTGTCCGTCCTATATAATAATGCCACGATATTATAAACACCCTTAGTCTGGGCAATCGAATTATTTTATTTAAAAAAAATAAAAAATGAGATGTAATGATGTGGTCCTGCTTAACTTAGAAATTGCTTGACTTTAAAAGTGATAAAAACAGGTTTTGATAGTTAATAACCACTTTTTGTGCATGATGTTTTTTCCTCGTCATCAGATCTATCTTGAAAAAAAATATTTTATATGTCGCAAAAAACTGACTTGCTTCAACAAAATATATTTACTAATGTTTTCCCCTGGCAATCTACCTGAATGCCCAACTATCTGAGAAGGCCTCTGTGAAACCAAAAGAACCACAACTGAACAAGTTTTGACAATAAGAGAGAGAAGAGAGAAATAATAAGAGAGTCCCCATTAGCTTCATTTTAAATTAAAACATAAAAGCGTGATTAATTAAAGCCTTTATTGATTCACAATCTGACAATGCAACGTAAATCATTATCTTTGTCTTCTAAGTATCTTAATCAACTTTAAGCATAGCTTTCTCTCCATTTAGATTTATTTTACATACCATCGCTAAACAAAGCAGATGTGTACTGTGATTCCTCTTGGGATCAAACATGGAAAGATTAGATTGTAGTCGTTTTTATTTAAAAATCACGGACATCATGATTTGAACATCATTAGGTGTTGTTTTGAAAAAGCTGTTGAGTAAAGAATAGGAATTTTCATATGTGTACGTTCTGAGTTTCACTTTGTTTCTTTCTTATATGCTGTGATTTGGGCACAGAAGGGTTAAAAAAGAAGTCAGACAGGCAGGGGGAAGGGTGAGTTGTGAAAGTGTTACCTGTCCTGGAGAAAGCGGTTAGAAAATAGATGGATTTACACCTGTGAAAAGCATTCCAATTTTAATGCGATATGGAAGACATTATTCATAAAAAATGATCTTGTATGGTCTGTAAACTGGAAATTTATGAAGGAGACACGTTAAGTATCGCCACTTTTTACACTTGGAAGAACATTCCAATGTTAATGCCACACTGAAGATATCACTAATAACCTGTTAAATCTGAAGGGAGATCTAAAGGGATCCACACAGTACAGATTCCAGCTAGCTATTCAGAAGGAAAGATGGTGACATGACTGCACAGGTGAGCAGACACACCCTCTAATGTCAGGCGTATGTGTTAAATATATTTAGATCTTTGAATTAATATCGTTATTGATTTCTTTAGCCTCACAGCATTGTTCAATAATACTCTTCTTGTGTTAATTTTTAGTTAAGCAGGATTTGAGCTACAGACCACAAAAAAACAGGATTAACTTTTTTCACATATTGATGATAATGATATCAGTAGCAGCTTGAAAATATTCATTGTTATTAATAAATGACTTAGATTCGAACATGTTGTGATATTTAGAAATATAAAAAAGTCAATAGTGTCCATAAGATTGTTAAAATGGAACTCATAGTGATAGCTAGACTTGAACAACCAACCTTAGCATTATAAGTCAGTTACTTAAGCTATCACGCCACTGACACAGTCACAGAACAAGCAGTGAAACAGCCATATCAATAGAAAGTCTTATACTACTGTTTGTGCTACAGTACATGAATATAATTATATCGTTATTAATTTCTTTGGATATGTGATTCCATATTATATTCCCTATTAATCAAATTCTGAGCATATGCTTTTGTTTACTCCGATATCGAGCGTATTTGCAGAAAAGCTTAAAACTATCACTTTTCTCAAAAAGCACTGTATATAAACGTACAGTAACATGGTCAGAAGGAGCGCGTAAAAATGTTTCCGAAATAACCACAGACTTTGATGCTTAAAATGTTTAGGGAGAAATGGAATACTGGTGTGTATTTTTTTCTTTAAACTACCAATACCAGCAATGTACAGTTTACATAATATGTTTTTCTTCCTAAATTAATATCGTTTATGACCTTCAGATGTGTTATGCTCCTATTTTTTTTATGCTCAGCTACTAAAACGTCCCTTTAGTTGTAAAATTCCATACAACTGTTCAATACTAAGTAGATTAAAACATGCACAGTAAAGAGATTAAATGATTAAATCTTTTCACTACCAACCAATGCACCACATGTGCCCTTTTCGGTCATTTTGGCCAATCACATACAGTGGTACGCCACAGTGGCTTGTGGGTAGTGGCGTGCGGTACAGGTTTGTACTGTGCATTTTGAATGGTTGGATCTGTACCTTACGTTTTTTAAATAGGATAATAGTATCTGGAAGTACCTTGTAAAACAGCCAGGTGGCACTAAGAAAGCTTAACTTCTCATGTGCAGCGTTTGAGCTGTGGTTTTGAATCCCAGTCACTGCTGAGGGAGAATCTTTTTCCAATTACAGAATTTCAGTATACTGTATAGACTTAACAATTTTGACTGTGAATTACAGCATGTTGAACATTAAACTGATTAAAAAATAGGTATATTTTATAAAAGGAAGATTGCTTAGTTGGACAAAAGTACTTCCACCTTCATAAATATTTAAATTATTCATAAATATTTTATTCATCAATGTCTTTAATTTGGTAACTTACAGTGGGTCGTGGTTTAATATCACTTGATAGTAATATTAATATGGAATCCTGTAACCAAACAGCTAAAACATCAAACAAAACAAAACAAAAGTGGATGTTTTGGAAACATTTTGACATTCGTTTAAAAAACAAAACTTGTATTGTCCTTATACTGGAAATGGGGAATGGACTGTAAAGTAGCACGATGTAACGTAGGCGGTTCAAAGCCTGATCAGAAAATTACTTTTGCTTTGTTTCTTACATAGCCGAATATACAAACATAGTCCATTATTATACATATAGCTGTACGTATACATGTTGTTCGCTCTGGTATGAGTGAGTGTATCTGGATGAATTATTATCAGTGATGGCTTCGTGATTATGGAAGTAATTTTTTGCAATTACCAACAACTGGAGAACAGCTTATTAATATGTTGAAACCCATATCATGACAGTGAAGACAGACATGTTACAATTTGACCCACACATTGTTGTTTACTATGTTGTGACAATGTTGTGTGGCTCTGCGGGAATTATTCTGTAAACTGAAGAGTTCTAGATGAGAAACGTCTTGTATTGCCTCTTTTTATATTTTGTAAAAATGTTCCAATACGGAGTGTATTATTAATAATATCAATAATGAATGACCATGGAGGATCTGTAAACTGAGAAGTTACAGAGAAGATACATTAAGTCTTGTCAGCTTGGAATTTAATTTAAGTTCACTTTATTGGCCATATACAATTTTTTGTATTAGGAATTTGTCTTTTCACATACCTCAACTTGCTCTTCATTAGACACATAGACAGGGAGAGAAGCTTTGGGTCAGAATGCAGGGTCAGCCATTTATACAGCATCCCTGGAGCAGTTGGGGTGGAGTTCCTTGCCGAGGGGCTCAACAGAGTAGGACTCCTCCACGAGCTGCAAGATTCAAACCAGCAACCTTCCAGCCACAAGCGAAGATGCTTAGACACAGAACCACCGCACCTTTACAGCAATCCTTTTGGTTATATTTTTACATAGCCGGATGTGTAAAATTAGATTGGATTAATAAATTGAATAAAATATTTCACATATACTTTGAAACCATATGGTCTGGAGACAATATGGTATCTTACTGTACACACAGTAAATTTACACAGTATATGATTACTCTGCCGTGTGCACTACTGTTTCAGTATATCTGTGAATCTAAAGAATTTAAAATCTATCTGACTGTACTTTGGATCTTGTGTAACTGAGCAGACATTTACCTCGCTCTCACAAGTGGCTCTGTTAGAGTTTGTGTTAATGCACTCCATCCTTTTGAATGGCTTTTTATTGCCTTTATCCCCTTTGTCTGTGTGGGTGAAGGTTGAATGCCTTCCTCAGTTTAACATCTGATATGTCCCCAGTAAACCGAGACTTAAACTCACTGTCTGCCTTGCAACATTTCTCAGACAGTTCCAAAGTGCAGCACAGAATAAAATACACTAAACTCAAAGCCATGATGGACACCACAATTACCCATAATACAAACTACAGTACCGCAATACCTGTAGTACAAAGACTGCTAAAACCAGCAGCACTGGTTCACATTCAACTAGTTTTAATCAAAGGAAAAATACTGACTCTGCAAAACAAATCAAAGATCCTGAACAAGCCCCCAAATATGCTCCGCTATAGTTACGGTAAGGTGAAAGTGAGAAGCTGATGTTTTAAGCATTTTAAGAAAATCAAAAATGAGAAACAATGGCATGTTCCTGCCTAACTTAGACATTGCATGCCTTTAAAAGCTTAAACTTTAAATAGTAGAACCTAAATTACATCATTGTATTTCCAGTTACAACAGATACAGATCTTAACATAAATCCAAAACCTTTTGAAACAGAAGCTGTTAACTCTACTTCATATATGCATGTCACCCAGCTCTTTTGTTTGTATTATACTACGAATAAATCCCTGGGGCATACCATCCAAGGTTTTGAAATTTAAAACGTAAATCAGACCTTTTTTGGTTGAGAGAAATGGGTACATTATCTTTTGAGAAGTCGTGTACTGATTGCAAAGAATCTGATTTTGCAAACCTTAAAGAACTAATTATACTTGAAGAATGTAAAATCTGTCTACCTTACTGTATTGAAGTTTTATTTCGTTGAACTGTTCCAACACACTACAGAGATACTCAATCTAAATTTAAGGTCTGCTTCTTTTATGGTTTTGTTATACAACTTGTTTTGCACGTTACAATCCAAGATACTGCTTGATTTGACTTTATATTTGCCCCATTAAGCTGAAACAGAAAAAGAAGACGTTCTGTAGTTAATTTGTTTGGAATTCGATTTGTTATATTATTTGGTTAATTAGTATTATTGTTAATAATTATTATTATGTTATTTATTATAAAACCACTGACACCGACACAGGTTGCTGCTGCTTTTCATATGCTCTGAGTAATTTAAGATGAACTCTGCCAGAGGCAACCCTTTACACTTTTAACATCTCAGTACCTTGCTATAAGAACCATTCCCATCCCACAAACATGTTCTACTCTACATACACAATGGGGTTTTGTTACATCAGGGAGTTTCACAAATTAACCCTAACCCACCCATGTTGATCTAATATAACTTTGAACACATTGTGATATTTAGAAATACCAAATAAATCAATATAATAACAAGTAATAGGTTTATTCCATTCTGAAAATTGAAGAAAGAAAACAAAACATTTCGGCTTTGGAGCCTTCATTAGGTGTGGAGACCTGAAGAAGGTGAAGAGGTACACCTTCCACACCCAAAGAAGGCTCCACACCCGAAACGTTGTGTTGTCTTTCTTCTCTTTTCAGCATGGAATAATTATTACGTGTTTCTTTGAAGTCTACGCATGCTGACACAGCAACCCACCTGAACTAAATCAATATAGTGTCCATAATATTTGCTATTTGAGTTTTAAAGAAATATTTATTTGTTAAAAGAAGACTTGTGTCGTGAGCAGGAACAGAACCTTGGCTTCCAAAATGCCAATGATGCACTGAAGGCATTGTGCCACCTGGCCACTTGACAGCTTAAGCTGTAGTTGTAAAGGACAGGCAAAATGTAATCACAAGTGACTGAGTCAAATTGCTGCAGATTTTTACAAAGAAAGTGGACTGTGGTAATACAGTTGTTAAAGCTATATAAATATATTTAGATCCTTAAATTAATATCATTATTAATCTCTTTAGATACGCGATTTCACATTATATTCCCTATTAAGCAGATTGTAAAATGTTCACATTTTTTACCACGATAACAAACACAAGTATTCATTTGAAAGGTTATACATTTTAACTTTTTATTAAGTATTGTTGTAACAGAAAAATAAGTCCTGGATCCCGAGATGAAGTTAAACAGATAACTTTTATTGCATGCAAGGAACAATAAAACCGAAGTCTTGTTCCCGCAAGAAACAGCAAAACCAAAGTATTGTTCAATGTGCCAGT
Organism: Lepisosteus platostomus; assembly: GCF_059453375.1. Lineage (NCBI taxonomy): Eukaryota > Metazoa > Chordata > Actinopteri > Semionotiformes > Lepisosteidae > Lepisosteus > Lepisosteus platostomus. The sequence goes on along the minus strand of NC_142625.1, from coordinate 8,402,932 downwards.
ACAAAACTCTCAGTTTGTATAGCCCTTTCCTGCCGCTTCTGACGTAGCTCTTTATTATGGTAATGGGGGAGAGGTCACGGTATTTGGACAGTTCACAGACTTTTGGCCGAATGGTCAGGGTTTTAGGTTACCCTCCCTTGGGATTTCCTAGCTGGCATCTGGAATCCTTATCAGTTATCCCCCTTTCCTGCCATAACTCTAGCCTGTTACTTAGAAGTTCAGTCCTCATGCAGAAAGGAATCAGTTAACCCCTTCCTCACATCTTGTATTTTTTTTCAGTATATAAACTTAATATAATCAAAACAAGCACGTCAAAACTTTTCTAAAATAACCACAGTAGGTGAAGAACTGATGCATAAAATGTTTATGAAGAAAGCGGAATACTGTTGTGCATTTATTTAAACTACCACTACCAGCCTTTACATTCAGAGCCGTTATGCTCCTCTTATTTTTATCCTCCACCACCAACCCTTTAGTTGTAAATCACCATGATTGAATAGTGCAATGCACCACCTGGTAATTCTCAAGAGTGTTTGGATTCTGTAGTGACTATTGGGTGCAATCATCTTTGACCATAATGGACAGTCAATGACTGAACATTTACTTGAAAACGCACAAGCAACAGAAAGACATGGTCATGATATGTTAATGTTTTTAATTAATATTAAAGGGCATTTTTGGAAAGCTTGATAATATTGGTAACTGCCAAGACATCCTTTGCAACAATGTGCTGTACTTCTAATGACACAATCTTGCTACACCTGACACTTGTGACAGAAACTTAAACTAAAGAGCCATATGTGGAACTTATGATGTTATCCTTACAAGTGTACAGGTATTTTGTGTCAGAATTCAAGATGTTTTAGTTAAATTTAGGCTCCTTTGTAGACATACAGTACAGTAGATTGTGATGTAGTCAGTACTAATATATCCAATTTATTATAGTCAGGCTTTATGGCTGTAATACTTTAGAAGTTTTTTACCATATATATAGTACTGTAATGACTTTCCAACTTTCATTTTCACTTAGACATAACTGTTCCTCACTGCATTCTCTGGACCCTGTCATTCACCCATTCATTTCCAGATTATGCCTTGCAGTCCTTGTACCTGCAAATTTCTGTGACTGACACTAAATGTGCTGAAGTAAATTCGCTCTGTAGTATTCAGCTGTACATGGCTAAAATGTAGACATACTGTATTACTTTCTTAATGTATAAGTATGTTTGCATTTTGGCTTTAGCTTGGCTAGATTTAAAACTGGTTGAGACTACCCTGAATGCTTAGAAGATTAGAAAATATTTTAATGACCAATTTATTCTTTCTGTAGATCTGTAGACTTTTTTAAATTGTTAGAAAATAATGTTTGACTGATATTAATTCTGTCTGTGTAGGTTATGGACCAGTGACAAGGACAAAGGACCCAGAAGTTTTCAAAAAGAAAATCAATGCTCTCAGTGCCAGGGGAGGAGGTGATGAGCCAGAGATGTGTCTGTCTGCCCTTCAGGTGACTATATATTGGAGTTCTCACAGACTCAGCAAAAAGCAGAATACAGAATGTTCTCTCCCAGTCGAAAAGCCCATGAAGGTATGGCATAATAACCAATGGCATACCACAATGTGAAACAACAAAGCATAACTCTAAACAAAGACATTATAAATTAGTAAAGAACAGAACACGTAAGATACTAAACCATAGGATTCTAACCTATGGAACGGTGACAAAAAGAGACAAAATAAAAAAGAAAAACCAAGCATTACATGACCAACAAAGTATCACATTTAAACAACTTTAGCCATGCATGGATCATATAACAGCAGTTGAAAGCAGACTTGTACTTTCAATGTTATTTTTATCCCGTTTTACTAATATTTCTTTAAATAATAAAATGAACAATTGTGAACCTCTGTTATATCCTTCCTTCTTATCCTTCCTTCAAAGTCTTTACAACTGCATTTTAACTAATTCCACCTTCACTGTTCAAGGATTACCAAGACTCCTATACACATGTCACATGTGGCATTTTGGTAACACATCAACTCCAGATCTTCAGGACAGTAGGGCCCTTGTGTGTAATTGAATTTAAAGTGTAGTTCATCAAGGGGTAAGCTCAGAAGTGCAGCAGAAAATAACTACATGTAGTAAATAACAGCATATGTTATTAATTGCTTTTACATTTACATTTTGAATCAATTCAATTCAATTTGTATTTATATAGTGTCTTTTACAACAAGGTTGCCCCAAGGCACTTAACAAAGCTGTGTGACAGTACATGACATTATAATACAGGAAGAGAAAAAGCCAGGAGACAACAGAGGAGAGAACCCAAAACCTCCTCTGTAAGGAGACAAAAAACCTCCAGGGGTCCAATGTCAACTGGCTGCCCAACCCCTCTGGGCATGCTAAGATTATACAATTCTAAAAAAGTACTAAATGTGGAGTATTGTCTTCCATCGTGTCCTTCTGTGTGCCAGTACTCCATGCAGTTCTCTGCAGACCAGCAAATCCTCCTAAATCATAACTGTATTCGCGATGTCCCTCTTGGATCCATAGCAGCGATGCAGTATCCAACTCAGATGGTGCCCAGCTCGGTGGGGAAAAGAATAGGATAGTTTGGTCAGAACAGATGTATCTACAGATGCAGCCATTCAAAACAAGTGAGATACACCACGGTACCATGTGGTGGGCGTGCCGTATCCTAACATGGTATGACGCAGTGTAACGCGTCATATGACGTCATATCAGAAAATATCCGGTATCACCTTGTAAAACCGCCAGGAGGAGCCAATAAAGCTTAACCTCTCATATACAGCATTTGAGCTTTTAAATGTAAACTGTGTATTACAGCATGTTAATCATCAGTCATTAAAAAGTTGGTATATTTTATGAAAGCAAGATGGGCAAATGTACACAACCTACATTTATCATAAATATTTTAATTATGCAGAAATATTTTATGCATCAAAGCCATTACCGAAGATATTACTAATAGTATTAATAATGAATGACCTTGGACAAGCTGTAAACTCAAAGTATTACGCTGGTCCACATTATTTGTAACCATCATTTTAAATGAAAAGACTATTTTTTAATCAACAAAATGTAACACCACAGCATTTCGTTGATCTAACTAACAAGGACGGGACATTAGTTAGCCAATATGATAAAGGAATAAATTACTTTTTTTGTTTATTTCTTTAGCACATTTATTTGAACATTTCCATCAATTGTAGAAGCACTGAAAAACTGTCCAATCCCTAGTTCATCGGGCATTTTCTTTTAGTATAACAGACATAAAAACTCCCTTGGTTTTAACAGAGCGTTTCATAATTTCTAACAACGAAAATTATTTAAACTGCGACACTTATCATTCAACCAGGGCTCAAAATATCACAAGGATCCTCAAGAGAATCCTTGTGATATTTTTAACTCCACAAGTCTGAGTCTCTGTGTTCGTCCTCAACGAATCCAAATTCATTACATTGGTGTCAGCAGCGGGATGGACAGTAAATGGCCGATGATGTCGGAATCAGTGAACCGCTGGTTCCCCCAGCCCACTTGCTGCAACCAGTCCAACCTCAGGATACAGTCCTCGCGGACTGGGGCAAGGTAGAAGGGGTGTTTGACCCTCGCAGCCCCAAAGTGCATGGTGAGCGCCCTGGGGGTCCAGCTGCCTCGGTGCCCGGCAGGATACCAGGCCACAGCAGGGTGATGGTTGAACCGGTTTCGACGAAGGCCTGGCAGGGTCTGCCTTCGAAGAGGCAGGGAAGAAATAAGCCCCGGCTGTGGCCAACCGTTCCCACAGCAGGCGGGGTGAAGCGCTCTTTCTGGCTTTCCGGAGCGGGGGTAGCGTCGCTCAAGGGCGGCCTTCACCCCTTTAGGCCGCCCTGCTCCCGTTTCCCGATGGCCTCCGGAGTCTCTGGGGATCCAGCGCCTGGCAATCCCGGGCGATGTGCCCCCTATCCCCACAGCGGTGGCAGATGACCAGCCATCGTCGCTCCCCCAGCATCACCGTGCTGGCCATCTACTCCTCCCCATCTGATTCCCCGTGTGCCCCTCCATTGGTGCCCATTCGATGCCTTGAATACGGCATCAGCCTGCTCAGCCAGAGCCAGGCCTTGCTCCATAAGGACCGGCGCGGCCAGCATCACGTGGTGCTGCACCTCAGTCGGCGCCAGGGCCCAGAGGAACGTCTGGAGCGCTATCTCCCGGTGGGCCTCCTCCGGGAGAGCAGGGTAACCCTGGCGGACTAAGTAGGCCACGTCTACGGTGACTGGACCCAGTGGCTCTCCCGCTAGGCAGCAGCATTGGGCCAACCTTGCCCGCAGCAGTCCCGGCGCCTCCCCTCTCCTGCCAAAATGCCTACGGAGGGCCGACGCCAACGCCGCGTAGTTGTACCGCTGGTCCCTGGGTACATCCAGCAATGCCTGGCAGGCCTTCCCCTCCAGGACGGCGGCGAGGTGGCCCACCATCTCCACCTGAGACCAGCCGTTTGCCCAGGCCGCCATCTGGAACTGGGCCTCAAACATTTGCCATGGGATCTCCCTATTATAATGGCTCAGTCTCACCGGCTCAGTCTGGAGCAGGGGTGAATGGCTGGACCCCGCTGGTCTGGTGTCTCCTTCCTGCCTCACGGCCTGAGGCGACCCAGGAAAGAGCCCCCCTTCCACTGAGTAGGTCACCGTGGGGTAGCCCTGATAAGGGTTGTGGCCACTGGCGGTGCTGAGGGGTCGTCCCGACGCTTTAGGGGGTCACTCGGCTGCTGGGGGAACCGGCTCTTCTCTGAGTCCGACATCATCGGCCGTTCACTGTCCACCCTCCCGCTTCTGACACCAATGTAATGAATTTAGGTTCGTTGAGGACGAACACAGAGACTCAAACTTGTGTAGTTAAAAACTGCGCTTTATTACTTCTCCGTCACCACCCGCCAGCAGCACTCCCACGCCCAGACGAGAGAGAGACACAAGACAAGCCCGCCAAGAGCGCGGGCCCAAGAGAGACAGAGAGAGAGAGACAGAAAGAGAGAGAGACCAAGGGGTGCGGAACCAGGGAACTATTTACATGGAAAATGGGCGATCTCCCCAGACTGTACGCCCGTTTCACTGTTACCTGAATACCTCTTAGGGGATATTCTAACAATGAGTGATTATAAGATGATCTGTCAAAGTGACAGAATACCTGTCAATGAAATACAATATGCTGGACAGTATGCGTCTCAAAGTGCTTTACAGGATAACAACAATAAAAACAACAATTTTACAAGTCCTGGGAGGAAGAATATAATCAATATTAATAATAATAATAAGCTTTATTTTATATAGCGCCTTTAAAGGTGGCTTTTTTTTAAAAAAACTTTTTTTTAAATGCATTTGCATTTGCACACAGAGCAATGTTTACTTGAACATGGAGATGCCATACTGACTCATTCCTGCACACAACCATTGCAGCGGAATTTGCATCCTTTGGCAGGGCTATGATTCATACAAGTGGTGGTGGATTTGGAGACAAAATGTATTTACATTGGGTTGCTGTAAGTGGAGCACTAATAACCCCAAAGCTCTACTTATTATTTTACAAGAGAATGCACCTGACAAGCTGGACAGTATGCTTCTCAAAGCTCTTTACAGGATAACAACAACAATAACAACAACAATTTACAAGTTCTGGGAGGAAAAATATTATCAATATTAATAATAATAAACTTTATTTTATATAGCGCCTTTAAAGGTGGCTCCTCAAAGCGCTTCACAGGATAACAACCGATGAAACAACAGTGGCTGGGGGTTGAAAATACCTGTGAAACCGGTTTGTTCACAATGTACTATAGACACAGAGACTCAGTAGCAATAGCAAAATAGCAATATTATGGACTCTCAATTGACTTTTTAAAAAAAAAGTTTTTTTGACAGCTGGTACAGCACCCCACTGCACCCGCGCCCCAGCATTATATTCTCATGTACGGTTAGAATGTGTTCATTGTCTTCCAATGAAAGACAGGTTCCTTTCGCCGAAGTCGGGAGACATTAGAAGCTTGCCACGCCCAGACTGTTACTCCAATGCATTAGCATGTTAAAGCGATTCCATTGAGGAGCCGGGCGCAATAATTGTTTTGCTCCTTGATTTTCTGATCTGCAAGGCCATTTGGCTGTAGCGAATGTGAATTCTGTCTGGCATTGCCAGATTGTGAAAAATAAAAGTATTTTAATCAAGATGGGGGGTAAAGGAGTCATCTCTATGACTCTCTCCCTTATCAAATTAACGTGAAACAAAACAAAAACTAAAAATAAGATACAATCTACAGACATTCACAACATAAACATATCTAGAAAAATTTACATATATTGTTAAATTATTACTTTAACTATATACTTTAAGTTACTGAAACAGCCAGTTAATAAAATCGTTGCAATTTTGTTCTTGTTTGGTGGTGGGGAAATTCTGACAACAATTGATTTAAAGACAATCTGTCAAAGTGCATTGAAATACAATATTACACTGGGTAAATGTTCTGTGGTCAAATTCTTCCGCAACGAGGGTACCTTTAAAGTGGAGACGATGAAAATAAAGCTTATTTTTAATTAGCTGGACAGAGAGGTGAACATTATTATGCAGAAGACAAAGATAACGATTTACGTTGCATTGCCAGATTGTGAATCAATAAACATATTTAATTAAACATAGGTTTGCGATTTAAATGGAAACGTGGGTGATGGGAACTCTTAATCTAAATAAAAATCAAATAAATAAAACAGGTTTCGATAGTTAATAACCACTTTTTATGCGCGAAACACAGGTGATATTTCTTCCTGATCAGTTTAGAAATCTGTGTACGCTGTAAGGATTTTACTTCCTAATTAAACTTTTAAAATACGCGTTTCGAAGAGAAAAAAGCATATGCTGTTGTCTTCCTGCTACAGTATGTAGAACAGATCAGCAAGTTTTTTTCTCCAATCAGAGGGGTGTCAGATGGTGTCAGCCAATCACCATTCTGAAGCCTACCATAATCTCTGGTATAAGGACACCCCAGAATTCTGTCACATTTTCAATTTAGGAAATTATGAAATGCTCGGTTAAAAGCAAGGGAGATTGTCCGTTATAGTGGACATAAAAACAAGAGTTTGCTGCGGCGTTATTGGAAACCCAATTTTAACACAAATCGCCGGCATTATATCCTAGAAGACACAGACCGTCGCCAGACCGGGAGAATGCCCGGAGCATAAAGGAAAATGCAGACGAACTAGGATTGGACAGTTTCCAAGTGCTTGTACAATCGATGGAAATGTTCAAATAAATGTGCAAAAGAAATAAAAAAAAAAATTATTCCTTTATCATATTGGCTAGCTAATGTCCTCTCTTTGCTAGTTACCTGTGGCTGTGTTTCTGTGTTGCGTAGCAACAAGTGACTATATTCTCCGAAACGTAAACATCTTAATTTTTGTGTTAAATAATTTTTTTAAATTAAAATTCATTCTATACAGCAATCGCATATTTGGGGACCGTTTCATAAAACCTTTATGCTTAAAATGTTTAGGTAGAAATGGAAGACTGGTGTGTATTTTTTTTTAACTACCAAGACCAGCCATACACAGTACAGTTTACAATCATACAGTAATATGTTTATGTTCCTAAATTAATATTGTTTATGACCTTCAGATGCATTATGCTCCTCTTTTTATGCATAGCTACTTAAATTTCCCTTTAGTGGTAAAATTCCATATAAATATTTAATACTAAGCGGATTAAAACATGCACAGTAAAGAGATTAAATGATTAAATTTTTCACTACTGACCAATGCACCACGAGTGCCCCTGTCGGTTATTTTGGCCAGCCAATCACTTACCGCTGTAGACTGTGGTGGCTTGTGGGTAGCTGAGTGCGGTACGGGTTTGTACCGTGCATTTTGAATGGCTGCATCTGTACCTGGAAGGCCAACACTAAGACACACAATGTTATGTACAGCAGCACCAGCAGCCATTACAACAAGCTATGATGTAAGGTGTGAGTAGGCTAGGCTTAACTAATAGGTTTTCAGTCTGGATTTAAATCCTGAGATTGACTCAGTTGAATCACCTGTGTATGTACCTGCATTTCATTATTCCAGTAACCCACATTCCCTGAGGGAAGATAGTAGCTATCTGCCAGATATCACTTTCCTCCTAGTGAAAGAATGAGTGTTTATAACAACATTAATGATAGGTCAAAAGTGTGACATTGAGTGGTTCAAGGACCCAGTCACAACAAGGCTGAATTTCAAATATATGTTTGGATAAGTTGTAATACAGATGTCATACAGAAAAGTAGGGCACATAATATAATTATGCTTTCACTGATGTGCACTTCTACCCCCTCTAGGAATTAGCAATGTGTGGAAAGTGTAAATCACATTCACAATCCAGTGAAAATTGTGACTTTTCTGTGGGGTGTAGGCCAGCACCCAGGGATAATAAAAGACGTGTGGGTGGTCAAAAAGGCATGTTACTCAAGTCAGGTCTATCTAACAGCACCAGACTGGTATTGCACTTTGTTCAGACACATGGGTTGGGCCATAATTACACTCTATATGATATACTGGGGAAATGTAAACAATAATTCAAACATCATAAGCATATGGAGATTAATGTAATTTTCCAGAAACAACAGCAAGCAAAAACATGGATATACTGAAAATGGAGATCCACTATTTAGTGATATTCTAATGGATCTAAAAAAGAGAACAACAGACCTGAGCTCATTTTTTGATAAAAGATAGTGTATGAGCTTCAACAACTTGGCAGAGCAGCTTGTTCCATACTCCCACAATCCTTTGTGTAAAATTGTGAAACTTGCATTTCCTTATATTAATTCCCTCTACTTGATTTAGTTCATGTTTTACTGTTGATTCTGAAGAAGTCTGTTGCTTCATACTGTTCATAAAAGTTTCTTTACTCTGCCTGTGTATGGTTTTCAGCTGGCCCTCACCAGTGCCCCCCCTTCCTCAGAGATCTACGTGTTCACTGATGCCTCAGCTAAGGACTCCTACCTGAAGAGCACCATCATTGCACTGATTGAGAGCACCAAATCTGTGGTCAGTAGTTCTAAATGTGTGTCCTGATTAAGGAAAACAGATGTCCTTTGCAGATGTATGTGTGAGGCCAATAGTCCAATGGGTGCTAATGCTTTGATTGAACTAACTAAGTTCACAGTTATTAAGAGTAAGGTTAAGTAGATCAATATTGCCAATAATACTGATTAGATTCAGTATGCCCCCCCGGCAACACAGCAACACCAGCAAAATCCTAACTGCCTGCATTTATGGAAGGCTTTCAGTGAAAGATTTACCTCCCCTTCAATTAGCAGTGATCTTTGGGCGGTGTTGTCTGGGATGAGTCAATACACAAAAAGTTTGAAGGTGGGCATGAGTCTATCAAAATTTCCTCATTCTCTCTTGTGTGTCACAGGGGTTGGAGCTGAGAGTTGAGACATAAAAAACATATAATTGGTATTTCTAAGTGTTTATCAACTTAATGTTGATGGCAATAATCATGCTGTTGTCAGACACACAACTAGCCATAGTTTAAGACAAAAATAAAAAAATTCTCAGGATAAATGAAGCCAGATCATGAATCAAATTAATTTTATTCAGCATACTAAACTTCTCATTTCTCTCTGCTTAACTAGAATGATTAACTTTGAAGTACATTGTAAGATAATCAATAAGCTCCAATGTCTTAGTCTTTGTAGAAGAGGAATTGACCATATAAACAGTAGTTCAAGTAGCTACATGAAGTAGAACTCCATGTAGCTACTTGAAGTACACCCAAAGAAGGCTCCATAGCTGAAATGTTTTGTTTATTTTTTCTCTTTCCAACATGGAAAAAACCTTTACTTGTTCACATAAACAGTATTTATTAACAAGACTATTGTGTAGAGATAACATGGTGTCTGAAATGGATCTGCTGTGTAATGGCAATTTCTGTTTCCTTTTGTTCAAAATATCAAGACAACTATCATACTAACTAGCACAATTCAAACCACATACAGATCCAGCCATTCAGAATGCACATCAAATAATGCACCAGATTGTGGTTTAAACACCACAAGATACTTTATAAAAAATATTCTGTTGAGGGACTGCATTATTATGTAAAACCACCAGGTGAAGCAGTTGAATGCTTAATGTGGTGTGTGGAAGCCAGAAAAAGCCTGGTTTTGGATCAATGCTTAGTTTCTTGGGACAATCCTTTTTCCAATTATAGAATTGAAGTTGTATGGTTTTTAGACTTTTATGAGTTTTATATTGCATCTTACAGTATGTAAAATATTAAATTAATTTTCAAAAAGTAGGGTTATTATACAATAACAAAATTGTTCAGTTGGATATATAAAAATAGTTTATTATTATAGCTTGTGAATGTGATGTGATGTGCATTTTTCAGGATTACATCTGCATTTAAATAATCTATATTCTGTTTTAATTTAGGCAAAAAGCAAACAGGAACCAATTTTAAAGTTTACATTTTTATTATAAAAATATATTTCACATGTACTATACTCTAGTGGCTTTAAAACCATAAAGAATCATACTGTATATACAGTTTGTTTATACAGTATACCAATCACACTACAGTTCAGTGACATGCACACTACTATTTTGGCAAATCTGTGGATTTGAATGTGTTTTGAACTAAATTACACGCTGTTTACCCCCCATTGCAAGTTGTGAGAAATTGTATAACAGTGTGACTTTACAATATGCAAGACAAACTATTCCACGAATAAATAAAAATGCATTTTTCGATTTATTGTAAAACCACTAACATCAACAGCACATGCATATTTTTTTCAATGTGAGAACATTGAACCTGTGAGTAACCCAACAGCTACATCTCTTGTACAACACACATGTATAACAAATTGCAATATTATATATAAAGGTAGTAGAACCACGATAATATTCACCATTGTTACAACAGATACAACAGATACAAAACAAATCTGAAACCTTTTCAAACAAACCTGGGGATGCAATACACTTTCATAATGGTCACTAATGCAGTTTTAGTTTAGGAACTCCAATTCCCATGGACCCCATAGGACTGCTTTCTGGCAGCGTCTACATCTCCTGGTTACTAAGTAATTCCTAGTTTTAATCTGGCCTTTTAAAATCAGAATATTTTTAAGTAATTATATTTAATATATTTCTACAATTAAAATATTAAATAAATAGAATCTTTCGCTAATAATCACATTAAATTAATATTTATACTACTGTATCTTTACATTTTTATTAATTATATATATCACAATATGTTAAATATTTCTTTTATATTCACAGTCTCTTATATTTATAGCAGTATTGGGGATGTAACAGATGCTCCCCAGACAGACTAAGAAAGGTGTAATATCCAGTTAAAAGGGTGTAGTGTCGCAAGGTTCAGTACATTTGCAAGTTTATGAGAGGCTATGGACTGCAGAGCCACAAGTCCTGTTTCTGTGTGTTACAATGCATTAATCAGGACCCTATGCAGATGGCAGAATCTGGATGGGGGTAAAACAGACACTGGGAGGAGATGAGGAACTGGGCTGGTAGATGAACATGGGAGTGTGACGACTGTGCACAGGTGCTCGGTGGGGGTGGGGGGTTGTCCAGGTGAACAAGTCCAAGGGAGTCCAAAGGGAAATCCAGAGCAAGAGTCCAGAGCCGGGTGATCCGTCCAGGACAAAACAAGACAAAGTTAAAAAACGGATCCGGTGCAGGAAGATGGATAAAAAATTGGAATAATGGGACCAGGCACTCTGAGCCCTGGACTCAGCTGGGTTGGGATGCTGGTAGGAGGCCTATGCCCTCAAGCTGCTGGTGTAGGGCAACTTGGTGGTAGGCGGGCCTCTGGGCATCTGTCTTCCAATGCAGAGCGTGGAATAGAGTGAGCGTCTGGATTTTAAGGAGGGGCTGGATTGGAGACAGGTGCACATTATCAACTAAAATGTGAAAGAGCCAGAGGAGGAGGGATTACAATACTGACACTGTGCCTAGGTTATACTCATGATGGCGAGCATGCTGGTCATACCAGAGTTTTTGAGCACACTGTAACTTAGCTTGGTTTTCTCTAGCCTCTTCTCGATATTTCTCCTGGCAGTTTCTCATTGCCAGTACATACTGCACAATCCCCTCTCCAGATGTTGTAGGTGAGGTTGCCTCCCAGCAAATTTAACGGCTCTTGAACAGCTCTTCAATATAGCAGCTCAAATGGAGAGAATCCGGTTGAAGCTTGTGGAACCTCTCGATATGCAAAGAGAAGGTAACCATCTATCCCAATCCTTTCCAGTATCAGACACAAATTTCTTTAGCATGTTCTTAAGAGTCTGAATGAACCTTTCCACAAGTCCATCTGTCTGTGGATGATAGGGACTGGTCTTTATCACTGTAATACCTAACTGTTGATGGAGCTGTTTCATCAGCTGGGAAGTAAAGTTAGTTCCCTGATCAGTCAGGATTTCTTTTGGAATTCCCACCCTAGAAAATAGTTGCACAAGTGCACTGATAACTATTGGTGTTGTTATTGAGCGAAGTGGAAATGCTTCAAGAAAACAGGTTGCATAGAGTTGCAGAGATAACTAATATATATTGGTATCCTGTACTAATTTTCTCCAAAGGTCCAACTATATCTATAGCTATTATTTGAAATGGGGTGGAAATTATTGGCAACAGTTGAAGAGGACCTCGATTAGATCTACAGTATATACTGGTTTTCTGGCACCTGGGGCATGTTTGACAATATTTTTGCACATCTTTGTATAGTGTTGGCCATTAAAAGCGTGAGCTCATACTCAAGTATGTTTTTTGATGTACTAAATGTCCTGCCCATGGAATTGTATGTGCAAGGTGTAAAATCATTGACCTACAACTACTGGGTATGACCAAGTGGTTGTCAGTTTTCCTGGCAATATATAACACACCATCTTCTACAATATACTTCTCCCCTTCACACATTTTCACCTCATCCCCATAAGCTTTCTTAAATAAAGGAACAAGAGATGAATCTTCCTTCCATAATTTCCTGATGTCTACCATCCCACTGCTACCACCATAAATGTCACAGTCTCCTCCTTGAAAAGTTCAGAGGCGTAGATGGAATATAACAAAAACGATGGCACAGCCACAATTGCAAAGACGTGCAATGGTGTTTATTAAGAGGAACTGTGTTCCCAAAGTGAAAAACAGAACTAGGAAAAAAAAGCTATTGTACATTAATTGGTATAAAAAATAGATTGTTGTAGGCAGCTCCTATTCTACCCCACAACCAACTTTTTTCTATCTCCCCCCTCCTAACTTGAAGAGCTCCTTTTCTAGGTTAGACTCATCCCCCTAGAATATTCCACTATAAAGCAAAGCATAATTTTGCTAAATAATAATCAGAATTCTGATATACTCCATTAAGGAACAAGTAATAGGTTTATTCCATGCTGAAAAAAAGGGAGAAAGAAAATACAATGTTTCAGCCGTGAAGCCTTCTTCAGGTGTGAGGATCCTGAAGAAAACACAACATTTAAATACACAACAATATTCCTTTGCGGCCTACACTTGCTGATGCAGCTATCCACCTGAACTACTTATGTATAATATATTTATATTCCTAAATAAACATTGTTTATGGTGTTGAGAGATGTTATGCCTCTGTTATTTTTATTGTCAGATACCAACATTTCGCTTTAGTTACAAAATTCTATATTAATATTCAATATTATGTGGATTTAAAGATGATAAACAGTAGGGAAACAGATAAAATGAAGCAATTGTTTCATTAACATCTAACACACCACTAGTATCACCTATCGATTGTCTTTGGCCAGTGAAACTTTACAGGTGGCGCCTTATTAACAAATGACTCTTGTTCTGAGTAAATGAGATTTGTTGCATCTGTCAAGAACTGTTCTTTCCGGGCCCTATGCGGGCGACACGATCCAAAAGGTGAAGAAACAATAGGGAAAAATATCATGCAGGAGTCGGTCAGGAGACAGGGGGGCGTGTCCATGCAGTGCTAGTGTCCGGGGGGAGTGAATCCAGGGCGAACAATCCAAGGGTAAATCCAGAGGGGGAATCCAAGACGGGAGGTTTAGTCCAAGACCAGGGGATCCATCCGTAGTTAAAACCAGAACCGGGTCGGGACCGGCGGGGCAGGGAATCAGGAACAGGAAACTAAAACCATAACGGAGCCAGACGCGGCAGGACCCCGGGCTCTCACGACACGGAAATCAATAAGAAGCCCCGAGCAATCGCCTGCGTCTGGCTTTAAAGGTGGAACTAAAGAGGGGCTGGAATAAGGAACAGGTGTGGGGAATGGGAAAGAACGAGGAAGGGCTGGAGCGCCCTTAAGAGGAGGAGTAACGATCGTGACAGCATCTGAACTTTCCAGGATGGTAAAGTAGTCAGATGTATCAAAAATAAACTCCAGGTCCAAGAAAGGTCCATCTATCCATTTTCTAACCACTTGTTCAAATTCAACCTATCACAGCATGCACTGGCACAAGGCAGAGTACAAGCTGGATGGGGTCCATCACAAGGCAGACAGACACAAAGACAGATGTGCACACAATGATGCCAGGGCCAGTTTTCTCAGAAGCCCATTAGTCTAACAGTATGTTTTTGGACTGTGGTAGGAAACTTAAGCACCCAGAGGGAACCCTTGTGAACTCAGAGAGAACATACAAACACCACACAGCTCATCAGGTCCAGTATTGAAGCCAGGTCCCCACTGCTGCAAGGCAGCATTGCTAACCACTGCGCCACCATGCTGCTCCGAAAAAGATATACAATACTGTAGAGGATTTCTTTTCTAACAACTGTCTGGTAAAACACACATTTGTGGGGTACTTGAAAGTAAGATTACCCTCTGACCTTGATTGTTTATGATACTTTCTCTCTGGAAGAACAGTGGCTAAATGCAAAATATATTTTAAAAAGACAAATGCAGGATGACAGTTATCTTGAGGTATTTAAGGACAGAACTACAGAGCTACAGCAAGTGAGTTTGCAATTACCTAGCTGTAAGAATCACATTAAATGAAATGTTTTCTATTTATAAGAAGTACTCTGTGTTCCAATTCCATATCTTCCTACACCATATCTTACTACATTTACTTCTCATACTGTACGTGTAGGTTTCATTTTTTAATAAGCTTTAAGAATTCATATGTTCTTTCCTGAAAATAAATATTTGGAATTCCTATACAATTATAAAGTCATACCTCGGTATTTCAGCAGGTCCCCAATTGCTCTCTCAATTTTGTTTTTCTTTTAAAAATTTAAAAGACAAGACTGATAGTGTAATTCCTTAAGATATAAGTGCTCTTTCAAACTGAGTACAGGAAGCAGGTCACGGTCATGTCTACAGTTTATTTTGGGGTGCTGCAATCCCTTATGAGGTTTCCTAATCATTTTTGAGGCAAATTTAAATCTCATATTAAAACCTTTTTTCCTATCTACATCCTTGATTTCATTATTTAAGAGTGCATTTTAATTACTATCTGAATTTGGTTGTCAACAGTATAGTCATAAAGCTTTTACATTTAAAGTATTAATCATAATCAGTGTCTTGCAATAGTATTCACACTCTTGCATATATTTCACATTTTGTGGTTTTAAAGCCTGAAGTCATGATACCAGTAGCAATTAATGTTTGGTGAATGCACAACCTAATGCTCATATTCAAAGACATATACAACAAATACGTAAATGCCAAATCAATATGACTCCATCTCTGAAATTCCAGTAAGAAATTCTGTCTCTGCCATCCTCCTTATCTCTTCAGAATGATATGGATCCATTAATTCTATACCAATCCCTTCATGTTGTTATTTTTTAGAGATTTCAGTTACATTGTAATCACCTACTTAATGAAGTTCCTTCAATTTTTTGCATTTTTTTTCTAATACACTTTGTATTTAGCAATGTACAACTATTTATCTGATGCATTTTACTTCTCTCTTGGGTTCTTTGTACCCCCACTCTCCTTTAAAACAGAAGGTGTAGGCTTTATTTGGATACCCGCTCCATCTCATTAATAAAATGTATTTGTATCCAGTACGAAACAAAGATATTGAAAACGAATCTAATTTTCCTTTATTTCAGCTGTGTTGGTTGATTGTCCAGACTACCCTTTTCTCTGTAAAGAGTAATCGATAGATTTAGAAATGTTGATGAAAACAATGTGTGAAACAAACAATATTACTTCAAAATAACACCAACTTTTGCAGTTGCGATTACATTGTACTTTATAATAAACATAATAATTCCTTTCACTTATATAAAACGTTCTAGATATTTAACTAAAGAATTTTAAATTAATAGTTATCAATGAGATTAGTTTTCTAGTTTACTTGGGGATCTATAATAACCCTCTGCTGTTATTACAATCCCCAACCCTCTCTCTGCTTTACACTCCAGGTCAGCTTCTTGCTCACAGCCAGCCTGTCATGGCGGCGACAGAGGAGCAGCAGTGGTCAGAAACACGGGCAGCTGGTTGCTGGTCGAACCTCTCAAGATGCAGCCCTGCTGTACCAGGACCTGGCACAGACATCAGGGGGGCAGGCAGTACGCGTCAGCAAAGTTCACGGTCGGATGTCAGAGGCCTCTGCTATCATTTCCTCCAGTGCTGCTATGGTAAAACATGCTTTCAGTGTTGGATCTCAGTTGATTAAAATTTGCAATTTGTTTTCTATATACAGTACCTTAGTCTTATGGTCCTGACTGTCGTTATGTGTGCTGATAGTATATTTATGTTCCTAAACTTATTTTTCTGCTTTTTCTTGAAGTATTTAATGAATGGATTATTTTCCATTGAGAATATAAGCCCATTCAGATTTTTCTCAATTTACATTAATAATAATAATTGCTTACACTTATATATCACTTTTCTGGACACTCCACTCAAAGCACTTTACAGGTAATGGCGACTCCCCTCCACCACCACCAATGTGCAGCATTCACCTGGATGATGCAACGGCAGCCATAGTGCACCAGAACGCTCACCACACATCAGCTATCAGTGGGGAGGAGAGCAGAGTAATGTAGTCAATTCATAGAGGGGGATTATTAGGAGGCCATGATTGGTAAGGGCCAATGGGAAATTTGGCCAGGACACCGGGGTTACACCCCTACTCTTTTCGAGAAACACCCTGGGATTTTTAATGACCACAGAGAGTCAGGAACTCGGTTTTACGTCTCATCCGAAGGACGGCGCCTGTTTACAGTGTAGTGTCCCCATCACTATACTGGGGCATTAGGACCGACATGGACTACAGGGTGAACACCCCCTGCTGGCCCCACTAACACCTCTTCCAGCAGCAACCTTAGTTTTTCCCAGGAGTTCTCCCATCCAGGTACTGACCAGGCTCACACCTGCTTAGCTTCAGTGGGTTGCCAGTTGTGAGTTCCAGGATGATATGGCTGCTGCTTGACACATTAATGCATGGTGTCAAGATCAATGTTATTGTGACTGTCCTATTATAAAAATGTGTTGCACATGAAGAGAATAATTGGAAAAATAATAGGATGTGGAAACATAAAATCAGTCTCAAGAACAAATGCAGATATTTGGTACAATCATTCCTCCTTATATACTGGGGAATATGTGAATATTAGGGAATTGAGTAGAGTGCCTGTTGCCTGTGTTGAGCAGAGAGCTAGTTTTGCTAGGGGAAATAGAGTGCAGAGTCAGAGGGCAGAAGTGGAAAACAAAAAAAGACAACAAGTGCAAGCAGATCAAAGTCCACACATACTGTATAAGTAGTGCAAGTGGTAACTGCTAAGGTCAGTCATTTTTATTACTTTTTTAAGTTTTGTGTGTCTAGAGCTATGTCACACTGATTATCTTTAATAAAGATAAACAAAGCTTTCCTTGCTTGTTTACTTTAATGTAAGTACAAATTATAAGTCTGTTTATGCTTTCTAGTGAAATGGTTTAACTTCATTATTGATATCAAATTTTGGTCATTTTCATTTTATGGTATTCATCCACTTAAACATGTATTGCTCTTTGATTCTAGGTGACACTGTTCCAGTCTGTGAGTGATCCAGGAAAAACAGAGGAAATATTTTCATTCTATGTTGACCCCTCAGTCAGTAACCTCACTCTCTACATCACAGGGAGCTTCCTCAACTTCAAACTGCAAAGCCCTGCAGGTAAAAATAAAACTAGCATTTCATCTCTGCCCAGTACAAAAGGCACCAGCTCAATTCTGATCTCTACAAAGATGGGGATTATTAGGAGGCCATGATTGGTAAGGGCTAGGCCAGGGAGAAATTTGACCAGGACCAGGATAAGACATCTACTCTTTTTGAGAAATTACCTGAGAATATTTTATGACCATGGAGAGTCAGGACCTTGGTTTTACATCTCATTCATAGGACCACACAAGTTTTCACTAGTTTCCCTGGCACTCAGGCACTTAGGTACAGATCATAAGATGAGGGCTTCCTTCTGGTCCCACTAACAACCCTTCCAGCAGCAACCTTAGCTTTCCTGGGAAATTTTCAATCCAGATACTGACCAGGCTCACACCTGTTTAGTTTAAGTAACGTTATGGTTCCACCATCTTGCCACCAGAGGGCACCCCAACCTATGGTGCCTGCTCTTACTGTGCAGCAGAGGTGCAGAGCAAGCAGATGTCAGTAACTAATCCTTGCTTGCCTAGTGCATACCCTCAGTACGACTTGGTGACCCTAACTCACCATTCCTCCCGTCATAAAGCCTACTTAAATCCTGCTCATGGTTCAAACAGTGCTTAGTATTGTTGTCATTACTCTGAGCTCTAGCCTTTGCTACATTCTTCTCTTGTTCCTGCATTTGTCTCCTACTCCTGTTTACTTCCCTGTTCATCGTTTACCTTATCTTTGTCCTGAGATTTGTCTGCTTGTTCTTCCTGGACTCCTAACCTGGTTTTTGGATTTTGGCCTGTTTCTTGACCTTGATTCTACACTCTCATTCTGGCTCTGGATTCTCGTTCACCTCTAGACCCTGGCCTTGGATTTCCCTCAGTCACTGTCTTGGAGTTTTGTGACCTTTGTGAGCAATCTAGAATGTGTGTCAAGACTTGTCTTAGTTTTGAGGTAAATTGTGGTATGTTTCTGCATGCTGCATTTAGCACTTCACTGTCCAAAGATCAATAGGTGGCAGCTTTGGTGCGTTGGATGTTAGTGAAATGGCAGATTCATTTAAGCTGCTTTAATATGTAATATGAATAATATTAATGTGGACTTGGGTAATGGGAAATTAAAATAACTGGAAAATAATATTCCCAAATCTTATTTATATTATTAATGTATTAATATTAATAAAATATATTTATAGCTGCTGGGTGGAGCTAAAAATAAATGCTTTAATGAGCTCTTGCTGTGTAGTTGATTTCACATCTGTCTTTGGAGGAGTGCCATCATATCAGGAGATTCTGCTAGTGTTTTCACCCAGTTTACTACCTCTGATTTAATAAAAAAAGATTGATATATTTGACATTTTAGATTTTAATTGAAAAAAAATATAGATAGTGGCTTTAAGATATTATCAATAATACATGTAAAAATCTCAGTTGTGATTTCTGTTTAAAGACATCTTTAAATTCCCTTACCCTTTCCAAGTATCCCAAAGATTGTAGGTCTGGTGGTCAAGTAGTCTGGTGGTCAAGTAGTTTGCTTTACCTTCCCTTTAGGAAGTTTCATTTGTTTCCTTTTTTTCCCTACAGCCTGTATCTAATTTTTTTACAAAAGACTACAAAATAGTTATTGTGTTAAATTAAATGAAATTATATTTAATTATTAAAGCCAATTACAATTTTGATTCATCTAATGATTCCATTACTGTTGGGTCCTGAAGAAGACCAAGATTTTGTACAAGTTGACCACTACAAACTTCTATATGAAATCCCTGAATCAGATGCAGGAAAATACCCAGGGCATTGCACAGACTGAAGAGTATCACCCAGTACTTGGGATGCAGCCCAAGTTGTACACTTCCACAGACTGAAGTTTGTAAAAATGTAAGCTTGGCTGGCCTTCTCCAGCAGTGAAAGAATGACCAACATGGATACCGATTCTTTCAGAATTGATAGCCAGATGAATCCCGATTTCAGATTTTCCTGGATGCATTCTTTCAGGAGAAAACCTGGCAAAGAGACAGGATATGTTTCCCAGTAGCTGTCTTTGTTATTACTGTTTTGCCCCAGTCAAGTGACAGCCAGTGGTGTGGTGGGGAATGTTTGCATGAAACAGCCTGGTTTATTGTGGATATGGAAATGGAAATACAAAGAAGATAGATGTAACTGAAGAGATTTGATTAGACAGAGGATCCAAAGTTGCTCGGAGTTGCAGACAGGCACAGCTGGAGTCGTCCTAATGAGTGTCTGGTGGATGAAGTGACATAGAACAGGGTTGCTAGCAGCAGGATGAGAAGCAGGACAGGACTGGAAACTTTAAAGTTAACAGGTGGCAGGTGGCTGAGAGAGCCACCAGTCAGGGTTGTGTGTAGCACCAGTCAGGGTTAAGCTCCTTGTGTGAATTCAAATGGTCTCCGATGAGACTGAGGGCTGAGAGTCTTTAATATCTCAAAAGGGCAATTTGTGAAAGAAAGTACAGCTTGTGCATTGGTCAGAAATCAGACCCAGGCCTCCTGTGTGGCAGATGAGAATTGTACCACTGAACTGCCAAAGTGTCACTCTGATTGAATGATTGTGTGGAATACTGAGAAATGTAGTTTGTTACCTCATTTATTTAGTGTCACAAGCTAAATTAACACTGCCAGTGTGGGTTTATTAGTTTATTCATCAGAACTGCCTTTCCCTTACACTGAAAAGAAATAATATATAATAAATATATAATATATAATATACAAGGGAGTTACTACAATGGTCAAAATCAACAACAGGCTGAGTGGGTTAATCAATATGTAAATTACCCCCAAATAACCACCAAATTGAAAATGTTTTTGCCAACAAAATACTCACGTTGTAGGTAGAATTAGATTCAGATGAACACAGTGCTCTTTAACTCTTACAACACTAACGCAGTAGATGCATTACCAACTGCCCCTCAATCTACTACTCTATACAGATGTAGCCATTCAAAATGGGTGAGGTATTTCGCGGCATACCCCGGTGGGAGTGTCGCAGTATCACGCGGTATCACACAGTGAACGTGTGTCACGTGGTTAACTATCCGGCGTCGCCTTGTAAAACCGCCAGGGGGAGCTTAACCTCTCATGTACAGCATTTGAGCCTTTAATTTTGAACTGTGTATTACAGCATGTTAATCATCAGTCATTAAAATGTTGGTATATTTTATGAAAGCAAGATTGCTCAGTTGGACAAAAGTACACAACCTACCTTTATCAGAAATATTTATGCATCAAAGCCTTTACTGAAGATATTACTAATAGTATTAATAATGGATGACTTTGGACAAGCTGTATACTCAAAGTATAATTTCTTTAGCACATTTGTACAAGCACTTGGAATCTGTCCAAGCCATACTTTGTCAGGCATTTTGTTTTACTTCAACGGGCATAAAAACTTCCTTGCTTTTAACAGGGCGTTTCATAATTTCTAACTACGAAAATGATTTAAAATGCGACACCTATCATGAAAAGAAAAAAATACACACCAGTATTCCATTTCTCCCTAAACATTGTAAGCTTCGAAGTCTTTAACTAACGTGATACCGGAGTCAACAAGCATACTTTTAGAATTTGATTAAAAGGGAATATAATATGGAATCGCGTATCTCAAGAATTTAATAATGGTATGATTATATCCGTGTACTGCGGCAGAACTGTGTAGGGCTGTTTCGCCTGCCTGCTTATGTGAGCTGTCTTGTAGCCTACTGGTCTAGGTGCGTGACTACCAACTGGCAGGTTGTGTGTTCAAATCCAGCTGGTGCTGGACCTTTCAGTTTTATTTATTTATTTTTTAATCGCGTAACATAAACATATTACCGTATGCAAACTGTACTGTATACAATATGTATATGTATATTTAATGTCTTAACTGTGCCCGTTTAAGTATTGAATATTCATATCTAATTTTACCACTGAAGGGAAATCTTAACATAAACATACAGTATATGGCTGGTCTCGGTACTTTAAAGAAAAAAATACACACCAGTATTCCATTTCTCCCTAAACATTGTAAGCTTCAAATGAAACCACTTAATACATAAATATAGAAATCTTAAGATTTGTTTTATTTAATGTTGGTAGCAGGATGAACTGTCAGAGTGTATATTTTGTCGCAAAGTTGCTACAAGATGTTAACAGTGAAAAAGGTATTTAGAAATGAGTTATTTCAAGATGAAAAAGAAAACATACACGAAACATGGTTTAATTACGACCAGAATCGGTCTTGAGATATTTTTAACTTGATTTACAGTATTTGAGAGGTATGTCTTAACACCGATACTACAGTGCTTAAGTACTGCTCACGTATATGTTTCTAGGTTTATATTATGCATTTCATACGGTCAAATTACTTTTGAGCAACTAATAAGAAGCGCGAAACGGTATGCGTTTTAGTTTCGTTTTGTGCTGGAACCCGTGGATTGATTAGAGATATCAAGTACATACAAGTCATTTTTTAAATGTTGTAGTTCGTCTTGGAAAAAATGTTATGAGTACATCATCTATCAACAATTACACAGGTTCTGTTTCCATATTGCGGATTTTGGTTAGGTACAGTATTATCAAATCCAGTGGCGCTGTGTGTTACTTTACTGAGTCCCATGTCACATGGTCTGTGATTGAAACCTGTAAAACCGGTTTAATTCGTCACAGCCAGCACTCTTCAGGTGTGAGGGTCTTCTGCTCAGAATGAAACGCTAAAATGTTTGTGTATATTCTAATGGTAGTGGGGGCAGGGTGTGTGGGAACAGGTTTGGTTGAAATTGCATTGGAGATCTATGTTCTTCACACCTGAAACATTTTCTCTGAAAGGATTTTCTTCGCAGTTTAACCGATCTTGTTACAGCATGTTACAGTTTACTATTATTAACCATATTAATTTTAAGTGCTTAATGTAAAATCTTGTAAAAATATATTTTCATTGTTCAAATATACATTAATATACATTAAGTCTGACTATCATATAATAAGTTAAATACAAAACTAAAGAAAAAATAGGGTTAAATATAATTCAAAATATTTTGCTAACAATGTTAACTGTTTATGAATAATAAAATGTATTAACTAAGGAGTAGGATGGCACAGTTGTTAGTATGTTTTTTGTTTTGTTTCTTTTTCATAAATACAACAGTAGTACCTGATGTCTCAGTGGCTTTCAAAATTAAATTATGCATGCAAACCTGTGAACTAGAAAGATAACTAAGATTTTAATACTAATTAAATGACCGCGGGCACTTTCCACCCCGTCTACATTCTCAGAGTAGAACAGACTAACCTTCTAATGAAAGACGGTCCACCCTCCATGGACAGGAAAAGTGCCCACAGGCACTTAAACTTAATATGGTCAGTAACAGTAAACAGTAACATGGTAAGAAGGAGCACGTACAAACGTTTTCGAAATAACCACATGTAAGACTCTGATGCTTAAAATGTTTAGGGAGAAAGTGGAATACTGGTGTGTATTTTTTCTTTAAACTACCAATACCAGCCATATACAGTCTGTAACGTAGGGATTTCTATATGTCTTTATTTAGTGTTTACATTAGTGACAAAGGCTAAACTTTTAGCTTCAGTAACGTGTACATATCTCCCCTTTTTATAAAACGACTTGGTTGAAAACTGTTCCAGAGCCACTGTTGTTTCATCAGTGAAAAGTACATCATGAAATGCCTCTCCCTGTTCAATCCACTGGAAAAAAGAAAAGGAGCATAAAGCTTCTGATGGTCATAAACGATATTCATTTAGGAGCAGCATCAGAGGTATGTTCTTAACTGCACTGCATTGGAGAGAATACCATAGTGTGTTTTTTTTTTTACTCCCTGGCGGAAACTGGCTTCCAGAAGAATCAGTATGGCTCAGAGATTAAATAAAACTTCACAGACATTAACGAAGAGCATAACGCGTGTACTGTATACACTGCAAGTACAACCCAACTCTCTGCAGGAGTGCTGGCTGTGACCAATTGAACCGGTTTCACGGGTATTTTCAAAGTAGGAGGCGAGATTTCCAGCGAAAGACACCTCCCCCCCCCCTCAAAAACCCAGTAAATACAGTACTTACTAGTTAAAGGCTAGGCTCCCGACTACAGCGAAAGGAACCCTTCTTTCATTAGAAGACAATGAACATATTGTAACGCTTACGGCCGACAAGCAGTGTGTGTAAGAGCCGGCGTACCAGAGCGGGTGACGTCACCGCCCTTCCCTGTGATAGCAGGACCACAGCTACTGGGCTGTGGGGAGATCTCTCTTTAGCTCACGGGGCTAGGTCGCTGCAGAGAGACGCGGGTTCGAGCCTCCAGTCGGGATGGGGCCGACCAGATGCGGCAAGGGCGCTCGCCTGAGCCCCCGTTGCGTTACAATATTTTAGCCCTGAATGAATTAATAGCAAACATGGTTTACATAAAAGACATTTTTCCAAGAAAGTTTAGCCTTTGTCACTAATGAAACCACTAAATAAAGACATAAATATAAAAATCTTAAGATTTTTAAAATACATGACTTTGCTAAAATTTATTTGAAAATAAATACAATTACAACCGCCAGGGGAGAGAGAGAACAGGGGAGGGATGTTGGTTTTGCATAAGGGGCGGGGCTATGGAAATTAGGTTCGGGAATGTGTAGTTACATGTTCTGGCTGTTTGTGAATTATCGTTGTTGAGTATGGAGTGTTGAGGTATTGATTTTGTGTAATGCTTTATGTTGAAAATTGAGGTGGATTTTGTTTATGATAAACAGGATAAACTGGGATGGGAGGAAGGTTTGGTTTTGCATAAGGGGATTATGATAATTGGAGGACTTTGCGAGAGTAAAATGGTTTGATTATTTGATTTTGTATTGTGGTTGTTATCAATGTTTTTGGTTGGTATTATGTTTATATGGTTGTTTTTGTTGGTTGGTTGTTATCATGGTTATTAATAATACGATCTATAGTTGAAATCTGAGCCTAAATAAAAAGAAAAAGCAAGTGATTAGGTTTATGAGCAATCTAATTACTTATTCGTTTAATAAGCTATATAAAATAAAGTTTATTATTAATTTGCTGGACAGAGCGGTGAACATTATTATGCATAAGACAAAGATAACGATCCTGATCAGTTTAGAAATCTGTGTACGCTGTAAGGTTTTAACTTCTTAAACTTTTAAAATACACGTTTTGAATAGAAAGAAATCCTCTTCCTGGTACAGTATGTATAGCAAACCAGCACGTCTTTTTTCTCCAATCAGAGGGGTGTCAGATGGTGTCAGCCAATCACCATTCTGCGTTGGTTAGCAACGGGTGACTGTACTCAGGCGGAAGATGTAAACAGCTTAATGTTCGTGTTAAATAATTTTTTTAAATTAAAATTCATTCTATACAGCAATCACATATTTGGGTACCGTTTCATAAAACTTTCATGCTTAAAATGTTTAGGGAGAAATGGAAGACTGGTGTGTATTTTTTCTTTAAACTACCAAGACCAGCCATACACAGTACAGTTTACATACATGCGTTATGCTCCTCTTCTTTTTATGCTCAGCTACTAAAATTTCCCTTTAGTGGTAAAATCCATATAAATATTCAAAACTAAGCGGATTAAAATGTGCACAGTAAAGACATTAAATGATTAAATCTTTGCACTACCAACCAATGCACCACGAGTGCCCCTGTCGGTCATTTTGGCCAGCCAATCACTTGCCCTGCGGTACCCTCCGGTGCCCCGCGGTGGCTTGTGGGTAGGTTACTGTACCGCGGGTTTTTACCGCGCATTTTGAATGGCTGCATCTGTATATATACACACACAATATTTACATCTGTGCAGTACAGCAACCCGTAAGGATCACACTCTACCAATATCCTTACAGACCCAGTCTCCCAGATAAACTGAACCTGTTTTATGCTCACTTTGAAAATTATGACGTGAAGGCCTCCTCATTGCCTCTACCCCTTTGCCTCCCCTATTCTCCATCCATACCGACAAAGTAAGAGCACTATTCAAAAAACAAAATAAAAGAAAAGCCACAGACCCAGACAGTTTGTCAGCTGCAGCCCTCAGCTATTTTGCTGATCAACTGCCTCCTGTGTTTACCAACATTTATAATACTTCACTTCTTCAGCAGTAAGTCCCTCACAGTTTTAAAATATCCACTATAGTAGTATTGTCTCTTAACAAGGTTCAATACTTCACTCCAGTCTGGTCTTTTTGGATGATCCACCTTCTGTCTTCCTCTCCTGTCCTTCTCTGTGTCTTTCTGGCCCTCCATTCTGTACCTGCCTTTTTTATGCTGCCTTCCTAGATTTTGTATGACAATTTATGATTTGATTAACTAAAGTTACTGTACGATTGCTTTAATCACTGAATCTCAGCAAATGTCCCCTTGATTTGAAACTGGAAATGTTGACACTAACCAGGTGCTGTACCATTTTTTGTAATAGAAAGTGTTTTTTTGTGCTGCTTTTATTACCTAGATAAAGCACCTTTATTGACTTTCAATAATATTTAGAATTTGGAGGGGGGGGGGATTTCATTCCAGGTCCAGTCTTCACAAGAAAATATGTTGATTTTTTTCAAATTCATCAATCTGTCCCAAATTTTTATCCAAGCTAATAGACAAGGGCATTTTCATCTATTTGGCAGGCCTTGAAAAAATGTATCTTTGAAGACAGGAAACAACTTTTTTACTCTTAATGCCAAGGGGGTTTGCTTCAATTTAAGACTTGAACCAGGCCTCTGCTATGTTATGTTGCAGAGATATAACAACATTTTTAAGGGGTGAAAATTCCAGGCGGAAACAGGCTCTAAAATTGTTTAGATTGTCCAGAGACATTTTTGTTTGTTTTTTGGCAGAAGGATGTTGTAACAGAAAGAATAAGGTTCTGGATCCCAAGATGAAGTAAAACAGATGAGTTTATTGCATGCAAGGAACAATAAAGCCGAAGTCTTGTTTCCCGCAAGAAACAACAAAACCGAAGTATTGTTCCATGTGCCAGTACAAACTTTTAGGTTATATAGTCCTTGCTTGCTGCTTCAGACGTCATTCGGTGTTATGGTAAGGGGGGGGGGGTCATGGTATTTGGCCAGTTAAGAGACCCTGGCCAAATGGTCAGTTTAAGATTACGCCCCCAGGGGGTTCCTAGCTCGCATCTGGAATCCTTATCAGTTAACCCCCTTTCCTGCCATAAACCCCTGTTGCTTAGAAGTCTAATTTTCAGGCAGAACTGACTTAAGTTAACCCTTTTTACATCTTGTCTCTTACTTCAAGGATAATAGATGCAGTTTTGAGGACTGTTGGTACAACACCAGTGCTCAAGGATTCATTTATTAGATTAAGGACAACAGAGCAGAGAGAAGTAAAACAGGACTGAAATAAAGTGGTGGGGATGGGATCTAATAGGCTGGGGGTGGTGTCACTGGGAGGGCAGGAGGGGTGCCCAAGTGAGTCCTTTTTAAAACAGAATAATGGCTCAGCCGCAATTGCACTTAGGTGCAAAGATGATGGCATATTATGACAATGCTCCCCACAAACAATTATATATATAGTGTAGTGATTCATATTCGTTCAGGGACGCCAAATATGTAATGTTAGTGGCTCTCTGAAGGCACCAGTTCTGTAGGGTTTGGGCATTTACTGAGACAATTATTAATTGTAGCAGTAAATCACAAAGTTGATTCTTTTGATGGCTTTAGAGTCCAACCATGCGACATAACTCAAACAACGCACACACACAGGTACTAATACACGAGGATACATTTATTAATACATAGAATATGCCTTAAACTAACAGATCTTATCGAGAGGGTTATCAGAATACAAAAGATATATATTCAATCAGTTACGAAGTGTTACATATATCAAGAGGACATACGTTCAGTATATCATTCATTAAGACCGTTTCATAAATGAACTTGGTTATAACTTCTACATTAGATACTCGAAACAAGTACATAACTCTTAGGAATTAAATTGATATCAACTGGTTGGGATAACAATTGAATTCTTGAGCTGTAATGCATTGAAGTTGAATACTCATCCAATCTTTGGGGATTCAGATCTCCTGCGGGCACAAAGAAACAGTTGCAGGCTGTTGCTGTCCAATCCGCGCTCTCTGGCTCGGTGCCAGGCTGTGCTGTGCGGCTCGCGACGGTGCGTTGCTTATGCTCACTGACCGGCTAGTTAGTGTTGGCTTTAACTAGCAAAGTTTGTGCACAGGAGAAAAGATGACTGTGGGTCCCAGCAAGTCAGGAAGAGGACCGGTTCGTTCCTAATGAAGAGCTAGTTCTGAATAGTGATTCAGCTGTCCACAGTTCCGACCTGTTCACGAGGCCTGCTGCTGGTTACTCTCTGGCAACCTCCACTCTAGACTCTTAGAACAAAGGAAAGTTCTGGCACTCGGACACACTGGCCGTTCCGTGGTTGTCCGGGCTGAGTCTCAGGATGGTCAGGAGGCGCGCTGCGAGGATGTCCTGCCCTTGGGAGCCTTCTGCTCCTGGGCCGTCCTGCCCTGGAATTCTCCTTTGAATTCCCTTTAGAACAGTCCACAGAATCCTCTCCAGAATCCCTTCTGAATCTTGTTGAATCTCCCTTTCTGAATCTGAATCTCCCAGGCTCTCTGTGTTGCCTGTTTTACCTGGAGGAACTTCAGCTCATTGATTGGCTGAAAGTTCCATGGGCATCAGAGTCCCACGTGGGTTACTCGGCCCTACCAGTCCCTGATTGGTTGATCAAGGTGAGATATGAGTCACTTAGTCCTGACACTTAGTAATGCAGTCCAGATGTCCAACTGGCACTCCCTAGACAGATAGGCGCCAATGGGTGACCATTGATCATGATAGCCAGGCTTAGCTAAGTGCATCCCCCTTTGGGAGCTGTCCTTATCAAAAGAAAACATCTTGCATGAATGGTTTCTCTGTGGCTGCACCACAGAGATGAACAGAGAAATGGGGCCTCATTTGGGAAGCTCAGAAACACTTAATTCTGCCTTATTAATAAGCCTCACCGCTACAATAGCAAAACAAAAAAAAAACAACAACAAAATTGAACTAGTACACACACACACAAAAAAACAAATCCTTTCTCTAAGAAAGAGATCAGGAGTTCTACCACACTTAGGTCCTATCAGCTCCACACTGTAGCAATAGCGAGACTAAGCCCCGTTAGATCTCTCCCCCCCCTCCTAAATACTGTAGGTACTGTATCATATAGCCTTGCCCCTTTGGACTGTACCACTGTTACAAAATTATGGAGCTGAGTTTCACCCCAGATAAACTAATTTCCCTAACATGGGAATTCCTTCTTTCTTTAAAGAATAGTATAAACTGGGATGGTGACAGAGATCCCTCTGTCACAGGTGGATTTCATATGTGAAACCAGTTTACTAATGGATGGAGTGTCAAGAAGAGAGAAGTTAGAGAAAAGGGAACCAGTATAGCTAGGTAAGCATGAAGGAGGCGTGGTGGTACAATGCATTGTGCAGAGTATGTGATTCTGGGTGTTGTTGATCTTGAAGCTAAAGAAATAAAAACATATGTTGCAAAGTTGCAGTGAGGCAGGTAATGTGGTGGGGCAGTTTGGCTGGGTTGTTATGGTTATTTTCAATGATGTAAGAGAAGTTTCTGGATCTAGCAAACTCTATTGTATCCTTATTTTCATACAGTGTGTTCGTTCCAAGCCTGATAATGTACAGTTGTATTTAAAAATTTGTGCACCCCTGCCAGATAACATGTTTTGTTGGTTTTCTAAGTGAAAAGAAGTTAATGCAAACTCTGCCAAAGGAGGTGTTACTAAGTACTGCCCAAACTTTTGCACATACCACATTTACTGTTTTCAATCTGTTAAATTAAATAAATAGTAACTGTGCATTAAAATTTGCAGAAATATGTCAAGTTTGATTTTGTTCGCTGCAGAGGTTGTGTTAACTTCTTTTCACCTAGAAAATCAACAAAATCTGTAGTTTGGCCAGGGGTGCCCAAACCTTTGCAACTGTATGTGTATGCCAGAAACACACCTCCTACATTCAAGTTTCTGGGAAACTGGGGTAAAAGTGAGAAAAAGAGATGGTTCGAGTTTTTAAAGGAGCTAAGGTTTCCTTCTTCTACACTGTGTCTTGCAAAAGAAATCAGCCCCTTCCAACAGTGTCTTATTTTGGTGACTTAGAAATGATCTAGGAAAAACATTTAAGCAGGCATTTAATCAAAACTTAAAAGCTCAA
Organism: Lepisosteus platostomus; assembly: GCF_059453375.1. NCBI lineage: Eukaryota > Metazoa > Chordata > Actinopteri > Semionotiformes > Lepisosteidae > Lepisosteus > Lepisosteus platostomus. The sequence continues at coordinate 8,372,604 of NC_142625.1, read as the reverse complement.
ACTAAACATTTATTGGTGTCAGCAGAAACTGCAATGAAAAATATAAAACTAATATTTTCTTACACAAAAAGGAATCCAACTCACATTTCCTTTATAAAAATCATTTCTGTCTTCTGGGAACAAACACTATCACCATCCTAATACAACGGGCGAATAATACCTCTGTCCTCTACAACACAGTTTGTCTTTCCATTGTGAACTGTTACAATGAGTGACACCAGAAGTAATGTCTGATGTCAGTCCTCTACTACAGTCAAAATTCTTCACCTCTAAAATTTATCAGCAAAAGCACCTCATAGCTGATATACAAAATGTTATCGCTGTTCTGTACAGCAGACAATACATAACATCTCATCTCTATAATGACACTGAATGTAGTTTGTTATTAGTAGGCTGTTGATGACACACTTAATGATTTAATTACTAAGGTAAACCAAGGTAAACTTTACAATTACTTTGCTCACTGAATCTCCAACCCTTGCTTTGTGCCCTTGCTTTGAAGCTGGAAATGTTGACACTAACCAGATGTTACCCATTGTATTTGGATTCTTAAAGACACTTCAATAGGCGTTTATTAAAGCCTGTTAATAATAAATAAACAACAATGCCAGCAGCCATATCACCCTGCAACTCACAACTGGCAACCCACTGAAGCTAAGCAGGTGTGAGCCTGGTCAGTACCTGGATGGGAGACCTCCTGGGAAAAACTAATGTTGCTGCTGGAAGAGGCGTTAGTGGGGCCAGCAGAGGGCGCTCACCCTGCCGCTCATGTGGGTCCTAATGCCCCAGTGTAGTGACGGGGACACTATACTGTAAACAGGCGCCGTCCTTCGGATGAGACGTAAAAAAAAACCGAGGTCCTGACTCTCTGTGGTCATTAAAAATCCCAGGGTGTTTCTCGAAAAGAGTAGGGGTGTAACCCCGGCATCCTGGCCAAATTTCCCCATCGGCTGTTATCAATCATGGCCTCCTAATAATCCCCCTCTATGAATTGGCTTCATTACTCTGCTCTCCTCCCCACTGATAGCTGATGTGTGGTGAGCGTTCTGGCGCACTATGGCTGCCGTCGCATCATCCAGGTGGATGCTGCACATTGGTGGTGGTGGAGGGGAGACCCCATTACCTGTAAAGCGCTTTGAGTGGAGTGTCCGGAAAAGCGCTATATAAGTGTAAGCAATTATTAATTATTATTATTATTATAACAAATAACTACACTTACTGATGATATACTGTAATTATTTGTGGAGGAAGTGTAACAAAATTGTTTTAGAAAATAAGTATAAAAAATGGTGATTAAATCTTACATGAAATTACAGAGAAAAATACTAAAAACAGCATGTTTGAAATCTATAACATTTTATCACAATTGCATTGTGTTTTAAGTGTGCTTTTTGCTGCTTTATGGGATTGAGAACAACCCAGAACGGCAGACCACAGACAAAATCTGAACAGAGTTTAGATTTTTCTTAAACTGGTCTACTTATATACATTTCTGTCCTGCTTTTGGGTTCTGTACTGTTGTAACAGAAGAAATAAGGTTCTTGATCCCGAGATGAAGTAAAACAGATGAGTTTATTGCATGCAAGGAACAATAAAGCCGAAGTCCTGTTTCCCGCAAGAAACAACAAAACCGAAGTATTGTTCCCCGTACTGTTACAAACGTTTGGGTTATATAGTGTTTTCTTCTCCGTTTCTGACGTCACTCGGTCTGATGGTAAAGAGGGGGGTTCATGGTATTTGGCCAGTTTACGATGTTCTGGACAAATGGTCAGTTTAACATTACACCCAGGGGGGTTCCTAGCTTGCATCTGCAATCCTTATCAGTTAACCCCCTTTCCTGCCATAAACCCCAGCTTGTGACTTAGAAGTCTAAACCCCCTACAGAAAGGATTAAATTCAAACCCCCGTCTTCACATCTTTCTTCATTCCCCCCTTATAAAATATGGCATACGTCAGTGTAGCCTATTTTTATACATACAATGTCAGGGCAGATCTTTCCTTTCTTGGCAAACAGGTATGTATTGCCATGACATTGTACGTTCCACGGTTATAGCAAGATGTGATACATGTTTTTGTGCACGTGATGATTACAATTATACATATAAACAATACTATTCCTACAAATAAACACTGTAAAAAGGTTCCACCCCAGACCCCAAACACAGACTTTACCCAAGACCCAATTCCCGAATTTTCAGTATAATAGTCCTGATATTTCTGTCCCTCATTGTAAATGTGTCTGGCCAGATCTGAGATGTTCTCAGAATTATCAGGAATATATGTGCAGGATTCAGTGCCAATTACTGCACAAGTTCCTCCTTGGGCCGCCAGTACATAATCTAAAGCTAGTCGGTTCTGCATGGCCACTGTTCTGAGGGCTACCATCTCATCATTAACAGCCTTCAGACTAGATGAGGTAGAATTTGCTAATTCTTCTAAAGTCGAGGCCATTTGAATTAACTCTCGACTCAGAAAGTTCATGCCGGCTTGTAGAAATATTATACCTAAATAATATTCCCAATCAGCCAATTTTCTTTGTGGTCTGTGGTTAGGTCCGAAGGGGCTGTGGGTTTGAACACGGATATGAGGAACCACATATCCTAAATAACATGAGCCAGACCACTGGGCTGGCAACCATGGGTAGGCTCGTTTTCCACAAATGAAATATGTTCCGTTTGGCACTCCCCATGCCTCTGAAAATAAGAAGCTTTTACCGAATTGTGGGGTGTGTCGATCCCATCCTGGAATTTGGAAGGTAGAGGTGGATATATTTGCAGCGATGGTAAGGTTGCAACGACTCCATCCAACCAAGTGCAGACCATTAGTGTGCTGAAAACATGTTTCCCCCACGTTCCTTATTTAGAGTCAGGTATGGTGGTGTATGGCTTCTGTTATATTTAGGAGCGTAAGAGCCTGTGAAACTCGTGGGCTCTAAGCCTCGCTCCTATAGATATTGTAATGTTGTGCAGGTTAAAGTCGTGTTATGGCAACCCCCATAGTTTGTCATATTAAAATCTCCTAAATTATCCCTCCAAATGATCATGCCTATGACTTCCTCGAGACACCAAGGAATGGCCCCCATAGGAAGTCCTCCCTGTACATAATTGGGTAATGCGGCACACAACCAGCAGGCACTTTGGTTGGTTTTCTTAGCTGTCAGATAGGAGAGGCCTAAAAAGGAATTAATTCCATGTTCTCCTTTGTGGGAGAGATGATCATTAATCCCTGCGGAACATAGTCCTACAGCAACAATTATCGTTATTAACAGAAATGATTTCATTCTGAGTCTGCAATTGGGGATGAGGCTCATCGGCAGTGTGACGCGTGGATCCAGCGATCTTTTCCTTCCACTTGAACCGCAGACTCGGTTGTCAACAGGATCTGGTAGGGCCCGTCCCACCTGGGCTGGAGAACCTGTGAAGGAAATTTCCTGATCCACACCCACTCTCCTGGGATGAGGTTGTGCCCTCCTTCAGGTGGTGGTCCCCACGCCTCCAGGACCTGCTCGCGGGCTCCTTGGGTGGCCTCTGTCAGCAACTTGCAATAATACAAAGGAATGGTTGATCCATCTGAGGAAACCCCAGTCTCAGCACCTGTAAGAGAACTTGTTTCAAATTATTACAGGCGGCTTTTGCTGCGGGAACCAAGGCAATCTTGTCCTTGTACTGCACTCCCCCCTTAAGCAGATCTGTTAAGAGTTGTGCTTACCCTGTAAAAACATTGCACCCAGGCCCTGTTAAAATTTCACAATGCTAGACACAAAAGGGCCTTATCATAACTGCTTCTATTAGACACTCTAAAGCTGAAGCAACTCAGACTTGTGGGTTTACTCGTCAGGGGAAGCACTCAGAATACCATCAACATACTGAGTGATCACAGTCAGTTGAAGCCACGTGATACCCTGTTCTGCATAGTCATTCTTTGTAATGCATAATATTCCAACCCAATAGATCTGGAATAAAACCACCCATTAAAATTTGGTACTCGGCAAGTAAAACTTGCTGTCCCAATACTCCTGTGGCCTCCTGCCGTCTTCCCATATACATTAATCTATAGCACACTGTCGAACAGAGGAGTGAAACAAGCATGACAGTAGTGCTCCAGTATCCCCTAACAGAGAAACCAACACTCCATTAACAGTACATTTTTAACCACTGGACTGGGACGGACTTAGGGAGGCTACAAGGGATTTACAGGATCTAATCGTTAGGTAAACAGATTTTCTCACAAGACGTTATTCTCCCCAGTCTTGATTCTAAACCTACAGCGTTTCAGCATGTCTGGTTTCGAGACATTCGAATAAAACCAAATTGTTTCCACTATTGCAACTAATTGTATAAAAATACAAAAACTGTTTAACTACTTTTACGTCCACCTGTACTGTACTTATACGTTTCAGACGCTCTTATATTTTCCAATCTCCTTAAGTTGATTTTCGTCAAGTCTCTTTAGTTACGTCTCTAGCCAGTCCTGCTGGCTAAACACACTCACACCGTCATTTAGTAGACCAAATCTCACAGTTACACACATACATGCCGGCACACAAATTCATAAAACACATACACATCGAGAATATATTTTTCTCTTCGTAATACAATGTGCTGTATTCTTGTTTTACTTCTACATTAATCCTTTTAATTCCTGAAGCGAACTCCAGGTTCACTGCATTTCTTATTTCGGGTGCGGTGCTTTAACCCACCGGTCAATATCTTCCGGTTTTGGATTTGATCGTATGGGGCAATCAGGGAAGGTAGGTGCCAGTGCAGACCCCCTCGACGGGGTGCGAGACAGTGTTAGAGTGGCGCTGTCATCAACAGCGCCAGCCCCTGCTACATCAAGTCCTTTCCCACTTCGAGTGAGAGTACAGATCTGCGGGCGCCCTCCCTCTAACAGGGGAGACCCTGATCCGTCTTTATCACACTCATACCAAGTGTTATCCCAATCAGACCCCCCTTCTCCATATGGCCACTGTGGGAATTGATCCCAATTATTTTCGTTTCCTGCCTGTTTGTTCCCCTGTGGGAGAGCAGGATATAACTTAGTCGCCGGCTGTAGCACATTAACCAGTGCAGCGTGACCAGGAGTTAATTCCTTCTTTAGTTTCTCATTCTCCTGTACTGCCTCTTTTAGCTTTTTTTCTATACTCTTTCGTAGCGAATAAAGTATCTTTTCTTCCGGGTTTTTGTTTTCCCCGTAAACACTTTGACTTTTAAGTCACATCCCAATTTCTTTCTTTTTCCTCATGTATCTGCCACCACTGGTGCCGGCCGTGCACCAGGGTGGGAGCTACATGCTTGTGCTTTTGCCAATCAATACTCATATGCTTTCTTTACAGGCGTCTTCGCCCCAGACTCCCCCTGACAAACTCAACTTTTCGCATATTTTTCTCCTTTTTTTTTTCCGTCAACTTACACTTTTCCGATATATAAACGGACCCTTCCACCACTTTCTCAAACCATCAGTTAGCACACATGTTCGGTCTCTTTTACTTTTGTCGTGTGTGAGGTAACAGCTCATACAGTAAGGGGATGCGTTCACTTGACAAACCTGTGCATTCCTGCACTCATTCAGCCAAGGGCGTCTGTTACCTCCAGATCTAAATGCCTCTCAGAGACTTTAGAGGACTTACACCACACTGTTCACAGGTAAGAAACGAGACCTCGAAAACCCCCTTTCTTGATCAGTAATTCACCATCCCCAGAACGCCAGCATCGCTGCTTTTGCCCCGGGGTGGACTTACGCACTGAGCTCAATCACTGGGCGATTCTCGGGTCTCAACGTCCTTTAAATCCTGCTTCTTAATGCTTTGCTCTTTTATTATGAGGTGTGTTTATGTTAGTGTCATGCGTGCGTATATGTATTTCACAAACAAGGAAAACACCAAAAAAATACACACATATAGATAGATAGATAGATAGATAGATAGATAGATAGATAGATAGATAGATAGATAGATAGATAGATACTTTATTGATCCCGTGAGGGAAATTGCAGTGCAACAGCAGCTTAACACACACAACACAGCCACAGTGTAACAAATTATATAATAATAGTACAATACATACAATACAATACAAGAGTTACTCACAGTCCGGACACACAAGAACAAACTAGAACAGAACAGTACACAGAAAATCGTATCACACGTATGAATATAAATATAGATGTAACCATAGATATAAATATAAATATAAATGTATTGCACAGGTCCCTGGCATATATTGCACAAAAGTGGTTGTAAATGGGAAAAAGAAAAAGAAAAAGAAAGAGAACAGATGTAGCAGTAGATGTGTATATGCGTTTAGTCCAGAAACAGGTCACTGTCGCTGTTGCCTCTGCCAAGACGCAAGGTGGATGCGTTGTACAGTCTTATGGCAGACGGCAAGAATGACCTCCTGTAGCGCTCCCTGTCGCACCGTGGATGAATCAGTCTATTGCTGAACGTGCTCTTCATTCCTGCAAGCCTGTCATAGAGGGGATGGGAGAAGTTGTCCATGATGGCCTCTAGTTTGGACATCATTCTCCTCTCAGCCACTACCTCCAAGGGGTCCAGGTCAGACCCAATGACAGAGCTTGCTCTCCTGATGAGCTTGTTCAGCCTTTTGGAATCTACTGCTCTAATCCCAGAGCCCCAGCACACCACTGCGTAAAAAATGGCACTCGCTACCACCGACTGATAAAACATGTGTAGCATCTTACTACACACATTGAAGGACCTGAGCCTCCTCAAGAAGTAAAGTCGGCTCTGTCCGTTCTTATAGATGGCCTCGATGTTCTTAGACCATTCCAGTCTATCGTCGATGTGCACTCCCAGGTACTTGTACGAGTCCACCATCTCCACGCCACTCCCATGGATGTAGACAGGAGTAGGTTTGACCTTTTTCCTCCTGAAATCTACAACCAGTTCCTTTGTCTTTGTAACATTCAGTTCCAAGTGGTTCACCCCACACCACTCCACAAAGCTGCTGACCAGTCCTCTGTACTCCTCCTCCTGCTCACCCTTGATACATCCCACAATTGCAGAGTCATCTGAGAACTTTTGCAGGTGGCATGACTTTGAGTTGTACTTAAAGTCCGAAGTATAGAGGGTGAAGAGGAATGGAGAAAGAACTGTCCCTTGAGGTGCCCCTGTGTTACTCACTACCAGTTCAGACACACAGTTCTGAAGTCTCACAGACTGTGGTCTGCCCGTCAGGTAGTCAGTGATCCACGAGGTCATGGAGGCATCGACTTGCATCTCCTCCAGCTTCCTCCTTAGAAGTAAGGGCTGGATGGTATTGAAGGCACTGGAGAAGTCGAAAAACATGATCCTTACAGTGTTGCCAGCCCTGTCCAGGTGTGAGTAGGCCCTTTGCAGCATGTAGATGATCGCATCCTCCACACCAACACTGGGCTGGTAGGCAAACTGTAGGGTGTCCAGTGATGAGCTGACCAGGGGTCTCAGGTGGGATAAGACCAGCCTCTCCAGTGTCTTCATGATGTGAGAAGTCAGTGCAACTGGTCTGTAGTCGTTGAGGACAGAGGGGCGCCCTTTCTTTGGTACCGGGACCAGGCATGATGTCTTCCAGAGCACCGGGACTCTCTCCAAGCGCAGGCTCAGGTTGAACAGTCGCTGGAGCACTCCGCTCAGCTGATCAGCACAGGCCCTCAGAACTCTGGGACAGATGTTATCTGGTCCTGTGGCCTTACCCTCGTGCAGCCTCTTCAGCTCCTTCTTCACCTGGTCAGCTGTGATGGTCAGCCTGGCCCGGGGGATGATGCTCATAGTGCTTTCAGTGCTGGAGGTGTTAATGGCGGAGGTGTTGGAGAGTGGCAGCTGTGGGGGATGGGTGGGTGAGCAGCCGTCGGGGGTTGTAGCTGTAGGCGGCCATGTTTGTGGGGGGATGGAGGAGGTGTTGGGCAGTTGCAGCTGTGAAGGGTTAGGGAGCGTGTGGCTGTGGGGGGATGGGTGTTGCGCCACAGAGGACCCAGAATCAAACCTGTTAAAAAACTGATTCAACTTGTTGGCCATCTCCAGGTTCCCCTCCGTTGCACCCCCAGCCTGTTTGAAGCCAGTGATCTCTCTCATGCTGCTCCATACATATATATATATCTATCTCTTCTACTCCTGTTTCCTTTAAAACAAAAAACCACGCCACGCCAATCCGTGCACGATCAAGGCGTAGCTAATCTCAGGACCCCGGGCGCAATTAAGGCCTACACCGATCCTGAGCCTCAGAACTCCGGGTGCAATTAAGGCCCACACCAGTCCTGAATTACGTGCATTTAATGCACCACTCAGCTCCAGAACCCCGGGCGCAATTAAGGCCCACACCGATCCTGAGCCACAGAACTCCGGGCCCAAACCAGGCCCAAACCATTCTGACCTTCAGAACTCCGGGCCCAAACCAGGCCCAAACCAGTTCTGACCTTCAGAACTCCGGGCGCAATTAAGGCCCACACCAGTCCTGAACTACGTGCATTTAATGCACCACTTGCTCTAGAACCCCGGGCGCATTTAAGGCCCACACCGATCCTGAGCCTCAGAACTCCGGGCGCAATTAAGGCCCAAACCAGTTCTGACCTTAAGAACTCCGGGCGCAATTAAGGCCGACACCAGTCCTGAACTTCACGGTAAGGGTCCAAAACCCGTTCAAAAACTCCACGCGCAATTAAGGCATACACCAGCTTCGAACGCCTGTACACAATACCGCGGAACCCCTGCCAGACCAAATTCTGGGCTTACAGCAAACAACCCATTACATACACTGGTGTCTTCCCCGGGCCAGAGGAATTCAGAAACTCACGTTTACTCTGTCATCTCGGGCGATTCTCGCAGGGAGCAGAGATTTCCCAATCGTTCAGAGAGAGTCGGGACTTTTTTTTAAAAAAAGAGGAGTCCTTACCTCTTAGTAATGTGAGCGGTGACTGTCTCTCCTGCCGATGGGAAATTCTGCGCCTTCTGGAGCATCCGCCGACTACGCCAAATTTGTTGTAACAGAAGAAATAAGGTTGTTGATCCCGAGAGGTAAAACAGATGAGTTTATTGCATGCAAGGAACAATAAAGCCGAAGTCTTGTTTCCCGCAAGAAACAACAAAACCGAAGTATTGTTCAACGTACTGTTACAAACTTTTGGGTTATATAGTGTTTTCTTCTCCGTTTCTGATGTCACTCGGTCTGATGGTAAAGAGGGGGGTTCATGGTACTTGGCCAGTTTACGATGTTCTGGACAAATGGTCAGTTTAACATTACACCCAGGGGGGTTCCTAGCTTGCATCTGCAATCCTTATCAGTTAACCCCCTTTCCTGCCATAAACCCCAGCTTGTGACTTAGAAGCTCAAGGTCGATTTCCTCCTAGAATGGATGTAACATTTAATAATGTAAAATTATGTTGGAAAGAAAAGACAGTACAAGCCTACATGGTGACTTGTGTTCAAAAGAACGCATTGTACATCCTTTCTGAACCTTCAGATTTTTAGATGTCCTACATAGTATACAGATGCAGCCATTCAAAATGCACGGTACAAACCTGCGGTACAGTAACCTACCCACAAGCCACCGCAGGGCACCGCGGTAAGTGATTGGCTGGCCAAAATGACCGACAGGGGCACTCGTGGTGCATTGGTTGATAGTGAAAATATTTAATCATTTAATGTCTTTACTGTGCACATTTTAATCTGCTTAGTTTTGAATATTTATATGGAATTTTACCACTAAAGGGAAATTTTAGTAGCTGAGCATAAAAAGAAGAGGAGCATAACGCATCTGAATGTCATAAACTATATTAATTTAGGAACATAAAAATTACTGTATGTACATAAACTGTACTGTGTATGGCTGGTCTTGATAGTTTAAAGAAAAAATACACACCAGTCTTCCATTTCTCCCTAAAAATTTCCTGTACCAGGAAGAGGATTTCTTTCTATTCGAAACGTGTATTTTAAAAGTTTAAGTAAAAACCTTACAGCGTACACAGATTTCTAAACTGATCAGGATCGTTATCTTTGTCTTATGCATAATAATGTTCACCGCTCTGTCCAGCAAATTAATAATAAACTTTATTTTATATAGCGTTTTAAACGAATAAGTAATTAGATTGCTCATAAACCTAATCACTTGCTTTTTCTTTTTATTTAGGCTCAGATTTCAACTATAGATCATTTTATAAATAACCATAATAACAACCAACAAAAACAACCATATAAACATAATACCAACCAAAAACATAGATAACAACCACAATACAAAATCAAATATATCAAACCATTTTACTCTCGCAAATTCCTCCAAGTATTATAATCCCAACCCTTATGCAAAACCGAACCCTCCTCCCATCCCAGTTTATCCTCTTTATCATAAACAAAATCCACCTCAATTTTCAACATAAAGCATTACACAAAATCAATACCTCAACACACCATACTCAACAACGATAATTCACAAACAGCCAGAACATGTAACTCCACATTCCCAAACAGACCTCATTTACATAGCCCCGCCCTTATGCAAAACCAACATCCCTCCCCTGTTCTCTCTCTCCCCTGCGTTTGTAATCGTTTTTATTTTCAAATAAATTTTAGCAAAGTCATGTATTTTAAAAATCTTAAGATTTCTATACTTATGTGTTTATTTAGTGGTTTCATTAGTGACAAAGGCTAAACTTTCTTGGAAAAATGTCTTTTATGTAAACCATGTTTGCTATTAATTCATTCAGGGCTAAAATATGTTCATTGTCTTCCAATGAAAGAAGGGTTCCTTTCGCCGTAGTCGGGTTGAAATTAGAAGCTTGCCATGCCCGGACTGTTACACCAACGCATTAGCATGTTAAAGCGATTTCATTGAGGAGCCTAGCTTTCTTAACTAGTAAGTACTGTACTTACTGGGTTTTTGAGGGGGGGGAGGTGTCTTTCGCTGGAAATCTCGCCACCTTCTACTTTGAAAATACCTGTGAAACCGGTTTAATTCGTCACAGCCAGCACTCCTGCAGAGAGGGGGGTTGTACTTGCAGTGTATACAGTAGATGGGAAAGCCAGAGCCGACCTCTACGCCGCCCACGTGTTATGCTCTTCATTAATGTCTAAGCCGGAACACATCATTATATCTCATTTTGTATTTCTTAAAAAAAAAATCGTTTGCCCAGCCTAACAGTATTGTTGTTATTGTTTTAACCTGTAAAGCGCTTTGAGGAGCCACCTTTAAAGGCGCCATATACAATAAAGTTCATTATTATTACTATTGTTAATTTGCTGGACAGAGAGGTGAACATTATTACACAGAAGACAAAGATAGCGATTTACGTTGCATTGTGCATTGTGCTGCTGTAATACAGTTTTAAATAATAAAAAGTCTAAACAGTATCAGCTTTATGGGTTTTAAATAAAGGCGATTTAAACGCGATTTAAATTAATATAAATGTTTATATTGTAACGCATAGGTTACTATTCATTGTTATTAAAATGACTTAAATTCGATCATGTTGTGATATTTAGAAATATTAATTTGTTTGGTGCGGGGTGCGGAACCAGGGAATTATTTACATGGAAAACGGGTGTTTCCAAGTGCTTGTACAATCGATGGAAATGTTCAAATAAATGTGCAAAAGAAATCAACAAAATAATCATTTATTTCTTTATCATATTGGCTAGCTAATGTCCTCTCTTTGCTAGTCAGTGGCTGTGTTTCTAGGGTTAAGGTTAGTGTTGGAACAACACCTACACATGTTCTAATGCATTTGCTGTGCATTAGGATGTATTTGTAGTGCAGGACAGGTGTTGTTTTGCTGTTTCCTCGAAAAACAATTTTGGCCCAATTTAGCCATTTTTGCTAAGCTGCACGCCTGTCAAAAATGGTCCAAAATCCTCAATCCACACTTTGTACATGCTAAACTTTCTTCTTTTCTCTTTTTAAACCTAGAGGAAAGAACAAGTTTGGCCAAACTTGTCTGGGAATTGTAATTTTCACTAAAAACCACTCCCCCATTTCGTATTTTAAATGTCTTTCCAGCAGCAGGATTTAAAAAAATGCAATGCCACAAAATTGAAAGCCTTTCACACTAGATGCATTAAAAATACCTGTTAACTGGTAATTGGCATGATTCTGACTAATTGGGAGTCATTTATGGACTTTTTTGCACTCATCTGTGTTTTTTAAATACGTTTTAGAAAAGTGTAATCTATACTAAAAAGCTGTACGCCACCTGCTATACAGATACATGTTGTAATACTTTTGGGTTTGGATAGGACGGACACAAGAACTCAGACTTGCGGAATTAAAGCAAGTTAAAGACTTTATTTTTCTTCTCCGTCACCCCCTGCTAGCCCGGCTCTCCCACACCCCTGCCTGCCAACAGCGCAAGCCAAACACCGCCCGTGCGCCCGAAAGAGAGAGGAAAGAGAGACAGTAAGACCCAGGGGTGCAGAAGCAGGGAACTATTTACAAGGAAAATGGATACCTCCCCAGACTGTATGCCCGCTTCACTGTGGGACAGCGGCACTGGTCGGTGGCCTTCCTAAACCCCGCCCTGACTACTTTCACTCCTGTCCTGCTCTTCCCCTCGCACCCCAGCCGGGCGCTCTTCGGCCTCTGCCCAGGGCGAATGTATATTTAGATATTTAGACCCGGTGCGGCACCGAGAGAGTGTCTGGATTTATAACTTAGTTTTTAAAATTAGTCAAGCAATATGAAGCATCTCCTTTTACTTTTAAGTCCCTTAATTATCATTGAGCACAGCTTTCTCACCACTTAGATTACTTTTTGATACCATCCTTACACAAAGCATAAACTTCTTGTATTTTCCGATGACATACAAGTGGAAAGATAACAGATTTTAATCGTCTTTAATTTTGTTACGTTATACGTTTTAGGAATGTTTTATCTATACAAACACAACAAAACTATTCTCGATTGTATTTCTGAATGTTATGTTAAACCTACGGTAGTTCACTGTTTTAAATACATCTAATTAAAAAAGTTAGGTGTGAGCACTTTAGATCTTTTTTTCTGAACCAGGGAAAATCTGATCATGTTTCTCTATAACAATGATAAAAAACTTTATTTTACAAATCACCTTTAAAAGTGGCATCTCAAAGCAATACAGTAGATGTAAACCACAGATTACAAAGTAAATACCCAGACAAACGCGTTTTTAATTAAATGCTTTTATTCATTCAGCAGAGAGAGAGTAAAACCTGGGCGGAACAGTTGTTCCTTCTTCTGATCACTCGCTCTCTGGATACACGTCTCACCTGTCCTGTTCTTTGTTTTCCTAATTTGCTGATTATGCCTGCTACGATCCACTCCTGCCCTCACACCTAAAGAAGACTATTTTAAATTTCTTTGCGCGGTCCATTGTGCAATTATCTCTTGTATGTGCTGTCCTTAAGGTGATATCACATAAAGGTGATATGTAAAATAATGTTTTTTATTATTGTTATAGAGAAACATGATCAGATTTTCCCTGGTTCAGAAAAAAAGATCTAAAGTAAACTAGTTTGTCACTAGTATATTTTTAATACAGTCTTTGCTGTGCTCTTGAGGATCCTTGTGATATTTAGAGCTCTGGTTGAATGATAAGTGTCGCAGTTTAAATAATTTTTGTAGTTAGAAATGATGAAACGCTTTTAAAGTCTTGCGATGTGTAAGCGGGAACACATCATTATATCTTACATATAAAAAATACATAATATAGCTCCCAAACAAACGCAAACGTGTTTTTAATAAAATGCTTTTATTCACTCATAATCTGACAATTTCAGAAAGACTAAGGAAGGACTAAGGGAATTGTCATCTGTTGTTGAAGCTCTGTGAGCTCGGTGACTTCGAGACCACTTGTTCTCCCAGGTTGTTTGAATCGCCACAATTCAAATAGAGAAAAAAGAGCTGACTGACAAGATTTAAGATGTGGCTGTCAATGTTGGTTTAAAAAAAACACGTTGCCCGACGTTAGTTGCATTGCTTGAAAAATAACTTTATTTCGAGAGACTGGATAAGTAATTCAAGTGTTTTTTAACTTCCTGAAAAACAAGTAATAATTTAACTATATGTGCAAACGTTTTATGATATGTCACTGTTGTGAATGTCTGTGGAGTGTATCTTATTTGCCTGTCTGTCCTGGCTGTGCTCTCTCGCTCGCTCTCCGCCCCCCTCTCTCAATTCAATTAAATTCAAGGTGCTTTATTAGCATGACAGATGGGTACAATCAGTGTTGGGTTTTACTTTGCTTTGAGATGCCACTTTTAAAGGTGATATATAAAATCAAGGCTTTAACTTCAACTCCGCAAGTCTGAGTTCTTGTGTCTGTCCTATCCAAACCCGAAAGTATTACAATATGTATCTTTATAGCAGGTGGTGTACAGCTTTTTAGTATAGATTACACTTTTCTAAAATGCATTTAAAAAATAAAAAAGATTACAATCTAATCTTTCCACGTTTGATCTCAAGATCCCAAGAAAAATAAATCTAAACGGGGAGAAAGCTATGCTGAAAGTTTATTAAGATACTTAGAAGACAAAAATATCAATTTATGTTGCATTTGTCTGATTGCGAATAAAAAAACACATATATTTAAACACGCGTTTGCGATTTAAATCAAAACGCGATTTAAATCAATATAAATGTTTATATTGTAATGCCTAGGTGACTATTCATTGTTATTAAAATGACTTAAATTCGATCATGTTGTGATATTTAGAAATATAAATTTGTTTGGTGCGATTGAGGTTTTAATTTATCTCTGACTCAGGAAACGTTTCATTTTTTCAAAGAAATGTTTGTTAGAAAAAATTCATTGCTCCAGTGGGATTCGATCACAGACCATGTGACATGGGAGTGAGGAACCTAACCCACAGCGCCACCGGCGCGGTCACATGCAGGGTGCTGAAAAAGCACTACAGAAACATTATCAACAGACATCGTACAGCGTGTACAATTCTTGTGTTGCAGTACATGAATATAATTATATTGTTATAATTTCTTTAGATACGCGATTCCATATTATATTCCCTTTTAATCAAATTCTAAAAGTTTGCTTGTTGACTCCGGTATCACGTTAGTTAAAGACTTCGATGCTTAATGTTTAGGGAGAAATGGAATACTGGTGTGTATGTTTTCTTTTAAGTACCGAGACCAGCCATATACTGTATGTTTCAAAAATTCAAAAATTCCAAGTTCCAAAATTAATATCGTTTATGGCCTTCACACACGTTACAGTATGCTCCTATTCTTTTTATGCTCAGGTACTAAGATTTCCCTTCAGTGGTAAATTTCCATATAAATATTCAATACTTAAACGGGCACAGTTAAGACATTAAATATACGTATACATACTGTATACAGTACAGTTTGCATATGGTAATATGTTTATGTTCCTAAATCAATCTCTTTTATGAGCATGTGAAAGGCATGGTGAATCGATTCTCATAAATTACTGTACTTTGCATGATTGGAAACAAATGCGTGATTGCAAAATGGTGTGGTGTTACTTTTACAAAGACGGTCAATGAAAAAAAGAATGTGGACCAGGGCAATACTTTGTTTACAGCTTGTCCAAGGTCATTCATTATTAATACTATTAGTAATATCTTCGTTAAAGACTTTGATGGCGACAGCTAAAACATGAGAGGTTGAGCTTTATTAGCTCCACCTTGCGGAAATTCCGGATACTATTATTTTAATTGCGGTATCATAGGAAAATTTACGTTAACTCGCGGTAGACCGCGTAAAGCGCAACGCAAAATAATGCGGTATCGCCCGCGCATTTTGAATGGCTGCATCTGTATATATTCCAAAATAAAAAACACCAAAAACACAAACAAATGCACTACAATGCCAACTTTTCATTTTGTAGCATACGAAGGCTGTCAAATTCTATTTACAGGTTGTTTATATTGTCTACTACTTTAGATACAACATAAATGGAGACTGAGCACACATACACATATCTGTATGAGGTGTCGAGTCTTTCTCCACCTTGCAGTTTACTCATTGGTGTGTTATCTTTGGATGACTGGGTGTGACCTCTGACTCAATGTGTAATAATCCTTTAGGAACAAACACTATCATCATCCTAAAACAACAGGTGGATAACACCTCTTTCTTCTACTTCAGACAAAACAATTCAATTCTGTCTTCTACAACACACAGTTTGTCTTTCCATTGAGAACTGTTACAATGAGTAACACACTGTATTCTATGGAAGTTTTAACAAACCACTTGTGGCAACACAAGTAATGTCTGATGTCAGTCCTCTACTACAGTCAAAATTCTTCACCTCTAAAATTTATCAGCAAAAGCACCTCATAGCTGATATACAAAATGTTATCGCTGTTCTGTAAGGCAGACAATACATAACATCTCTATAATGACACACATTTCCTCTGTCCTGTACAATTCAAAACAATAGTGTTGTGTTTATTGTAATGTGACTCCTGCAGGTTTATCTCAGAACAGTTCTGTGATAGAAGGACCTTTAGGCAGGCTGCATGCTGTGGGAAATTTATACACTGTGTACCTGGAGAACCAGACTGGACTATGGGAGATCAATGTCACATCCTCAAGGCCCTGCACCATCAAAGTCACAGGTGAGCTGTCCCACAGTCTATGTACTGATCTTTTGAATTAAGGATAGTATGTTGTGTATAATACAACTTGCATTATTTGTAGAAGTTGATAATATTGCTGGGGCTTTTTTTCATGGCATCACTACACATTACTGAGTAGTAATTATTTTCATTGGCTTACTGTTTTTTTTTCTTGTTTAAGAATTCTCTTTTCTCTTTTCTATAATATTTTTTCTGAAATTGTTCCAATGGATCAGTTCCTGTGCATCTTCACATTCACTAAGTTTCTTTTAGGATTACAGACTGTTAACAGTTATGATTTTGTGTTGTTAAGTTCTTCAAAATTAGAACTAGGTAAAGTGTGTATGGTAGCGCAGTGGTTACCATTGCTGCCTTACAGCTACAGGGCCCCTTGGTTCCATTTCTGGGTGTTATAGCCAGTGCTGCCCCCCAGAAATTTAGGTGCTACAGACCCAATAGCTAGACTTCCGGCTCACACCACAGGCACAAGACAATCTGGCACCAAGCCAGCCCGAGGCAACACTGTTCGCTTGAGTCCACAGCTGGAATCCAGAAGCAAGGACTGCAGGGTGTTGCTCTTATTAGATTTGCAGACGATTACTGCAGCCGATCTTCTGAGGAAAAAAGGCCATGCAGGATGGAGAACATCCTGCTGGAGTTGCCCAGGGTGAAATTATGCGGACTGACTGACTGGAGAGCTGGAAGAGCAGTCCAGAGCTGTGCTTCATATAGAAAGCATTGGAGGGATGAGGAGTCTAATTTCCCTGGCTGGCAGTCTTATCCACAGACCAGGCCACTTTTGCACTGTCAGCCTGGTCTCCTAGAAGACAGTCCTCAGGAGAAGCACTGTCTGGAAAAAGACAGAACCAGATTTCCAGGAACCATCAGGACTGGGCAAGGAGACATCTGCTGAGCTTCTCTCTCAACCAATGGAATCCTCCAGGCAGCACAGCCACAGGCAGAGCTACTGCCGAAGCCCCAGGGAACTAGAAACCAGGAACATGAAGGGCTCCACTTGAACACTGGAAGGTGGTTTAGGATTAAAGTGAAAAGGAGTCATCAATCACCAAGGAGAGATAGTGTAGGGTTTAAATACTCTCAGAGCACCTGCTGCAGTAAGAGCTCTTACTACAACCAGGTGGTCTGCATTGTTACAGTAAGCCCGTGGATTGAAAATGGGACACGGCGAATAATGATTATCGTAGTTGGTTCAGTGATAAAAGGTTTATGGTTTTATTGAAAGATTAATGAATTGATAATAGAAATCAGAGTGGGAGTCGTGGGAGGAGTTTGAGGAGGAGTCCTGGGAGAGTTCCTGGGAGAAAAGTAGCTACAAACTCCTAATGTCTCAATGTCTCAGGGCTTTAATAGTGTTTGAGGTTCCCTTAACGATGCTGATAGGCCTGGCCTGATCTCAATAAGGATGGCCCTGATAAACTCCTTCCACATCTGGAATGTGAAGCAGGTGCCCTGGAGCTCATCAGGCCATCACACCTGGGGCAGGTTTGGTGCCGTCTCTATGGCCCAGGGTCCTGCTGTCTTGAGCCACTGAACTCCAATGTGTAGAGTCTCAGATATTCTGTAACTCTGGCCCTATGGATAGAAAGGAGCTCATCCGACACCGTGGAGGAACATTTACTGGGGCTTGATGATATTTTCCCTGTCATACTTAAGAAAATTAGAAATGTTTTTCCTGTGCTCCTTGCTAGAATTTCAATTTTACATTTCAGTCCACACTTAGAATGAGAGAGTATCCAAAAATTGGAAAATTGCAATCTATATCACTCAACCATAAGAGGTGTAAAACAGAACCGGAAGACTATTATTGATAATGTAATGGGAACTATTGTTAAGGATAAATTAGAAGAATACATAGATATAGAAAACACAAGTAGACAGGATTAAACTAAGGGAGTGTTACACACTCATTAATGACACACAGGGAGCTGGGGCTACAATTGGAAATGTATGGTAAATTAATTTAGACCAGAAAATGGGAAATAATTGTTAACTCAGCTAGTAGTAGATATATGAAACAGGCTTCCCATAATAGAAGTGCCAGATACTCACAGCATGCTGCAGTATATTCCTTGCCAGAAAATAATTTAAAAATTATAACAGCGCTGTGTGACACATGTTTTCTGGACTTAAATTAAGATATTAAGCATAAGATACCATGCAACATTTTTAGAATTATTTGAGTATAAATTGGCAGTCCCCCTGTTTGCAGATGTTTCCAAACTGTAGCTCATAGCAGACTGATAATAAGACTGACACTGAGCTCTGTGAGTGGGAGTCTTATCAGTTAAGACTGGATGGATATCAGAATTGGTTAATGTGTGTGAAAATCCTGAAGAGAAACAAGGAGCCCCAGATTCCAGATTTCCCATTCCTGATTTTGGTTTCAACTAGGTCACAATTTGAGGCATTCCAGGAAT
This sequence comes from Lepisosteus platostomus, assembly GCF_059453375.1. NCBI lineage: Eukaryota > Metazoa > Chordata > Actinopteri > Semionotiformes > Lepisosteidae > Lepisosteus > Lepisosteus platostomus. The sequence continues at coordinate 8,353,607 of NC_142625.1, read as the reverse complement.
TGAATACGTTGTTGCTGTACTCTTGGAATTGAATACGTTGTTGCTGTACTCATGTATACAATATGGGTCCCCTTTGTCTAATTAGAGGATAGTCCTTCTTGCCGTATGCCTTTCCCACTTAAGGTTAGGGATGGCAGTGACTTATCATGCTGTGTCAGAGATTCCTGGGACTGATGGCTGACTAGTTATACCTGCTCTGAGCCTTTATCTATCTTCATCTCTTGCTGAGAAGCCTTCCCTGCGTAAAGGAATCCCACCAGTCTCTCTGTTTCCATAGAAAATTTGTAAACACAAAGGATAGGATTCCACAATTGGTTGGAAAGTCTTCCCTAATGGACGTCTGTGCACTCAGGTGCTCTGGAGCTCAGAGTAGTTTTTATCCCTACAGCACATCCTTCCTTTGTTTCAGTAATGGCATGCACACGTTTTCTTTACATTAGCCCATTTGATAAGAACTGTAAAAATGGAATTTAATCATTTATATGATGACGGAAGATGATAACATGACAAGATTTTTTTACATTAGGATAACATATTGTAAAATTTGTAATGTGTCAGTAATGTTCTACATTATAGTGCAATATGGGAAACAAGATCTAGTAATTAGTACTGCTTAAGTATTATATGGGTAGGAAGTCTAATGAGCATTACCTTTCCATGCAATCAGGAATGTTATTCACAGACGTCTAGCCAAGATATGTCAACTCTTTGTTGGAATGGGAGCACACATTAACTTGATACCCAATACCAATATATAAAAGGGGAGAGTGAAAAAAAGGCTATAAAAACAATCTCAGGTCATTGTCATGAGGAAAGCTCTTCAGTCTAATACAAAGAAGATTAAGAGATTTGGTTTGACTGGTTTGAACAATTTCGACACAATTGTTCCCAATAAGCTGGTCCTGAAACTTTAGAATCTGGACTTGTGCAATTCCATCTGCAACTGGATACTGGAGTTTCTGATGGGTAGACCACAGGTACAAGAATGTACGCCTTGTTCATCTATGACTGTACAGCCATTTACAACAGCAACCACATTATTAATTTTTCTGATGACACCACAGTTATTGGGCTGATCACAATGATGAGTCTGGATACAGGAGTAAGGTGGAGCACCTAATAAGGATTAACAAGACAAAAGAACTCATTGTGGACTTCAGGAGACCCAGAGGCAGTCTCGCCCCAAGCAGTATTGAGGGCAAACTGCCAACTGCTTCAGATTCCTCAGACTGCAGAACTCCGCAAGCTTGGCTTAGCCTCACAACAAAAAAGCCAATCTGAAAAGGCCCAACATCGCCTCCAACTTCTGCAGTGCCTAAAGGAATGCGGTATGGGGAAGCAGCTACTCTTTAACTTTTATTGCAGTACCATAGAAAGTGCCCTTATTGGTGGAAAGCTTTTTTGAAATTATAAATAAAAAAAATGAAAGCTGTATTTAGCAATTTCTATTACAATAACTGCCAACAAATGAAGGGTTTTTGAAAGAAGACGTTGCATCACATTTATTTGGGCTGATGACTGTGTCTGTTCACAGGTCAGAGTGTCATCGGTTTCCTGTATTCCTTTGTGCAGCTCTTTCAGGGACCTCACCCTGGCTTGGCATTGATCGAGGGGCGCCCCCAAGTTGGTAAGATAGGAAAGTCAGTTGTTTCAGGTGAAAATGGGTACATAACAAGTGAAATGCTGATGGTGGCATGTGGTTGCTTTAATGTTCTATTAATTTTCTTTTTTTTGTATTGACACACAGTTTACCTCTATCTCTGTTTCTCTTTCATCTTAATTTCTAAAAATATTTGGATATTTTTCCTATTTTTTCAGATTTGTGTCTGAATTTGAATGTATTATCCTGCTTTATAAAACAGTGCTGCAAAAGAAAAATCATATATTTCTTCTAGAGAGACAACATTTTCTTATCTAGACATGACTAAGCAGAGAACTTAAATTTCCAAGTAGATTCTCAAATTTAAAACTCCTTTTTTCAGGATTTAGGGCTTCATTATTCACATTAAATTTGATTAAATATAACAATATATCATACAGCAACATCCCCAAGGTAGAATATGGAATATAGCGTGAACAGAAAAAATGATAGTACAATATGTGAATAATTTAAATACATTGACATTTTTCAATTATGATTTCTGGAAATATGTGGAATATCTGGATGTCATTATCCTCATTGTCACCCATAATCTAGCTCTCAGCCTTTCTCATTGTTTTTTTTTTTTCCACAGGCAAGAATGCCACTCTGTTAGTGTCAGTAACGGGCTCCGAGTCTTTGAGAGTGACAGAGGTCTCTCTGGTGTCGGCTTCTGGTTCAAGAGTGCAGAGGGGCAGTGTTACTCCATTGGACAGGAATGACAGGAGAGAATATCTGGTGTCAGTACCCAGTGTACCTGCAGGGCAGTTCTGTGTCTTACTGATTGGGGTGGACAATACTTCATCCACACCCTTCCAGAGGCAATCCAACACTCAATTCACATCCACCAGCATTGAGGTCAAGGCAAGTAAACACTCTTACCAGCAGTTTGGTGGGTAAGGTTGGGTAAACAAATGTTCAACTGAAATTTGTCTTTTTATAATTAGTTTAAACATGACAGATACAGATATTGTCTTTTATTTTCATTCTTTATATGTTTTTTTTCCTTTGACCTCATAAGGTTTAAATTAAGACAAAAGAAGTCTGATGTCCTTAGCATGCAATAAACATATCCTAAGCAGTTGAGAGTAACTATAGTGCTGGCATGATTGTGTTACTTTGTGGGACGATTCACTGGTGAAATAACGTAGACTGTTCACCTCACAGGCTCAGGCCAACACAATTCTGGAGCCTGGAAAAGATTTCATCATCCCCTTCACTGTAGCAACCAATGGGATGGGAGAAACATACACCATCAATGCACGAGATGACAAGGGATTCATCAAAGCATTCACAGACAAGTGAGTACAACAAAAAAAACAAACAGAGGAAGAGAAGTCAGTAATATTGCCCCAACCCCCGGAGCACTGGATTATTGTTAATAAAAGTCTTGGTACTTAATAGAGTTTAATTTAGTTCTGATTCATTTCCAAACTTTACATATTAGAGGGAGCATATTTCCTCTGTCACTTGGGTCATGCATGACAATTTTTATGTCAGCAGCTCAACTATAAAGTAATTCTGGAAGACAAAAGTGAGAAATTGCCTCACCAGTTGAATTAAGGGGAAACCTTTGAGGCCAGAAAGTCCAATTGCATAGATAAATTTAACAGGGGTTATTTGTGGACGATTTTCTTGTCCACAGGGAAATGTGACACTTTACTGTATTGTAAGCACTACTGCAGTAAACTGGATTTGCTTCGTTGACTCCAGTACTAGCACATACCTTATCCTGCTTAGCTTTTATGATCTGAAAGGGTACAATAATGCTATTCTGCATTGCAAAAATGAAAATGTGAATATATAATAAAATAGTAGCTATTTTTCCATTGGATAGTTAGTATTCATGGTTAGTAACATCTTAACAAAAATAACCGTGTTCAATCACCATGGTTTGACAAAAGTCAGGATTTTCAGATTCACGAATGCTCAAGAAGAGTGACTTGTATCTGGTTACATACAGATGCAGCCATTCAAAATGAGCAGGGTACGCTGCGGTAAAATGGGGTGGGCATGTCGCATCACAATGCGTCATAACGGGTCATATCGCATCATACTGTATAATTCCGTAGTTATGATATTAGTATCCAGAATCACCACCAGGTGGAGCTAAAAAAGCTTAACCTCTCATGTACAGCATGAGAAAGCACCATGTGTTTTCTGTCACCAGAAAATGCATAGTTTCAAATCCCAGTCACTGCTGAAGGACAATCTTTTTCCAATTAAGAATTTAAGTTGTGTACTCTTTAGACTTTTAAGAATTTTAAACCGTGTATTACAGCATGTTAATCATTAAACATTAAAACGTCGGTATATTTTATAAAAGCAAGATTGCTCAGTTGGAACAAAGTACACAACCTACCACCTTTATCATAAATATTTTAATTATGCAGAAATATTTTATGCATCAAAATCTTTACAGAAGATATTACTAATAGCATTAATAAGGAACGACCTTGGACAGGCAGTAAGCTCAAAGTATTGCCGTGGTCCACTTTCTTTGTAGCCTTTCACATGCTCATAAACAATATTAATTAAGGAACATAAACATATTATGTAAACTGTATATGGCTGGTATTGGTATGTAAAGAAAAACTACATACCAGTATTTCACTTTCTTCCTAAACATTTTAAGCATCAAAGTCTTACATGTGGTTATTTTGGAAATGTTTTTACATACTCCTTCTGACCATATTAAGTTTATATACTTCATAACATCACTTTATTAGCCCTATACAATTTCTTGCATTAGGAATTCATCTTTTTGCATACCCCAGCATGCTCTGCATGAGACACAGACACAGAGAGAAGCTTGGGGTCTGAGCACAGGATCAGTCATTGTTGGAGCAGTTGGAGTTAAGGGCCTTGCTCAGGGGCCCAACGGAGTAGGATTCCTCTGCCAGCTGTAGGATTTAAACCAGCAACCTTGCAGCCAAAGGGGCAGGTCCTTAGCCACAGAGCCACTGCCACAATGTTTTAACGTTTTCTGCGAATACGCTCGTTATTGGAGTAAACAAAAGCATACTTTTAGAATGTGATTCATAGGGAATATAATATAGAATCGCGTATCTAAAGAAATTAATATCAATATAATTATATTCATGTACTGTAGCTCAAATAGTAGTATAATACACTTTCTACGGATATGTGTGCTTCAGTTTCACTCCTTCCCACGTGATTATGTCTGTGGCTTGATGGCTTAAGTGTGTGCCTTATAAGCCTGAGGTCTGGCATTTGGAGCCAGTTGTCGCCATGGTTTTCTTTTAACAAATAAACATTTCTTTGTAAAACTAAAATAGCAAATATTATGGACATTATATTGACATTTTTTATATTTCTAAATATCACAACATGCTCGAAGCTAAGTCATTCATTAATAAAAACAAATAATTTGAAGCTGCTACAACTGTCGTTATTACTGATAATAAATATTATCAGCACTTTATTGAATTTGTTGGTATTTCTAAATATTACAAAATGTTCAAAGTTAAGTGAGTTAAATGATTACCACTTTCCATCAATACTTTCTCTCCTTATCACAGTAAAAGAAACTCATACTTTTCAGAATTTAATTATTAGGGAATATGATATGGAATCACGCATCTAAAGAAATTATAACGATATTAATTTAAGGATCTAAATACTGTATCTGTATTTAAATAGCTGGTAGTATTACTGTATTCCACTTTTTTTGTAAACACGCTTTATTAACACCTGAATTGCAGTGATTAAGAAAGAGACAGAAAAAAAGTGAATCCTGTTTTTGTTTAATGGTCTGTAGCTCAAATCCTGCTTAAAATTAGACACAAGAAGAGTATTATTGGACAATGTTTTGAGGCTAAAGAAATTAATAACGATATTTATTTAAAGATCTAAATATATTGAAACGCATACGGCCAACATTACAAGTTGTGCGACCCGACTTGCCAGTGCAGTGACGTCGCACAACCTTTCCTGAGGCTAGCCTATTTGGCTCGGGCCACACACACCTCAGGATGGTGATGTCACTGCCTTTCATATGAATCCTATCATATGGAAACATTTTGACACTGCGCTCAACAATCTTAGGAAGAACATGAAACACCTGGTATTTGATTAATTAAAAATATGTTTTTTGTAAAAACTGCACCAGGTAGTAAAACTTGTTTATAGGTCTGAAGTAGAGTTAACAGCTTCAGATTTAAAAGGTTAATAATAATATCTTCAGTGTTGCATTAACATTGGAATGTTCTTCCAAGTGTAAAAAGAGGTGGTACACAATGTGTCGCCTCTATACAATTTACAGTTTACAGTTTAAAGACTGTCCAAGATAATTTATTGTGAATAATATCTTCCCTATCACATTTAAATTGGAACCCTTTTCATAGGCGTAAATCCACCTATTTTCTAACCGCTTTATCCAGGACAGGTAACAGTTTCACCCCTCCCCTTCCCTCTGCCTGTCTAATCTCTTTTTAACCCTTCTGTGCCTGAATTGCAGCAGGTGAGAAAATAGGCCGAATCCTGTTTTTTTTAATGGTCTGTAGCTCAAATGGTCTGTAGGAAAGGCTGTGCTCCCACTACCAGTAGGCTGAGTGAATGATTTTTTTTAATTTTTAAAAAAGAAATAAAAAATGAGATATAATGATGTTGTGAGCGTCTGGGGAATTTCTTTGTAAACTGAAGAGTTATAGAGGAGACACGTATCGCCTCTTTTTACACTTGTAAAAAAGAACATGCCACTCAGTGGGCGGTGCATTGTTAACTTGATCACCTGCTAATTCGTTTTACACCACGGCAAGACAGGAGAATGTGATTGTACTGTATCTGTACAAAATGTGTGTTGTGTTTACAAAATTAAAATGTTTAATTAAAAGGTAAAAAAAACTTACAGCTTATACTAAGTTTCTATGATGATCAAAAGGAAGTGTATTGCATGTCTAATGATCTAACCAAATTACCCCCATTTTGATTAAAATCACAAACGCATGCTTGATTAAATGCCTTATTGATTCACAATCTGACAAAGATGTAAATCGTTATCTTTATCGTCTGTCCCTTAATTAACTTTAAACATAGCTTTCTCACCATTTAGATGTATTTTTCATACCATCGTTAAACAAAGCAGGAGCATATTGTAGTTCCTCATGGGATCAAATGTGGAAAGATTTGATTGTAATCATTTTTTGAATAAATTTTAGAAAAGTGTCATCTATACAAAAAAGCTGTATTTATTTTACCACTTTATAGTTATATTATTAGATATAAGAATTCAAGTTATATACTGTTTAGACTTTTAATCATTTTAAACTGTTTGAGGTGTATTTATATAGCTGGTAGTATTACTGTATTAAAATATATATCTAAATATAAATATAGTTGACCCTTACCTGAATTAAAACAGGACATAAATAAAGGGTTTCAGAAATAAAGCACAGCTTTATTCCCATGCTTACAGTCTGGGTAATTGGAGTGAAGGCCATGAAAACATTTTTCAGTCTGTCCGTGGGGGGAAGGGGGACTTCGCCTATTCTGCTCTGAGAATGTAGAGGGGGAGGAAAAGTGCCCGCGGCAATTTTTTTCACTGACAAAGCTGAGTTTTCTGTTAACAAAAACTACAGTATGCTTAACAGCTGTTCAATCGGTTTAATTCAAAACACTTTATTCAGTGGGACAATTTAAAAGACACCTCAACCCTCAAAAGGAAATCAAACATATTGTAATTAGAATCGAGAATAAGAAAGCGGTATTAAATATACCACTGAAACAATAATAAGGTGTCTGGTCATTTTTAACAGTAACTTAACTGTCTTGCATTGTCAGATTGTGAATAAATAAAAGCATTTTATTAAACACGTGTTTGCAATTTTAATCAAGATTGGGGTACTGGGGACTCTCTATTATATTGTAACGCATTCACCTTGCACTGCAGCTGAAGAGCGCCCGGCTAAGGTACGCACCGAGGGGTAACACGGGAGTAGTAGTGGTCATGGCGGGAACTAGGAAAGGCGCTGATCAGTGCAGCTGACCCATTGCAAAAAGGGACGTACAGTTTGGTGACATCACCCAGATTCTTTAAATAGTTCCATGGTTTCGCACCCCTGTTAGTACGCAATTGCCACCCTATCCCTGTGTAGCTACCTGAATAGACCCCTGTGTGTGGCTGGCTGTGCTGGCTTTGCTGGCTATACTGAAAAATAGAGACGTTTTTCATTCAACAAGTGTCTGAGTCACTGTGTCCGTCCTCGCAAAACCCGAAAATACCACAATATAATAAATGCCCTTAGGCTGGGCACAGTGAATTTTTAAAAAAGACATAAGGTTACCCAATCCCTAAAACGAACCATCAGTTTTCAGTCCAGCTCAGGTAGAAAAATAGCTCCTTATTAAGACTTCAGTTATTGCTTACATTTGCAGAACAGGACATTCGACTTCCATTTTACTGCATTTAAGACATGAGCTGTATTTTTCCACTGACCTATAGATGCCCCCTGGTATGTTTCCACTTGCCAGGGTTCTAAGCAGTTAGGAAGATAAAAGACAAGCAGGTTGTTAGCTTTTATGAAATTTATAACATTCCTTCAGGGTGTATTGAAACCACATTTTAATTGGTCTTATTAACATGACATCTGGAAAAATTAACTACTAAGCTTGTGTAGCGGCGAGGCTTAATAATAAGAAAGAATTAAGTGTTCTGGGCTTTCCCAAATGAGGCCCCATTTCTCTGTTCATCTCTGTGGTGCAGCCACAGAGAAACTATTCATGCAGGCTGATTTAAGGTTTCCTAGGACAGCTCCCAAAGGGGGATGCACTTAGCTAAGCCTGGCTATCATGATCAATGGTCATCCATTGGCGCCTATCTGTCTAGGGAGTGCCAGATGGACATCTGGACTGCATTCCTAAGTGTCAGGAGTAAGTGACTCATATCTCACCTTGATCAACCAATCAGGGACTGGTAGGGCCGAGTAACCCACGTGGGACTCTGATGCCCATGGAACTTTCAGCCAATCAGCGAGCTGAAGTTCCTCCAAGTAAAAACAGGCAACACAGAGATTCAGTAAGATTCAGTGGAGAATTCTGTGGACTTTTCTAAAGGGAATTCAAAGGAGAATTCCAGGGCAGGACGGCCCACGAGCAGAAGGCTCCCAAGGGCAGGACATTCTCGCAGCGCGCCTCCTGACCATCCTGAAACTCAGCCCGGACAACCACAGAACGCCCAGTGTGTCCGAGTGCCAGAACTTTCCTTTGTTCTAAGAGTCTAGAGCGGAGGTTGCCAGAGAGTAACCAGAGGATCCACCCGAGGTTAGCACCAGCAGCAAGCCTCGTGAACAGGTCGGAACTGTGGACAGCTGAATCACTATTCAGAACTAGCTCTTCATCAGGAATGAACCGGTCCTCTTCCTGACTTGCTGGGACCCACAGTCATCTTTTCTCCTGCGCACAAACTTTGCTAGTTAAATCCAACACTAACTAGCCGGTCAGTGAGCATCAGCAGTGCACCGTCGCAAGCCGCACAGCACAGCCTGGCTCCGAGCCAGAAAGCGCGGATTGGACAGCAACAGCCTGCAACTGTTTCTTTGTGCCCGCAGGAGATCTGAATCCCCAAAGATTGGATGAGTATTCAACTTCAATGCATTACAGCTCGAGAATTCAATTGTTATCCCAACCAGTTGATATCAATTTAATTCCTAAGAGTTATGTACTTGTTTTGAGTATCTAATGTAGAAGTTATAACCAAGTTCATTTATGAAACGGTCTTAATGAATGATATACTGAACGTATGTCCTCTTGATATGTGTAACACTTTGTAACTGACTGAATATATATCTTTTGTATTCTGATAACCCTCTCGATAAGATCTGTTAGGTTTATATGCATATTCTATGTATTAATAAATGTATCCTCATGTGTTAGTACCTGTGTGTGTGCGTTGTTTGAGTTATGTCGCATGGTTGGATTCTAAAGCCATCAAAAGAATCAACTTTGTGATTTACTGCTACAATTAATAATTGTCCCAGTAAATGCCCAAACCCTACAGAACTGGTGCCTTCAGAGAGCCACTACATTTACATTTTGGCTATGGCAACATTACATATTTGGCATCCCTGGGCCGGCTATGATTACACTTGGCATGTGTCACTCAACAAATACAGGACCTATAATCAAATTTAAAAACAAGTAGGTCTAAGTATAAATCTTAGCATTTTTAAAAAATGAAATGTATTGTAACGGACTGGGGCTTTCTGGGCATGTGCCCTCGCTGCAGTTTGTCCCTCCTCCGGAGTTGAACCGAAGTCTCCGGCGTCATGCAACAGGAAACTTACCAGGCATATTCATTACAATATTACAAGTTTACAAATGCAAATAGAGGAGAAAATACAGATAAAAGAAAGAAAACATAAACAGAACAAAAAAACAATTAACTGCCAGCGGTATTGATGTAAATAATTGTGTAACCAAGTTATATTGTACATATATCAAATGTTTTCCTTGCTTTAGCATTTTTCACCTCCTTTATAGAATTTAAATACAATTTCAACTCCACCTCAAAAGTACAAAAAAAGGGAGTATTATTAGACCATTTTAAAATGGATTACCCAGAATGACTAACAAATTAATTACTGTTTAAATAAATGTTCTTTTTCCCAATTTCTTTTTAGATAGTACAACAAAATATAAAAATCCTTCATATAACATTTTACTATTCTAAATTTCAAAAGAATTGTCATGACATGAACTTAATGTGCTGTCTGGCGATCTCTGTCGCTAAGATTGGCGCAAGAGGTAGCCAGTTTAAGGAGCACTTAGTGATTAATGAGTGGGTCCGGGGTGTGTAGATTACGAAGGATTTAACATGCTACTTAGTTACGATGCATTTTGGTAAACACTCGTAAATTAGCGATCGATCTTAAGATCGAGTTTATGATGTTCTTAGTGCTATGATACTTTCGGGAAACTCACCCCTGTACAGTAAGAAGGTAAAATTAGCAAAACAATTTGGCTAATTGTCTATGTTCTTAGACACTCTTCTCTGTCCCAGGTTTTTAAATTGTTGAGACCCCCTTCTTTCTGGATGCTTCTCTTTATACTGTAATTGTCCTTCCAATTCTCATAAGGACCTAGCAATTTAGGAACATACATTCCACTGTAGGAACAAGAAAGAGTACATCTCCTGGTTTATTGATCTGGTGTTTTACTTGTACCTGTCTTAGTTGCTCTCTGACAATAAGTATTTTTCTATATTGTTGTCTTCCAGTCTAAACCTGACCAATGAGGGCAGTGCTGAGGGCTCAGTGACACTCGTAGCACCAAATGGCACAGAATCTGGAACAGAAGTGTCACTCACCATTGAGGTGGCGTCTTCATCCACTGGCGATTTTAACTACATTGTTCTGCGTATCACTGTTTCCAGTAAGGTAAGCCTAAAATATTAAATATATAAGGCTTGTCTGGTCTTAGTTTAAGATTCAACAGAAAGATTATTGCTCTATTGTACCCAAAACAAAGTGTGCCATTTGCAGATAGTTTTGTTGTCTGAAAGAGTAAGTGTTTAATTGTACTACACTATTCTAATACATTCATATCAGCATGATTCAGGACCGTTGTATAGGCATTTTCCATAATGTCCATAATGAATGACAGTAGATATACAGTAATATTGTGACAACAATATTTTCAAAATGAGTGAGATTTGTATTGTGTTGTCTTGCAAGGAAAATTAAGCGTTTTTTCACCTTTGCCCATTCAGGTGACAGACTTCCGCCCGCCAGTTTGCAACATAACTTGGGTGACAGCAAACTGTACAGAGGACTGCAGCCTAAAAAACTGGGAACTTTCAGCCAACCTGAGTGATGGGAGAGGGTCAGGAATCCAGAGTGTTTACTCCCGTCTGGGCAATGGCTCACTCAGTATCACACGATCACTGGACACAGAAGGCATCAATGTCACTGTGGCCACCTACAGTGCCACCTGTTGCTCCCCAGATGTAGAAATTATTGCAGTGGATGCTGTGGGCAATGTGGGTACCTGCAGACACTACATCAGGACATCAGAAATATCAACTACTCGTCCCGCCTCCCCCACCACTACTACCACCACCAGATTCTACTCCACTAACACCACTATCTCTGTCTCAAGTTCTACTCTGTCTATGTCTTCCACAACTGGAGGCTTCTCCTTCACTCTCAAACTGTGCTTAATGCTCTTCCTCACCATCACACTGTCACCTTGAGCTTTTAGCTCATGAACAGATAAAAAGCAGTATGTTACATTTACACATGAGAGAACACTATGTACATTTTAAATTCTTTAAAGAAAAATACATTGAAAAATAAATATAAAGAATAAAGCATTATAGCAATACGGCATTACATAAAGCATAAGCATGTAATCTTAAAATAAAAAAATGAACTAAAAATAAAAAGAATGAAGCATCAGCAATCTGTGTAGTTCTCTTGTGCCTCTGTTCCTTATAGTGTGCCTTTGTGTTTAGAGAACTGGACAAAACTAGATGGTATCTGTCTGTGTTTCTGTCTGTTTGGATGCTGGCAGTGTTGGCTGCAGAATGCTTAAATGTTTAGCTGAGGAGATGGTGATATGTGTTTCAAGGAAGCCTTTTGGATTCCTTTTCTCTGATCATTAAGAATTAGATAAGATAATTGATATCATTACAACCAGTGGGTTACAAAAAAAGTGAATAGCAGAAATTGACCAAGCGGATAAATCTAATATCTAATCTAATCTAAACTAATCTAATATAAGTTAAACAAATAAATAATCATAACTCCTGACTTGTAAACGATTTTGCCAAGAATATACCTTTAGGTTGGGTATTGAGTTTGTTTCCTGGCACAGCTTTGGTGAAAAGTGAAAAGTAATTATTCAGGCACACTGGATTAAACATTTGTTTATTAACAATGACAGTACTCACACTAAACAAAACACAACATAAACATACTATACAACACACAACTTATAATATTTACAATTTTTTAAATAAGGCACCCCAAAGTCCTAATGTCCTTACCACAGAAAAAGTCCATACTGCTACAAAGTATTTGATTCTTATATAACACCTACAAAGGCCAAAAGAAAAGAAAAGCTGCCTTCTAAACTAAACAGAATACAACTTGCAGTTAAATTTCTCTCTACACCCCTGGATACTACAAAATGAATGAACCTATCTTCCCATTCTAAAAATCTACCCACAAAGCAGGAGAGGCTGTTTTTAACTAAGGGATTCTTCACACAGGAAATCAAAGTTCAATGTTCTTGTAACAACAATAGAATAGCAAGCTCTCTAAACAAGGTTAAAATATTTGACTCCAATCTGGTCTTTCTGGGTGATAAGGACAAGGAGCTCTTGCCACCCGTCTTCCTCTCCTGTCTCGTACTGTCTCATCTTGTTTTTCTTTTTTCCTGTTTGTATCTGCTTGTTTTCATGCTGTGTTTTTGGACACTTGATTGACAAGAATCATCTTTATCTAAGGTAAACCAAGGTATACTTTACAATTGCTTTGATCACTGAATCTGGACCCCCTACATCTCAGCAAACATCCCTTTGTTTTGAAGGTAGAAATGTTGACACTAGCCAGGTGTTGCCCTAGATTCTTAAAGACACTTCAGGACAATATTTTAAAGCTGAACTAATAGAAAGGATGTCAGAGTGTTATTTTGTTATTATTTTTTTAAATTGTGCGTATATAGCACATGCTGATCCAGCCATTCAAAAAGGTAGGTGTGGGGCATCACAACGCATCATACCACATGTTATGATAATAGTATCCGGAATCACCTTGTAAAACCCCCAGGTGGAGCTAATAAAGCTTAATGTCACATGTAAAGCATTTAAACTGTCGCTAGAAAATGCCTGGTTTTGAATCCCGATCACTGCTAAAGGAAACTCTTTTTCCAATTAAGAATTTAAGTTGTATATTCTTTAGACTTTTAATAATTTTAAACTGTGTATTACAGCATGTTAATCATTAAACATTAAAAATTATATTTTATAAAATTAAAATTGGTCAATTGGACAAAAGTACACAACCTTTCACCTTCATCATATATATTTTAATTATGCATAAATATTTTATGTATCAAAGTTTTTATGGAGATATTACTAATAATATTAATAATGAATGACCTTGGATAGGCTGTAAGCTCAAAGTATTACAGTGGTTCACTTTCTTTGTAACCATCTGCATCAGTTTAACTGTTGTCACATGAAAAGACTATGTGTTCATTGACAAAATGTTACACCACACTCTCTTGTTTAAACGGATTGTTTTGTTGCTGCACAGACTGTTAAACAAGAAGAAAAGAGCGCCTCTTTCTTCGAAGCATTTTGTTGATCCAATCACGTATTCGTTTCCAATCATACAAAGTAAGTTTTGAGAATCTCCGATTCACCATGCATATAATGCAGACATTGCTCATAAACTATATTAATTTAGGAACATAAACATACTATGTACACTGTATATGGCTGGTATTGGTAGTTCAAATAAAAAATAAACACCAGTATTCCACTTTCTTCCTAAACATTTTAAGCATCAAAGTCATTCGGTTACATACTGTGGTTATTTTGGAAAAGTTTTTACGTGCTCAATCTGACTATATTAAGACTATATTTTGTAAAAAGTTATAATGTTTAAACCTTTTCTGTGAATACTTACGCTCGTAAAAAAACGCATACTTTTTACAGAAATAAAATAATGTTTTCTCCAGGTGTTAAGCAGATCAACAGGTTGCTGACAAAATATCGCACCGTCCACCACTGCCCAGTGATATGACTTTAATATAAACAAGATCTAGTACCTGGTGAAGTTTTTCTTAATTCTTAATTATTTTTAATTAATTGAATCCCAGGTGTGAGTTCATTAATCCAGAATTACGTACCATCCCTATGTCTGCGAAACACCTTATCATCTTCAGTAAGACTTTCAGTGCTTTGTTTGTGTATATTCTAATCGCAGTGGGGGCAGGGTGTGTGGGGAAAGGTTTAGGCTGCAATTGAATTGGGGCTCTGTATTCTTCACACCAGAAACATTGTTTTCTCTGAAAGTGGTTTCTTCCCTGTTTACCTGATCTTTTGCTGCCTACATACACAGCTCCCTAGGTGAATTCTAGTACTTGACTGAGAAAGATTTATAGAACTTTACATTTTGATTTTTGAACAAATTGTAAATACGACGTTTACATTGGCGTTTTAATTGATTTTTCACATAAGCACATGGAGGAATGTCAGTTGTCAAGGACAGCACCATCACCCCCCCCCCCCCCCCCAGGATGGGCACATTTTTTTTTTCATTTTTAAAAAAGAAATAAAAAATAAGATACAATGATGTGTTCCTGCTTAACTAAGACATTGCATTTCTTTAAAAGCTATAAAAACAGGTTTAAATAGAAAGGATTTATGTGTATTTCTGATGCAGAAAAAGTGCGCATTTCCTACATTGCTTTGTTTATCAAGACTTTAACTTTAATTTTTAACTGAAATTTCAACAATAAATCTTATGCTGATTACTAGCAGTAAATACTGATGTTTTGCTCCCCCTTACCATAATATATATATATATATTTGTATTGTAGCTATCATATAAATTTTGATTTGTTGCAGATACCCCAAAGTCATGTAAATGATTTTTCACCCTGTTTCATTCTTTAAACACAAGGATAATAAGCACCACCATGTTAACTGGGATGTGTAGTTTTTAATTCAGTTTGACAATGTACTGTCTTTGTATTTGGCCAGGGCTTTAAAATGAGGATGCACCAAAACCTTTTGGTGCCATCGTCTCTGCTCTAAAGGTACAACCCTCTTGGAAGAATTTGACCTTGAATTTTGCCCAGCGTATGAGTCCCATTTCCCCCCATGGACAGACTGACAAAGCAATTGAGAAATGTTAACTATCCAGCCACAAATAAATAAAAAAATAAACTTTTCTTTCTCCTGATGGTAACTGTAACAAATTGTCACGTTTCACATCCTTGTTTGATGTTTTTTTTATCTTGAAACCATGATCTTGGCATGCAGGTGTGAAGCAGAGTTAACAGCTTCAGATTTAAAAGGTTATTGTGATGCATATGGCTGGCATTACAGGCTGTGCGAGCCGTGTCGCATTAATATTGGAATTTTCTTTTTTACAAGTGTAAAAAGAGCTGATACACAACACGTCTCCTCTATAACTCTTCAGTTTACAGAGAAATTCTGCCAGAGCCTGACAACATTGTCCAATAATGCTAAGCACATTGATTAATGGTGATGACAATCCCTACGTCTATACAGATGCAGCCATTCAAAATGCACAGTACAGACACTTACCGGGGGTAATTGGCTACGTCCTCATGCAACGTGATGTGCGATGACGCAAAATATCGCACTACGTGATTGGTTGACTGACAGGAGCACTCGTGGTCCGTTGGTCGGTCGTAGAAATATTTAAATGTCTTTACTGTGCCCGTTTTAGTATTGAATATTTATATGGAATTTTACCACTGAAGGGAAATCTTAGTAACTGAGCATAAAAAGAATAGGAGCATACTGTAACGCGTGTGAAGGCCTAAAACTATATTAAAATTTGGAACATAAACATACAGTATATGGCTGGTCTTGGTACTTTAAATAAAAAATACACTCCAGTATTCCATTTCTCCCTAAACATTTTAAGCATCGAAGTCTTTAACTAACATGTGAAATAGCGTGTAAAAAAGTGGTAGTTTTAAGTTTTTCTGCTAATAATAATTCATAACGATATAATTATATTTGTGTACTGCGACAGGGCTGTGTAGGGCTGTTTCACCTCTCCTCTTCCCCAGTAGCCTGCTGGTCTATGTGCCGGACTACTAACCCACAGGTTGTGTGTTCAAATCCAGCTGGTGCTGTGACTTTTCTTTTAACAAACATTTCTTTGAAAAAATAGAATAGCAATATTATGGACAATCAATTGACTTTTTATATTTCTAAATATCACAACATGATCGAATTTAAGTCATTTTTAATAACAATGAATAGTCACACTCTTTCCTTCTGTCAACTGTCCCTGCTTCTGCTTCCTGCTTCTATCGTTTGTGTGTGGGGGGATCCCTTTAGATCTCCCTTCAGATTTAAAAGGTTATTAATCATATCTTCGGTGTCGCATCTTCCCAGTGTAGCTGATCTTTTGCTGCCTGGGTAAACTATCACAAAGCTTTAGAGAACTTAACATTTCTATTATCAACAAATTGTAAATATGACGTTTACATTGGCATTATTAATTTTTCACTTAGGTGTATAGAGGATTGTCAGCTGTCACTGAGAATAGACCCCCCCTCAGGCTGCGCAAATGATCTTTTAAATTTTTTAAGAGAAATGGAGGCTGTACAGTATGGGTTACAATATAAACAGTTATATTGATTTAAATCGCTTTTTGATTTAAATCGCAAACGCGTGTTTAATTATATGTGTTTTTTTATTCACAATTAGACAAACGCAACATAAATTGTTATATTTGTCTTCTAAGTATCGTTATAAGACTAGATTGTAATTATTTTCATTTTTTAAATACATTTTAGAAAAGTGTAATCTATACTAATAAGCTGTACACCACCTGCTATAAAGATACATATTGTAATACTTTTGGGCTCGGATAGGACGGACACAAGAACTCAGACTTGCGGAGTTAAATCTCAACAAAACAACAACAAATCTCAATATCTTGTACGAATTATTCGTAATACAAACCAAAAATAGCCCACAAACTCTCTCAAATTCCTCCAATTAACATAATCCCGCCCCTTATGCAAAACCGAACCCTCCTCCCATCCCAGCTTATCCTCTTTATCATTAACAAAATCCAGCTCAGTTTTCAACATAAGCATTACACAAAATCAATACCTCAAAACTCTATACTCAACAACGATAATTCACAAACAGCCAGAACATGTAACTCCACATTCCCAAATAGTCCTCATTTCCATAGCCCCGCCCCTTATCCAAAACCAACATCCCTCCCCTGTTGTCTCTCTCCCCTGCGTTTGTAATCGTTTTTATTTTCAAATAAATTTTAGCAAAGTCATGTATTTAAAAATCTTAAGATTTCTATATTTATGTCTTTATTTAGTGAAGGCTAAACTTTCTTGGAAAAATGTATTTTATGTAAACCATGTTTGCTATTAATTCACTTAGGGCTAGAATATGTTCATTGTCTTCCAATGAAAGAAGGGTTTCTTTCGCCGTAGTCAGGTTGACATTAGAAGCTTGCCACGCCCGGACTGTTACACCAACGCATTAGCATGTTAAAGCGATTTCATTGAGGAGCCTAGCTTTCTTAACTAGTAAGTACTGTACTTACTGGGTTTTTGAGGGGGGGAGGTGTCTTTCGCTGGAAATCCTTCCCCCCTTCTACTTTGGAAATACCTGTGAAACCGGTTTAATTCGTCACAGCCAGCACTCCCGCAGAGAGGGGGGTTGTACTTGCAGTGCATCGGTGCCAGAACACATCAATATATCTCATTTTGTATTTCTATTAAAAAAATCGTTTGCCCAGCCTAACACTATTGTTGTTATTGTTTTTATCCTGTAAAGCGCTTTGAGGAGCCACCTTTAAGGCGCCATATACAATAAAGTTAATTATTATTATTATTGTTAATTTGCTGGAAAGAGAGGTGAACATTATTATGTGGAAGGCATTGTGCTGCTGTAATACAGTTTTAAATAATTAAAAGTCTAAACAGTATCAGCTTTATTTATGGGTTTTAAATAAAGGTGATTTAATCGCGATTTAAATTAATATAAATGTTTATATTGTAACGCATAGGTTACTATTCATTGTTATTAAAATGACTTAAATTCGATCATGTTGTGATATTTAGAAATATTAATTTGTTTGGTGCGGGGTGCGGAACCAGGGAATTATTTACATGGAAAACGGGTGTTTCCAAGTGCTTGTACAATCGATGGAAATGTTCAAATAAATGTGCAAAAGAAATCAACAAAATAATCATTTATTTCTTTATCATATTGGCTAGCTAATGTCCTCTCTTTGCTAGTCAGTGGCTGTGTTTCTAGGGTTAAGGTTAGTGTTGGAACAACACCTACACATGTTCTAATGCATTTGCTGTGCATTAGGATGTATTTGTAGTGCAGGACAGGTGTTGTTTTGCTGTTTCCTCGAAAAACAATTTTGGCCCAATTTAGCCATTTTTGCTAAGCTGCACGCCTGTCAAAAATGGTCCAAAATCCTCAATCCACACTTTGTACATGCTAAACTTTCTTCTTTTCTCTTTTTAAACCTAGAGGAAAGAACAAGTTTGGCCAAACTTGTCTGGGAATTGTAATTTTCACTAAAAACCACTCCCCCATTTCGTATTTTAAATGTCTTTCCAGCAGCAGGATTTAAAAAAATGCAATGCCACAAAATTGAAAGCCTTTCACACTAGATGCATTAAAAATACCTGTTAACTGGTAATTGGCATGATTCTGACTAATTGGGAGTCATTTATGGACTTTTTTGCACTCATCTGTGTTTTTTAAATACGTTTTAGAAAAGTGTAATCTATACTAAAAAGCTGTACGCCACCTGCTATACAGATACATGTTGTAATACTTTTGGGTTTGGATAGGACGGACACAAGAACTCAGACTTGCGGAATTAAAGCAAGTTAAAGACTTTATTTTTCTTCTCCGTCACCCCCTGCTAGCCCGGCTCTCCCACACCCCTGCCTGCCAACAGCGCAAGCCAAACACCGCCCGTGCGCCCGAAAGAGAGAGGAAAGAGAGACAGTAAGACCCAGGGGTGCAGAAGCAGGGAACTATTTACAAGGAAAATGGATACCTCCCCAGACTGTATGCCCGCTTCACTGTGGGACAGCGGCACTGGTCGGTGGCCTTCCTAAACCCCGCCCTGACTACTTTCACTCCTGTCCTGCTCTTCCCCTCGCACCCCAGCCGGGCGCTCTTCGGCCTCTGCCCAGGGCGAATGTATATTTAGATATTTAGACCCGGTGCGGCACCGAGAGAGTGTCTGGATTTATAACTTAGTTTTTAAAATTAGTCAAGCAATATGAAGCATCTCCTTTTACTTTTAAGTCCCTTAATTATCATTGAGCACAGCTTTCTCACCACTTAGATTACTTTTTGATACCATCCTTACACAAAGCATAAACTTCTTGTATTTTCCGATGACATACAAGTGGAAAGATAACAGATTTTAATCGTCTTTAATTTTGTTACGTTATACGTTTTAGGAATGTTTTATCTATACAAACACAACAAAACTATTCTCGATTGTATTTCTGAATGTTATGTTAAACCTACGGTAGTTCACTGTTTTAAATACATCTAATTAAAAAAGTTAGGTGTGAGCACTTTAGATCTTTTTTTCTGAACCAGGGAAAATCTGATCATGTTTCTCTATAACAATGATAAAAAACTTTATTTTACAAATCACCTTTAAAAGTGGCATCTCAAAGCAATACAGTAGATGTAAACCACAGATTACAAAGTAAATACCCAGACAAACGCGTTTTTAATTAAATGCTTTTATTCATTCAGCAGAGAGAGAGTAAAACCTGGGCGGAACAGTTGTTCCTTCTTCTGATCACTCGCTCTCTGGATACACGTCTCACCTGTCCTGTTCTTTGTTTTCCTAATTTGCTGATTATGCCTGCTACGATCCACTCCTGCCCTCACACCTAAAGAAGACTATTTTAAATTTCTTTGCGCGGTCCATTGTGCAATTATCTCTTGTATGTGCTGTCCTTAAGGTGATATCACATAAAGGTGATATGTAAAATAATGTTTTTTATTATTGTTATAGAGAAACATGATCAGATTTTCCCTGGTTCAGAAAAAAAGATCTAAAGTAAACTAGTTTGTCACTAGTATATTTTTAATACAGTCTTTGCTGTGCTCTTGAGGATCCTTGTGATATTTAGAGCTCTGGTTGAATGATAAGTGTCGCAGTTTAAATAATTTTTGTAGTTAGAAATGATGAAACGCTTTTAAAGTCTTGCGATGTGTAAGCGGGAACACATCATTATATCTTACATATAAAAAATACGTAATATAGCTCCCAAACAAACGCAAACGTGTTTTTAATAAAATGCTTTTATTCACTCATAATCTGACAATTTCAGAAAGACTAAGGAAGGACTAAGGGAATTGTCATCTGTTGTTGAAGCTCTGTGAGCTCGGTGACTTCGAGACCACTTGTTCTCCCAGGTTGTTTGAATCGCCACAATTCAAATAGAGAAAAAAGAGCTGACTGACAAGATTTAAGATGTGGCTGTCAATGTTGGTTTAAAAAAAACACGTTGCCCGACGTTAGTTGCATTGCTTGAAAAATAACTTTATTTCGAGAGACTGGATAAGTAATTCAAGTGTTTTTTAACTTCCTGAAAAACAAGTAATAATTTAACTATATGTGCAAACGTTTTATGATATGTCACTGTTGTGAATGTCTGTGGAGTGTATCTTATTTGCCTGTCTGTCCTGGCTGTGCTCTCTCGCTCGCTCTCCGCCCCCCTCTCTCAATTCAATTAAATTCAAGGTGCTTTATTAGCATGACAGATGGGTACAATCAGTGTTGGGTTTTACTTTGCTTTGAGATGCCACTTTTAAAGGTGATATATAAAATCAAGGCTTTAACTTCAACTCCGCAAGTCTGAGTTCTTGTGTCTGTCCTATCCAAACCCGAAAGTATTACAATATGTATCTTTATAGCAGGTGGTGTACAGCTTTTTAGTATAGATTACACTTTTCTAAAATGCATTTAAAAAATAAAAAAGATTACAATCTAATCTTTCCACGTTTGATCTCAAGATCCCAAGAAAAATAAATCTAAACGGGGAGAAAGCTATGCTGAAAGTTTATTAAGATACTTAGAAGACAAAAATATCAATTTATGTTGCATTTGTCTGATTGCGAATAAAAAAACACATATATTTAAACACGCGTTTGCGATTTAAATCAAAACGCGATTTAAATCAATATAAATGTTTATATTGTAATGCCTAGGTGACTATTCATTGTTATTAAAATGACTTAAATTCGATCATGTTGTGATATTTAGAAATATAAATTTGTTTGGTGCGAGTCAGGTTTTATTTAATCTCTGACCCAGGGAAAAGTTTTATTTTTTCAAAGAAATGTTTGTTAAAAAAAAAAAGCCATGGTGTCAGCTGGATTCGAATGCTTACCATGTGACATGGGAGTCAGGAACCTAACCCACAGCGCCCCCAGCAAGGTCACATGCAGAGTGCTGAAAAAGCACAACAGAAACATTATCAACAGACATCGTACAGCGTGTACTATTGTTGTGTTGCGGTACATGAATATAATTATATTGTTATTAATTTCTTTAGATATGCAATTCCATATTATATTCCCTTTTAATCAAATTCTAAAAGTATGCTTGTTGACTCCGGTATCACGTTAGTTAAAGACTTCAATGCTTAAAATGTTTAGGGAGAAATGGAATACTGGTGTGTATTTTTTATTTAAAGTACCGACCAGCCATATTCTGTATGTTTATGTTCCAAAATTAATATTGTTTATGGCCTTCACACGCGTTACAGTATGCTCCTATTCTTTTTATACTCAGGTACTAAGATTTCCCTTCAGTGGTAAAATTCCATATAAATATTCAATACTAAAACGGGCACAGTAAAGACTTTTAAATCTTTCTACGACCAACCAAGGGACCACGAGTGCTCCTGTAGGTCAACCAATCACGTACCTCTGTATTTTGCGTCAACGCGCGTCACGATGCGCGAGGTTGTAGCCAATTACCTCCGGTACGTGTCTGTGCCGCGCACTTTGAATGGCTGTATCTGTATGTTACTCTTAGTTCACTGTTTTAAATACATCTAATTAAGAAAGTTATGTGTTAGCATAAACTATTAGTAATCAATAATATTAAATTTAGCACTGTAATAAGTTAAATCTGACTATCATATAATAAGTTAAATAAAAAACTAAAGAAAAATAGGGTAAAATATAATTCAAAATATTTTGCTAACGATGTTAACTGTTTATAAATTATAAAATGTATTAACCAAGGAGTAGGATGGCACAGTTGTTAGTATGCTTTTTGTTTTGTTTCTTTTTCATAAAGACAACAGTAGTACCTGATGTCTCAGTGGCTTTTAAAATTAAACTATGCATCCAAACCTGTGAACTAGAAAGATAACTAAAATATCCATCCATTTCAAATGGTGGCGATGTGGTTAGCATTGCTATCTTGCAGCAGTGGGGTCCTAGGTTCAATTCCTGCCGTCCTGTGTGTGTGGGGTTTGCATGTTCTCTCTGGGTTACATGGTTTTTCTCCATATGTATGACTCTCCCACCCAAAACATACTGGTACAGATGCAGCCATTCAAAGTGAGCGGTACAGACACGTACCACAGGTAAGATGACACGCGATACCGCGGTGCGTGATTGGTTGACCGACAGGGGCACTCATGGTCCGTTGGTCTGTCGTAGAAAGACTTACTGTAAACGTCTTTACTGTGCCCGTTGTAGATATTGAATTTTACCACTGAAGGGATATCTTAGTAGCTGAGCATAAAAAGAATAGGAGCATACTGTAACGCGTGTGAAGGCCATAAACGATATTAATTTTGGAACGTAAACATACAGTATATAGCTGGTCTTGGTACTTTAAAGAAAAAAATACACACCAGTATTCCATTTCTCCCTAAACATTGTAAGCTTCGAAGTCTTTAACTAACGTGATACCGGAGTCAACAAGCATACTTTTAGAATTTGATTAAAAGGGAATATAATATGGAATCGCGTATCTAAAGAATTTAATAACGGTTTGATTATATCCATCTACTGCGGCAGAGCTATGTAGGGCTGTTTCGCCTGCCTGATCATGCGAGTTGTCTTGTAGCTTACTGGTCTAGGTGCGTGACTACCAACTGGCAGGTTGTGTGTTCGAATCCAGCTGGTGCTGGACTTTTCATTTTTATTTATTTATTTTTTAATCGCGTAACATAAACATATTACTGTATGCAAACTGTACTGTATACAATATGTATATGTATATTTAATGTCTTAACTGTGCCCGTTTAATTGAATTTAAAAAAAATATTTAACACGAACATTAAGCTGTTTACATGTTCCGCCTGAGAACAATCACCCGTTGCTACCCAACGCAGAATGGTGTTTGGCTGACACCATCTGACACCCCTCTGATTGGAGAAAAAAGACGTGCTGGTTTGCTATACCAGGAAGAGGATTTCTTTCAATTCTAAACGTGTATTTTAAAAGTTTAAGAAGTAAAAACCTTACAGCGTACACAGATTTCTAAACTGATCAGGATCGTTATCTTTGTCTTATGCATAATAATGTTCACCGCTCTGTCCAGCAAATTAATAATAAACTTTATTTTAAATAGCTTTTTAAACGAATAAG